>NC_072772.1:16864883-17566679 GCF_022539595.1 Amphiprion ocellaris
TGTGAGTGACAGGCCTGAAATATAAAAAAATCATCTTCTTTTGCCCAGAGATCTGCTCGAATGCCAAAGTATGGAGAACTAATGCTGTATTCTTTACACAAACCACATTTTGCGCACTGGGATACAGTTGGTGCATAACACTAACCCCGGCTGCCAAATGTCACTTTCAGAACAATAGAATGTCTATTTTAGAAGAGAAAGTGAGGCTGATTGCTGCCTCGCCGAGGCTCCAAACTGTCAAGTGAACATTATGCATCCTGTGCTGACATTTTGTGGCTTTAAATGCCACAAAAAAGAGTAATTTTTCCTGATTGTTTTGGTTGAAGCAGCTGTTTGAAATGAGACTTTCTAAAGCTGTAGATTCACACCAGCAGCTTTACCAGCACAAAGTCAAACAAACACTTCATCCTTCTACTGAGCACAGCTATTCTACTGACTTACACTGATGTTCCGACGCCGTTAAGAAGCGCTTACAGACTCTGTGGTTGCCTCATCTTCACTAACAAGTAATAAGCCACTTGTGATCAGATCTCTGGGGTCTTTGGTTTTGAGTTTATTAACTACATTTACACACAAGCAAAGTGCCAGTCTTACATTAATTAGCTCACATTTGGCCTGCTGACAGAATGTGCTGTAAGATCATGAGAAGAAGCCTCTGGATATTGGAACTTTAAGAGATGCAGTGGATACTGTTCATGCAATATGCAAATACACACACATACGTGCTTTCCACAGTAGTAAAGAATCAAAAAATGAACAGGATTTTTTCCATATAGTGTAATTGTAAATATACATTAGTAATAACTGCCACATGGGGACCAGCCACCGTTTCTCATATCAAACACAGGACCTCCATAACCTGTAATAGAACTTCATGTGTGAACGTTTCTTTTTGTTCGCTTTAGAAAAGAAAAGTTTAAATTACAGTTAATTTAACGTAGTTGCAGCTGTTTTCCATTTCAGTAGACATCCCAGTCACAATAAACATATGCAATGCCTCCTCATTCTTGTCATTAAGACAGATTTGACCAAACTGACTAATAATACAATTAAATAATAACATTTTATCTCAGTTAGTTTTGTAAGTGCACTATATCATTTTACTCAGTTTTTGAATTTTGTCTATTTTGAAATCTAGTTAAGTATTTTTTACTGAACTAGTAGTAAGTAATAAGGGTTGTCAACTAAAAGAGTTTTGAATTTTACTTCAATTTTAGGTAACTAAATGACCTTTATTAAAACACAAAGTTGTAAACATTTAAATATCTCACCATGACTTATCCATGGCCGTAATCTTAACCACAATAATTAATTTGCTGTTTGCTTTACTTGAAAATCCTTAGTTTTACCTAATATCACAAACAGACACAGTTTAAATGTTTAAAAACTGTATTACAAAAATGTCCTTCTTTTTTTATGTCAAAAATATATGAAATGAGATGGGTGTAAAGTAGAGACTAAATAATAGTGTGATTTAATTTTGTATATCCTCTTAACAATTTAGAGTCAAGGGCAGAGCCTTTCTTTTTTTATTATTTATTCATTTTTTGGTTTTGAGACATGCTTCAAGTACAATATGTTTTTGTGCAACAATATGAGCATCTTCACACCATTCATTTTAAAGTAATTCAGCACTATGGGGCGATGACAGACTAAAGATTCTGAAGCATAATTTCTCTACTAAAGAATATTCTGATGTTCTTTTTTTCTGTCTCGTTAGACCTTTAGAAAGTTTGTGACTGATACACTAACTACTTCATGAAATAATAATAAATCATTTAATATCTCGTGTCATTATGGCAATAGATAATTCTGCTGATTGCTGATGTTGAGTTCTGCTGTTTCAGATTCTCAAATGCATTTTTCTCTCATCTAACTGCTACAAAAGCATGTCGCAAACAGGCAAAGGTTAAATTCACGTGGTCATGATATTCTAATCTGACAGTATGTGGGTTTAGTAAACGGAATATAAATTCAAAGAAAAGCATTGATTGACAAGTTTTTACTTTTCCTGATGTTTTCTTTAGTTGGATTTGCATTAGTGCCATCACAGCCGTGTTTTGACGTCTTGTCTCTCATTTTCTTCTCTCTGCGGTTCATCACCAGTTTTATCAGCTGATTCTCTTCTCGTCTTATTCTCTCACCAAATGTCTGAGCGTTTTATTGGGTTCAGTGTCAAAATGAGAGCTGCTAATGTGCTCATTAATCTTTGATTACTTGTAAGGTCTCAGCTATGAGCAGGGGCCAGAAATGTCAGAGCAGCCATAATCACTGTGAACCAGGTTAGATAAATCACATTAATCATTTCAGATTCTGTCACGTTCTTATCTTCACTTTCACACCCAAGTTGCTCCGCAGCTTTCAGACACTTGTGTTCAACTGAGCTTCAACTCTAAGCTCTTTATCGGAATCAGATCAGAATTCGAAGCTGAGGCAGTAGTCATTTGTGAGATTTTGATTAATTTTTCTGCCTCTCGGTGCAGCTGTAACTTGTAAGTTGTATTTTCATTGCTGTTTTTCAGAGTCACTAGAAAGCTTACACAATCTACATAGCTTCCTTAATGATTAGGTTAAGGACTGAAACTTCATTGTGTGTTATTGATGCAGAGACTGATGTCTGACAGAAAGGGTTCCAGTTAAGACACCATTTATAGAGTCTGCTGGGGGAGATGGTGACTGTTGAGTCAGAACAGTGGATTTTCTAATGAACAGCTACTTGATAATAAGCATGTCTGAACACACCTGGAGCTGCTGTCAATCAAAGCGGTCCGGTTGCAGTCGTCAACACCACTGAAATTTTGCACTGAAATACTTTCTTCTGCTCACAGATTGTCAGACATGCAGAAATGAGAGCTCTTGACCTTTGGTACATACATTCAAACAGTCTATACTACTTTGATAATGTGTTAGAGTGCACTCTGTTCTAACCCATGACCTGAATGTTTGAATGGAGAGGCTCTTTATGCACTGTGTTGCCCTGGAGATTGAGTTACCGATTATGAACTTTCCTGGTTTCTGTCTGGTGGGGACCTTGTTCAGTGAATTTGTTCCGCGTATAGATGCTTCTTCTTGTCTGGAGAAAAGAAAGCGATGCTGCAGACACACACACACTCACACATGCCTTGTTACTGACGGCTGTTGGATTCAATTTCCTGTTTCCCGTGTCATTGAATGTGTCATTTTTAACAGTTTGATCAAGACTTTGAATTCAATCAGCCGGGTTTGGAGGAAATCAAAAGCACTGTAATCACGTCTCATTGAAATTCCCATTAGAAGATGGAAACATGTTTGAGACAGCACTGATAGTGGTGTGTTACTAAAGAACACATATCTTTACAACGGAGAAGTGAGCAATTTGATGTAAAAGTGTGATACAGTTGACAGATCAACTAATGATGAGGGAAAGAAAAATGTGATAGAATTAAATTGTTTTATACTCCCTGGTCTGGTGACAAATGGAGCCAAAGGTTAATGCAGAGGGAGCAGTTTCTGAGTGTGTTTTCCTTCTGACTCAGCACAATAAAACTGGACCGTTCAAGACCACTTAACAGATCACATTAGATATGATACATGACTGCAGTGTAATCACAGAAGCACTTGTAATTACTTGTGTGTCTACTGTAAATGGTTGGCAGTGTTCACTGTAGTATCCATAAAAGAGCTAAAACCTCAAGTTTACATTTGTATTATGTTGGTGATTCAGGATGAGTAGTGGTCAGTGATGCCTGGATGTATCTGTGATCTGGTTCACTGGAGAGGAACTCTCTAAGGGTCAGACTGTTATTGATTACCTTCCTCTGCATGTACAAGACAGATTCTGGAAGCTGTTTCTGTGAGAGTGATTTTGTCACATTTTTCATGCAGTATCTCACTCCCTGCTACTTTCTTTTTTCTTCATCTCATTTTTCCTCTCATTCATTTCCATCTCTTTGTATCCCCCCTCCTTATCTTGTCTTTCGCCTTCCTTTTCTTCCTATTTTTCTAGGCCCACCTGCTACATCAAAGTTGTACTTTGTCCCTACAAGTGTGTTGTGAATTTTTAGCCCTGCAGTGTCTTTACCACTCAGTGGGAGGCTGACACAAGCTGGGAACCTCCTGACTACTGTCTCCCCGGTCTTCACTAGTCATCTCCATCCGTGTCTGAACATACATTCACACTCTCTTCCCAGGCCTTGGCAGTGTTAGCAGGAGTTTCACACACAGACTCCAACCTCTTTTTGTCCTGCTGTTTCTGATACATGCGCTTTCCTCAGCTCCCTGCTCTGAATTGAGACTTTTAAATCTCAGATGTGAACGACATCCGTCCAGAATGTGTCCTCTCTTGTTATGTGAATCGTTTGAAACGTGTTTTCTTTCCACTAAGACAGATTTTAGTTTGACGGCATTTAAGATTTTTTTAGGCTATGATGGCAATATGAGCTCATGTCATGTTAAAGTAGAGTTGTGCTCATTTTCTGCAATTTTGCCTCGGCATTTTAGGTCTGCCTGTGTAACAGAGTATAAGTCTGTAAAAAGGTGCTTAGAATGTATTTTGTATTTTGTTTAAGGGGAAATGTGTGATTGTTTACAACAGCATCAGTCTTTAACGTTCTAAACAATGTCACATTTCCTCTGAAATATTCACGTGTACAAGTCACTAGCGTGTCATCATATTTCTGAAGAGATGCCTTATACTGAACTACTGTCCATTTGTATCATCAGCTTCATTAGGCAACATATCAGTCATTTTAACATGATCTATTTTCCATATTACGAAAGACCCAACTACCCTGCTCATAGAGACAGTGTACTTGCATAATTCCTATTGAATAATTCATTGACGTCACAGTATTTGCTCTGTACTTCCCACACATAAGGTCTCTTTTACTGGCTGTATTATGGAGAGACGCCGCTGAGAAGCACACAAACAGTAGATCAGACCTACTACAAACAAAATGGACTTTGTTAGAAATCAGATCATTAATCCTGAATTAAATATGCATCAGATTAATCAGTTAATATAAAGAAGAGGTATGAGTCAGTATACTAGTCTGCTATTTACCTCCACATACAAACAGTGAAAATTAAAACCAAAAGGAAAAATACCAATAAAAGCAGATAAAACTTCTCCCGGCAGCTTCTGTTAGGATTAACACAGCGGATCATCTATCTCCATCTCTTCCTCTCCTCTGCATCTCCAGTCCAACCCCTGCATGTCCTCTCTCATCACATCCATAAGCTTCTTTCACCTTCCCCTTCTCCTTTTGCAACTTCATCTCCAGCATTCTTCTTCCAACACACCCATAATCTCTCCTTCACACATTTCAAAGCCAACTCAATCTCACCTCTATTACTTTGTCCCTGAACCGTCCAAGCTGAGCTTTCTCTCTGATACACTCACTCGTGATTCTGTGCATTCTCCTCACTTTAAACACAATTGTAGCATCTTTAACTCAGCCGTCTTCAACACAATCCCCTCTCTTTTGGTCAGTTTCACCATTTTTTACCCCTTATATACATGTATATAAAACATTAATAATAAAATGTTTCATCATCTGTATCCTTCTGCTCATTTCGTACAGAGCTCACCACACTTCTTGGAAGGACCATGAGGCATTGCAGCCCTCTGCTGACTGTGGATAGAGAGTAGTATCCCTCATCCAAAACTCTAGGAATTAGCCCTTCCAATAATCTGGTGTGTTTCTTCACTTAGGCCCTTTTGTGGAATCAGACTGATGAGTTGCTGCCAAAAATGACTGGCTGGGATAGTAGCCAATGTCATTAAGGCCAACTGGCAAGCACCATCCTTCAACCACCCTCTCCTTCCTAAAAGCCTTACCATCTACAAATACAGAAATTCCATCCTGCTTCTCACCCACTCGCTTGCCCCTGGTAGACTTGATGATGCCCCCACCAAACAAAATACCATTTGTAGGGTCGCGCTGTTCTGCCCGTTTGTACCTTTGGAGACGAGGCCTGCCTTGTAACCTCGAGTGAATTTCTAACCACAGATGCAGTAAAATATATGCTCTGTATATAGGTTCAGTAATGTAGGCATTTGCAGTGATATTGAGCTAATAAATCTGACATGATCCTGTTATACATTAAGTCGATGAGACATCCTTAGTCCTCCATTTAGTGTAGGCTGGTTAACTGCACAAAACAAACAAATTAGCAAGATAACATGGCATATCGTATTTGAATATGAATGTTTTGTGCATGCGATGTTGTTTGAAATATCCATTTCACACTAGTTGTGCATTTCTGTCAGTCAGTATGTTTCTCTTCTGCTGATGTTGTGTCTGCCTTGTTGAAATATCTCTTCTGGCGAATACAGCTTCTGTGGAGAATCCAATTTAAACTCAAGCGATACGATCCTTATTCAAAGCAGCTGAAGTGATAATCCCATTGGACTGTAGAAGAGGCTACAAGCTGTGCCTCTTCAGCAGGACATCTTCCCAGCTCACTGCAGGGTCATTGGTCTCCGAAGGCGACCGCTAAGCTCCAGCTGTGCAGCTCTTGACTTCATGTTGAACTCAGAGATGTGAGCCTCTTCCTACCTACATGTTCTGAAAGGTGTTTGCACCACATGACCTGCATCTTAAGAGCCCCATATGGTGAGAATCCATTTTTATTGTGTTTCGTATGTGTTTAAAACTCAGAGGGGTAAGCTTTACAAGTCATTTATTTTGTTCACTTGGTTAGCAGGACCTTTGGAAACAGAATTTGCATAATCATTCCCCTTCACTGCCAGCTGCTTGTGAGATCCACTACTATAATACTGATTTAATCATTGCAACATTGTCTTAGTAGCTGACCAAACACATGACTTAAAAACAATGGCTATGCTGTAAATTCGGCTGTAGTTCCATATAAAATGATTGCTCAAACATTAAATTACAAGCTTTAGAAATACCTGAGGCCTGTACAACAAAACAGGATTTGAAGTTATTGAGAGAACTTCAGGTTTAATCCTAGGTTTTCTATACTAAGACGGTGGTATCTTTTGCTGAACACCTAACCTGCTCAGGGTATGTTCGAGATCAAAGCCCATATTAAAGCTACTGACCAATCATTTATTTTGGAAAAGGACATTGCTTGAAGTTCCTGTAGAGGTAGGTGGATAATAATGGGGGAAGGTTAGCATGTTTTTGGAGCTGCAGGGGATTTCAGTCATTGTTTTATATGTTTTTGTAGAGGGATATAATACTAAAACAAAAACATACTTAAAGCACTTGTTGATGTTATGGGATCTGCAGTAAATCTACTTATCAACTGAATTTTATGTTTGTGTTTGTTCTTTATTTGGCCCCAAAACCATTTAACACTGCCATGGCTGCAGCAGAAAGAACGAGAGTGACAGAGTACATCCAAGCAACAAATTAATTTAATGGAATATACAGCAAGAAATACACCCAAATATTCTCATGCATTTATAATTTAAAAGAAAATATATTAACTTGGTTGTTATATTGATAACACTGTTACCTTATCTGCCCTAACAGTCTGTCGTCTTTTGCAGCTTCCCCTCCTGCTTTGGTTGCTGCCGCAGTGTTATTTTAAGTCTGCATTGTGCATTTAAAATCTTCCATCCATCCATCATCTATGCACCACTTTATCCTCATTAGGATCATGAAGGGCTAGAGTCCATCCCAGCTAATTTAGGGCAAAGGCAGGGGACACTGTGGACAGGTCACCAGTCTGTCACAGGGCTACATATACAGACAACAATCACACTTGCATTTACATCTATGGGCAATTTAGAATCATCAATTAACCTCAGCATGTTTTTGGACTGTGGGAGGAAGCCGGAAATCTCGGAGTAAACCCACACATGCACAGGGAGAACATGCAAACTCCATGCAGAAAGATCCCAGGAAGGCAGGGACGCGAACCAAGATAGCTGCAAGGTGAAAGTGCTAACCACCAAGCCACTGTGCAGCGCCATTTAAAATCCTTGTATTCTTAAATATGTTGCATTTGTCTAACATTATAGTTTGCCCCTGATCAGTAAAATATGCCACTCTGGTGCCACTAGACTCATATCCAAGTTCAGGAACTGAAATTGACTTTCCGAGCTTATAAGCAGCTTCATGTGTCCGCTATCCTGACAACCAAAAGGTGCCCTGGTTATGTTGAACTTGCTTAAGAAAGCATGCCCTTGGTTTACCCACTTATTCACACCAGTACTGGCTGCTGTGTGGTCTACGGTTTCCCTCCCTGCCATCAATTACCTTTGCAGAGAGAGTCTTCTTCCTGAATGGGGGCTAGAAAAGCAGCAGCTCAGCTTCATTTTAAGCTGCAGACACTGAAACAGCCCTTCTCGAGCAGGGAAAACCATTGGTTAATCAGTCATGGTGAAATGAACCATCTTTGCTGTGTTGTATATATTGTGCCCTTTTATAGCTTGAGACCTTTAATCAGTCATTTTATTTGGAGTTTACAGTTTATGTACACATGCAGTACAGTGTGTGCATTTGAAATAAATTCTGACCTGGATTGAACTAAATTAACTGTCTGCTGTTTATTAACATTGTTCAATTAAAAAGTTCATAAAGTTAAATATTGATAAGATAATGTTTCATTAATGCCAGGACAAGCATACACTGGTGTCTACTAGGCATCTTTCAAACACTTTCTTGCTTTCTTGCTTCAGCCCCACAGACAGATACCAATCTCAGCCAGCACTGAGCCTCATCACATCCTTTTCTTAAGTTTAGTGGACAAGCAGCAACAGGTCAGATAGATGTGGTGAGTTTCCTGCTGCAGGAGGCAAGACTGATAAGAACCAGTAAAACATTTTGGCAGCTATTCAGCAGCTGTAAAGATAGAAGAATTAGTTGGACACATATCTCAGAGGTGTGGAGGCAAACAGCAGCAGGACCAATACTTTCTTTTTGAGAAAGTCTTTTTCATCTGAGAAAGCTCTTGAAATCTTTAAATGAACACAAGCACACTACAGCGAGTCTCCAACTGGCTTATAGAACTCCCTGACAAATGTAATAGATAAAGCTGAATCAGTCATTGTAACTGAATGGCACTGACACAGGGCATGCTTTTCATATTACTTCTTTTCATAGCCTTCTTTATTTTTTCATTATTTTAATTTGTCTCTTGCTGGAAACATACACTTGCCGTGTTAATTTTAAGGGATTTTCTCTAGTGGGAAAAGAGCATGGTTAGTTCAGTTCTTTGCCACAGTTCATCAGGTTTAACAGCTGGATTTCTGTGGTGAAGACATGGCAGAAGAGCTCCATGTGGGTGCCACTTAATAGCTGAAAAATGTGCTGGAAGCTGAATGTCTTTCTTGAAGAAAATATAATTTGGTTTAGTTTAACTTACCCATCTGTCTGTTTGGTATGGATATATTCAAATACTTAATGTACTCAATGTCTTACAGTAATCGCCTCATATTTTGCTCTGCTACAATAAACTAAGACACAATTGTCTACATTTTCAGAAAAGGGGCATTTTAGTAAAATAGTTTACATGACCTGTGAACACCAATTTATTTCTAATAAATATTCTCAGCAAACCAATAAAATCTATTCTGTGCAGGTCGCCATTGGGAATGAATCCTGTTTTATGAGATCTGAGCTCCATAACCCGGCTTTGTTTTCAAAAATTATTTCTTTATGGAGTGAAATAAATTGGATTTTTGAGCAGTGATAGATTTAATAACAGTGGTTTACTTGAAGGATGTTTGTGCAGATAGTGTAAATTTATATCTCAAATCATGGGACTGTTATCAATCACTTTCCAGGGTGAAAACAATTTGTAATATGCAAGATAATGAGCATTCTGCATAATAGTGTCCTCATAAAACTCCATGAATGTAACTCTCATCCTCTTTTATAGCCTGATCAAGACAGCTTTGTTGCGGTGCTCACAGTCTGTAAAATGAGGCTGACAGTTGAAACATAATTTGCAGAAGTAATGCATTTTCAGATGGTGAACTGCTTTGTAGTAGAATTTCTTGATAATCTGGGGAGAAAAAAAATGTTGATGCTGATTCTGAGGAGTGTCTTTGCCATGGTGGAGTGCTTTTGTCTGCAACAATGTTTAGGTGGCTGGCAGATGTGAATTTAACATCCAGGACCCCAGGTTTACCAGCAGAGCATTGCACTGTAACAAGATAATCAATGGAATTCACTTCAGCTGTTGGTGGTTTTATGTTGTGGCTGGTCAGTGTCACTTCAAAGGCATTAGAAGTTGAAATAAAATAGCAGCAATTGGCAGATTTATGACCATTTTTCTTCTTGGTTTATTTGATGAGACTGGAGCATACAGAAGTTGCCTTGAAAATAAAAGAAAATGGAGAGATTGATTTTCATAGCTGGATTCAGTTTATTTGTCCCCCATCTTTTTACTCCTTTTTATAAACACAATAAAAAAAAAAATCTAAAAACACAAAGACAAGGAGACAATTATATTTAGATTCTTCTTGATGTGTTTTCGTCTGTTTATGGCCCAATTGGAGTTTTTTGGAGTGCCACGGGGCTGTTTTGGAAGATTTAATGTGTTTAATGTTGTGAAGAGATTCACAGAGACGTAACTGAAACACCATAAGGAATCATTTTGCTTAACAGCTGTCAGGTAGCTATTCTGACTGATCATAACAGGACAAATCCAGGTTAATCACTTTTATAGAACTGTTCAGCAGTGACGGGCTAAAACTCCCAGCAGAGTAACAAAACTCTGCTTAGAATCAATTGTAATAATTGTCACGTGTCAGGTGAAGAAACCTGACAAACAGCCTGTGTAAACTGTGATAACAGCAACAATAAAAACTGTAATTTTTAAACAGTTTGCCATTCTTCTGTTACATTTTATAGAAACTAATCTTCTCTGTTTACTCCAGCAATTTTCTGGCTCTGTGTACTGGATTTCTTTCTTTTGTTTTTTCTAAGCTTTCAGTGTCATGGATTTACATCAGCCTCTGAAAACACTATCCCTTTGTACAAAAAGAAAAAAAAAGAAAAGAAAACAATGGTTGATATTACAATCCAGCTACTAGGGTCAGCTGGGTTAAGGAAAACATTTTATTGCTCAGTGACAGAATTAACACAAAAATGATCAAACAACAAGAAACAGGGCTGGTGGATGTTGCTAAATTAGAGAACCCAATAAAACTAAACAAAGTGAATAGATTTCTTAACCTAACAAACAAAAAAACCCAACTAAACTCCTTAGTTAAACCTAAACACAATGATAACACCCACCACAAACAACAGAAACTAATAGATGAGTGCCCAATGCACGTAACTAAACTGGTGTCTCAAAACATACATTTCCTAACAAGACACAACATACAAAGACACAAGTAGCTTCTCACTAAATTAGCGGGCTGCTAACAGGAGCCGCAGTCTTCACCAAGACGGGTAACTCCTCATCGAAACAGCAGCTGCTAAAAAAAAAGCACTAATTTCCATTTAGCCACCCCTCAGAGGCTACGGAACCAACAGAACATACACGAAACAAATAGACAGAAGCTGCACCAAGGCAAACTGGTCACACTAAATCCCAGCCGCCCTGACTGAAAGATTGGTTGAAGATTTCTACACAGGTGTGGCGATAGCTGGGGTCTTGTGGGAGGAGGAGTTGTGGTGTCAGACCAATCCAAGGAGGTGTGGAGGACCAGGGCTGAGAGCAGGTCTGGAGCTCCAGGCCAATCACTCCTGATGAGTTTCAGGTGGGATTTGGAGCTCAGTCTTCAGCCAGTTGTGATCAATACAGTCTCAACAACCCATCTAGACACACAGAGGCTGTACAAAGTCCATTATGAACCACATGACTAGCAGAAGACGTAATAGTTGACTTGATTAGGACTTCGCTAGATAGAGGATTCCAAGCAAATGGATAGTTTTTCATTAATATTTAAAGGTCCTCATCTCAGTTTCTTGATAAAAAAGCTGATGTCCGCTGTTCATCTTGGCATTAAAATGTAAAACCACTTCAAAATGACAGTACAATTTAAAGCTGTAGAGTAATACGGTTGTGTTAATGTACATCATTAATCAGTTTTTTGAAGTTAGAGCCAGCACTTAACTTTTTTTAGTTTCATAAAGCAGAAAGTAAGACTTATTATCCACCTAATGATTACTTTAAACCCTGTACCAGTTTTTGCTTCATAGTTATTTAATTTTTATCTGTTATTAAATTTGTGGGACATGTCAAACAGTAACAAACCACGTTAAAATATATTTATTTCCTGCTGTACGATCCAGCATCTTTACCTAATACTTTCATGGTTTCTGTTGTATCATTAGATTTGATCTCAAACTCAGTCAAGATTTTTTTTCTTCTGAAAGCAGAGATCGAGAAGAAGATATACAAAGACTGAGGTGGTTGCATGATGTGTGTTGATGATATCTCCTCCTGGTGTGAGGGGAGTACCACAGCTTGGCGTTTGATCTCAGTTTCTCATCTTTCTCCTCCTGGCTTGTCTGCATATCAAAGCTCCCAGCTAGAGGCCTGCCTGCTCCCCGACTCCACATGTAATCTCCTATCCATCTGTATATTAGCCGGAGATTGTAGAGCTTCAGTGAACTTGTTTAAGTTGTGTGAAAATCTACTTTAAAACTCATAGCGGTTTCCATCTTTGTCTCCAGAAACATACACAAGTGAAATTGTGTGATGCAAAGCAAGTTGATCCGGTTGTTTTGTAGTACTAACGCCTGCAGGGATGATACATTTAATTCATACAACCCAGTGTTTGTATGAACTGCTCTATACAGAAAAGGGTTGTTTTTCTTCCTAATAACCCCACTGCAGAATGTTCCCTCCCTTTTTCTTCACCCTCTTCACTCTGCTATTGTTTTTAGTGTGAAGCTATGATGACAAGCTAATATTATGCTGCAAAATATCAGCTGAAAAAGTTACACCAGGAAATTTTAGTCTTCCCGTGCTCTCTGTTTTCATTTTCCTCTCCACACTATTATCACAACATAATGGTGAGTTAAAGGGACGACTGTAAAGTAGATCTTAGAAATGAGACTTTATTAACAGGGCACGTGTTGCAGCTCAGTCCCCTGGATACACATTCAGATTGCTTTGACATGATAGGATAGTTTATCAGCTGTTTGCATATACTCCAGCCTACACATACATTTGAACACAATAATTGCCAGGGGTTGTCTGTAGAGTAGGTCCAGTTTTATGAACAAATTATTTCTCCAGCACCATCACATCTCGGCACAGTCCCTCAGAGACAAGTACCTGACCACCTCAAGTCTCACTGGCTGCTTGTAAATTGGCATTTAGGAGACTAAACACAGAATCTAACCTTTAGCTGGAACCTTTCAAAACAAAGAATAACCTCATCTATGGCACCATATTCTTTTCAGTCTCCAGACACGAGACCTTCATGAGTAAAAACCCAGACAATACACGGAACCAGCTCTGGGAAACAAGAAGGCCTTTGCCTTATTGTACCAGGAGTCTGATTATAACAAACTTTTGGAGATATTTTTCTCGTGGAAGTGATTCATGTTGTACTTCCCCTTATAGAAGAATTTAGCATCTGTTGACCATTCAACATATCACTGAGGAGAACATATCACTAGATAGTTAGATACATTTTAGGTTCAAAAATGTCAAGGTTGGTTTTTGCTTACTGAGGGACTTCAAGCTACAGCATTTTGATGAAAGCTATACACTTAAACTCTGCACAGATCCACAGTTGAATTTTTGAATCACTTTCTGGTTTATTGATGGAATCGAAAAGCTGTGACATTAAACTCAAACTCCTTACATAAATTTGGCCTCCATCATTGTCAAAGGAGCCTCTTTTTACAGTGATAGAACACTTCCAGTGCTTCTGCAATGCTTGCTATGTTACCCGGATATTCTTTACATCTCAACCACCATCTGGAATAAGTGCCATATTTCCTAAATTCTGTCAAAAAAGGGACTCTTAAACTTGATTTTATTCAGTAGAAGAGGAAGCAGTCACATAGAGCCAGATCTAACTAGTTGGGTGGATGTGAGGCAGCAGTTGTGTGTAATCACCATGCTGTGACCCAGCATACAGCATGTTGGAGCACTCATATCCCATCATGCCTCAGGATGTTACAGTCGAACGCTACTTTAACGGTCTGACCCTGCGGGATGGATTCCTGGTGCACAACCATATAAATGTGAAAAAAAAAAGAACAACAAACATTCTCCTGGGGCAGTCCTGTCCTGATATGCAGTTTCCAGTTGTGGAAACTATGGGCTCTGCCACTGTGTAAACTAGTATTTCTGCTCCTGTTGGTAGCTGCAGATCCATCTCCTATCACAAGTGATGGTTTTCAGCTTGAAGGTTTGATCATTCCTGCTGCTGACTGACACAAAATGTGTTGTTTTATTCTTTGTTCAGTTTGCAATCCATGGAAAAGTTGCAAATGTGCACCTTCTAGTTGTTGCAAAAAAAGTGACATGCCACTGCTATCGCATGCTGCACCAGCGTGACCATGATGCAGAGTCCCTGCAGCTCTCAATCACCCCTCGTAGTCAAGTTGAACTGAAGCACACTAAAGGGAGAGTACCTGCCTCCTTGAATCTGAGTGCAAATGTACAGTTTTAAGCAACAGCAGGGCATATAAGTGTGTGAGCAGGGGCTATTTGAGTGAAATGGCAAGGTTCTGAGGGAGCAAATTACAATATCTAAGCATAAAATCAAGAAAGCATGTTCTGAAATTTAAATGATAAGAACATACCCCTAGATGCTGCTCTGCAGCTTGTACAGAAAGAACAAAACACTGAGTGAAACACTGAGAATATCTTATACTGCTGATTGAAGTGCAGCAATAAAAGATATGTGTTCTACAAAGAGGCTTGACAATACTGCCACAAACACACGATAGCTCAACCACCACCTTCCTATCAGGCATTTTCTTCAAACTACTACCAATCTGAGATACCTAATTATGGCAATAGCCGTTCTGAACGGAACTGATGAATATCCTGACATCTTGTTGGGGTAGTGGAATAAGAAGCACAATCAATAACACTATAAGAGATCAGCTGAAAGCCTTCACACTGTGCCAGAGCAGCTGGTTTGTTGTCTTGTTAAACACGTATCTCTCTTTATATTGCAACACTTTAGTGGCACATTACTGTCTGTACCACCTTTGCTCATTTTAACCAAGCACTCCCATTTTAATAGATGCTTTGATATGTGACTGAGTGATCTTTAAGTTCTGTCCAGATGTGCTGCTCATCTGTACTGGTCTTGCAGAGTTGGTTTAATGTCTGTAGTATCTCAGCTCCAATTACTGTCAGAGTTCTCTTGCTGTCAGAAAGCCCTCCTGCTGTAAGTCGAAGTCATTTCTATCTTCTAGCTCTGGCTGTTGCCAGCGGGGAAAATCTGCTGGTCTGAGTATGAACTGGATGCAGTAAGCAGCATAATGATACCCCACTGATACAGTTTAACAGCAGTACAGGATGAAGGATGGATGAACAGATGACAGAGCTGCAGTGACTCGTCACAGTTTATGAAGGTAAGACGCAGACAGTTAACAGTGAAAAATTAGCATCTGGGCTGTAAGGAAGATGGAAAAACTCCATTAGTGGTAAAGTGATTCAACTGAAGATCCTTTTGATCATTTTAAATTGTTATGTGCATATGACAAAGTGACATCTAAATGGCCAGGCAATGTAACGCTAAGGCAGCTGCCACCTGAAATACCAACATTTAACTGATTTCAATGACTACAATTATCAGGTTGAATTGCCTTTTGTTACATTAATAAAAGGAAACAATTGTACCGTAATGTGTTGCTGACAAATGTCACAGCAGTACAATGGTACCTCATCAGAACCAATAGTTCACGAGAAACACAACAACACTGGCGTCTGTTGTAGGGTTCCAAATAAAGGCTTCATTTCTATTAATTCATCTATTGACTATACAACGTTAAGTTGATTTATATGAATTATCATTTTAGTTAAAAAAATATCATTAATCTTTTCATGGAAGTTAATTTTACTTAATTTTACTTTTGAGTTTTTAGCTTGTGAATGTATTAAGCTCCTAGAAGGGCCAAAGATGAAAATAATAATAATAATAATAATAATAATAATAATAATAATAATAATAATAATTAAAAAAAACTCCCTCTGCTAATTAATAGACAAGACTTACAGTGGTATTTGAAATACTGTCATACTGATACAGAAATAAAACATTTGGGAGAATGAACTAAAGCATTGTTGTAAAAAAAAAATCTCTCTCTATCTCTCTCTCTCTCTCTCTCTCTCTCTCTCTCTCTCTCTCTCTCTCTCTATATATATATATATATATATATATATATATATATATATATATATATATATATATACACATACACACACTATTATTATTATTATTATTATTATTATTATTATTATTATTATTATTATTATTATTATCAGTAGTAGTAGTAGTAGTATTAAAAAGCCAAGTGCCAAAATACAATATTGATGTAAAGACATTTTCAGTGTCAACATCACTTATCGCAGTAACCCTATTCTCTTTGAGTACAGTACAAAACTTCAGTTCCATTAGCTTGAGCAAAATGAGTGCAACTCAGTTCAGTGTTGGATGTAACTCTTTCAAATGACTGACAGACTGACAGAATATTATTGTTATTACTCTGAGAGTCAATCATTGTCTATCCTCTCATCATTCCTCTATTGGATCAGTCCCCTGAGAAACCTCTTGTGCTTTGATTGATACTGACAGGACATCAGATTGAAACTTGCAGAGGAAATTAAACAAACACGATCAGACACTTGATCCAATGTCTCTGTTCAGACACAAGTATGTGACAAACAAACACAGCAAAAACAGCTTTACCTTTTAAAATGAAACGTAATTTCATATTGCAGTCTTAATCTGCTGAAATTGTCCAGGCCAATTAGCATAGGGAAAGGAAATCTCAAACTCAAGGTGAAGACAAATGAAGTTGTCATACCAATGTCCTTAAGTTACGTCAGCTTAAATTTAGTTTTAAATCAACCAATGCAGACATTTGAATTAAAATTACATACAATTTTGAGTTAATGCAAATTACCAACATTGTTATGCCAACACAACCTATGAAATTAATGTTTGCAAGGTCTATGCCAGTCAACATTTTTTTTAAAAATCTTTTTTTTATTACGTGATGAGGAAATGTCCCTTGAATATTTTTTTGTTACAATGCAGTACTGAGAAATTTGTTAAAATTTAATAAACCGTAGGGATCTGAATATGTTTCTATGTCTTTCAAAAAAAAACATATTTAAATGCTCTAAGATGGAGATAGGATTTCTTTAACTGGGATTTAAATGTAAATATTCTGCCTGATGATTACATCTGCTTCATGTTCTGAGCTTTAGCCCAAGCAAAGGCAAAAAGGTTAACTTTGTGCTTGAGGCTGATATGAAAAGGTCCAGCGGCTTTTGGAGTGGAATTTTTAAAGATGCAGAAATATCTCATTTTGCACTTGACTGCCAAAATTTGTTGTTCAAATTTTGTAGTTTAATATTTAGATGTATTTTTTTCTGGTTGGCTCTGATAAACAAATAGTTATTTTTGTTGGGGCTTATTATGCATAATTTCCTTTGCCTTCCAGTTTCCCTGATACAGCAAACTGAAATATGTGTGTGTGTTCTTAGACTGTGCAAGCTCAGCAATAATCAAGTAGGCCTCTGTAATCCTTCTTGTATTTTGTAATATTCTTAATTTACATTTTCTATTATCTCTCTGGCATAACACACACTGCCCTAACACTGGCGTTTAGATTCGTTATTGTACAGTCATGATGAAAAGTCCCTACTGACCAGATTTCTTGGAACATAGAGTTAATGATGTTGCAGCCATGTTTGATGCTGATCAACTCATTCATTATGTTAATACACTGCAGTTTATGATAAATTCTTTTGTGCTGCCCTACATGCTGAGGCTGAACTAGGCCACCTCTTTATCAGAGTGAAATGAAGAGGTTTCCTAATAAGCATTTGTCTGGTGGCTGCTAGCAGAAATTACTGTGAAGTGTCTTTGTGTGCATGTCAGTCCATTATAGGTCAGATTACATCGGATGGAACAAGAAGGTGCGAGACGTGTTGTCACTGCAGGTCTCTTGCAAGAAAGCTTGTACGATGAGCAGCACATCTGTGCTGACTGCCAAGAAAATATTCACATCATAACCCTAATCACATCTCTGACTGCACCTATTCTCTATTGATAGTACAATAAGTTTGCACTATAGATCACGGCTTGTAGTAGAGAATAAGTCCATTATTGATTAATAAATGACTGTAATGTGTGATTAGTATGGCCCTTATTGGCCTTGCACACTCCTTCTCTGTGTTAAGCCCTTCTTGACTATTCCATATATGCACAGTGGTATGTGCGTCCTCCTGACCAAGACTGGTGTCCATTCTTGTTCCAAATCCAGCCTTAAATCCTGACTGATCGGCCTGGAGCCCCACTTCTGTTCTCATTTTGTAGTTGGTGAATCCTCCATTCCTTTACTCACCTCCTCTCCTTCTGTCTTCATCCCCCCCACCTAAGATGTGAGTGTAGGAGGCAAGCATTTTTAACCCTTTGATGCACAGCATGGGTCAAAAGTGACCCAAAGCCAATGGAAAATATGTATCTCCTCACTCACACTACACATCAAAGGGTTAACAAAATGAGATATCCTTTCTTCATAGCTGGTTTTGAAGTGCCATCAGTCAGATATGACGTGGCATGGCTGTATCATCTGTCCATTCTTCTGTTACAACCAGCTGCTGTCCAGGTTTGTCCAGCTTTGTGCCACACATCTTTTATGTACATCATTCCGTAAAAGACACTATGGGGATACTCCTCTGCATCCTCACTAATAGACTCCTCTTCCAAGCCTCCTGTCTTCCCTAGATACATGTTAGGAATTGGAAAATCCATCCATCCGTCCATTCATTATCTATATACCGTTTCATCCTCATTAGGGTCGTTGGGGTGCTGGAGTCTATCCCAGCTGACTTAGGGTGAAGGCAGGGGACACCCTGGACAGGTCACCAGTCTATCACAGGGATACATAGAGACAAGTAATCACACTCACATTCACACCTACGGACAATTTACACTTACCAATAAACCTCAGCATATTTTTGGACTGTAGGAGGAAGCTGGAGTACCCGGAGAAAACCCACACATGCACAGGGAGAACATGCAAACTCCATGCAGAAAGATCCCAGACCCAGGCCGGGACGTGAAATTGGACATTACCTCAAGATTATATTTTTGTATAACAGACAGGCAGGAGGACAGGAGATAGAGGAGATGAAGTGGCTCAAAACAGAGAACAGAGAAGAACCCACAACCCTGAAGTCCTCATTCTTCTCCCCACCAACCTCCTAACTGATTGGACCAGACGCATGCTCCAATCAAGCTAAAAGAAACCGCCACAGCTTGTATAAAAGTGCTTCAAAGCTGGGCAGTAAGGGTAGCTCTTGGCATTTACTGTGTATTCTGTAAAACTGCTACCCACACTGTATTGTCTGCATTTGCTAGCCGATGGTTACCCATTGGATACCAGTAGCCCCTTGTTGATTTGTGTAGTGGGATAATCATTTGACTGCCTGGACGGTGGGCAAGGCATAGCTTCTCCCCACACCACATTTAGTTCAGGTTTTTTCTGTGCTGCATTTTTCTTTGGTTTGGACATTTAGTTGTTTTTATTTGGTTTTCTTTTATAGTTTACCCTAGCAGAGATGGAATGTAATGGTGATGGAATGCTCCCTTGCACTCTCTGTCTTTTCTGTGCACTGGCATACTGAACCCTCAGCCCAAACAAATGCCGCCTCATCTTTATGTATGGCAGCTTTCAGCAGATTTTGTAAAGTCTAAAAATCAAGAGACTCCCGTTAATTTACGAATTTCTTCCCTGTTTAATTCCTAAGTATCTTGTTCTGACCTCTATTCAAACTGTGAAATGTTAACTTGGCTTTGGTAAAAAATAATGATTCACGGAAATAAGACCCATAAAATCGTACATATCACCAGACACATTGCACACAAATCTATCACCATAAGATTAAGGATGGGAAGAGAGAATATGTGTACCCTTCAGTAAAGGTGAGTCTCTTTATCTCACTTTCTCTCTCTGCTATTGACAATTTTCAGAGAAGCTTTTATTATTCATGCTGAACCACTGTGGATTTTTAGAGTTATACTTTCATTCCCCTTTGTTCTCCTTCTGTCTTTTTTTTCTCTTTCTGGATCGAATATCTTCTTTAAAAGTTTCCCTTTTTTCCTCTTCTTTGTTCTCTTACTTTGGATTCTTTAGTTTTATAGAAATCAGAAAAAAATACAAGAAATCCATTGCAGCTGAAAGTTTTTGACCTCCAGTTTTTGATCATTTTGTGTCTCGCAACAATTTTTCCATCTGCTAGCAGAGATTGTTGTCTGTGTTCATATTGAAAGGGAAGTGCAATCAGGTTGTTCACTGATATGCTAAAGAACAAACTGAACTGCTACACAAAGAAAAACTAAGTAACTGCTTCAATTATGTACGTCTAGTGCTGCTACTTTTCTGACATTGCAGACCTAATGCAGCCATGACAAGTTAGAATACACTTGTAAAGACCATATATGACAGTCCTGAGTTTTTGTTGACTCCTACAACTCAATCATGCATTATGGTTCTTTCATAGATTTATAACAGGATTTCTGGATATGATGGGTCAAAAGCATCCACTAGCTTCTGATAAGTTTCTGGTTGTGTCTTTACAAATTTACAAAATTTGTTGGTTTTCTGACAAAGGCTTGTTTCTTCATTACAGTCCACAGATTCTCAATGGGGTTTAAGTTAGGACTTTGACAATCAGTCGGGCCTTGAGGTGCCACTTCTAGAGGAAGGGCTTCCTTCTTGCATGGCAGCCTCTTATCCCATAGCGATATAGAACACACTTGACTGTAGACACTGACTCCTGTATTCAACCAGTTTCTATTTCATTGCAGTCTGGCTTTTTGGTGATTCTTGATTGACCTTTGTTCGTCCTGTCCAACAATTTCTCAGCAGCAGGTGATATCTTGTGTTTTCTTCCTGTTTGTAGCAGGGATACAACTGTACCATGCACTTTATTCTTACACACAATTATTTGCACAGATGATTTGAATTATCTTTGAAATGCTCCAAGTGACTTTCCTGACTTGTTAATGTCAGTTATTTGCCTTCTCAGATCTGAACTCAGCTTCTCCGATTTTCCCACTTTAGTGGTCGAGGCTGAGTCCAATGAGTGTAATAAAATGGGCCCTGCTTAAATTGGCTTAGAGGAGTCAGGAGCTGTAGTCAATTGTAATGACTCTGGAAAAGGCAAGAGGTCATTCTAATAAAAAAAAAATAAATTAAAAAAATAACACAACTGTCTATACCAAACCCGATAATTCAAGTGGCTGTATTTATGTTTATTGTCCAGCAGATTTTGTTGTGAAAACTCATAATAAATCTGTGAAAGAACTAAAATGCATGATTTCTTTTGTGACAAAGATGCACGTGTTTCAGTCATTCCATCACAGAAAATTGAGAGCTGTTGGACTCACTGGAAACTCAAGACAACTTAACAAGTGTACGTAAACTTTAGTTCACCAATGTAAATGTTGTACCATGCTGAATCCCTGCAGTAAATTCCAGTTTTTTGGTCTCTTCCATGCACCACACTGAGCACTAAACAATAATCTGTTCAGACTCCATCTGCTAATATGACGAAGCCCTCCTCACCTCATCTCAGCCCAGCCTCTCGCATGTCGCCATGCCAAGTAGACTTGGCACAGAGAGTCTGGCATAGATCAGATCCTGTCAGACTCCACTCCTAGAAGAACAATAAGCTAATTAGCAAATAACACAGGCCACAGAGAGGGATGCATTTTTAACAGCTAGATTAGTTTAGATGGAGCAGAAACCCAGTTAAAATGCTGACCTAATTTGTGGCTGAATGTTACAAATCTGAAAAACCTATCTCTTGTGAGAGCTATCCATGTTGAAAGTCATCTTCTTTCTGTGTCCCTTTCTCTGATCACTTCTTTTCTCCCCCATGCTGATACATTTACCGTATGCTCTGCCCCCTCTAGAGAATAAAATAAAAATTGTGAAATTGCTGGTACAAGGTTTTTTGCTGTAGTGAGCGCTATCACTTCTTGTCTCTCACTTGGCACATTATGGTGTCATTTAATTTTACGATGAGATCAGAAACTCGTTTGATACTGTTACATGTGTGAATGCTAACATATGAGCTGCCAAAATGCACCTTAGAGTCATGGTCATTTGTATCAGCTTCAAGACCCCCTCCAGTGAAAATCAAGTTTTTTCCCCTATTAACGTGCACATATGGTGGTTTTAGTTTTCATTTTTATTTTTTTCTCAATATGCTGGAATACATATCATGATGGAAATAAGCAG
This sequence comes from Amphiprion ocellaris, assembly GCF_022539595.1. Taxonomy (NCBI): domain Eukaryota; kingdom Metazoa; phylum Chordata; class Actinopteri; family Pomacentridae; genus Amphiprion; species Amphiprion ocellaris. The sequence continues at coordinate 16,887,257 of NC_072772.1, forward strand.
TCAGTGGCTGTAGTGAGACAATAACAATCTCAAAAACACAGATTTGGACTTCCAGGATTTTATACATAACAAAAAAAAAAGTAATCTATGGTGCCAACTTGCACCATGGGATTTTCCACGTGCTGTGCATTGAAATCAATTTCTGATTTGAACTAGTATGGCTGAATTACTACAATGTTACAACTTGCTAGTGTGTGACAAAGAGTAGTTTCTTTGTGTTTGAGAGGTGGGAACTTTACAGATTCACATATTGTGTAGGAAGATGAAGAGCTGCTTGTACGCCATTTAAATGCTGGAAGGAATCTTTTTTTATGGAGGAACAAAAAGCGAGAATTTTAAAAGATGATGTAGGAATACAGAATGCCAGGCTTAACCAGGCAGCATGTATACAGAAATATTTTCCCCCAACAGTGCTGCATAAATAGCGTTACTACACACTTGTTTTCAGAGCACAGTCAGGAAAAACACACTCTGAAGTTTGGACATAGAACGTGTTTCCTCTTCCAAGACCATTTTCAACTGCTTTCAAATGGGGTTGGGAAGCAAAATGTGCTTTGTTCACTGCAAGGACTTAAACCTGATTACATATGTGTGTAAACACTGATCAGCCACAACACTAAAACTACCTCCCTAACATTGTGTAGGTGCCACCAAAACAGTATCCACTGGGTAAATGACACCAAGTCTCTGGGGTTGTTCTGTGGTGTTTGGCACTGTGAGGCTGGATGGAGTGGGTTCGTTTTGTCGTGTGGGTTGCAGGGTGGGATCTCTGTGGATCTGGCTTGTTTTGGAGGCTGGGCTTAATACCTCAGGCTCTTGGTCATGTTCATGAGCCATTCCTGAGCTGTTTCCAATGTGTGGCAGAGTGTATTGTCCTTCTGGTGGAGGCTGCTGCTGTCAGGGAGTGTACATGACGACTTGGACTCGACCTTTCCCAGCAGAATGTTGCATTATAATGATATGATCAATCTCTTCACAAAACTTCACAGTTGTTTTAATGCTGTGGCAGTTCATCTTTTAATTGCAGTTTTCTCTTTCTCCTTTTTCTTTTTTCGGTTTCTGTCTCCTGACCTTCTCCATCCTGCATCTTCTTCTGTGGATCCTTGAATGCAGGTAAAACATGTCATATTCCAATGAGATCTGACAGGTTGTGTGTGTGTGTCTATAGTCTGTATATACTGTGTATCACAGTGTTAGTGATACTGGAGCGTATAGGCTTAGTTTTTCTGCATCTGTTTGTGGATACAAATGGAGAGCGATACGCTTTTGCTTTGTTCCATTATTTTCTCTGATGAAGTCAAACATTTTCAAAAGTTGAAACTGAACTCACCACATGCATGTTCATAATGTGAACTACCATGAGGTTCTGACATGTTTGTGTGCCTTGCTGAAGATGATCTTTGCAAACAATCTGCAAACTACTGATTCTAAATTCACATCATACAGAGGTAGGATGGCATTCTGTTTTGCCAGAACGGCTGATAGGTACAAGGTTTTGGTGCTGCCTATGTGTCGATCGAGACAGAATGAGTTACTGTTCACGGCTGTCTTGTTTTGTTAGTTCATACATCTTTGCTGATTGATTTTTGGTTGCTGTTTGTTCAATGGCAGCTGAATTCAGCCAGAGAGTTTGTGTTAAACGAAGGAGTATGAATTGTGTTGTCGTTGTATATCATGGAGTCTATTGAGAAGAGGGTGTGCTTGTTAAACATGTCATTGGAAGTGCTGTAGATAGTTATTTGGTGTGTTGTTTGTCATGTGTATGTGTGTGTGTATGAAAGAAAAGAGCTTTTGTGTTGGCTAAGCTACAGACTGTTGAAATATTGAGAATAACTTGAAAATATTTTTGCTCAACTCTGTTTTGCGAGCCCCAACAAGCACACTACAGTCAACAGAAATGTCAACACACAGAAATACACGTCCATCTGCCTATAACCTCTGCTCTTAAGTAAATCAAAGGCTCGCTATCTGTCTCCCCAGCCTTCAGCGCTGTGTGCGTGTGTTGTTTGAATTTCGGCTGAGCTCGGTGATGACAGCAAACACAGCGTGCTCTCCTGACATGTCAGTGAAGTGCTGATGTAGACAGTGTACTCAGCGATGTTAACATGCGCAGGTTAAACACGGCCGTTCCCGGCAGTGTGTTTTCTCCAGGCTGTGACAGAGGATCAGAGAGAAACATGGGCAATGTGTTAACCAGATTCTGTAATGTGGAGTCTACATACTGAAGAACAGAAAGGCAGTGAGGTGGGGAAGTGTGTGCGTTACAATGGGTTGTGCAAAAAGGCAGAAAGGACACGTTATTAACAGACAGTTTTCCTCTTGAGGCCAGTCTTCTCATAACTTCCTCACTTCTTTCTCCCCTTGGCCCCATTAAGAAAGCACACGGTGGAGGCACACATGGAGGAAACTGTGAAGCCAATGGACAGATTCCCCCATTAATAACCCATGTAGGGCCCTTATGGACACGTTGGCTTGGTGTGGTATCAAGCCTATACTAAAACAGTGAGCCAGTGCTTTAAGGGGAGATTATTTTCAGATGAGATGGCACAAGTAGACCTGAACCTTCAGCAGTGTCTGTACAAGCTAGGAGTTTTGAACCTGCTGGCAATTAAACAACTGCTTTAATACTCATTTCATTTATTCTCATCTTGTTAGGAACAAGCTGAAAATTCATTACAGTCTCCCCATGCTCTTTCCAAATGAAAGAGTGCAGACAGTATTGACTTCAACCCTTTCAAGCTCTTTACCTTCAACAAACCATAAAGCACCTCAGAGACGGCACATGTGGTGTATGGATGCAGACAGAAACACAGAGGGTCGGATCTGATCTTGGGCACCAGAGGTCACTCAGTGGTTCGATGAGTATGCAAATTATGGAAATCATTTGCTTATGGCCTCTGCAGTCACCATGTCTCGAGCCATCACAACAATACTCTAGTCAACCATTCTTCCACATAGGCACATTCTGAACTCCAAATGTTATTTGCTTCTTCTCCAATCATTCTGAGCCTTAACCTCTCACACTGCCTCTTTTCAAATTTAAGTTTTACAGCTAATCATAATAAGTGAAACTTTTCCAAAGTTACGCTGGAGGAGAAACACAGTGAACTGGACATTAATTATAAATGAAGACACCTAAAGGTCAGGGGCTCGCAACTTTGCCGTCACGATAAGACATGAGTGGACCAAACTCTGTTCAATTAACCTGAACTTCCTTTCTAATGAGGGGATGTAATGAGGTGGACTTGTTTTGCCTGCACCGATACTCTGGACTTTAAAAGACACCCTGTCTGTAATTAAAGATTTCATTGGAATCTATTGCAAGCCTCTCACCTTCTAATGTGTTGATCGGTAAAGTGGAACTGTCACTGTTAATGTGTGTTTAATGATGAAGGAAAGCAATAATAAGCTTCTTTTGCTGGGAACTATATATGTCTTTGTTTTATTCAGTATGTTGTTATGCACCAAGGCTAAGGAATAGCAATGAAGTTGAATGCATAAAAACAGTGCTGCAATCCTTATTTTGTCATCAGATTACACACAGTCAAAACAAATAGCAGTGTTGCCTCCACACGGTGTATTCTTTAATAGAAATATTTATATATTACTGTTATTGTGCAGCAACAGATTATTGAAGGGAGACCCATTTATTATTTAGACACACCAAGGTAACATTGAGGACAAAAATTCTGCATGCACAATAACATTTGTGTGTGTGTATATATATATATATATATATATATATATATATATATATATATATATATATATATATATATATAAATAAAAAATTTATATATATATATGTATATATATATTTATTTATTTATTTATTTATTTATTTTTTTAAATAATTAACTCGTATTTATTTTCCTTCAGTTTTCAAGTGTGGAGAAGCGTGTTAACGTCAGTTTGTTTGTCATAAAGTAGGGAATACTCTCTCTCTCTCAGCCTTGCACCATCAGTTTATGAAGTTTTTTTCTCCAGATGCTCAGTGTCTTGTTAGAACTGAGGGGTGTATGGATTATAAACCCAGAGGTCACTTCTAAACTTGAATTGATTGGTAGTGAACCTGGCCTGGTTGCTGTGGTCCCTTTTTGTCTGGCTGCTGTGGTGTGGGGATCAGAGGTGATTTGTGCTGCTTCACAGGCTCCTGTAATAAAGTGTGAGCCGAGTAGAAGACTGTTAAAATCTCCTTGGTTATCTGAATGTCTTTAGTGTAAAGTAGCTATAGCTGGTTAACTTTCCTGTACAGTGCAGACTTGAAATAGGCTGCAGGCCACATTTGAGAAACTGCTGCTCTCCTGGCTGTGAATGTAGATCATGTCTGACTGAGTAACAGCTCCACAAGGCCACCAAGAGAAACTTGATAGCAGATGAAGAAAAAGGCCCGCCAGTGGAGAGGAAGGCAGCAGTTATTATTTCAGAGAGGAATGGAAGAGAACTTTTGTGTGAGAGAGAAAGCGAGAGTGAAAATAGATCTGTTTTGCAGCCCATCTAGATTCAGTATCAGTGTCCCGTCTTCCTAGATGGATGCTCTCAAGCAGCTTAATCATGCCTGTTTTTACTTCACCGAGTCTGGCAGCAGCTGTCTTGCTGCGCAACACACACCAGTGCTTCTCAAAAACACAGACTATACAACTGCATGTGCACAGATAGACACAAAAAAGTAAATGTATCTGGATGATGCAGATATTTACATTTTATGTCAGTACTAGAAATAACTCTTGATGTCTACCTGCATGCGTTGTCATGAGCAGGACCTTGAAACTCAGTTACTATATTCCAATGAGTCATCCATATAGAGTAGAAACATGTCACGTATTCCAACATATTCCTCTCTGAATGTTTTTCAATAACTAGCGCGAAAGCATCTGCATGCTACAGAATCACCAAAGGGAAGTAGGACACATTCCACTGAATTTGGTATGTTTCTGGCAGTGGGTTTTCTCAATGTCACGGCAAGACTGAAAATATAGAACAGATGGGATTACAGACGCACTGAGCAGAGCTGTCTGTATTGGTCACTGGATACCTTCCTTCCGCTGAGAGGTATTTAAAATGGCCTCTGGGGAAACAAATGAGAGTGACTGCAGAGACGAACAAGCTCATAGACATACATACAGATGAATAAATCTCATGAAGATCCCACGGAGTCTCTAACCTCGGTTTCAAGGCTTCCATCCACATCTTTCCCAAGGCATTCAAAAAATCTTGAACATACATAATGTAGACACGCCGTTTGTCAGTTTGCCTTTCACTGCCGAGTTATACAGTTGATTTATAAAACTTTTTTTTTTTTTTTTTTTTTTAGCATTTATGCACCCATTTGTCTTTGACTAATCTATATATTGTGATAAAGCCACATGTCTAATATTGTGTTAGTCCCTCTTGTGCTGCCAAAACAGCTCAGACCCAGCATGGACGTGGCACGTCTGGGGTTCCCTGTGGTGTCTCTCACCAAGATGTGGGTTGTGGGGTCGGGCCTTCATTTTTTGGGCTTGTTTCCACACATCCTGCAGATTCTTGATTATATTGGGATCTGGGGAGTTTGAAGGCCCAGTTTCGGACAGCCATTTCTAAAAAAAATTTATAAAAAGAAAATGTATATATATATATATATATATATATATATATTTTTTTTTTAAGTATATTGAAAGGCTCATTGAAAAACAATATGTCTATGTACTTTTTGTTTGTAAGTTGCTGAATTTCCCAATGTCTTGGAAATGAATCTCCATAATGCTCAAACTGCTGTTTTATTCATTCCCTCAGTCATGCTGCATGTGTGTTTACCACTGTCACTTCGGCTGGAGTTGCCAACACATGAGAGTTTGACTTTAATATTTAACTGTTGACTTCAGCAATAACAACAGAAGAACAAAGAAGAAACCCATGTGGAAGGTGGGGAAGACATGCTGGTTTCCATACAGATGTTAGCAGTGACTCTTTGAAGGTGAAGTCACTCTCAGCATGGGAAACCTTCACATTTATACTCATGGAAAGAATCGATGAACAAATGACAGCTGATGGTGTGTTTGTTCTAGGGATTTTATTATTAATATTATAACCGACAGCAGAACGTCATCTTCTTACTAGTAGTATGATGTATTAAAACATCAAGTTAAAAATCCCAATAGATGTTCACGTAGCTTATAGATCGAAAATAAAGCACGTCCGTGAGTAGACCCTTAGGAATCTGCAAAGTCAATAACAGCAAGCACCCTCAACATTTACTGAAAAAATTCTGTTAGAAGTAAGATCTAAGCCAACAACATACCCAGATAGTGCGGTCTGTCAATAAAGACCTCATGGTTGAATGTATCACAGGCTGAGGTAAGATCCAACAGAGTTAAAAGAGAATTACTTGAAGACAAATTACTGCAGAGATTTGGATCAAGATCATTGTTTTTTTTTTCCGGAGTGGAGATGAAAACTTGCCAACTTTAAACACTTGAGGCCAGCAATCAGGGACCAATAGTAGGTGGAACCCAGCAGGAATGTAAATATAGTGTGTAAAAAAATACAGCAAAAATCTAAGAATTGGTGAAAATCAGTACTAAAAGTAGGAATTTTCAGAAGAGGCATCCATGGAGTATTTATAATGAATAAGCTTGTTAAAATACCTCAGCATCCTTGACCCTAGCATGGGGTGAGGTTAAAAGATCATTCATATGAATGTAGCGAACCTGCAGTTTGGTCTTTTTCCATCTACATTCAGCATTCCAAATGTTTTTCCTTCCTCTTTTTTTCAGACAAGGGATTGTATCACATATCTAGAGATGGGATTTTGCCTGGACCAAACAGAAACAGCCATGTTTAATGTTGCAAGACATAAACTACTGAAACTGATTTGACACAGACTGGCTTGGTGGACAGAGACAATTTGGGAAATATGCTCAACCACCAGCTCAGATTTAGTTCCAAGTTTACTTGTTTGTTATGTGGGACCCAAAACTAAGGTAGACAATATTTTGACAATATTATGAGAATTTATATGTTTTCAGACCTGGGAATTTTACCCCTAACAAAACATCTTACCTGTTAAGCCATTCTAAGGGTGCAGTATCTCCAATAACTCCCAGAGACATACATCTCTGGCAAAGAAATAGACAAAATTGTTTCCCAGCCTCTGACATTGTATCTATATGGATGTATCCTACTAAAAATACAGTCTTTGGTTGACATTTCACCGATTTTTGAGCATTTGATGTGTGGCGAGTATGGTAAGACAAGATTGTAGCTTTTTTGTTATTTTGACATACCAGAATGGGTGATGTCGATTCAGTCATAGGGCCACTAAAAGGACGGCATAGAGGTCTATATATTGTCATTATATTCAAAGGTACAAGCTGCTTCCATGTTGCCTTCATGTTGAAGTTTAATGAATTGACCGGATGTTCCTATACACATATTTGTAATGAAACTAATGGAAATTCCACACGCGTCACAAGACATCTCATGTTCAAGTACAATAACAACAGGAGAAGGGAGACAGGATATCAGTGCTGCAAAAGAAAGCAGTATAGAAGAGTCATTCCTCAGTAGATTGACATTTTATTTATTTACAGAAAGGAAATTCTCAAAAAGCCATTTGAAATTGTATTATCTTCTCCTCCTGATTATGTTTGAGGCCAGGATAAAGGACAGAACATGTACTATTTGCACCTAATAATGAAATGACACAAGGGACAATAATTAAAAATTTGGTTTCTGCTAGAGCTATTCAATTATTTGGACCTGCTGGAAACACTAGTATGTGTCCTCACCAAATTATGGCTTCATTATTCCATTATTATGGCTCTGGGAGTTGTGTGTCACAAGATATTGAACACCTTTTTAAAAAAAAAAAAAAAAGAAATAAAGAAATTGTCAAAATCTTGCAAGGATCTGCTACAGAGCTTAGTTTTAGGTCATAAATAATAAATAAGTTAACTCTGATCAACATCTGAGATGGTGGCAACACTGCTACCTGGAATAACACACACTAACCTGTCAGTAAAATTAGAAGAAGAAAAGTATGGAAGCACTATTAATATTCCAATGTGATGTGTATTTTTATCCTGCTGTGTCTGTCAAATGGTCAATTATGGGAGCAGTCACACAGAAACTTAGACTTAAGGGTGAGTAGAGGAGTGATTGTGTGTTTTATTCATTCGGGCTGGTTGCAGTTATATCCTGGTGGACTCAGTTAATTCAGCCAGTGGATAAAGAGAGCTTTGCCACAGTCCTGTAATTACAGTGTTTGATGAAGTAAATGCATGTTTGTATGTCCCAATCTCGTCTGACAGGTGAGGTGTGTATTCACACAGACAGGTGTCTGCATTAGTTTTGGATTTCTCACAGTTAGTTTGCTGTGACTTCAATCCAGAAAGTATCAGCTCATTAGATTTTGCCTCCATTTTATCCAGCAGTAACTTGAATGTCAATTTTAATTAAAGAAAACCTCTTTGGAAATCTCTTGTCTTGTCTCTGCAAACTTACTTTTGTGTTTAATTGAACACTAGTTTCTTTCTGTTCCTTATAACAAACACAGGCAGGTCATTAATCATCTTTTTGTTAGATTTTGGCTATATTTTAATAACTCTGATGTTTTGTTATTTAAGGAGAGTTTTTTAAAGGTTACTGTTTTTTCTCGGCTTCCTTCCGCTGGCTCTTGTATTTCCCACCACAGATGTCCTTACCTGAGGCTGCCCACCACAGTCAGAATTTAAATAAAGTTATTAATCTCCTCAGGTGGATGTTTACTAAAGCTATTACGGTCCGTGCTTTGCTCGAGGGTGAAACAGCAGGAAGCTCAACCGTAAATCACTGGTTAAATGAAGACATGGCCAAGATAGCAAACTTCAGCTCCACTCGCTCTCCTAACAGAACTGCTGACTTTGGTTTGAGGTTGAATTAGCAAGCAAATAGAATGCCATATCAGAGTCAACTAAACATCAACAATCATTTATCTGGTATGAAATGTGAACCCAAACACAGTCGTCTTTCATTTAGTTAAGTGATTCATTTGTCTCTGCCAGACAACACTTCACAGACGTCCTCAAACCCAAAGAAACCTATTTTATTTACTTGTTTTATTGAGCACCATCGTCTGCGTTATTTGAACTCTATAGTAAGATAGAAAAAGCAGATGGCCATTTTACCCCTGGCAGAAACCAAGGCACGCTTTTTTGTTGGCAGCTACTGGAATAAATCTTTGTGGAAGGACTCCCATTGGTCTGCACTGGAAGGCTGGGTGCTAAAAAACAAGTTCAATAAAGAAAGAAATTGGTGCTGTAAAAGAGGAATGGGTGCTACATGGGACGACTGGGTGCTGTTGAGCATTAGCTTTAATGTATATCAACAAGCACAGGATATGGCTGTATTAAGAGTGTGTGTGCTACTGGTTCCCTGTGGAACAAAAATGCCAGTGTGTGTCTGTGTGTGTGCAGCATGAGTGCACTCACGCAACATCTTATGTGTCTGTAAACCTTATGACTTTTTCTGTTTTCTTTGTTTTTTTTTTTTTTTTATTACAGCTTTATTCATATGGGTCGTTACATGTCCTTCTAAACCTGAGTGTTTTTTTTCAGGATAGTAATGCAAATAAATCTGTGACTGCTTTTGTTCACGTTTTTCTTGTGGTGTATTTTACATTTTGCATACCCTGAACCTCACCTCAGTCATTACTGACGAATCATAGTCTTCTAAAATGTCATTTAAGAGACGCAGTGGACTATGTATTGTTATAATTATGGTGAAAATGGTTCCCTAAGTGGCGAGGGTATGAAATCTGTCATTTTAATAAATCAGTCACAATCTGAATGTCCCTTCTTTACTCTCAGTTGCCCTCTTGTTGCATTATTTAGACATTTATTTATCCATCGACAGACTATTCATCCATTCATTGTTATGAGTCATAATTATGCCTCCAGGAAATATCTCTGACAAACCAATAGAGCAGAGGCTGTTCTGGTTTGATCTTCTCATCAGCGTCCATGAGCTGAACTGAGCTAAACTGTGTTTGTTCTTTCTTCGTGGAACCTACAGCATCCCACTTTTGCCTCCAATCGTGACTTGAAACGCAGCATTGAAGCTTGACCACACAAATCAGGAAACCTGCAGAATTCTTGTTCCTACTTCTGCTTCAGTGCTGCGTTAACCTTCACATATAATAATCCTCTGATAAGCAAATTATAATTAGTGAGGTCACATTTTCAGGTCTTTCATTAAATTCTCAAGGGGTGTTCCAAATTCATTAACTGAGTTTAATGTACTCCACCAATTAACAAAAAAAAAAGCATCACTGTGGAGTTTACCAAATTACTAGAGCATTTCATTAGTACATTTAGGCTTGGATGTAGTAAACCTTTATGCTAGTATCCAGACATAATGATACTAATAAAATATAATGAACCGTCATGATTTGTCAGATGGTAGCAAAAATACCAGAGATACTATAAGGAAGCTATTAGCATTTAAGCAATTAGAAGTAGAACTCAAAAGACACTAATATCTGTATTGGTCATTATCTCGAACAGAACTGAATTTTGATTTCACATTAAACCTTTTGAACTCCAAATTATCCATGTTTATTTTTTCCCCTCCATTTCTTTCTCATATACTTACATCCACACAACAAAAACATCCCAGCTACCTCCCTTTTCTCAATAACCAGGTGACTCCAAAATCATGAGGATTTCCCAAAAAGTGCACGTACTGAAGGGGATTGATTGAGACAGTGTATATAAAAGGCATTCAAGAGGATGCTTTTACTTAGAAGGACTTAGAAAGTCTCAGAGATGCCTTTAATTCAAAAGTGCTTTTTTCAAACACCAGCATCTGCCAGAATGATCAGATGCACAAAGACTAGGAGCAAATTCTCCACATCTCACAGGCAAAAGAAATCAAAACAAAAGGAAGAAGTACACATTCTTGATACTAAGACAGGTGAAAACATGCACTGTATGCCTAAAATATAGTATTTGCAAGGTAAAAAAAACCCACCAAATATGTGCATTTGTTAAGAAACTGCTCTGTGTTTCTTAATTGTCCCATGGGACAAAAGGTTTTTTTTTTTGTTTGTTTGTTTTAATTGAATTGGATTTTGCCCTTGGTCTTTACTCCACAACATTTATTTAATAGTGGACAAAACTAAAAGTTCTAATGAAAAGTGTTTTTTTTTTCTTTTATTATTAGAAGCAGCAGAAATAAAACCAGATTTCACAAGCTCTAGCATAATGTCAGGTGGTAGTTATATACTGTCAATTTATAGACAGGACAATAATAGGTTGGTCAATTTTGATGCAAGAATTGGTAATTGGTTAATGAAATCCAGTACAAAAGGAGAGTTTAGAACCAGATGAAGGGTCCATGGATTGCTCTGTGATTAGACAGTGATGAGATGTTGGAGTTATTGCACACAGCTCCTCCTCTTGGCTCTTTGTTTAATGATGAGGAACCTGCTTGGGCCAGAACAGCTGAATCTCTATTCTCTGATCGTCTTGAATAGTGCTGCTTTGTGTTTCGTGATGTGCTGATTTTAAATACACCACAGCACTGAGGCCCCGCTAATGCATTTGGAGACACTCAGTGTGGTTTGCCAGGTGGCTGGAAGTGCATTTATTACATTCTCGTCATGAAATCGAAATTGCAGTAATAAAAGCTGCTGGAATTGAAGATGTCACTTTCTGGAAGTCTGGCCTATTTTTATCTGCTACATCTCCACGGGTGCATTTCTTCAGCCTTCCTGCAGAGTGTCCATCCTGTGGTTGTCAGATTTCTCATCTGTTGGCGAATTGAGCGATTTCTCGCCACTTCCAGCTGCCTGTCGCTGTGTCATACAAATAAGATCTAAATCCACGCAGCTCCATTTGGATATAACCGAACGGCTGTCAGGAAGGACAGGACAAGAAGTGCAGCTACTGGCCAATCCATCTGTCTCTGCAATGTGCCATGCACATGCATCTGCTTGGTGTTATGCTACTGTCTCATCAATTACTGTTGTGGCAGCAACGTATTCCTCAAGTATTTCTTGTCACTCTGTCGTTGCAAAACATGATTTTTCAGCCTTCATCCCTTTACCATTCCCTCGCTCTGTGGAAGTGCTTGAAAAAAAAAAAGAAGATATGCACAGTCTCAACTCTCCTGCTACAGTCTGGGATCTCTTAGCACTTAAAGACATATGTATCGGCATCTGGTTGAACACCTTTAAACCTCCCACAGTGTTGCTCACAGAAGGTTTGTAGAGTGGAGACCATAAGGATAAATCCTCTTAGCCTCTTATGTGAGCATATGAGAGCAGAGAATCAGCTTGTTCACAGTCTGTACCAATTGCAAGCCGTAGTATGATGCAATTGCACTGCTGGGCTTTGCTACCTACAGAAAATCAATGCCGCTCTGCTGATCGCTACAGAATAAAACTTTGCATGTATTATATGCAAACACAAGATAGATGTGACCAAACTACATAGACAGCATAGTGTTTTGTAGTTAGTATATCTTGGTATGCAGATTTGAAACAATTTTCTTAACCAGGAGTTTTCAGTGTTGTCAATCATGAACAAATGAAATATAGGGGGCATTTTCCTATATGGTCATAAGGATATTTTCTGCCATGGACACAATATATTCACCTCAACAGCAGCTTAGTTAGACTACCAAGTTGTAGAAACACTGACCCAGTGGAATTCCAGTCAGAAGTCATTAATTGAGACAGAAATCTTTGTCATGTTGTCCATTTTCAGCTAAACCTCCACAGCGCTCTCTGCTTTCCAACATGGAACTGCCCACAGTCTGAATGACCACCTCTTCAGGACACTACAGTTTTAAACACAGTAAACAAGCTGCCCTCCTACATTTCATGAAACATTAAGAGATCCATCTACTGCAGCTTGTCTTCTACCTTATCAGTTAATGATTTTTTTTTTTTTTTTTTTTTAATTGGTCAAATTTTTTAGGGGGAAATATTTGATTAATGAGTATACATACTGCTTTACATGCTATAAGTTGTGTCAAAAGGATTCAAGTGCAACCAGAAAAGGAAAGCAGCACCCTCTGTCAAATATCTGGGTGTTAATATGCTGAACAAGACAAGCATGTGCATAAATATGTAATGAAACGGGGCAGGCAGATGAATGCGTAAACGAGAACCTGGACACAGGGACGATTGATAAGTGTACCTGGCAAGCGATGGACTTACATCTGACAGCTTTCACCATGATGAGGCCACAATCCCACAAATACTCTGTATGTGTATTTGAGCGTTTGTGTGCAGAGTAGGTGATGGAGAGCAATACATGTCCCTCCAAGCATTGTTTAGCAAGTCAGCTGTATGTGGGTGTTTAGAAGTGTGCAGTGCAGATTGGCAGCAGCAATGACAGGTGACGGAGAGCTGAAAACACACATTTCCCATATTCCCAAGTCGAGAGTGACACCGTGTAGAAATTTAATGTTGTGTTCTTCTTTTCACAGAGCGACAGAGCATTTAATGAACCTGTATCTTTACTCTTGTTCTGATTGTCTCATAATTTGCAAAAGAAAAAAAAATGTCTGCAGTCCTTTGTAGACAGGAAACCTGATTGAAGGTGAAAAAAGGTAATTGCTCTGTGCTTTTGGCAGAGAACATAGTCACGCTTTCTTTTTTTCTTCATTTTTGACAGTATTGCTCTCATTCAGTAGAAAACAGAACTGTGTGAAAAGCCCAATCTGCCAACTGCAAATCCATTTCCAGCATACAGATTCTATTGAATCAATAAAACTGGAGAATGAGCCTTAAGTGCACAAAACCAACCCCATCTCTTAGAAATTTCATTTCTGTACAACCTTCTTTCAAAATCAAATGCATTTTGAAGGAAGCGTAACTGCGACTGAATTGCGATTTCTATTACCTTAAAAAGGAAACATTGTTAATTTACTTACTTTGCTACCTCCAGTAACAATATATTTGTGATTGCAGTGACATGTTTACTGAAAATCTATTTTTGAGTAAAACTTCACAATTTCGTGTAATGCAATATTCACTTGGATCAGCATTTGAATGGATTTGAACCAGAGTTAACCAGGTTGTGGAAGAAGCTCTGCTGCAGAGAGATTTATTCACATAGGAAAAGGCTAGCAGAGACAAAGAGGGAACGAGTGTTGAAAAGAACAACAGATGACAGAGACATGATTATACATACTTTTAATGAGAAACCTGTGTTGTCTGACAGATGTTTCTCTCGCAGACTTAGCTAAGTACTGAGCCGTGCTTTGCCAGGCACCCGTCATCTTTAATACAGTAATTAGTTGATAACTAAAGACTCACGCTTCTGTGGCCTTCTTGCAAAACAAAGACCTCCTGGAGCTTCTGTACATGATGCAGACCTCTCTAGTGGCACTTAAGCTTTGTGGTGAATCACCTTTATTCTTACTCACAAGGTGAAATTGTTGGAGCAGCTCTCTGAAGCAGGACTGGAGGATACCGCTTTATATTGTCCTCTTGAAATGATTGCCCCAACAGGAAAAGTATGTGGAATACCCCAGAATGCTTATTTTTGTTAGTCAGTATTAAATTGCAAAATCTTTGATCAAAAAGCATCCTTCAAGTCACATTTGTTTTCCCCTTAGCGCCTGTGTTTGTTTTTAGTGAGAATGATGTACATTTTAGATAGCGGCTCTTTTTTTTTTTTTTTTTTTAAACCACAGCAAATTCTTGCACTGAAATGTCCTAATAAAATATGGATGCAGTGCATGCTTTTCCCTGGCCTGTGCAGCCTAGCATAAAACCCACAGCTGCTAAAATCCTCCATTAATATCAATGTTGCAGAATCTCCCAGTAGGTGAGATCATGTCTCAGTTATTAGGCCAAGTCTCACCTTTGGGGGAAAAAAATGAGGAAAAGGAAAGAAAAATTCACCAAGCCTCAGTCATTTTTTTGATTTTCTTTAGAAATCAGATCTTTAGCTCTTTTTTAACTTCAGGTTCAAAGAAAGTTGCCAACCGACCATACAATTGTTGAGATTCTTTACAGTCACGTATTTTTTGTTGTTGATATTACTCGTCCTTTCACCTTATGTTAGCTGTGATAGGCTCCAGCCCACCCATGAACCCCTACAGAATAAAGCAGTGTATGGAAAATTGACATATGGATTATCCGTCACTTAAAACCACTTCTTAGTCACACCACTGGCAGGAGAAGTGAATAGCACTGATTATGTCGTTACAATGCAATGTTCTACTTGGAAACCTTGGGTTGTAGCATTTATATGGATGTTGCTTTGACACAAACCACCCACTTCAACATTGTTGGAGACCAAGCACACCCCTCCCCCTCCATGGCAACGGTACTCCCTGGCAGCATCTGCATCTATCAGCATGACAATATGTGCTATCATGTTGCAAAAAAACCCCCCAAATGAATGACTGAGGAAACACAAGAATGACCCAACCTCCAAACTCTTATTGATAGCCATGGGATCCACTGGAACTAGCCAGATCCCTGAAGGCCCTGTCTTGCAACCCCATCTGATCCACTGCTGAGGGACTTATACAGAAGCAAGCAGGTGGGTTTTGAAATTGTGGCTGATTGTTGTTCTGTATGTGATGATTGTCTGGGGCACGCTGATGTGAGTCCACACCACAAGAGGCAAACAAGATGAAATCTGCTTGCTGTTGCATTAGCAGAGTATATTTCTCAAAGATGAGGGTCAGTCTACTTCTGTCACAGTTCACCAGATTTGCGAGAAGCTTTCAGCTAGAAGAGTTTCTGTTTATCTCCTTGGAGAAAACACTATGACCGATAAAGCTGTAGGGATTGTTCTGTTGTGAAGTAGTTTTAAAAGTTATGTGGTGCTGCAGTCTTTTTAAAAAAAGAAAAACTGAACATTTTTCCACACTTCTTCAAGCAATAAACTTGAAGCTTTAACTGTGTTTACTGTTTACCCAACAACTGTAACTTCATTTCATTGTACCACATTTTGAACATTAAGATTATGAGGTTAAAAGGGCATGCATACATTGGTAGTATGAAAACATAAAAACTACTTAAACTGCTCGAGTCAAGGTTGTAACTTCATCTATGATTACTAACCAGAGCAATGGTGCAGACAAATTAATGACAAACTACTTGAGTCAGGGTTGCAGGTTTATCCAGGATGAATCTTCAGAGCAGCACTGTGGACCTTGGAATACATGAAATAAATTCTATAGAATATAGACGAAAAAACACTCAGAAAACTCTAAGTTGAGAAACATTTCTTGAAGTATGGCTACATCAGTGACACTATCTTATTAAACATCTTACTTCTTGGTCTGACAAAGAAAAAGGTCGCACACATACAAAACTTCAAGACAAATTGACTTATTTTCACCAATTTATGTATTTATTTTTACAGTTTTGATTATATGACTGCAGCTGCATCCTTTTAAAGATATACAAGAAGTACAAACACTTTGATTTGGGGACTTGCTGATACCAATTACCAATATGACTACTTTATAATAGCATTCAAAAGTTAAATATGTTTAAAAAGTCTAACATCGGCCCTACTTCTCTGAGCCAGCTGGAGCGACACATGGGGGGTTGAGGGTCACTCATGGTCCATACCAAGTGCACAACAGCAGAACTTTTCACACACCCACACATCTGGCAGTCATCAAATGCACCTGCCATGACTTGTCTTGTGTTGGAACCCTGGAACTGCTTTGCACGTAGAACAACTTTTTTGGAGAAAAATCCTTATCAGTCCACTGTGCAGTTCAGCTGATGCAGGCAATTGGACTGACACTGCTCCTTCAAATATCAATGGCCAAGCTGAAGGCTGAAATGTCTTGCCACAAGCTGTTGAAGTCCTTTTTTACTAAGGAGTGCAGTTTTGGTTTTACAGTTTCTGTCATGTGGTGAACGAATCTCATACTAGTCTACAGTTTGCTAAGAAGGCTTTGGAATCCTGTTTTAACTACAACTGGCAATGGCGGGTCATCAAGAGCAACGTACTCTGTAAGAGCTTTTCATTTATTTTTACAGACCGTGGGTTGCCTGTGGACATTTTCTCTCACTTCTCTAGTGTTTGTTACAAATTCGTTGGTACTGTTGTTACTAGCATTATCAAACTCCTTGAACTATGTGCTGTGTTGTCAAGCTGCTTGTATTGAAGGAGATATTTTCCACTCCTCTTCTCGACAATTTGAAATAGTTTGCAGCTTGCTTTACCTTTGTCATTGTTGCAATACAATTGTATGAAGTACATGAGCACAATGTTGGACCAATTTACAATTAGTATTGATCCACTTCACTTGTTTTTATATATGTAAATATAATTCAGAGATGTACTATGTTACAAAATTTGTGTTTCTGGGTACATACAAAGTATTTCATATGAAAAATGTCTCTATTCCAGGACCCCTGCAGTGGAAAGAAAAGCTCGTGATATAAACCTGCCATTACTGATTCATTTCTGATGTGAATTCATGTTTAAATGTCTGACCTATTTTGTATTTCCTCGTCTAAAGACGATAAAGCCATTAGCTGGGTGGGAGTTTGTATTCGCCTTCGAAGAAAACTTTTTTTGCCAACTAAAATGGAGCTGATTTTATTGGGAGATTGATCATAACATCATTTGTAAAGGTAGCTGATTTTTATCTATGGTGTTTCTATTTAAATAGCCAGTCTATCACAGGGCTACATATAGAGACAAGCAATCACACTTGCATTCACACCTATGGACAATTTAGAGTTACCAGTTAATCTCAGCATGTTTTGAGATGGTGGGAGAACATGCAAACTCTTATGAAGAAAGATCCTGGCAAAGGGAAACGAACCTGGGATCTTCTAGCTGCAAGGCGAAAGTGCTAACCACCAAGTCACTGCAGCCCTAAACTAAAATGAAACAATCAAAAACAATGAAGGGAAATGTATGGGAACTTTTTTTTTAGAAATATTGTGGACATTTCAATACAGTCATGATCTATGTTTAAAAGAAAGTGTAATCTCTCACCCGCAGAGCTCTATAACATATGGTCTAACACAGACAGTTTCATAGTAAGGTTTCAGTTAGACATATTGTGCCTGTGATGGTAGCTGAATGGCTTTTGGTACCATCAAACATCTCTGGTTTTAGAGTGAAGACTGTGAGAACAGTGGACATGCTGGTGTACACTTACTGATAGACAATGCCATACATACTTGCATGTGCAAAAACTGCAGAGACTGAGCAACTAGAGTTGCATAGAAGCCACTTTTACGCCTTTTATTTTTATGAACTGCAGCTGTGCTGTAAATGCATGATAATATACTTGCATTAGCCCTTCAAAGACCATGTTATATTTGAAAAGCAGCTGTGTCCTTATTCACTCAAATGAAGACAGACAAATTAAATTTCCTGTCTGTGCTAAAGGCTATGCATGATCACAGTTGAAATTAATGCGTTCTGGCTCAGTAAAGGCCAAGCTGGGAACAGTGAGCAAGCCACGAGCAATAATCTGTCCCAAAGGTATGATACAAGACTGGTCAGGGCACAATGAGAAAGGTTTAAAATGACAACCTGCCATTGTGGCTCTGACACTGTGCCAGAGGAGTGAGACTGGCTGGGAGTTGTGTTACTAACAGAGAGAAAGATCTGCTGTATATTGCTCTAAAAAGGTCTTGCATCTTGTCTGAGAGCAGAATGCACACACTGCTTTAGACTATTAGATGAATGGTGAGGCACAAAGTGCTATCATAACAGTTTAGGTATATTCCTGTTGGATATGAACAGAGTGGTGCAGAGTCATGCACATGGAACAGGTGAGAACAGTAACATTATGAGTCTGGATTCCACGTGATGTTGTGCAAGTGAATACATGTGTTTTTGTGACCACTTGCAAGTGTGCATTTGCGATTTCACCATGGATCTGCAAAAGCATTGCTTTGTCAAAGTCTGTAAGGATCATCGTCAAGAGGCATGAGATGGGTCAGTTTTCATGTTGAGGATCATCACTTGTAGTAAAAAGTCACTGTTTGGAGGAGACCCAAGATTTCAAGTGAGTATTCCAAAAGTGGCAGGAGCAATTGGAGCAGTGAAACACTGCACAACATGACTAATCTGAAAGGGGACGAGAGCCAAATTAGAATCAGGTGCAGATTCAGGTGCGGAACTCTTTAAATGCACCTTGAGAGGCGCAACTGCAAGGATTAACACAAGTTTGAGGTTGGACCAATCAGATATATGTGGTCGAATAGATTCTTTGAAATTTGTGACTGAAATAAGTACTACTACCTATTTATCAATAATTTCATTCAAAATTATTAGCATCATTATATACGTGTTATAAATGTTTTTTGTTATATTTTTCTGTGCTTTTGAAGGTAAAACAGGCTAACAGTGAACAGATCATCGCTCTCAGTCACAACAAATATTTAATTTACTTCACATGCCACAAAACAGCCACACCCGGGTTGTGATTCTGCTTGTGATGACTTTCCCTCTGCTGAGATTTTTCAGTTCCATTAAGAAGAACCCTGATCATTGAAGTCCATCAGTGTTTGCTCTTCCTATAGACCTCTTAGTGAGGACAGCATTTCTCTCTCCGAGCCTTTTCGGCCATTAATTCTGGTAAATTAAGTTATTTAGTAGCTCGAAACCCACTTATTCCATGCTGCATTTATTTTAAAAGGAAAATAGTCTGAGAGCATCACCACACACTGTTTGTGTTTCTGTGATAAAAGCTGTGAGTATGAAGTGGGCAGTGATCCAGTGAGATCACAGTTACATACCCACTCTTCTTATTACCATGATGACAGCTGTGCTGGCTGATCTGTGTGCACAGATTTTAATGATCTTTCCATGCCAAATAACATTTATTTATTTATTTATTTATTTTTTTACTTGCATGATTATTACCATTATCTGTCCACTTGTGTTCATTGCCGCTGTCATTCTGTTTGAGCTAAGGTGAGCCATTCGGGATCACTTTCTTTGAAATGAACAAACATCTGTAGCAAATCAACTTCTTAAGTTTTGTAAAAGGAAATTCACATCAGAGGATATGGAAAGTGACTGTCAGAGTGGATGTGATTTTTCATTAAATTATCTCTGGATAACACACTCAGTCATTACAAGTCTGTCATCACAATGACGATACAGCAAGACAGATGAGCATATTTGCACGAATGCATTTTAGAGTTACTGTCAGGGCTGGAGTTCAGATTAACCCTAACTTTACACATTATAGGGCAATTAATGTGTTCAACAACATTTAATTGACTGCTTAATGCTTAATAAAGGGTGCCTGTGTTGTGGGCCAAGAATAAGAGAATATGAAAAATATAAATAGGACTTAATAAACAAGTAAAAAGCACACTGAGATATAATGAATGCCCTCAATCAAGACTTCAGTGGTGGGAAATTTCAGCAAATGAAAATGAGACCAAAGCAGGCAAACAGGATCTGCTCAACTAGAAAAAAATAAATGAATAGATAATGTTTGTAAACGGATAAAGTACAGGAATTACGGCAATGTAGCACATACGGAGACTAATTAACCTGTAAGGTGCAGCAGGAGGAGACGGGTACTGTAGCAGGTGATGAGGCTGGTAAAGTGATTGGGAGGTGGGACCTTTACCACAAAGAAAAATATCTTTGGGCTTAATTCTGTTTTTCTGGTGTCTCAAAGCCAATGGCGGGCTCCCAAAAATTGCCTCCCAAAATAAATTTGACTTTTATTGTATTACCTCCCAACTGTTTCTCTACAATGCCGTCAATCAGTCTGTCATGGACAGTGTCACCATGGCAACCAATGCTGCTGGACTTGTCTGCCTCTGACTCTAGAGAATGTTAACTTTAGAGGATCATCGAACGTCAACAGATGACAGCAGTGAAAAAGTTAAAGTTTAAAGCAACGAAGAGCACTGGGGATGTTTAATGGACCAGTACAATTGTATTGCTTTTCCAGGATTTTCCCTTCGGTAAGGCAAGTTTAGATAGATCTTCTTGACCAGGTCGTTATCGAAAATGAGAACTAGTTCTCAACTAACTTACCTGGTAAAATAAAGGTTAAGTAAATAAATAAAAGATGAACGGCATCCTTAACTATGATGAAGAAATGTCTGTATTTAGTTATAAATAGATCTATGTCAGCTATGTTGCCATTCTCTGATTTAAATCCTGAGTTTTCATGATTACATCTCAGTAAAAGCACTTTTTGCTTGACAGGAAAACACGTGTGCAGAATCCGTAATGTTAGACTCGAACCAAAAGAAAGCCACATTTGCTTGATTCCTGAAGTGTGTAGAGCACCAGGATGATTGACAGGCAGGTGATACCTGAGTGATTGTGTCCGACGCAAAGACACCGGACATGATGAGACTGAGAGAGAATTACTAGCAGCACCGTGTTGTTCAACAAATATTGCTCAACTGGCACAGAAGCCAAAAATTTAATGGGTATTAAATTTAAGGGAGAGTGAACATTTCAAGTGAACTGGTGATTTGCACAGACTTTGTGATGTTTAAACCGGAGAATAATTTCTTTTTGATTAAGGTGGGTGTATGCCAATCATTCAGAATTACCCTTCCTACTTCCTCTCTCTGTCTCTCACATTCAGCTGTCATTCTGTTGTAAAATTACAACAAGTACAAAGGTGGAAGCAGAAAATGCCGACTGCTTTCCTCATACCTCCTCATAAATATTTATGAAGGCATTTGAATAATGTGATTTTGTAACAACAAAATATCATTTGGAGAAGGGTGCAGGGAGGTGAAAAATGTCAAGAAGTGGAGGGGGAAAGACTCTTCCAAAGTTATGGTTGGGTCTTCTGCAGCTGATGTAGGAAACACAGTTTGGATATGAAGATATGAATGATTTTAAATTGCAGATTCGTTCTGTGATGATTTCAGTCTCCATGGTGACATGCTTGGAGCTTTGAAAAATCCCCATCTGATCTGCTCTTGACAGTCTTCTGTGTACTTACTGAAGCACTCCACTTATTTTTCTTTGCAAGTAAAAGTCAAGTCTTCAATGAGCTCCAAATATTCTGTTTCTCGGCATCAAAAGAAGAGACAAAAACTGACTTATTGTTCGGACAGAACAAACAGAGAGCCTGATGGGCAATCATTTGCTGTCAGTTCCATTAGTTGGAATACATACTTAAAACATATGTGGTCTGCAAATCACTAAAGAGGAGAAAACTTGCAAGATTAACCACAACCTTCCATCAAGTTAGAAGAAAATTATTTCTTATAAGGATTATTCAAAGACAGGAGGATTAGCATGCTTAAAAACACAATAATATATTACCAGGATAGGAAAAGCTTCACATGTAGTGGAGGTTAAAGGGAACATTTGTTCCATTCTTAAAAACTGTTCCTAAACATTCAAACCAGGTGCAACTCTGACGTGTCTATTTGTTTTTGGGTTTTTTTTTTAATGAAATGTAGACTAACATGTTTAAACATGGTTCACCTTTTCTGCGTCGCACAAAGATACAGCAGGCAGAACCAAAGATCTCAAATTTGGACTCAGACCAAAGCTCAGATTTCCACTGGTCTAATATCCATTCCTTGTGTTTCTTGGTCCAAACAAATCTCCTCTACTTGTTGCTTTTCCTTAGTAGTGGTTTCTTAGCAGCTAGTTGACCATAAAGACCTGATTGGTCAGTCTCTGAACAGTTGATGTAGAGATGTGTCTGCTGCTAGAACTCTGTGTGGCATTTATCTGGGCTCTAATCTGAGCTGCTGGTAACTTGCGATTTCTGAGGATGATGACTCGGATGAACTTATCCTCAGCAGCAGAGGTGACTCTTGGTCTTCCTTTCTGGGGCGGTCTTCACATAAGCCATTTTTGTCGTAGCGCATGATGATTTTTGCGACTGCACTTGGGGATACATTCAACGTTTTTGCAGTTTTCCAGACTGACTGACCTTCAGTTCTTAAAGTAATGATGGACTGTCATTTCTCTTTCCTTAGCCTAATGGTTCTTGTCAAAATATGGATTCTGTCAGTTGTCAAATAGAGCTGTCAACTGTGCACTAACCTGATTTGTGCACAACACAAACTGATGTCTATTAAGAAGGCAAGAAATTCCACAAATTACCTTGAAAAGGCACACCTGTGAAGTGAAAACCATTTCAGGTGACTACCCCATGAAGCTTATTGAGAGAAGGCCAAGAATGTGCAAAGCAGTAGTCAAAGCAAAGAAGAATCTGAAATGTGAAACATGTTTTGACTCATGTCACACTTTTTTGCTGACTACATAATTCCATATGTGTTCATTCATAGTCAAAGTAACATCCACAGGTTAATTTCCCAGTAGAACATTGTCCAGTGCATCACACCACCAAGGCATCAAAGATCTTTGATGCCTTGGTTTTGTACATGACCACTCCAAAGATCATGTGGTATTATTACCAGTATTAAAGTTTTCAGTAGTTGGTGGCACAGTGCCACTCCTGCAGGACTGGAATTTGGGCCAGCTTTGCTCCCCGATGCGACTCGGTAAGCCAGATGTCCTCCTGTGGACCATTTTCTATCAACTGCATGCTGGAAACACCCCATGTGGCCACCATTGATGAGCTTCCTACGTCCAGCACATCAACTTCATAAGCTCACTTCTCATTTGCGGCCTAATAATCCCACCGCTCGACAGCTGCCACTGTAATGAGATGATCAATGTCATTCATTTGATCTGTGTATATTTATTATATGGACAAAATACTAGAAAGTATTTCTCATTTTTTACATTGGCCATCTCTGAATGCATTACATCATGATTTATGCTCACTGCTTGAGTGTAGTCAGTCTTATATCGACGTTCTTCATTCAGAGTCTATTTCATTTGCATCTCCAGCCCAGGGCTCTGTAGGATTACATGTGTTTAGCACTGCTTACTGAGCATTTATAGCGCATTTCACTTCACCACGGAGGGCGAGACCTTGGGACTTGATGGTATATTCAATATTTAAACAGGAACATGCAGGAAAAAAAGCATATTAATGATGCAATATTGTTTTCATATTTACTGTCCTACTGTTTACAAAGGTCTCTGATGCTTATGTGGGTGTATTTATGTGATTCATCAGATATTCAAGGAGATGCACGCTGAACTGTACCTTTAGCATTTAATTCTCTGGTTATATCAGCACATATGCTTCACACCAGAAACTCAGAAAACTGTAATACAAAATCTCAAAGCCTAAATGACAGCATACAAAGTATTTAAAATGTTTCTCAATGTTTTAATTAAATTGATACTCAATACTAGACATTATATATTGCAACATTTTAACTGTATTCCTTCCCTCTTGTGTTTATTGAAAAATCAAAGTGCAATTTAGCATATTTTTTTTTTATGTCTTTAGTCTCATTTATATCCATCTGAGGTCTCAGGCTGACATTTTTTTTCCCCTTTCTGTTCTGCAAGCTTTGCACAATTTGCAGACAGATATGCATAATTTATGTATTAAAGGAAACACTTTGGATGATGATCTTATCATGGGAAATGGGATACAGATAGTAATTTCAGTGATTTAAATAATTTTAATTACTGCAGCTACTGGATAATATTTGGATGCAGTCATCCATTAAACTCAGTGAAATTCCCACAGAAACAAGAAACGGCTCTGACCAAAAGTGCAGAGAAATTCTGCCTATAAAACATAATTTATAGCTTTAAACATTTAGTTAGAGTTTTGTTAAACAAGCCGGCCTCAGTAGAGTGTTTTCTTTTTATTTTCAGTAGTAGAATGACACAACAGAGAAAAAAAGTAATAAAGTGCAAGTGTGCCTTGTTCCCTGGTTTGTTTGTGCATTTCCAGTATGCTATACACGTGAGTTAATCATGGATATCCTAGAAGTTGCAATAGAACAAGTTTATCCAAGCACATACATGCCTGTGGGTTTAGATGCCATAATTACGATAGGAAGGCCCATTTTCCATGTTAAGCAGCCTTAAATGAATGCTGGTTTGCAGTGTTATGTAATGCTGCTCAGTTTGTGTATGTGTGTGTACTCTGGGATTTGCTATTGGGCTTAACCTTGTGACGCATTTATACTCCTGACACACAGATGGTGGATAGAAACTCATAAAGTGTTGTTTTGTTTTTTTTTTATTATTATTATTATTATTTTGCCATGTTTTAATAATAAAATGCAGGAGAAAAACACTTAAGTCCTGGGCATGTCTGCACTATGAATGTATTCAGCTCAACCATTATCTTTATTTTGAATTTGCCAACTCATAAGCATTTGCTGAAAAGAATGCTTTTACACCATTGCTGTGACTTTGGGAAATATTTGGACAACTGTTTTCTCAAAGGAGAAAACCGTAGAAAAAAGGAAAAAGAAAAAAAATGATCAAATTTTAATTATTTTACATTCAGTTAATTTATGGACACAATTTGCTAGAATAGACCACAGGGCCATGAAACGATTTTGACTTTTTTGAAATAATAATGAACTTGGTGACAAGCTGATTATATAACATCAGCGGGGGAAAAACATTAATAAATGGCTGAAAAAAAAAATTCTCACTCCCTTTTTGATGAAGCCAGCCTGTGGGATTTTCATGCACTTCCATGTACTTTTAATTTGTCTGGCAGCTCTTTTTACATGTACTCACAGCTATTTTCAGCTTTTTACACTTATGGTGTTTACAGGAATCAGTCTTTACCACATCTTTCTTTCTTGCATTTAATGACTTGTAAATTCAAAACTTCCTGTTGTCTCTTACCTGTGCAAAAACAATTACAAGACAACTTGAATAGACATGTAGCTCCTCTTGCAATGTGGAATGCTGATCCAAAAGATCATGTTTTAAATGTCTATTGGCAAAGTTTGAGGTGATCTCATCTCTTTGATATATCTTTCCACAATATGAAAGACTCAGTTACTGAATTGTAAGTTAAAATTCAAAGATTTTGGTAATATTTAGATCCCCTGGTGAAAAAAAATTAATATGAGTTAGTCATGAGTGATCATAAGGTGTATAATGTGTGGCCACAACCTAATAATGAGGATGAGATATCCAGTCTGACACGTGGGTGAGTCATGGATATTCTAGAAGAAAGGATATAATTTCTAATTATTTCAAAATTAAAATTAAATAAATTTATCCATACTTCATGCATGATTAGAATCCTACAGAGTTGTTGTTAGTAAACAACAAATTCCATATCATGTGGCTGTGCGTTATTAGGATTTGATCACAGTGTAGTTATGTTTCCACGCTTTATTACCTCATGGCCACAACTCATTTAATTCATTCCCACACCTTAATAACTCATGGCCTAGAGTTATTGATCTCATAGCCATGTAATAATATTTTTTCCATACAAATGCCACCATGTGCGACCTTCATATAGTTTCCACTAAGAAAGAGATGCCAATTAAGAATCATTCTAAACCCTTTTTGGACCTAATTTGGATCCTACGTGGGGTGTGTGGTCTTAAAAAAAAATCACGAGGAGAAAGTCACAAGAATCTAAGTTTTTTTGTTGTCGTTATTTACAGCATTGTGTTGCTTTGCAGCGACCAGACATCTAGCAGCTGTAGTCCTTATTCACAGATGAGGGGGAGGACAGCAGCGATGATTGATAGGCAGTTAAAGGAGAATGGTGGGATTTTCTCTGGACTGTTGGTTTCAGTGTTTAGCTGTCTGCAACAACAACAGATTAAGAAAAATAGCCAGTATTGTGACGGTTCATTAATTTAAAGATGCACTCAGGAATTGGCTTCCGTTACATTATGTTGGCTGTCAGACTCAGCATGAAATTACATATCTGCAATGAAATATGGCTTGAAGCCATTCCCTGTGTAGCAGCAGATCATCATTCTGTGTTGAGTTCATGAGCCTGAAAAACCAACATTTATTAGGATTCACACATAGGTGGTACAGCTAATGTAAATTCTTTAATTAACTCATACATGCAGGTTTGAAGACATATTTTTCAGGTAAAGGTACTTTAAATGTAGCCTTGGGAATAATACTTTTGCACATATTACTGTTCTCACTTATTTCATTGAACCACTGGGTTAACATTTAATCTAAGGTGTTCTATTTTCAGGATTTTCTACCGTGTCCTTTGTGAAAACAACAGTGTCTAGCACTAAGGTCTCAAGTCCAACATTTTAATGAGAAGAAAAGAAGGCCATCGGAGAGGCAAAGACCAGAGATGAAGAGGGAGAATGAAAAGTCAGCCCAGCAGACCTCATTGTGCTCCAGTTTGGTGGTAACACATCACTGAGACCTACCACCAGCTTTTAGTGCAGCCTCTCAGGAGGAGAGTCAGTTATCAGCCAATATATCAAGAGAGCCAGCAGAGAAAGCTGATAATAGACTCGGCTGATGTGGAGGACTAAGGAGAGAGGAGGGGAGATGGCAGCCGAGAAAACGGTCAAATCCAGCTGTCTGTCAGTGGAGACAAGCTTGTGATTGTCTGCAAAATGAGTGAAAGGATGGTGTGTCACAAGAGACATTTCTATTAGCCTCCTTCATCCACTGTTTCAGATGGATGCTGTGGAGCAAGTTAATGATCTGTGGTCTGCATTTCCCTCACTGACTTCAGCAATGGAAGCACACAGTGTGAACACACACACACACACACACACACACACACACACACACACACACACACACACACACACACACACACACACACACACACACACACACACACACACACACACACACACACACACACACACACACACACACACACACACGCACGCACACACACGCTCACTCAGTGTTGCACAACATGTACGCTGAATCCAGATTCAGTTTTCATCACTTTTCAGAAGTAATATTAAGTGAAAGTGGTTCTTGAGTGAAACAGAATCCTTCACACATTTTCCAGCGAAATGCAGCTACAACCAGTAGTTCTCAACTTGAGGACAGACAAATTCCCATTGACCAAATTGCCACTCTCTCTCTTCCACTGTGGAGCAGCATGAAGCCTTTGTTCATTTTTTTAGACCTCACACTTAGCAATGGTCGTAGTACTGTTATTTCCCCTCTATTTACTGTAAACCCGCAGAGATACACTTCTCAAAGCTTACAGTGATTTCTCCAGGAACATATTCCCACCACTTGGTAAATACATAGTTGCAAGTTACAATTTTCATGATTTAGAATAACTTTTTAAGTTGCAAACAGTATTGTGGTGGGTTCGGTTGACATAATGTTGGTAATTACATCAACCTAATGTGTGTATTTTAAACTCTCTGCGTTTGATGATTTAAAACTAATTTCAAGTTGAGTTAGCTTAAAGAAATGGACTTCATAACAGTAAGTTGACCCCACCTTAACGTCTACAGTCCCTTCTCTTAGCTACTAAACATTGGATTAACTTATTTTTTCCCCCATCTTAAAAATGTATCTTCATAACTATGAAAATTAAGCACAGAACACTTAAAAACAATTTTAAATAATGTCGACACGTTCTCAACTTAAAGCTTGTTTTATCATTAAGATATCCATGCTAATTAAGAATACTGGAACTGCCACTGCTTCCTCACAGATCATTTCCTCTGTGTATATATTCCCCAAACATTAGAAAGTCCTAAAAACTGACCAATCACTGATCAGCTCTGTGTCTCCAATGATCAAATTTTTTGTTGCAACCTAAGAGACAGACCGGTTCATTCTGACACTAGTAACATGATCTAACACTGTCTCACTAGACACCAAGTACTTCATACATCCACATACTGACAAAAAAAACAAAAAAGTGTGATAGCACATTTGAAGACAAACCTATGTGTTGAGATGTCCTTGTGGTCTGGTGTATGTTGGGTAAACAAAGAGAGCTTTAAAGATTTGCATTTTGACCAAAAGACCGCAATACGTACACAAGACATGGATTATGCTGTTGCTTGACTTTATGTTCAACTCACCCCTGCTGTGCAGCATCATGAAAGTAGAAAAAAAATCCTCCATGTCTTAGAGAGGCTCACATCATAAACTTACTGCCACAGAGAGACATATTGAATCCACACTTTTACACAGTGATGCCCTTTGGCATAAATGCAGAACTGAATTCGTCATGTTTCCTCTATGTTGTCACATCTGACAGATATTTACAGCTGTTCTTCTGTTTCTTTATCTTTAAGTTTAAGAGCTTTGTTGAGTCTCTGACAAGATGTTTTTTTTGTGTTTGTTTTCTCACATAAATGCATTGTTTGATTTGTCATGTTTCCTCGAGTTTGTCACCTTTGACAGATACTTGTTCTGTTGTTTTTTTGTACTTGTTTGTCACTTTAAAATGTGTTTATGATCTTGTGTTTCTGACACTATGTTGGGGATGTTATACTTGCACACTGACTCTCATAACTCCTATCTTTGGATCTATCATCCAGCAACTTGGAAATTCCTGATCAGCCAATTATACAGTAACAACTGCACACCTTGCTGAGGTTGAATATACTTTTCTTTTTTTGTCAGCTTTGGCTCAGATGAAGACGCAGCTTTGTTGAAATGTTAGTCTCCTTGCACTATATACTATTAATTAACATGTTCTTGTATTATAATGAAGTGTTCGCCAGTGTAGTATTGTTCACATATATTTTCTACAACAAATAATGTGCCGGACCTTTTAAAGAATATTTTAATAAAGTGACAAAATTTAAAACCCTATCTGAATGCTGCTCTATCTCCGCTCTTTGTCACAGTTTTTAGCCAATAAAATCAGCCACTGAATTCTGATCAGATACTCTTTATGAAACGGCCACAGATCAGTGACAAGATAATTGCTTGCCTGATGAAACCGGGGGATTGTGAGCAATCAGATAACTCCTCTAATCACGATGCTTAAAAGGCTGACCACCCAATTGCATGCTGGGTTATGACTCTATTATTACCAATTAGCTTATATTTGGCTCTGTGCTGAATAATGTGTTGGTGACAAACCGTAAGGATGGATGTGTGATACAGACTTATTTTGTTCAGTATCACACTGACACTACAGCAGTGTCAATAAGAAAGTACAGCGTGGGTTGTTGTTGTCAAGCATTGCAGATGTGGTTTGTTTTGGATCAGGAGTGACTGATGGAGGAGAACTCAGCTGTTTTATCCTCAAAAAAAGACACTTCATTTTATTTGGTAAATATCCAGCTGATGACATGAAAACAGTACTGCAGGAAACGAACTTATTGGGTATAGAAATCAGACGAGTGCGTGGGCAAACTGCTGTAGTTGTTCATCCTCGGACTGTGTGTCCAGTCTGTATTTTGGTTTATTACCGTCACATTTCCTAAATTTTAGGTGTAAGGAGGAGACAAAGGGCAAGAAGTCACAGCAATGAAAGGGAACTCTGCTCAAGTGGTTTGAGTAGAATCAGAATTAAGTCTAAGGCAGTTATCACTTCCTTTGGAAAAGTAAACAAAAGAAATACCTTGTTGCCTTCCCCAATGATTTCTTACTGAATTTACATAAGTAAGAAAGGGTCCTAGAATTTACTGTCTCTGGTCTCTGATGCATCCTGGAATTTACCTGTTCTGCCCCTTGGTTTGCAACAAAATCTGCATATTTACATACTTAACATCAACACTAGATCGTCCTATCCCATCTTTCACATCACCAAATGTGGC
The DNA here is from genome assembly GCF_022539595.1 of Amphiprion ocellaris. Classification (NCBI taxonomy): domain Eukaryota; kingdom Metazoa; phylum Chordata; class Actinopteri; family Pomacentridae; genus Amphiprion; species Amphiprion ocellaris. The sequence continues at coordinate 16,917,777 of NC_072772.1, forward strand.
ACACATTATTGCTGAACCTTTTAAATCATGTAATAGCTCGGCTTTATTAGATTTATGTAGCCTGTCCATTCAAAACTGTATGAACATCAGCACATCTGACAGCTTCAGTGCCATTTTAATCAGTCAGTCACAGTCCGACCCTTTTCTTCTTAACCTCTCTGGCCCTCATTTCTCTTTTATGATTCACTTTACTGTGCTAATGATGATCAGAAACTGGACATCATATTAAATCATTTAAATATTGTCCTAGTTTTAGTTTCCCATCTCTACAAGGTTTTGATAGCTAGCTTGCTCTCACTGGCTCAGTGAATAGTTCTCCTCTGATCTTCATCACAGTCTCTGAACGCTACTCTTTTTAAACATAATGGAGCCATGAACATCTGAGTCATTCTGCGGCTCATTGGTTCGAACCAGACTGTGAAGCTGCAGCGCTCTCATTCAGAATGAAGGCCTGATGTGGAGACGTCTTCACAAAGGAGTCGTTTAATATTTTGTTCACTTTCTTTTAAAATCCTACAACTCAGTTCACCAAATGCTAAGTCCAATACTCAGAGGGGTTGGAGCTGTGGAACTGAATTTACAAGATATACAAATGCCACATATTGAAGATAGCCGACAGAAGAAGCAGAACAAAAGATGGCACCTGCTAATTTAAACAGAAACGAATGTCACCTTATTTCACCTTCTAGCAGGTTTAACTTTCTTTTTTGCCTGTTTCTTTGGAGATTTTTCCTCCTGCTTCATTGTAAATCTCCCCACGTCTGCTTCTTCTCTCCTGTTTTGCCATGTTTTCCCTCCAGCCCATGTCACAGTTGATTCCCCATACAACCCAATGAGAAAAAGCCATAAAACTAGATTAAACAGCTTTTACAATGTATGCTCCACATGCGCTATTCTCTGGAATTACTAAAGAGTATGTCTATAATTTGTTTTTATTTTTTTTTACCGCATTTGTATACGCTGTTTTACGTTGTGCAGTCAAGTGAGTGTCTTTGACTAACATGGTTAATTACCTCTCGAATCAATGCAAAAACTATTTGGCTGAACTGTTGTTCATTACAGTTTCACAAAGAGGAAACAGTTTTTAATCTAACTAAAGCAGGATTATATTTGTGTTTTATGTTCTGCAGCTACACTTCACAAAGTGACAGAAGCTTCTTCTAATGTTCTCGCACTGGTCTTTGCTAGTAGCGCTTAATATCGTCCTCTTGGAATGATTGCCCTCATAAGAATGGGTTAATGTGATTAAAGTGCCTGGACTGGGCTTGGTTGTTCATTGTCACTTCCCTCTAGTTAAAACTCAAATGTGATTGTGCCAAATCAGTGTTAAACTTCTTCTACAAGGCTGAGACATTTAAGGAAAGTATCACATCAGTTAAGTATTCTTTATGAAAATAACAGATTTGTCTCAGAGATGGAACAAATATGGATGGAAAACCTTGATAAGATACTTTATCACTCCATGTCAAAAAAACACATGATGATGGAACTCCTATCTGTTGGAGAAAGTGGGGAGACCAACGTGCAAACCGTTTTCATGTCTATGAGACTGCCCACTTTTAGACAGTATTGGAACGATGTTCATGGAGCACTGCAACGCATTTTTAAATGTGTAATTCCTTTTGGAATAAAAACTGTTTATTTTGGATGTTTACCACAGGAATAGAGGAAAAATAATAAAGATCTATTGAATGTTTTGTTGGTTGCAAGTAAAAAATCTTTAAGAAATGGCTACCCCAGGATGTTCGCAACATGTCAGCATGGTGGGATATAACACTGGATGTGTATAAAATGGAAGAGATGTCAGCATTTATAAATAAAAAAAAGCAAGACTTTTTGTAGCATTTTGAGAAAAATGGGATGCGTACATAAAGATTAAAAATCCCAATTTAAGTTTTGAGCCTGAAAATTTAAAGGCAATGCAATGGTAGCTCCCTAATGTTTATAAAGATGTTCATGTTCCTGTTTGTTTTTTCTGATGGGAAAAAAGAATGATAATGCTGTGCACATGCTGGCACACGTGAATTGTACCCATCACTAAAAAATTGTTAAAACTGATTTAATATATATATATTTTTTTAAATAACACTTGTTTCTCTTTAAATGGAAGCATCATAGCTACAGAGAAGCCTGTTGGTTCTGCTTTAGAGCTTCTGTGTTTGTGTCATAATGATCTGAGGCCTGTTGACATCAATACAATATAAACACTAATTGTACGCAGGATATGAAACCACAGAAAGACCTCAGAGTCATGTATAGGTGCTATAAAACTGCTTCATACAGAGATGTCTTCACCACAGGGAATACCTCAAGCCTTGTACTTCTATCAGACATCCCTATGTTCAGTTTTGTCTGCAGTAATTCCCATTTACAAAGTCATTCTCATGTTGAAAGCTTTGCTGTGTTCAAGTCCACTGATCTGTTGACTTCGGCCTGCATTCACTCTACAGTGTTATGTAATGCAGTGAAGACAGAGCTTTATTGTGCCTTATTCCTGCAAAACCTGATCAGGTGTCAAAAAATTATATTGTTTGAAAAGGATTTTTGACTTGATCCATGTACAATGGGACAATGCATCATCAGTCAGAGCGCTGAAGGCAAGCACAAAGCTAATAAAAATCCTTACTTTGTCCACTGTATATTCTGAAAGACAAGCACACCAAATGAGAACAAAAACTGACCCCCTAGTAACCTCACAAGAACAGACTAATCACAAAAGACAGCAAACAGATATGTCATGCATATGCATTCTAAGATTAGAATTTTTAAAAAATCCATTTAAATGCACTCATGATTCAAATGTTTTCATTTAAATTCAAAAGAAAAGTCAAGCTCGAAAGACAAATGAGAGATGAAGGATGCTGCAGATCTACATTTCAATGAGGATTCCACATTTTAAAACATTAAATTCATACTTGAATTATTTTCAGTTCAATTTCCCCACAGGGAGAACTCTGAAGAAGGGGATAGTTTCCTGAAGTACACAAAAAAATAAATAGAGTGATTTCTCCTCTGAAAATTCTGCGTGTGGTCAATGCATCTGACTGCAGATGCTTTTGATCAACTTTTCATTGAATCTCCACTTTTTCCCCTCTCTTTTTACACTAGAAATAAATAAATGTTGAACAACCAGCTGTAGTACTTTCTACATTATTCATGCTTTTGTACAACGGCAAAATAAATACACTCTTGTTTGAGTGGGATGCATTAGAGATGCATCTGTTGACTCCTAAACCTCACATCTGTAAGATCCATCTGGAGTGAAAAATCACACCGCTGAGGTTAGTGTGAATGAGCGTGAACTTCATTCGAACTCATTCACAACTTGTTCCTGTTGTCAAGGTAACATACAGTATATGTGCAAAATATCTATCAGCCATGACATTAAAAACACCAGCCTCTTGAACCGTTTAAACAGCTCTGACTCACTGAAGCATCGGTACCGGATCTCTGTCTTCTGGTGTCTGGCAGGGGACCCAGATTTTCACTGTTCCAGTGCATTGAGGCTGGGACACTCTGGGTTCTTGGTCAAGTTCCTTGAGCCGTTTCTTAGTCATTTTATTGCCCTATAGCAGCATGCGTTGCCTTCTGGTAGAGCTCAAACCCATTGGGGAGTACTGCTGCCATTGTGGGTGGATGTGCTAGGTCTGCTACAATGCTTAGGTGGGTGGTATGAGTCAATTTAACATCCACATCAATGCCAAAACTCAACCTTTACCAACACAACATTGTAACAGGATTAATAATATTACTCACTCTGACATTCAGCGGCATTAATGTTGTGGTTTATCGGTGTATATTGCCAACTGCTGCTCTCATGTCATTCCGGGTCATGTATTTCCCTAAGAAAAATGAAGCATGTTTATAACAAAGGAGAGCCATGGTGAATTTTAATATGAAATGTTGGAATTGTAGTCAATACATGCATGTATTTATTTTATTTACATAAACGTACATTGAATGTGCTTCCAATCGTCACCTGTTAAAACCTGTATTACGATCAGAATCTGTTTTATTGCCAAGTAGGTTTCACATGTAAGGAATTTGATTTGGAGATTATTTTCTTAAATGTAAGAAAATAAGAAACGAGAAAGGCAAGTTCTATAAGTCAAACAAGAAAAGCACTCCAAGCACAGTACACTGCCAAGGCTGTTCATTCCCCACCTTAACCTTACCCTCACCTTAATCTTGCATATCTTTGAAGTTACTGCATGTGGTAACATCACTTTCTGCTGTCATGTTGGAAAGGAGTGTTTGCAGTTTGATAATAAGCCTCAAACAAATCCAGCCACACTCCATATCAAGTCGCTTTACCAGAGCTGTCGTAGCAAATCACAAATCTTAATGGAAAATTATACAGAATTTTTCAGCTTGGTGTAGCTATGCCTTTCAATTTACATCTTATTGACAGTCTGAATTTTAAGGGTTTGTGTACTTCTTTGCTTTCCCATTTCTTCCCTGTCCCCGTTTAACCCGTTTCTCCTCTGCCTGGATGGTTCTACTTTGCCCAAACTTCTCTCCAGAAAATGCTGTGGCATTGTCATTTTTCACAGGTCCCAGAAGTTTAGGAGCAACGTGGAATCCGTTTTCCCATAAATCACGTTTAGTCTGTGTTTGAGAACGATGTGTCAGAGCTTCCAGCTGCTCCATCGCAATGATCCGCTTAACTGGGCTGTAGGAAAGTACATGTACTCTGATCCCTTGATCTATCCGCCTTCCTGTTCTCTGCTCAATGGCAATGCCTCTGTAAACATGATAAACTGCACTTCTTGTGTTTGAGTAGAGCTGGGTTGCTGTGCTGTGCGAAGACAGAAAACCCAAACAGATATTTTAACATAAATACCTAAATAACAATTGAATGTTGTTCATTTTAGCAACTGTAAAAGTAGCAGCAGTGAATAGCACAGCCTCACGTTGGAATGTGCGTTTACTGCATCAGCTCACTGCACAAAAACAGTTTTACAATAAAGGCTTTCAAATTGTGATATGCCTGCATTTTTTTTTTCTTTTGGCCTTTTTGGCCACTTCAAATTTCCTTCACACAAGAAAAGAGCAAAAAAAAAAAAAAAAGTCTACACGAGTTGGCTGGATGGGTCGAGGCGGCATGGACCACCGATGTTTCACCCAGCAGCCTGAGGTTTGCTTTGTGGCGCTTTCACTCATTGTTTCCTTTTGTTTTCAGTCACTTGATTTTTAAGTTTTGGCATCAAAGCTACTTTAAGTCCAGGAAAAGATCTGTTTGGGTTAAAACACACGCATGGGAGCACTTAGCACAAGGCTTTGGTTGTTTTCTGCATTGAAATAGTAAGTGGATATGTATATACAGCAGTGTACTGGACAAATTTGGATGCATTGTATTATTCCACATGCCTCATAGCCTTGCCAAATCGATTAAAAAAAAAAAAAAAAAAAGGTTATGTCATTTCTCCGTTATCACTGTTTAAGAAATGTGCCTCAATGTCAGATTGTGCTCTTATATCTCCCCCCTCCAGCCCCAGAGCGGGTTATTATTCTCAACAGTGAGACACATTACATTTATTTCTTCGGTTTCTGCAGACATGTGTCAGTGGATCTGAGAAATACGATTTGACTCCTGCTGCAGGGGGCAACGCAAATAAGACCCAATAAAAGCTCTGGCAGCTTGTCAGTAGCTGCAAACCTGCAAAGAGAAGAATGAGAATGCATTGCACAGAGATACATTGACCAGAGCAGGATCTTTTTATGATAAAGTATTTTGATCTTTTAAAACAAAGTTGGTGATAAACTACCCAGCTGATTACTGAGGCGACATAATGGTGAAGAAGTTTGCTTGCACAGACTTTGTAAATTACTGAATTACTATTTTTGATAATGTGGCCATAAAATTATCAGCAATGGGCAAGTGCCCCAATAACACCTCCTAAGAAGGATTTTGAACATTTCCAGGATTTTTTTTTTTTTTTTGTCATACACTACCATTCAAAAGTTTGGGATCACTTAGTGTCCTTATTTTTGAGAGAAACTGTTTTTCAGTGAAGATAACATTAAATTAATCAGAAACAGTCTAGACATTGTTAATGTGGTAAATGACTATTCTAGCTGGAAACAGCTGATTTTTAATAGAATACCTACATAGGGGTACAGAGGAACATTTCCAGCAACCATCACTCCTGTGTTCTAATGCTACATTGTGTTAGTTAATGGTGTTGAAAGGCTCATTGATGATTAGAAAACCCTTGTGCAATTATGTTAACACATGAATAAAAGTGTGAGTTTTTATGGAAAACATGAAATTGTCTGGGTGACCCAAAACTTTTGAACGGTAGTGTAGATTTTTCCAACACTAAACATTTGAATTTGATATTAATTTGATTGTACTCCCAGCTATATATTAACATATAGACAAAGTTTACAACAGAAAAAAAAAGTTTAGCATGAAAACAAAACTTTATTCTATTTTTTTAAAAACACTAATCTAGGGTCATTTTGAGAACCATGGCCAGATAATTTAATTATGAAGATGTCTGTGTTATAGCTTGCAAGTTCTAATGTCACCCTTTTTGTAATCTTTTAACAGCAATATTTTTGTCTGGTGTAGCATAGCTGTCTATGGAAATTAGTTCTTAATCAAATTATCCTTTCTCAAGGATGTTGCCATCTTTTAATTATCAGTGTGTCAGCAGCTCCGATAGCTTGTCCTTGGTTTTGCTGTTTCTCAACACCACAGATGTAGAAGGAAAAGGAGGCTAAAAGGCTAAATGCTTCATCTCACAGTATACATTTAACAGATACAAACTGTTAATCACTGACACTGAAAAGTCTCATTTATTAGCAGCTACATGACAACAATTTGTGATGAAGTTTTTGTATATCAGGTACTGCCAAATTTACTAGGGAAAAGACAGAGGTGTTACCATATACAGTCAGAGTGCAAGCAGAGAACAGTAATTGGGTAAAAATTTAAATGCTGGGGGATTTGGGATCACTTGACGCTCATTTTCTTCATCTTGGGGTACGATGGAAAGGTGGTAATTTACTCTGTTAAAGCAAATAAGTTGAGATTTGAGCTCGGCTTTGTTTGTTTGTCACCACTTAATGAAGACTTATTTTCTTTTGAATCATATGTATTGAATATTTAGGGAATAACTGACTAAGTGCTTAACTCTCCTATTATCCTCAAATATTACCAACACATTTTACCCTTGGGGTCAATCTGACCCCAGGGATATTTGCCTCCAGAAAATTATTCACATAAAATTGTTGACAAATAGCCCCTTGGTAATGAAACTTAGCAGTGAGTTGACCTGTACTCTAGCGCCACCATCAGGCCAAACTTTTATTAGAAATAGTTTGCATACAAGTCTTCTCAAATTTACTGACAATATTAATGACCACAAGAGTATGAGCCCTTTTGGTTTTGGTGATGATAGGACCTTTCCTGTAGTGCCACATCAGGTTAAACTTTCACTTTTAGAGTTAATGCATTTTGTATGGAACAAAACTTGAAATGTCTTCAGAGACATGGTGGCAGGAGAAATTGCCCTTCAGTCTCAGTGTTCCAAAGACTTGCTTCACCTTTTGATTTGTCAACTCCTGCCAAAATGAGCAAAGCCAATGTAGGTTTCCAAGCAAACAGCATCCAATCTTTTCAACTGTCCCCATACACACTTTCAGAGCCATTGCTGAAGCTTTTAATTGCTGAGAGAAATGAATGTCCTCCATTGGCCAGATATTCCCAGATGGCACACAAAACTTTAGCCTGTATGAACATCTGCTCATCATTAGTGCAACTTTTTTTTCCTCACAGAACACAACACATTTAAAAAAAATCATAAATGGGGAAACTAACAAAACTGCACACTCAAAATGGGGTTAAAAACAAAAAATGGGAGTCACTAGTATAGAAAAACTTGATTCTCTCATTCAGACACTCAAACTCAGTATTCCCAAAGAAAGCCAGCTGAAGGTGCTGAACTTTCTGAACCACCCTCCCCATCTGAAAGAAGCCTCAAAAGCCCTCTCTTTATATTGTCTCCCAGCTGGCTTGATCACAAACAGCCCACATCTGAGCTCTACTTCACAGGTGCAGCTGATCAACCTTATGATCAGGGTGAGCTGAGATCTGGTTTTTGTTCAAGAAAAAAAAAAAAACATCTTGTATCAATCCATAGCACTAGATTGCTAATAAGACTGTTCAGCACATTGATAAAATGTCATCATGATAATTTTATACTTAATCAGTTGTCCCCATCCAAGCAGGAAAAGTCATGAAATTTGAAGCCCAAAAAAGGTCAGCTACTATTTTTTGAATGATAAACACTGAATGGGGTCAAATTGACCCAAGGATATTAGAAGGGTTAAAAGAGGTCTGTATTCATGCTATGGAATTAGAGTTATGGATTTTTTAACAAGCACAGAGGATTGACGAGAATTCATTGGGAAATGTTGGAGGTCAGTGCAATTTAGAGTAGTCAGAGGATTCTAATAAACATGGGTTTTGTAATCTAGGTTCCTTTATAAAGGTGTCCTTCAGAGGCTGACACCCCCATATTTAGGCAGTACAATTGTCTGTACTTTACCTGAGACACTTTAGAGGAAAACATCCATCTGTTATCTCTACACTGCTTAATCGTCATTAGGGTCGCAGGGGGCTGGAGTCTATATCAGCTGACACCAGTCTATTGCAGCGCTACATATAGAGACAGTCACACTCACATTCATACCTATGGTCAATTTAGAATCACCAATTAACCTGAGCATATTTTTGGACTGTGGGAGGAAGCCGGAGTACCCGGACAAAATCCACACATGCACAGGGAGAACATGCAAACTCCATGCAGAAAGATCCCGTAAAGGCCGGGACACAAAATCCCTGGTTCGTGTCCCGGCCTTTCCCCCAAATCACTGTACAGCCCTCAGAGCAAAACATTTTTGAAAAAAATAATTTATATTATTTTCTACTCATGACCCTTATAGTTGCACAAATCTGGCATGCTAAAGCAACAACACTCAGCAGACTGATATTTGACCTCAGAAACGTGTATCTTTAGGCAACTGATTCCTGAGTTTTAACATATTTGAGGTTAACCAGCGATAAGATGAACTTCTCAAAGAAGAATGACTAAACCACTGGGTTATTACTATTATTATGTACAGGATGCTTTAACAGCCATCATTTTAAAATGCTCAGTGTGGTTAATTTTCCAGTTGAGTTGTTGCAAACAGAGAAGCCACTAGAACATTTCCACGATGCCAGGTTTCGCTCAGACCCCTCGCTGAATCCATTTGGTCCTGATTGATAGCTGAATTTATAATAGCCCAGAATTTAAGCTGCACACAGCTCTAGCCCTCTGCAAGAATTTGAACCTGGGAGGAAAGAGGGAATGATCGACAGCTCGCGGTGAGTTAACGTCACCTCCAGCTGCATCAGGAGAGAAGGCTGCTGTGGCTGCAGAGAGGATTGACATCGGGAAGAGAGGAGGAGACAGACAAAGTAGCTCACAGAGATTTCAACAGGAACTAGAGGGGAGTCTTTTACCAACAGTTTATGGATTTAGCTCAGTTTTCCTTTTTTTTTGTCATGAATTTACTGTTTTGTTTTTTTTTTTTTTAATATTCAGTTAATCAGGAGGTAAATCAGACCGTTTTGTAATCACACGATTGGAAGTTCAATTACATCAGTCTCCTGCACATGTCGACTTCTCCAAATTTCTCCTGATTCTTTGGGTTCCTTCAGCACAGATACCTGCTCAGGAGGGATAAATGCTGCAACAGACTTTACTGGCACTGACCACATGTACATATTTCATACATAAATGCCATGCACGTCCACCTCATTCTGCCACTGTCTGCCTGACTGTGTAAAATTTCTAACAGCAAGAAAGGACAGTTTCTACACTGAAGGCACAGATGAACTGTGTCCAGTCTTAGTAGTTTACATGTGGCAGCTCTGGGTCCCACTATGCAGTTTCAAAAGGAGGGCCTGATTCGAAAATGTGAATCTGAATAAATCTGAGCCACCTCTTCCTCTGCAGTTGAGCAAAAAACACCCCCCACTGCCTTTATCATATAATGGTAAAGGTAATAACCACAATTTTGTAAGGCTGATCTTAAACTTGCATATCTTAAAGTCGTAAAATTGCTGAATCCGTGACACTATTTCTACTCTCTTTTTGTTCATTGTCCAACAATGCAACTTTGTCATTGTCATTGGCTGGTGATTTGTCTTCCACTATGATTTTTTTTTCTTTTTTGTAGCTGTCAGACTTTGTTACTTTTCCTGAAAAAAGAAAAAAAAAATGCCATCAAATAAAAGTTAGATCCACAGGTCTATGGTAACTGGAAGGTTTTACAAATGAGTGGGTGAGTACTAAGGGCACAGACACTGTGTGGGAGGAACCACATTTCTCTTATTAAAATGATTTTTATTTGGTTTTTGTGTGCAGCCTTGAGTGATCTCACAGGGACACAGGTCAGACCAGCCAGCTAAACAGCTACTGTTGGAGCCTTCAGCATGAAATGTGAAGTCTTAATCCGGTTTGTCATGTCCTCTCTTGCAGAGTTCTGCATTCTGGCATATAGAAATAGTAATAATAATCCAGAAGGTTTGAATTTTGTTACATGGAGCTAACAATCAGATCTGATTTGTAATGCGGGTGAACGCTAATTATGGGAATTCTTAAAACAGTCCCTGCTGTTTCTTACTTTATTGTTGTCACTCATTAGCTGCTTCCCAGATGCTACCCTCCGTCATAACCCCCCTCTTCTCCCTGATTAAAACCTCATCATAAATATTCATTGGGACATTTAACTATTAATATTGCAACGACAAAAGTGCATTTGCAATATAAAAGTTGGAAGGAGAAAGCTAATGTCCCTGGGGGTGGGCTCCACTTTTGGTGCTTTTCAATGTCAGCTTTCTGAAACAGTCAGTGTCACAGTCATCTGCAATAAAGAAACAATAACATGAACAATATAAAGCAGACTGTGAGTCACCGTGAGCACAATGGGATGTCTGCATCCCAGTTGTCTTAACAAGCGTCCCATTTTGATTTGGCTTGGTATATATATTGCAGAATTTAATATACATTTCCAGACTTTCATCTTCGCAGTCAAAACATTTTGCCTGGCTGTGAGAACAGATTAAGAGAGACGGGGCCCTGATGGAGAATTACTCTATGGCTGTAGTCTGTGGACCTTGTAATGAGGAAACGTACAGAAGTCAAACATAAAATAATGAAGTTTTTATTTCCCTGTGTCTTTTTGTTTGTTTATGTAGCACCTGCTACAGACAGGCTGAAATTTCCCAGCTTCAAAGTGAATCTCAAGCTGCTCTGTAGTTATGAGCTCCTGGGTATCACGATGATAAATGAACGGATAACTTTATTTGGACTTTGTTTACTGGACGTCTGTTGTCTTATCTCAGAAAAGAAGCAGATCAGTATTTGCAGGGAACAACACTGAAGCTCTGCCATGTTAATTATCAGTAATAAACAGAAGTGGATGATTCTTTCGTGGGTAAAATATAATGATAATCAATGTGTGGTGATGAGGTGCAGTCAGCCTCGTACGCATTTTTTTCATTAACACTGTTTTTTCTCCCTTGCGAATGCTGCCTCCTAAGTACTCTGCAGGATTACTTGTATTAAGAGTTGCTCCATGAGCATTTCTGCTTCAAAAGAAAAGGTATTGATTTCCTCCGTATGCTGCTTGGCAGCACACGACTTCTCCTTTCTTCCCTCGTTTTGTTTTGCCGTTGGAGCTGCAGCAATGCTTTTCTGTCACTATTAATCATTAGTCAGTGTCTGTGTGCTGGAGGTAGGCACTGCTTCATTCTTGTATAATAAACGCTGATGATGATGTAGAAAGGAATCGTTTACATGGTTATTGTCTTGCCACATTTAAAGCCTTGTTGCCCATCCTTCTTCTGTTGCATATTTTTTGCACTCTAATGAGAAATTATTTCTATTGTTTCAGGAAAAAAAGAGTTAATTTAATGTGGATCTGCTGGATTCTTCACGCCCCCGTCCCTTTCTGTTTCTCATTAATTTCAGTTTTGAGGACATAATGATGTTAGCCATTAGTCCTCTTATTGAAATCCATTCAACCTACTGTATATTAAAGGAAAAATAATATACAGCGCTTCTGTTCACTTCAGCAACTTTGGCACATTTTAAGATGTAAGATATGCACTGTCTGCATTAACCCACTGAACCCCAAGCAGTTTTAAGGCATTTTTTTTGCTCCTGTCACATTTTTACTAACTGTGGGCTCATTTTTCACTGCAATTTTAAGTCCTTCAACTCTATGGAAACAGCACAACCGAGACTAGAAGTACAGAGAACTCAATAATATATGGTGTGCAGTATGATAACATTATAATGTTATCAATCATAAAACATAAATAAACAATATTTTCTTAGATTTTTCTTTCTTTCTTTTTTACAATTAATAATAATAATAATAATAATAATAATAATAATAATAATAATAATAATAATAATAATAATAATAATAATAATAATAATAATAATACACCTGGAATCAGCATGTTCAACATTTTTATAAATGTCCCTTGGTGTGACCAATACAGGAAAAGAGCTGGTGGCTCTACATTCTACAGATATTTTGCTACATACGTTATTTTATTGACATACTTGTCATCTGTCTGCTCTGTGTAAACACAGCCTGCAGTTCAGCCCAGTCCAAGGGAATACTCATTAAATTGTTGTCATGTGACTTTTGGTGACATTAGGGTCAGTTATGCCTTCTCAGTTGCACAGAGGGGCATAAAATATTTAATTTTGTACAGAATTCGATTAATTTGAGCATTTTATCTTTGGGGGTAATTTTGTAGTCATGTAGGATAAATTGATTTTGATTATTTATGAAAATTTTAAACTTAAACTTGGTTAGCTTTTCCGTGATAGAACTTACAAAAGAGTAACACAGTAACAATCAGAAAGGTAAAAACATTCGTGAATTTTTCTGCTTGTACGTATTCTAGTTTTGATGAATTAAGTAAAATGCTGTTTTTCTTATTTACACTACAATTCAAAACTTTGGGGTCACCCAGGCAATTTCTTGTTTTCCTTGAAAACTCACACTTTTATTCATGTGCTAACATAACTACACAAGGGTTTTCTAATCATCAATGAGCCTTTCAACACCATTAGCTAACACAATGTAGCATTAGAACACAGGAGTGATGATTGCTGGAAATGTTCCTCTGTACCTCTATGGAGATATTCCATTAAAAATCAGTCGTTTCTAGCTAGAATAGTAATTTACCACATTACCACTGTCTAGATGGTATTTCTGATTCATTTAATGTCATCTTTATTGAAAAAAAAATGCTTTTCTTTCAAAAAATAAGGACATTTGTAAGTGACCCCAAACTTTTGATTGATAATGTATTGATTTATTTGTTGTTTTTATTGTAAGATGACATTTGTTTCAAAATCGTCAGCAAGATTTGGGTTTCAGAGGGTTGAAGACATTCAATTGTTCCCATGCCATAAGTGTATGCAGGTTTCAGTATTTGGGTTCGGTAAATATGTAAAGACAGCTTTGTTTCACTTTGAATCTGTCAGTCAAAGCAGCCAAATTATGTGTCTGATTCTAGAAAGAAACCAAATGGACCATGGTCTGTTGTAGATTCTGTATTTCTTCAGTAGTGCTTCTCCTGAAGTGTGGTGAGAATATACATTTATATGTATATCTGTCAAGTTGTGCTCAGACTGTTAATATAGATATATAAAAAAAATAAATTACGGTACTTAAATGCATGGTTATTGTGTGGACATGAGATGTGAGATAGTCATTAGCTGTAAATGTTACCTCTTTCAGATAAAGGCAGTCAATATTTTTTTTGTGTTTTACAGGTTTTTATTTCATTTTTATTGTATTATTTGTCTAGAAATAAGGAAAACTTTCATTCACATTCAAAAGAAACACCACAGACATCCCAGTTGAGTTTATACAAAGACATTATCTAGGACCTAGTGACCCACAGTGGCTTTTCTCTACTTTGGTGTCCGATCTCTTTTCATTATTTGACATCTGATGCCATTTGTTAATTATGTGTGATTGTCTTGGAGTGCGTGTGAGGCGAAAATCAAGTCATTCATGTCATCAGTTTTGTTATCCGAGGCTGACAATCTGTCATCCAGCTGAAACCTTCCAGAGCTGAGCCTTGCTTCATCTGTGACCCTCATTACACAGTTCAGGAGAGAAAATGAGTGGTTAAGTTACTGGAGGGTGGATGGACAGAAAAAAAGCCATAAAGCCACAGCTTCTCTCTAAATGCAAATTAACAGCTTAAAGTGATAGGAAGTTCAGAGAAGAGGAGGCTTGTCTGACGACTTGCTTGAAGAGATGTAAACTTTTAGATGTAACAGTTTGAAAAATACTGAAATAGTCCTAAAAGACACATAAATGCATTAGGTAAGAGTCTTCCATTGGATAATTATTGCAGTGATGAATATGTTTCAGCTGGCAGCAAATTATTTAACCCTTAATACAACTCTGGACAGAAATGAATGCTGCGACATTGCAGAAGCTAACTGAAACGTTGACACTGCCGTTCTCAGAGCTAAAGGCGGTCCAGAGAAATCTTAGAGTGTGCAACTTTTTTCTTGGACGGGCAGTGTATAATACACTTCTGTAAAGAATAACCGTGATGCTGGTAAAAGTTGCACAATGCGATGAAACATTCGTTGAATTTGCTGACAGGTTTCTAAACCTAACAAACGGTGAAACATTTTTCCGCTGAAACCTTTACCTAACCCAGTGTACAGTACCAGCACCTCAGTATTTATAGCAAACCCTTCGGCAACAAGACTTGTGAGAAGAAGGTGCTGTACTTCACCTCACGGAACAAGAAAGCCGACACCTCAGATGCATCAAAGTGTGTAACGAACCTCTCCACTGGAGTAGGAGCGCATTTCGCTGTGGGGGTTTACAGAAGCACACAGAGTGAGAGAGAGGGAGAGATGTTGCCTGGGCAGACGTGGAAAATGCGTCGTGTGAGATTGGCCCTTCAGGGAAAATGATAAATGGGATCAACAGCAGTGTGTTGATGTTGTTTTGCCTCAGTGACACAGTGAGTCAACAGCTGCTTGCCTTGCTAAAAGCCTCTTATCAGGTTGGCTGCCCCCCACATACTCACATGTGTGTACACGCAAAATCACAAATGAATGCACTGGAAAACTCCGGAATCTGAGCTTCCAGACTCCCTGCTCAGGGATCTCATTTTACCCAGAGCTCAATTTAGCAGGTGAAAGTTTGAATGTAGATTTTGAGCTTCCCTCTCAACAAAAGGATTTTCTTAATCCACCCTAGTGGGATATAGCAAAAATGCTCTTAACTCTCAGTCAGAATTGTATTTATTTTCTGTGAATTTTGTGTTTATTTTGGTGATTTCTGTTCAGTTTTCAATACTAATATAGCTGCAGCGTCATTTACATTTTCCCTCCCTAGACAGTGGGCCAGATATACAAGAACTAGAAATTCAGCAAAGTATTAAGCGTACACATAGTCTGTTTGTGGTTCTCTGTTTTCATGCCATTACTCAGTAGCACGCCTTTAATATGCTCTATATCAGTTTCATATTAGAGTTTGAGAGCTCCCATGAGGGCTGTTTGTATTCCACACCACTGATGGGGCTCTAACTCATCGCTCCTCAAAGCTTTGATTGTTTTCAAGTATAATGGATGAAAGATAAATCAAGATGGATTATCCTAGAGAACAATGCTGCAAACATGATGTGCAACAAACTCAGTTTTTACAGTGCCTATTGACATCACTACACCCCATCCTGCTTTTCAATATTTAATCAATTTATTTTGACTTTTTCTACAAGATTTAAAAAAAAAAGTTCTTTCATGTCAGAGTAAAAACAGATTACTACAAAGTTATGTCCAAAATTATGCAATAGTGTTCACTCCGTTTCTTTGTAGTTTTGATTGTATGCGTCATGTCATTGTCTTGCTGGAAAGCAAATCTCCCAAGTTGCACTTCTCTTGCAGACTGCACTGTACATTCATTTTACCTTCTACCTCCCGAAGCCTTCCAAGGCCTCCCAACATCATGATGCTGCCACCGCCATGCTTCACTATGGGGCTGGTGTGTTTGTGATGATGTCCAGTGTATCAAGTGTGCCACACATGGTGTCTTGTCTGATGGCCAAATAGCTCAGTGACTTGGGAATTTTGTTGACTGCTTTTTAATACCGTGTTGACCGGCTAGCTTGAAATGTTCTTTTATTTTCACGGTGTACTTATAGCCAGGAGTACCGATTTTTCTGGTAACTTGAGACACATTCCCTGCACAATCATTTCACTAATTGTTTAACTTCAAGCCCCAGTTGGCTGCAGCTGTTCTTGGGGGGGCGGGGGGGGGGGGGGGGGGGTGTTACTGGTGAACCCGTCCTTTTACCACCTTGAAAGGACAGGTGGCCACGTAGGGGCTCCTAGCTAGCCATGCGGAACCAGAGGCAGCTGTCAAGTGGAGGGGTGGGTGTCAAGCAGGGGCCCTGACACTTATACATTTAAATGAATATGTTGTTGGTGCAAGAAAAAAGTGGACACATCGTAAACATACTGTATGTAATAATGGAAAATCTGAAATTACACTATGTACACAAAACCAACTTCCCTTTTCTGCCATCCACCCTTCTCTCTCTCTCTCTCACACACACACACACACACACACAAACACACACACACAGCATGCATGTGCTTCACCCAAAAGTATCCATATGAATGTACTGCATCAGCTATGAGTACGTTTTAGAAAATGAAACATATTCCTCCATTTTCTCCACATTTTCAATGTGCAGATACAAATTATCTGAAGACTCAGAGATGCAGAGCTACCAGTTGTGATAGTGACAAAACTGTTAGCGCTGTTAAGTATACAAGTCCCTCCCTGTCACTCTTTAACCCACTTCAGTCCCAACAGTGTTCAAGTAATTTGTTCTTGTAGAGGCTGGACTGGACTGAATCTTTTTTGTCACAGCGAGGTGAAGAGTCCCTCTGATGAGTGTTTGCCTCCTGTCTGTGAAGTGTCTTTGCAAACCAGTCAGTCCATATACCATATATACCATAAACCATATATATATTTCATATATTTTTTTACACATTTTTGCTCATAAACTCGCTTTTCTTTCTTTTCAGTGCAAAGTCATTCTTTCAAATCTGTATTCATTGTTTCTCGAAAAGAAGTGTATTACAATGTGTGTATTTCTCTTTTTTTTTTACTGTGTAGCAAAAGCCTTTGACAGTGTTTCACTCTCAGCTTGACTTTCATTTGTCCGACTTCACACACTCTTATTTGCTCTTTATTCATTATACATAATAACAGTTAGACACGCAATACTTGTGCAACCTTGTCCATAGCAGTGATTATAAGGTCCTTGTGTCCTCTTTCAACAGAGGAGAAACAAAGAGTATTTCTTGAGATTGCAGTGATTTCTTCACAGGACATTTACTAACAAGTCTACTTTGTGTTTGATATTCTAGTATAAACTCTGTAAAATAATCAAGAATTCATGCAGAAAAGCCCCCAGGAACTATTCTTTATTCCTAGTGACAGCAAGTGATGGTATGTATGTGAAACAGCCAAAGACACAGATGAAAGGTTAGCTCTTTTTTAAAAACTCCTACTTTAAATGATTTTATTTCAAGCCATAATTTGGACTTTTACCTCTAATTACAACATAGCTTAAGCAGGTCAGAGTTGCCCACTTATTGAGCTTTTTCCTCCTAATTAGTTATTTGAATCCCCTCCATCTCCAGCTCAGTGGGGGGCCTCAGACCAAGTCCACACTAAAAGACTACAACAAGGCTTTTCACTGCTTTCAATTCAGACCGTTGGGGAAGAAAAACACACAAATGTTTGTTTCTGACTTACAACAGACATGCTTAATTAACCTTTTCCTCTGGCATCATTGTGGCTAAATGAGGCTTATTTCATTGACTGAACCTTGTGCAGTGGTTAAATGCTCTAGAAGCCTTTGAGAATTGAGCTCAGACAAAGAACAAACACAAGCTTAGTTCTTACATGATGAAGGAGGAAATATTGGTAAAATTATTTCTCACATATTATTGTTCCCAGAAAGAAGAAAACAAAAACACATTTGAATGATGTCATCACTAGAAAATCATCGATGCCTTTAATCAACCCTTCTCCACAAAGTTACGTTACACATAAGTTGCATTTACATTTTTTAAAAAGAACATTTTTCTCTGAAAGAAAAGGTAGGAAGGGAGGATGCAGTGAAAGGTCAGCATCTCATCCCTCTACCAAGAGACTCTTGAGCTTAATTTTGAATAGTTCACTTTTGGTTTTCATTTGCTGTTTGGTTTGGTTAGGCACACAATGGTGGTTAAGTTGGAAAAATGGTTACGTTTCGGACAAATCTCACACAGTTGCTGACACTCTCACAAAATACAAACATTGGAGAAGCTTGGTTGAGTCTAGGCACTGTAATTACTTGATTTGAAAATATCATACTTCGGACTAAAATACAACTTGTTCATTGCATTTTCAAAGCGTTTACACCATTTCCTGTGTTACCAAGGTGATGAGTCCTACTTCATCTCATATACAATGGGCTGACTGAAAAGATGTGACAATATAACCAAAAAGTAAATGAAAACGATTGTAGAAATAATAGGAACTTAAATAAAAAAGCAACTGGATTTCAAGATGATGGATGGATGGATGGATGGATGGATGGATGGATGGATGGATGGATCAAGCTCATGTATGGCATTTAAGAAAAATAAGGAAACTAACATGCAAAGTAATGTGCAAATCGTAGTATCATCAAATCATGGTACACAATACTACACAAACAAATCTGAAAGCTCTCAGAAAGCACAGTAGTCTGCCAAGGCTGCTCAGTTGTATCATTATCTTTGGCTGAAAAAAATTGCGGCGGGAATCACGGCACTATAGAACTTGGCCATTTAATATAGATATACCCAGAAACAAAATTACCTTGTGCACAGGTGTGTTAACATGTGTATGTTATGTATGGATACCAACAAAACTAAACCACCAGACTATAAGGCACATCACTGCCAAAATCTAAGCAGGTGGTCCTTGTATCATTTCTGACCTTCCCTGAAAATTTCATACAAATCTGTTAGTCCGTTTTTGAGTAATGTTGCTAACAGACAGACAGACAGACAAATAGACAGATGTGAGCAAATGTAACAAATTTCCCTCAATGCATAACAGAAAATGCAGTTCCGCTGTGCAGGAACATAGTTTTTGGAAGACGGTGGAATTCATAACATTAACATTAACATTAACACCGAGGGCAGGGATCAAGTGCGGTTCTCCAGTTCGAGGGTCCAGGTGGTACATATTCTAGCTCACTGGCAATACTTAACACTACAGTGCAACGGAACAGAAGACTTACTGTGTCTCTCTTGTTGCTTTGTTTCTCTGAGCAGGAGGTAGTTAAATCAGCCAGTTAGAGCATGCTGTCTGTGTGAAGGTCAGGATGTTTGAAATAGCAGGGATTAGATTGGAGGTGTTAGAAGACTGCTGGGTATAGATGGAGTGTGTTTTACATGCTGTTGCTGCCAGGGAGTTACGGAGGCAACACAGGACTCATCAACACTGTCATCCAATGCCCATTTTGTGGAACAGGTTTGCTTTTAGAGTATACACTGCAAAAACTCAAAATCTCACCATTTGTCTCATTTTTAGTCGAAATATCTCATCTCACTTGATTTAAGATAAATTCACTTAACAAGAGACATTTCAGCAAGATGGAGGGACTTGTTTTAAGACAATGCATATAAAATATCTTGTTAAGTCAAACAATCTTGAAATTATCTTGTTTTGAGTTGTATTTTACAAGAAAACTCAAAATAAGTTTAACCCTAAAAATGAAAAATATTTTCACAGTTAAACTTCTAATGTTCACATTTTCAACATTTTTTGGTGGTTAAAAAAAATTTAAGAATGTTTCTTAAGAACATTCACACAAAAAAAATCAACCAAAATCCAGCGAAATTCACTGAATTTTGGTTGATTTTTATGTGAATGTTTTAAAAGAAAATATTGGAAGTTTTATTGATATATATGGGATCACTTTAGATATTTTTAGGATTTTTTTTTTTTAAATCTACTCATTTTTTGAAAATATTTACAAGAATTTTCTTGCCAAATTTGGGGGATTCTTTTAAAATGAAACTTTTACGGGAAACTTTTAAGGAATTATTGGAATTTTCATCCTGAAGGTTTCTCAAATTTTCAGAAATTTGAGGAATTATTTGCTGATTTTTTTCAGACAAGGAAACAATATTTTTTTGGTGCCTGTAAATGAAGACAGCAGGAGGGTTAATACATCTCAAATTAGGAGGTTACATGAAAGCAAAAATCTATTTTTCAGTTAAAAAAAACTGCTATTTTTTTTTTAGCATGGCTTATTTTAAGACAGTTAAGCTTGACAATCCTGGTAAAATATAGCTTAAAATAATTTTTCCCAGCTAATTTTAAGATCTCAAGATTCTAAATGTCATAAGAAATCTTACCAAGCCATTTTTTCACTTGTTCTATTGGCAGATCTTTTCACTTATTTCAAGGTAAAAGTCCCTTGAAATAAGTTTTTTTTTCTTGTTTTGAGAGGAGCATTTTTTCCAGTGTACGGTATCACACATATTTAGTGTTGCTGAGGTGTTGCAACAGTATCTGAAATCATTTGCGGGAGACCAACAGCATTGCATTAGTGGTTGGTTTTGTGCCGTGTGAGTCTAGAAAAAGTACAATTTATAAGTTTTCTTTTTGTTTCACCATTGTTTTTTTTCTTTTTTCTTTTTTTTTTTTTTTTAAACTTGTCTATATAGCCACATCCTCCCAGAGTTGACATTTTACATTTCAGCAGAGATGAAAGCTCTTTGTTGTGCCACAGGAAAAGGCTTTGAGTTTTGTCAGTTCAGGTTTTAATGATGAAGTTCTGAGAAATTGCTTGTTTGTTGCTTGTTCGGTGTCACTGAAAACTATGAGAATGTGACAAGACAAAGTGTGCTCCCGTAACAGTGGTGGTGCTTTTTAATTGCTGAACTGCGGTTGCTTTGCATTACATCAAACAACTCACCAGGCATTTGTGCTCCATGAACTTGGCCGGCTTTGACTTTTTTCAGTAAAAAAGAGAATACTTTTAAGCTGTCTGTCTGTGGAGGTTTTTCACAGTGCGTGAAGGCAATGACAATGATTCCACAAACCCGGCTTTAGATTAATGTCAGCCTCAGATCAGCGGCTGTGTTTCAGCTGAATACTGAGACCAACATTTACACCCAAAACTAACCACGATCATCTCCTCGCCTCCTCTCCTTCATTAATGGAATGACTCTAGTGGTTCATCAAGCTACTCCTAATTAACATTTACCCTTTTTTTAACCAGAGATTTCACAGTGCCCTATTGTTCCAATATTTACTGTCTACAGAGTAGCTCTGGATTTTGTATTAATGACACACTTATTATAGTCTTTCTACTATATAATGACAATCTGGTTCAAATGTACCAGTTCTAAATCTATACTTCAATAATAGCAATACAATAAGCTGCACTGTGGGAGTCGTCGACATAAGCACCCATTGTTAGATATGTGTAACTGAATTCTGTAAAAAAGAAAAAGACAAAGACAAACAAAGAACTCTGAAGAGCAAATATAATTAGATGAGTTTGGTTTGAACCACAGTGACAATACATATTTGATGTACAACTATAAAAATTACTGTGCATTACAGAGTAGATTCAACTGGATATAGTTTATTTTCTGTGAGATTTGCATGATATGATGGAAATTACTTTTGATTTTGATGCACAACCTTAACGTTTTGTGGAAGGTGGTTGTCAGACCCCATCATAAGAAATCAAGTTCTACCAGGATCTAAACACTGTCAGCTGCTACTAACAACCAACTGTTAAAAACAGCTGTAATGTGGTTCACATGTTTCCATACGTCCAGTCATATTATGCACATAGTAGAAGAGGGGCGGAGAGCATCTTGACCTTCAGATCTTTGAGACCTTCAGTAATATAACTAATTTTCTTTGACTATAGACCAAGGATGCAGCAACTGTGTGTGGAGAGCATGAAGAGATTTTCATGGTATGGAGTAGCACAGTGTTCCTCACAA
The DNA here is from genome assembly GCF_022539595.1 of Amphiprion ocellaris. Lineage (NCBI taxonomy): Eukaryota > Metazoa > Chordata > Actinopteri > Pomacentridae > Amphiprion > Amphiprion ocellaris. The sequence continues at coordinate 16,939,919 of NC_072772.1, forward strand.
CAATCATATAGACGCACTTAGAATTAGACCAATCAGATGTGAACATGCACCAATCTGTAACATCTCACCCCTCTTAGAGGAGCATCAGGTAAAAATAAAGGGGTTAGAATATTCAACAGCAGGTGTCGCTCTGCATTCTAAATCCAGGCCCTTCACATGTTGGATCTGTATCTTGTACTCACTGATATCCAGAAAGTAGAAGCAGTGATATCCACACAATTCATGTTCTACTCATCTGTACTTTTATTTTCGTTTCCACAAAACTAGAAGTGGATGTTTAGTGAAAGTTATTAAAGACAGAAGGACAAGAGAAAATTAACAACATGAACTAAGTGGAGGAAATGCACTTAAAGTAAAAGCAAAGTAATGCTTGTTTAGATAATTTTAAATTAAATTGTCCTTTTTTCTTCTTCCTGTAAAATATCTAATTATTTTCAATGACTTGGAAGGGTGGTTACATGTAATTTTAGGTGATTTTGAAACTGTCAAATGCACTTTCCATTTAAATTCCTATCCCTTTTTCTCAGTTGAATTGCTCCCTGAGTATTTACTGCAGCGAGGCCGCACGACTTACCTTTTCAACAATGCTCTTTGGCTGTCTCTGTGCATGAGAAAAGCAATATTCAATTTTAACTGATTGCCTTGTTGCCTTGTTTAGGGGTGTGGTGCAAACATCTGTGTGTCATTCCAGAATTGGAGGACATTTTACGTCCCACCCATCAAATTTCAAATAAACCATGTACAAAACACACATTTTCCTGAGACCAAATCTGAAAAAAACAAAAAAACAAAAAACTAAGAGAAAAGAATGTTTAAAGCTATTTATTAAAAATACCTAATAAGTCCGGAGTTCCCCCTAGAATACCATTTTTCTCTTGTCCCACCCCCTCGATGACTAAATTGAATCTAAAATAAAACAGTTAAAATGAAACCTAAACCTTTTTTAGTTTTTTTTTTTTTTTTTGTTTTTTTTGTTAAATTGCTGTCTCTTGTAATTGTGGGGACATTTTTTTAATCAACATTATATTTTAAATACAAATTATTATGCATGGAACGTGTCTCCCACAACATGCACACAACCCTGTTAGCGTAACCTTTTTAGCTGATAGAAGAAGAAAACTGTGAATCACATGATACGCTGGAATTAACACCACCAAACAGTTTTCCAAAAGAATGGGTAGAGTAAAGCTATGTCCTCTCTTCAATTTTTCATATTTTCATAACATTGTCATCCTTGATTGAATGTCTCACTCTACCTCATGCAACCGTGTTATGCATATGATCAGAATAAGACAAATTCTTTTTACTTTTTTATTACTGTTCTCCAGTCAGTTTGTCCTCTTGGTCAGCAGTAACAGTTTGCTAAATATCTAGCTTCTACTCCTGAGAAAAAGCTAACATTAACATGGATTAGCAACCCTGTTACTGTGGTTAGAGTAGCGTTAGCAAACAACAAATAAAACATGGAATAAAAATGGTACCATTGATGTGTAAGCTGAACTAATTCAGATTCAGAAATCTGTATTTATTACTGTAATCAAGGCTTTGATAGTTTATTCCTTATCATTGATGAATATGTAGGAGAAAAACTGTAAAAGAGAAGGTTTATTTTTCAAAAATTTTGAAGTCCAAATGTCCTTCAGTTCTGGAATGACCCTCATCTTTTTTGCCAAATCTACTATTGTCCTATTGTCATGAATAGTTGCAAGAGTTCAATCACCCCTACACGATTATGAAAAGATCTCACTTCTCTCAGCATCGTACGGTGAGATACAATTTCATAAGATGGAATATGTTTTCATTCCTTGAAATAAAAGGCTAATATCATGAATCTGGAGGTTTTATCATTTGAATTGATGGAAGGCCTGGATAGCTTAGATTGCTTTGAAAAGCCATGCAAACTATGTATAGCTGGTTATTATAATGAACAGATAAGAGCTTAAAAGTGAAGGTAGTGAAATTAACCTGAAAAGAGCCGAGGGCTCATAGGGCTACTTAACATTCCCGTCATACGAGATCACAAGTGACTGTTGATGAATATGTAGCTAGTAGAGCAGTATTGTATTAGGAGGTGTGTTGTGTTGATATAGCCATAACCATTATTCTGTTCATAGTTGAATAAGGCAACTAGTCCTCTGCAGCTCTATAGCTCCATGTCTCTTCTCATTACCGTGATTGCAAAGTTGCATCCCATTTCAAAGATTCAGCCGCATCCAATGTATATTTGTGTTTTCATTCATTTACTAAACTTTTCACTTAGGGTATATTTTTGTGTATGTCAAGGGATAGTAAAGCTTTTTGGATACAGTTCCTTATTTCTGACTAGATTTCATTGTGGAGGCAGCAGATTTAAAAGGCTGTTCTCCTGTGGATGGATCAGTCACATCTGCCTAAACGACTCTACCACAGTACTCAGTTTTCAGTTTTATCAGATTAGCATAGCATCGTGATCTATGTCTCCATACAAGGAGAAGAACAGCGAATCCTGTTTGCAACTATATGCAACATGCCACTGATGGTCTTAAAGATACCAAATTTTAACAGACATTGTTCTCTCTTTTTTTTCTTCTAGGTAAGATGACCAACTGTTTGTGTTTCCATTACTATGTGTGCTTGTGTACGTCTATCAGACAGGGCCCCCTGAACTGGACTGGTCTGCAGAAGTGACAGTAAGTAAAACCACCTCAGAGATTTCTTAACTGTTAAGTGACGTAAGATTGTTTTGGAAGAGCTGGCGATGAACTAATGCAGCATGGATGAATTTAATTACCTGCTACAGGTGCTTTTATTTTGTCTCTCTACCACTGTCTTACCTCTCAAGAGGGATTCTTTCATTAGCCACAGTTTTATGCCATCCACCATCACAACTATTTCCTAACGAAGTCCAAACAGAGAGAAGCTTTAACATTATTTTAGGACTTCACTGATAGAGTTGGATGTACTTATTAAAGGTTCCTCTGCTCCTCTGGCTGTGTTTCTGTGTTCAGGTAACCTGATTGAAGCAGAACTGCTGTCTCTCGTGGCTTTTATCTCGACTGGTTTCCTGCATTGTTGCGTTTTGTTTGTGTCTAGAGTCTCTAGTCCTCCTCTCTGCCTGTTGCTGCTTACAGTTGTAACTCTCAGCACTGAAACAGGCTCAGTCTGACTGTTTGACTGTAGAAATGATGATCATATGGACAGACATGTTGCAGGTATTAGTGGCTGTGAGGCAACTAATGTGAGGCTCTTCCTGAATGCACTGGAACTGAGGCTGCTGATGTATTCAGACATCAGACTGGTGTGCAGGAGAGAGGAAGCGAGACAGAGAGAGTGTAGGTGTGTTACAGAACGTATGACATGTTTAAATTTCACACTTTGCCATCTGCAGTGGAAATCAGTCTATTAATGCAGGTGTGTTGATCATCTCATAGACTGCACTCACTCGCATCATGTCAAGTTTCATCTAATGCCAAAGAGGAACTGCACAGGGCTTTTGACAGAGGTTGTTCTTTGTTCTTTCTGACTGTTATTCTTCCAGTATATGTGTAGATGAAATGATTATTATTCAGTCCACAGCCATACATTGATCCAGCAGCGCTTCATTGATTGAAGCCTCTGGTTAGAAGCTGTGATGATTTCCCAGAAATAAAACCAATGAATAAAAGCCGGAACATCCGCTGTGGCTTCGGAAGGAAACTAAAAGCGAACTAATGACTTCATATAACTGTCCATTCAATGCATATGAACGGACAGTTGCATATGTGAATATAATGCTTTCAATTGTGAGAATGTGTGAATGCAGTCTGCATAGTGCAGTTGCTTTTGTTTGTCTATGTTTTTGTGTCTACGAGTGTTGCAGGGAGATCATTCCCTGTATATTGTGTTTTGCAGAGACATAGTGTTCTGCACATCTATGCTTGGAACCTGGCAACACTGCATTTGCAATGTTACGCTTTCATATGGGTGAAAATCCTTGTGCTATCACAACAGGCTTATGTTCTGGGAAACTGGTCAAAATGAGCAATGGCAGGATCCTTTACATTGACATTATATTTTGAAATATATTTGTTTTGTTGAAAGTGATTCATTCTCCTGAGTGAGGCTGAAGATGAGCTCATACAGTACATACTGTATATGCTGTATTCATTTGTATATTTGACAGTTAAACTTCACTTAGAGATCTCAGACAACCCAGTTTCATTGGAAAATGATTATTTGCCAAATAAAGCAAGCATTTCAAGGACTATATTAATCCTGTTTCCTGCCGTTCAAAGGCTAAACTGGTTAGATTGTAGAGTTAAAGTTTCCTCCTTCTTTTCATTTGACCCAGCAGTAATCTCATGAACATATTTGGTTTCAATCTGAAAAGTCCTCACTCTTTGATATTGTGGGCAGACTCTCAACCTGGGTGTTCAAAACTTCATCAGCTATTGAAAAAACACTGATTATTATGTGTGCATTTGAGTCCCTTGAATAATCGTGTAAGCCACTCATTTTAGTTTCATTCCATTGTATCCCCATAAAACATATCAAAGGCATATTTACTTTCTTAATTTTCTTGCTTTTCATCTAAAACATTTTATCCAACTCCTTGAACCTCCTCAAAGTAATTGCAAGGATCATGTCTATTTTTTGTTTGCTTTTAACCAAAGTTTTCTTCCAAAAGACAACCAATAGTGGATTTAGTGGATTTGACAAGCGAGGTAAAACCCAGATACATCCATTACATCCCATAATGTAACACTAAACATATTCCAAAAAAATAGCCCTTAAGTGCATAACCTCACTCTTGAAAATGTATTAATTTGATCTGAGATCTTTAATTCTGCCATGTATAGCACATACATACATATACCATATATTTTCTCATTTTGAAAAAAATCAATAAATGTCTGACTGCATGTGACAGGACAGTGAGTGAGCTTTTCTTCTCTCCCTTCCTGCTGATGAACGTTATAACTACAATCACATTGTGGCAGCAGGGATTCTCTTTTATGCATTCAGCTCTAAAACAAATCTCTCTCCATCACAGAGATTATTACTGCGATGAAGATGTTTATATTCGCTGTTAGTGCACTTATATGCACGGCTTTTGGAGAATTTTTCCTCCATGCAGAGTGGGTTAAATGGACTCTGGTAAACATACAAATTCACAGAATTGACGCACACAGACAACAATGTTGATATGTTTGGCTCTAAAAATCTAATTTTAAAAAAATCACTGAAGGTAAATGGAGGAAACATGAAACACTGAAATGATGTTGTTAAGTCTGTTGAGTATCATGCTATTTATTTACTTCATGGTCAGTTGTAGTTTATACAGAATAAGTGTCAGAAGACATGACAGTCTGGTAACTACATGTTATTTTGTCAATGACAGTTTTCCTCATGGTTTTTACTTTATTCAGCCTTTTCTTTGCCTGCAGCCCGTGATCTCCAATTCCTTCCACAAAACATATTTAATTTATTCTCCCATGATTTTTAAAAGGGTCACCAAACAGCCACACTTTAATCTGACACTAATTAACTGGTAATTGGCCCAATGATAGGATGTTAAAATAATATAGGAGAGGATTTTGTTCTTTTAAAGTCAAATGCGTTTCCCATTTTCAGCACACGCTCCCACATAGCACTCTTCTTGTCAAAACTCCTGTGGTGTTTCTGGAAAGAGATTTTTTCAGTTGAAATCAGGTCCAGCCCCTTTGTCTTTGTTCTTTTTCACGTAGGATATGCCCTTTAAGAGCTGTCACTATTGGATTTACCCCCCAGCGGACAAGCACTCCTGACAATTTTCTTTTGCCCCCTTGTGCCCAACACCCTTTCGTCATCATCTATAGTATGGAACACCTGCACGATGTGAGTTCTGCTCCCATTTTCCAGAGTCTAGCAGTCAACAAGTAAAGAGAAGAAGAATGAAGGAGTCGAGCAGCATTGGCCTGCATCCACCCATGAAACCTGCCCCTCTGCTGCAAAGCTTACCTCAGCCCACGGGCCGCCTGCTAATACTGTTCTCACTTGCCTATTGAGAGCCCCAACAGTGGGAATGCGTCAGATGCCTCAGCTCCCTCTATCCCAGGTTCCCTTTCCAGCTCCTCACCACTGGGAATACTGGAGCTTGATGAGGAGATATCTGGAGCCCCACGGTTGCTCCTTTCTGCCGAGTCTTTCTAAATCTGCTAGCTATGTGGTCACCATTAAAGCACCCATTCGGCCTGCCGAGATTCTTCAGATAAGGTGGTAGGTGTGAGATGCGGTCTTCATCTGCTTGCGGCCTCTTACACGGGGGCGTCTTTGAAAAGCGACCAGCCAGACATTGCCCGCTGTGTCCTTGCTTTAAAGAGCCATGGCCCCCTAATGGAAGCGGCATTGTCATACTCTCAGTAACTGAGAGTCCATATTCCCCTCTGAACCTTTCACCAGAGTTCACAGGGATATGGAGCAGGGGTCTCCTGCCATCTTGCCACTGAAACATAGCATAACATCCACCCCATCTCTCATGGTGCTATTTTTCAGCAGATGTAAGCCCACACACTATATGCGCATGTAAACTCTAACCTCAGGTTCTATAAATACTGGTGTAGTCCTCTAAGAGCTGCTACTATTGGGTTTATTCTGTTGCACATGCACAGATGTGAGGATATTCTTCCTTGCCCTTGTGTCCACATCTTAGAGGGTTATGGCTATACTAACAGAATCTGAGGTTGCACTACAAAACCAACACTCTTGTTTTTGTTTTTTATTTTTTTTGTTTGTTTTGTGTATATGCTACAGCCTCTGAGAGCTGTTGCAACAGGGAGATGGTTATATTGCGTGGGACGAAAGGATTTTTCTCAATAAAAGAATGATCATGTATACTACTTTTATCTAATTTATGTAAGTAGGTCTCTCTCTCTCTCTCTCTCTTTTTTTTGCTTTTAGAACTGGTGCAGAAATGTGATGTTGTTTTAGGTCATATTTATGCAGAAATATGAGAAATTCGTATGGGTTCAAAAACTTTCAAGCCCCAGTGTGTTCTTATTGCTGTTCTGCCCTTTGGACCAATTAGCCCATGGAGTGGTACAGCATTTCATACTCCCTCAGGTCTTTGTGCCAGACTCTTTACTGAGATAAACCTTGATGTTCATTTATTTTCATTGTTCTGCACCCACACTTTTTAAAATAACAACTAAATCCAACACAATCACAGATTACAGACATATGAGTACATGAATCTTGGCTTGAGTGGACCAAAGCTGAAACTACAAATTAAATTCTACTAACCACCTAACTTTCGTAGTTCTTGACTTACATGTTGACTTATCTCATTTTGGGGCTATTCTCACCCTCCCAGCTTGGTGTTTTGGGTGAGTGGAAGGACAGCACTTGTAGCGTCATGTAGAGCAGGAGCATCTGGTCTGTCACAGGCGTCTGGAAACATCCGTCTGTTTGCATCAGAGCAGAGAAGAAAGTTGGCCCTAACTTCCTGCACACTGACAGATCCATGGGAGCCAAACGCACACTGACTTTTTGCATGAAATAGCCAAAGCATATGCACAGGTGACTCAACAAAGGTTTGGACAGCGATTTATTTTTTGACTCTGTATTTTACCACATTGAATTTGAAATGAAGAGATTAATATGTGATTAAAGTGCACAGTTCCAGCTTTAATGCAAGGAGTTTAACAAAAGTATTGCATTAACTGTTTGAGAATTGCAGCCGTTCCTTTTTTTTTTTTACATCATACCTCTATTTTCATAGGCTCAAATGTAATTGGACAGTTGATTGATGAGCTGTTTCATGGTGAGATAGAACCGGTTTCCTTGTTATTTCATGGCAAATTAAAAAGTTAAAAGGTCTGGAGTTCATCCCGAATGTTGGATTTGCATTTGGTAGCCTTTGAAGGAAACACTAATGTGCAGCGCAAAGAGCTGATGATGCCAGTGAAGGAGGCCATCATTCAGCTGAAAAACAGATCTATCAGAACGATAGCTGGAGCTTTAGATGTGGCCAAGTCAACAATTTGTTATATACTTGGAGGATAAACAAGGTGGATACAATTTTACAGATGGATAATTGCCCAAAACCTACCTTGGAAGCCACCCTTAAACTTCTTCATGCAACAGGATGAATTTTCTTCAATGGCTAAGTTGCCACCTGGCCTCAACCCAACTGAGCTGCTTTTCAGATAGATAGATAGATAGATAGATAGATAGATAGATAGATAGATAGATAGATAGATAGATAGATAGATAGATAGATAGATAGATAGATAGATAGATAGATAGATAGATAGATAGATAGATAGATAGATAGATAGATAGATAGATAGATAGATAGATACTTTATTAATCCTGAGGGAAATTTAAGTTCACTGGCTGACGACAAAACATTTGTGGACAGAAAGACCCACAAATGAGCAGAAATTGGAGGTGGCTGCAGTAAAGATCTGGCAAAGCTGCTCACAGGAGGAAGTTTGGCATGTGGTGATGTCCATGGAAACAAGACTTAAGACAGTCATTGACTGCTCAAGAATCACATCCAAGTATGAATCCTAATATTATAATAAAGTTAGTTTTCCAATTACAGCTGAGCCTGTGAAATATGGGGATACTATGTGAAAAATCCCTGTAATTCCTACTTGGTTAGTACAGTATTTTTGTTAAACTTCTCAAATTGAAGCAGAGAGTTGCATTTCAGTTCTAACTTGGCTGCACTTTTTCTAATCCACTCTGGTTGTGCATAGAGAACTGTGTCACTGTCAAAATAATGCTGGACCTGACTGTATACTCTGTCCTTCAAAAAAGCCCAATATTATTGACTGTATGTTCAAATATTGCATATATTGCTGTAGTTGTGGCAGCTATCCTCTTTTTTCTCTTTTAATGGCAAGAGTAAAGTTTCTTATTTTTCCAATTTTAACTTCACCCTTATTTCAGCACGATGAAGTAATTTTACCAAGGATATTATACCATGCAGCTAAAATCAGTATGCGAATAATGAATTAGGGTTACTAGTTCACCTGTGAGGCCTTTAATATCACGCACTTTTGTCTTCCTAGAGAGGACTTTAAATGAGCCACACTAAATGCTTCATTTGGTTCTGAGGTCCTTTTAGCCCTTGGATTAAGTGTTAATTAGAGGGCAAATGAAGTGTGGCAGAAAGATTAGAAGAAACCTTTCCTCCAGGTATTACTACCCTCACTGCACACAGACAATAATCTCACCAAATACCCTCGTCTTTGATGACTATTAATTCAAATCTGTTTATTTTTCCAATCATTTTTTTTTTCAATTCATTGTAAAATCCCACATCACTTACAAACTAATAAACATACTCCCCAAGGGCAGCTCTTTATACAAGATGTTACATTTCATAAATAGATGTTGAAAATGCATATTTAGAATGTATTTGTTTGTACAGAAAGAATGAAATGTTTGGTTAACTCTCCTGGACAGAGATTTATTTCTGCATTCCAGGGGATAAGACTGAATTAAAAAGCTCATTTTCCTAGAAGAACTTCTCTCTTAAACACTAAATCATTTAGTGCATGAGATGATCTGAGCAGATTCTCTGCTCAGTGCACTTGTTAGCACATCTTTTTTTCTTCATTTTCCACACAATTGTCTTTCCTCATTTCAGAAGTAAAGCATATTTTCCTAAACAAGTGTTAACACATTATCAACAATGTTTGTACAGCAACAAAGGGACATTTTTACCAATCCAATGCTGCCACACTGTCCATCCCACGATATACCAGTGACCATGTTATGAGCCAGTGTTTTCAAGGAGTATATTTTGAACAATATTTATTTGACTGATTTATTATATTTGATATACAATTTGTCATTGGGAATCAGGATTTTTTTTTTTTTTGTGGATTTGGGTCTGGCTACCATATCAAGCATGTAGTAATTACTAGGAATATCAGAATAACAGAAATGTGGTAATATGTGTCTTTGGTATAAGCTATGCAGCTGCTGTGAATTGAAGCTGACTACAGCTCTCTACATGTTCACAATAAGAAGTGACATGCCTTATATTTTCAAACATATCTTGAAATTACCCACATAATCATTGGTTGCTGTGCATCAGAATATACAACACTTCTATATGATTGATTTTGTATTACTTGCATCATTTGTACGAAGGTTTTCCCATCCAGTTCATTAATAGTGTCCGTGTTAATCAGCTTTATCTTGAGGACCGCAGTGTCTCCCACTGGGTGAGATCAGTTTTCATCTGGCTCATCAGGCTTAACAGTTTCCTCTTTGCTGTCAGCGGGGATAGTTTACACATATCTGCTGGAGGCAGCACTGCAGTTCCTCAGATATATTTGTCCAAGGAGATTATTTGCCACAGCAGACTGTCATATTCCTTCAGGATGTGGTTATTTGTCTCCTCCTCTGACTTTGGAAGGAACATTTTGTCTCTCAGGGAGAATGATTCAGATTTGGGAATCATGTTGTGAATAATGAATAAATATCACTTATTGTCTTCAGATTATTACATGTTCTGACCAAACACTAAACTACAAGTACAAAGTAGCTGACTCCAACTCAGTCAGGCGGGCTCATGTACACTTTGTTTGTCCACACCCAAGTTTTCACCCCAAGTCTTCATTTTAACACATTTTAGTGATTTGCTAGATTTAGACTAACATGCTCTGCAAATGGAAATTAGATTTAGCTTTAATCTCTACAATAATCCAGCTAAAATCAAGATTTCACACATTATATTGTACTTAATACAACACATTTTATACTGTGATACTACCGTGAACATACCTCCCCAGTACAGGTTTGATTAATTGAAGTAATTTGCCTTCAGAATGACCTTTTTTCTTCAATAAACTCTCTTCACTTACCTAATTTCTTACATTGGCTGCTAGGAATGCTCTAGGATCCCAGTAGTTGCACAGATACATAGATAAACGCATCTCTCCACACTCAAACAGACAGATCGCCAAGTATTCTACGACTTTTAAAGGCTGTTCTTGCACTTGTCCATGGATTGAAGATTCAGCCAGACTCAAGGTACCAGCACAAGTTCACACAACACAATCAGTGAAAGAGCTTTTAGATGTCCGTGTTTGCATCTGCACCATTTAAAGACATAGAAATGCTTTTGGCACTTACATTTGTGATACAAGATGCCAGCAGTCAGTTATATTCATTCTGTAGTTCCGTCTATTCTGGTGTATTTCCATGGCAAAATGGATGCTAAATGGTTGCTGACATTGGCAACCCACTCGTGTTTCTGTTTTCATCCTGCACCTGCACAACAACAGAGCCCTTACTCTGTTATTATGATGCTTTAGTAAAGGTGGAACCTTGAACAAAATTGCAGGATTCAGTCCAGTGAACAAGTTAAAAAAAGAAAAGATTTTTATTCATTTATAGCTGTCTCTTAGTCGAAGCAAAAAAAACAAAGAAATATTCTCAGCCAAGCACACAAAAGGACCACGAGACAAATACACAGGCCTCTGAAATCTGAAGAAGGCTTTGACAGTTCAACATAGACAAATGTCTATTTAAATCTAACTGAATTGAATGTGCGTCTTTCTTTATTGACTATACAAAGACAAGCTTAGTATGAATGCAAAGGTAGAACTTTAGGAACATTTTAAAATCCAGATTGTAATGCAGGAATCTCATCCTAAGCAAACACTTACAGTATGTCAAATCAATCAAACAAATCGTGCAGCTGTGATCTCCATTTAAGTTGCTGTTTTTTTATTTATTTATTTTTCTTCAATGTCAATTTATTGACATGTATTTACACTTTTTTGTTGATATGCATTGAAAAAGTCAGTATTCAGTATGTTCAGTATTCTAAAACAATGAAGCTATACTGAATAAAAATGAAAAATGAAATGAAACATCTAATGCTTTCTATGGAAAGCCCCACTAACTAGTTACCTACAAGAAGCGTAAAAGAAAACCAGGCACAATCGGTAGATCAGAGAGTCGCCACAATGTATACACAAATAAAAGTATTCAATAAGAAACTATTAGTCAAATTACGGTAAGAGCTTATAGGTTTTTCTCGATGACACAGGTGTTCTCTTTCTTCATGGTCCCTCCTCTCTCTGTGTCACTGTCACTCCATTCTGGCTTCTTAAATAAAGCTTGATAAGCAGTGGCAGTTGTTTATATGGTAATACACCAAAGAAACACAGCACACATAAGATTCAGTGGAATGAAAATGAGATTTGCTCTGTGGCGCTGCATATGTGTGTGTGTGTGTGTGTGTGTGTGTGTGTGTGTGTGTGTGTGTGTGTGTGTGTGTGTGTGTGTGTGTGTGTGTGTAGATGTTGTGAGGACACTGATATGTTTACAGAGGCAAAATGTGTGTAGCTGCCTTCATTTTGGGGACAAAAAAAGAGCAAGTCTTCATAATGTAAATTGCACTTAATCAGATTTTGTGTTTTGCTTATATATGTTGTTTGATACTGCTTGCTTTCATTAGATTATGAGTCCAAGTGCATGCTGTTGGAGAAACTATCTACTCATAATCGAATTGTTCCAGGTAGCCTGTAAACAGCAACAACAAACAGACCACACTGAGTTGCTGAAAAAACCCTGGGCTGCTGTATTATATGCCCAGGTCTTTATATGCTATACTGTACTGAAGCCAAGGCTACATCCTGTATTTCTTGTGCATCAAGTCCACTGGCCAGCATTTGTGACTTTGTAGAAAATTCAAATGCAGAAGTAAGGACATAACTAACTACTTAATAGCAATATTAACAAGAAAAGCACTCAAAGAGCACAGCACCCCATCAAGGTTGTTCATTCCCCCTGTATGACCCCCCCATGTGACCTAAATATGTAGCGGGTGGCGGGAATTGATGACACTCAGAAACACCCCCACAATTTAATCAATTGGTCCTTGTATCGGTTCCAATAAGTCCACCAGTGGTGGATTTGTAGTGGGATCGCAATCATGCGATTGTCAGCAGGTAGCTGACTTGGTGTTCACTTGTTGTCATGGTTACAGTGATGCTGTGCAGCTATTTATTCTCTTTTTTAAAAAATAACAGCAAGCAGGGAATCCTAGCTATAAAAAAAAGCCAAAATCTAATGAGATGGTTCTTGTATCATTTCTGACCTTCCCTGAAAATTTCATCCAAATCCGTTAGTCTGTTTATGAGTAATGTTGTGCACAGACAGACAGACAGATTCACGTACGTTGATCGTCACATGACTCTGGTGGTCATTGGTGGAGTAATGATTAATAAAATGTCTGAGATTCTTAGGTTTTTCAAAATTAGCCAATAATGATAATTTTAAATTAATTTAGATGACAGCAACTGAATTGCACAATCGTTTTTCAAAATGTGCAATATATTTGTTTATTCAAGACAGATCAAAAATCTCCACTCTCACGCCACCTGGTTGAGGCAGATGGCCACCTTTCCTGAGCGTGGTTCTGCAGGAATTTTTTTTTTCCTCCCCAAAAATTTTTTATTTTTTGTTCCTTCCCACTGTCACCGACTGCTTACTCACAGGAAGTCCAAAGGGAGCTTTGTATGGTTGGGTTCTGTTTTAAGATATTCACCTTACCATGTTTGGTGCTATGGTATGACATTTGCTATGAATTGGCGCCATATAAATAAAATTGTATTGAAAATAAGTTTTATTTAAAAATCAAAAAATGCACTTAAATTGCACACTATTAATGCTGTTGCTTTTGTCATGTAATATTTATATGTGAAAAATATGAAACAGTATCTATGCAGTCTCACAGTGATCCTCAAAAAATATTCTCCTCAACATATTTCAGCCAAGAGCCTGATTCAAGTGAAATGTTTCTTTTTCCAGATGCTACTCACATTTCAGCGGCGTTGGTTGGTCACAGAAACTCTGCTCCTTTTAACTTTCTCAAAGGAGTGGAATCTATTTTCCTTATCAGCCAGACAATAAGTTCAGAAAATGAAAAGAGGTGAATGAATGGAGAGAGACCATACATAAAAGATGAGGAGGTTGTTGCAATAGATTTGAGCAAGTGCTCTTATTTGACAACAGCTTGGCATCTAGAGACTAAATGGGCCTCCTGAATAAACAGTGTTGTGGAAATGGTGGAAATGGCGTTTAAGGCCTGATAAAGAGATGGAGGCAGCGTAGACTGCTGGAGAAAGATAGCGACAGATAGGAGGAAATGTGAGGAAAGGTAATAAAGAAACAAGGTGGGGAGGGGTATATTATGAGTCAGAGTTCTGTTGGATTACATCATATTTAAAGCTGCTACAAATGAGTAACTGCACTCACTATTAGGTCTACCAGGGAGAACAAGACCTTCTTTCTGTTTTCTTTTCTCAGCAAATAGGATTTTCACAGCACTTCCAAAAATCTTTTTTTTTTTCAGAGTTTATGAGATATCAGTGAGCAAAGAGAAACCTAAGGGTCATTTTCATCTTTAAACAGCAACTGCAGTTAGAATGTGTTGAGAGTAAAGGACTTTTCTGTATTGTTTCAAGGCATTGCTTCTGCTTCAACATGTACTTAACCTTTGCTTTAAATCCAAGCATGCCGATGTCACTGTTATTAAAAGTGGAGGAAAACAGGTGATTGTGATTCAGGTTCTGGTCTTTTCTAAGTGTAGAGGACACACTAAGCAGTCAGATCACAGCCACATGTTTTACGCCTCCCATTTTCATTCCAGAGGCCTGTTGTTTCTTTCTTTTTTTCTTCAGAATTGGTTACTTCATTGTCACCAATTTTCTGGATATCCACTCCCAACCTTGTCTGGTCTCTCAGAGGTAATGACACCATGCATCGCTCTTCCTAATGTATTCTAAGGTATTGTGACTCAGAAAGGCAGATGCATTTCTGCTGTGTGAATAGAACTACTCGTACCTGCTTCAGGACTTATCACCAAGATGCAGATTTTGTGAAGTCATAATCTTAACGTGTGTGCATGTACAATAGAGAGAGAAAGCAGCAGAGCAGAGAGATGTGCTTGACTTTGGTGTCTGCTGTCTCAGTATGTTCCATTAACACCTCCATGCAATCTAATTTATGAGCTGTCGATAAGCATGGCCCACTGCTCATACCAGATGAATTTGTGAAATGTATTGAGAAATTACAGTTCAAGTGTTATTGGTTGAGCTTCTAGCATCTTTCCACTGCAGTTAAGTCCTTTTCCATTTAATCCATATTATGTCATAGACATGAGCCTACATAAAGACTTACATAATATAGACTTAATGTTACTTAATGTTCACAGTGAAATATTCAGATTCATGAGGTGGAAGTTCTCTCTAATCACAACTTCTTGGAAAATATTCGGTTTCTAATCATGACAATAATAAGCAAGAAAAGCCCTTAGACACTGCAGTACTCTGCCAAAGCTGTTTATTCCCCAATATAGCATTGTCAGAAATGCATAATTTTTTTGTAGAAATGCAGCATTTGTTTATTAGTTATTGATGATCAGAAATCACGGCACCATAGAATGTGGCCATTTAATATAGATGTACCCACAAACAAACTGACCTTGCACTGAGCACAGGCATGTGCTGTGCATGTGTATGTATGGATACCATGACCTAAACATGTAGCGGGTGGAGGGAATTGATGGGAATCAGAAACATCCCCACAATTTAACCTCTTGTTGCGCAACATGGGTCAAAAGTGATCCAAATCCAATGGAAAACGGGTATCTCCTGATCCACACTGCACATCAAAGGGTTAATCAATTGTTCCTTGTATCATTTCTGATGGATAAGTCTCGATAAGTCCGCAACGATCAATTTGTGGTAGGATCACAATCGTGATCATCAGCAGGCAGCTGACGTAGTGTTCACTTGTTGTCATAGTTACAGTGATGCTGTGCCTCTAGCTCATAATGATACAATCTTTAAAAAATATGTGGATCCAGACTATAAGCCGCATCACTGCTAAAATCTAGTCAGTTGGTTCTTGTATCATCTCTGACCTCCCCTGAAAATGTGATCCAAATCCGTTGGTCCATTCATGAGTAATGTTGTGCACAGACAGACGAACGGACAAACATACATCGATTATCACATAACTCTGCTGTTCCATACCAAATAGTAAAAACAAAACAAGAACAAATAAAAAACTGTAAAATCTAATCAGTAAAACATTTGCAATCAGTTTGTATAGATTTTAGCTCTTGTTTTGAGTAAAGGATATCTAAATATAACAGCTTTTGCAAATCAAATCAATATATTGGGGTATATTTTATTTTTCTTTTTTGTAATCTTGCAGTTGTTCCTGCTAATAAGTATGTAGTGTAGTTCTATTTTACCCATTATCGCATACTTAACTTGCTCACTAAAATATTGAAGTTGAATTTAAATGCATTGTCTTTTTTTATATATTGACTGTGCTAGTTTTACATAACATAACAAATTTGACACAAAATCTATAGAAAATCCTTTCATCTTATTTTGACCATTGAAATGTGTTCATCAGCATCCCGTCATGTGGTCATGCACTGCTTGTATTCACATATTTTCCTCCTCACATAGCAGTGTATCATTTTCTATCCATAAAACCTGCATTTAGGTATAGAAAAGTACAGATCATTCTATCCATCCATCCATCCATCCATCCATCCATCCATCCATCCATCCATCCACCCATTTTCTTCCGCTTATCCAGGGTTCTGGGTTGCGTACAGTTTGTTTTTAAGCGTAATTCTTCTGCTGTCTGGACACAGCTGACATGAATCCCTGATCTCCATTTATCTTCCTTTAGTATATTTCTATTTAGTGGTCTGATTGCAGCCCATTGTACCTTTTATAGCTTTGCTTCCAAGTGCAAAACTTCAGTGATGTCCAGTAAAACACATTTTATTACTCTAAGGGTTGAATTGTTAAGCTGTGGCATCTCATTTCACCTGACTGGCCCAAGTTGAGAAGTGATCTTTCCACACAGCTCATATTTCATAAACTGATGTAAAAACTGTCAATCAATCCGTAAAGGGTCATGTCATTGTCATTTGACCCTGATTTATTTGTAAGCACATGGAAACTCCAGACATGTAGCTGATATTTACTTTTTACTGATGTATCTTTGCGGTGGCTGTAATGAAATGGGTATGTATGTTTGTGGCTACTTTTGGATTTTTCCCTCTTATAGTCTTTTGCTTTCAACAAAATGTACCGTGAATTTATATTGTGAAGTTATATTGTGTGTCGCCATGGAACACAGTCTTACGACGCATGTTCAGAAACGTATTGCACTTTGAAAATCATACAATAGCAACATATAAGAATATAGTATACTGACCTAACACAAATCTATATGTTTTAGTTATTAGAAAGATATGGAGTCATAAGGGATTTTTCTGGGATAGTAGCGATTGTGTGGTCTGGGCAGATGGAACACAATCATTCTCCTCCTGAATCTTCATCACAGTGGCAACACAGACTGTGGTTTCTGGAAAAAAAGGTCTTTTTTTATGCAGCACTATCCAGATAACAGGTATTTTGTACAATGGGATGTCAAAGATGCTGTAGAGTGTCACAAATGGCTGGCACAGGGTTCTTATTTTGCAGCTGTACCCAGTCAGCAGCTCATCCACCCCACATCTTGAGCGATTCTCATCTATTATGTTTTTATTACTATTTCTGACCACGTATTCTCCCATCCCTGTGCAGCGTACTTATAACAATCACATTTCTACCTTTTGTGGGTTTTTTTTTTTTTTTGGGGGGGGGGGGGGGGGGGGGGGGGGGGGTAATGGAATCTATGACACCGGAAACATGTCTGCTGTGAGACCAAACTTAGAACTGGACAGGCCTGTTAGGTGTCAGCCGTAAAGTTCCTCCTGTCATCATCTGCTTGTCCCACCATCTGACTCAGCTTGTGTAAAGTATAAAAAAAAAAAAGAAGAAGGTGTATAGATAATGGATGGATGGATGGATGGATGGATGGATGGATGGATTCTTCTTCTTCTTCTTCTTGCTGGAGTCTATGCAGCTCACTTAGAGGGAAGGCAGGGGGCACACTGGATAGGTCGCCAATCTATCACAGGGCCATTATAGGACATTTAACTTGGAGACTAAAACATATAGAGATATGTAGAGACAAACAATCATACTCACTTTCATACCTACAGACAGAATAACTAATTAACCTCAGCATGATTATGGACTGTGGGAGGAAGCCGGAGTACCCGGAAAAAACCCACACATGCACAGAGAGAGCATGCAAACTCCATTCAGAAAGATAAATAATTAAATAAAACTAAAAAGACTCTGTGAGGTTTCAGCTACAGCGTGCTGGTAGAATAAGCATCTAACTTCGTCTGTCAGTGGTCTACGGGGGGGGAGTGTGTGTTCGCACATGGGCGTATGAGCACCCACAGGGAAAGAGGGAGTTGATTTAAAATTCTGGTTATTTTTTTTTTTTTGGACTAGAGGCGAGTTTTATTCTGAGTCTGTCTGCGGTACTGGTGTTGTTTTATTGGCGCTGAAAATGAGTTATACCCAATGAAAGGTAAATAAATGCAAAAAACACCAAAGCATTTTCCTTTATGAAACATCAAAAAGGGGTCCCACAGACCCAAACACCTCATGACCCACACTCTGACTGTTCTTCGACCTCCACAGAGACGAGTTAAATTCAACACAAAATGACCGCAGCATTTTCTTTCACCGTTGTGTGTCCACATGAGTGAACTTTGACCCTGTTTGTGTAAAATAAAAGGCACATCTGAATCCAGTTTGTATGTGGTTTGTTCACATCTCTGACTCAGCCTCCTACACGGGCAAAATTTGCTCCACTGTGACACCAGATGAATGCAATTTGATTTCACGGTTCCGTAGATCTCGAGGTAATCAAAACAGAGATAGTGTGTTTGTGAGTGCTCAGATTTATGTGTGCGTCCGTGTTGAAAAGCACTTCCGAGCACTCTCTCTGCTGTGACAGATTTCACTGTAAATGCTGATGCAAAACATCCGCTGGCAAGTTCAGCTGCTGAATATTTAACTTTGTGCTGTAACTATGGAACAACGAGCCTCTCAGTCAGCTCTCTCTCTCTCTCTCTCATAATTCAGATTGTTAAAAGCCCCAAACCTCAGTAAATACATCCCAAAACCCAAATTTGTTTAAAGTTCAAAGCAAAACTGCAAATTATAAATGCCGACTGCATACGAGGACATGTTAGATTGAGGGAGTGGGTTGACACTAAATTGCATCAGCACTGAATTAATATTCAGACTTTTTGTTTGTCAAGTGACAGTGTCATTGTGTATCTTTGACTTTTTATAAAATGTTGACATGTTTCTGTTTTCATTTCCTTTTGAAGTAGCCTCCGTAGCAGTCATCAGGCTGTCATTTAATATGCATGGCACTGATGAATCATATTAAATGGAGGGAAAAAAAGCCAAATACTGAAAAGAACAAAAAGAAATAAAACACAGTACAATAGGACAATCAGTGTTTTCAGCACTCATGATTTGCTTTCCTGTTCTTACTTGTAATTATTTGCAAATGCACCTATGTGTTAAAATATTAAAAGGATCTGCTAGCTGGACTAATGTTGCATTGTATATCAATACTACAAAGGTACTTCAAGTCTTTACCATTGAAAACAATACTAAATCTCACTGTATTAACACTCACACTTTATTTAACGGGTGGTGTTTTGAGTTTCAGAGCTGCATTTCCAATGATCAGTGTCGATGTGTGTATCCACTTCCTGCTTCCTGTCTCTCCATCAGCTTCCCCATATCTGCAAGGCATTGATGCTGATCATCCACAGCTTATAGTAAGGCCCAATCTACACAAAATGTGGAGTTACTTCTCTTATGCAGCTGACAGTGAGGGAAAAGCCTGTCTGCGAAAGATATCTAAGAAACCAAAGCATCCAACACATCCAACTTAGGCAAACATCTTGCAGACGGACACACAGTGTTGTGTGATTAAAATGTGCACTAAGGTAATTCTTTGTTTCATGAAAAAAATAAAAAATAAATAAATTTTTATATTCATTCATCTGGGCTGCACAGTGGCTCGGTGGTTAGCACTGTCGCCTTGCAGCTAGAAGATCCCAGGTTTGCGTCCTGGCCTGGGATCTTTCTGCATGGAGTTTGCATGTTCTCCCTGTGCATGCGTGTGTTTTCTCCAGGTTCTCCAGCTTCCTCCCACAGTCCAAAAACATGCTGATGTTAATTGATGACTCTAAATTGTCCATAGGTGAATGTGAGTGTGCTTGTTTGTCACTATGTGTGACAGACTGGTGACCTGTCCATGGTGTCTCCTGCCTTCAACTAGAGTCAGTGGGGATAGACTCCAGCCCCCTGCGACCCTAATGAGGATTAAGGGGTGTATAGATAATGGATGGATTCACTCGTCTTTCATTAAATTTCTTTTCCAGATGTTTTAGGCCCTTTAGGCTAAGGTATTGTTTTAGCATCTGTATCGATATGCAATATTTTGGCAAGTATCATATCAAAGTCATTATTACTCCACCAAGGAATGCGGCAGAGTTATGTGACGATAGTATGTTCGTCTGTCTGTCTGTCTGTCTGTCTATGCGCAACATTATTCAAAAACGGACTAACGGATTTGGATGAAATTTTCAGGAAAGGTCAGAAATGACACAAGGACCAACTGATTAGATTTTGGCAATGATGTGACTTATAGTCTGGATCCACGGGTTTGTAGATTTCTGTATCAGCACAGTGTCACTGAAACTATGACAAGTGAACACTACATCAGCTGCCTGCTGATGATCACATGATTGCGATCCTACTACAAATCAACCGCTGGGGACTTATCGGGACTTATCCATCGGAAATGATACAAGGAACCATTTATTAAAATGTGGGGGTGTTTCCAAGTCCCATCAACTCCCGCCGCCTGCCACAGATTTAGGTCACGCAGTTCAGTATCCGTACATAATGTACACATGCATAATACACATCTGTGCTCAATGCATGGTCATTTTTTATTAAAGATTTCATCCATCAGAAAGACTGAGCAGCCTGAATGCTTTTCTTGTTTTGATATTGTGACAACACTAATCTGGATTGTGACGACATTAATCAGAACAAAAGTGCAACTTAAATCAGTTGAATTTTGCAACATCAGAAACAACAGAAATCAAGAGTCAAAAGTCAGGCAGAACCAGTCAGTGCTGAAACATACAGGGCAAAGGTCTCAACTGAAACTTGACTGAAATAATCATCCATTCAATCCTTCATTCATTTGACCTTTGTTTAAACTCAGAGTATGTTAAGATATGAATGCCTCATTGACAGTGTTGCCAAGTAAGAAAAGAAAAGATTCCCGGCACACAAATAATAAACTTAGATAGCAAAAAGGCAATGAAAGACGAAATTTGTAATACAATAAAAGGATCAATTAGAGCAATTAAGTTTTAAAACAAATGAGTCAAAGAATGTTTCATAACTGAGGTGATTTATAAAATAGTTTTGCCCCCAAGAAATTTTTTTATTCAGCTTTAAAGCTAACTAGTTGAGCTGTGCTCCGAACTTTGCAGGAGACAAACTTTCTCTGTGACAGACAGATTTCACACTCAGAAGATTATGACATGACAGGTAGACCGCGACTTAACATGAGAAAATTCCCACCTGAACCACTGTGAAATATGTAAAGCCTGCACCAGAGATTTCACATGAGCGTGTTGATGAGTGATGAAGTGTTTATTCTGGTTTGTTTGTTCTGTCATAGTGGTGTTGAAGCTGCCTCTTTGAATACAACCCAGCTACACTCAACTGTATTCTTTATATTTATATCCTGCGTGTCTCCACCCCTTTCTGATTCTGTTAGATCACAACACATCTGCTGAGCTGATCAGTAGAGCCCAGCAGATGGTAATCAGATGATTGTTTATAATGGGGAAAATGAACATTAAATCAGTTGGTAATAGAAATTGAAATGTTCTTTTTCTTCCGTTCAGGGAGTCTTCCGTCTCCCCTGTGGTGTTTGTTTTCACTGTGGACTTGGGTTCACTTTGTTACAGCACTTCTGCACACATGAATCCTATCTCATCTTCTCCAGAACCCAGTATATGGACATCCCTCTGCAGCATCAGTGTTTGTTCTGTTGGTCAGCCAGAGGGATGCTTTATGAACCCTCAGTGTCCCGTCCTTTGTCCTTTCATACAATCTTGATTCATATTTAGAAAATGCTGATTCAGGTGGTGATGCCAACCAAAAAAAAAAAAAAACAACAACTCCCTTTTTTCATTATGCTGTGTGCACAGATGGGTTACAGTAATTAGTGTTGTTAATTTAAATGCTTCATCTCTGAAGTAGTAGTATGTTTTTTCTTTTCTTTTTTTCTTTTTGTCATCGATGACAACTCATTAGTGGTTATTATTGCCGGTGCAATAGTTGTTTATCTTTACGTCAACTTCTTTTCTTCCCGCTCGTTTTTCTCTCAGCACTAGTAAAAACTAACAAACCCGCCTTTGCCTCAAACGTCAGCCATGTTGTGAAAGTGTTGTATTGAACTGATTATGTGAATTATGGAGCTCAGGCAGTAAAAGTAACCCAGATATAAGACTAGCAAGCTGCTGACTACAAGGCCACTGTGGTCAAGTTCCCTGAATAGATAAATGTGGAAAGTAAAGTGAAATGATTCATGTGCAAAAAAAAAAAAAAAAGTAAAAAGTTAATTTAATTTGTCTCTTGTAAAAATAAAGAACTGTGTTGAAGTTCCTCCTTGCATTAGTTAACTAAGAAGTAACAAGCAAACCCTGTGACCCTCTCATTGATATGTTTTCCATCAGGAGTTGTCTGGGCAGAACTATAGCTGCAAAGACATTCGCCGATAGAATATTTTTTTTACCTTGTTAACGCACCCGTATGGTGTTTTTAGAGGCAGGAAAACACATCATAAATACACAGTCAACACCTTTCCATCATGAGGCTACAGTGTACCAATGGCAGTTTTTAAAAACATGTATTCAGACTTTCAGGGGTTTTTGTTTGCAGAGCTGGGCTTTATGTACTATTATTCTTCGTATGAATCAGTAGGCTCATCTTATTTCACCAGTTTCAGCCTCTTCGTCTCCTCTGTTTTCCTGCTAGTGATGACTGCTAAAAGAGCTGTAAGAAAGGACACATGTATCCTTGATGTATCTTCAGTGAAGTCTTTTATGCACCTGTGGCATTAAAGAAGTGTAACACATACAGTCAGGTCCATAAATAATTGGACATTGACACAATTTTCAGCATTTTGGCTCTGTACACCATCACAATGGATTTGAAATGAAACAATCAAGGTGAGCTTTAAGTGCAGACTTTCAGCTTTAATCTGAGAGTATTTACATCCAAATCAGGTGAACAGTGTAGGAATTACAACTCATTTTAGATGTGCCCTCCACCTTTTTATGGGACCAGAAGTATATTGGACAAACTAACATAAACTTTAATCAAACCGCCACTTTTAACATTTGGTTGGAAATCCTTTGCCATCAATGACAGCCTGAAGTCTGGAACCCATCGACATCACCAGACGCTGGGTTTCAGGACTCTACTGCTTCTGTCTTCAGTTCCTGCTTGTTCTTGGGGCATTTTTCCTCCAGTTTTGTCTTCTGCAAGTGGAATCCTTTGTGGTAGTGTACCGAAAAGCTGAAAATTGTGTCAATGTCCAAATATTTATGAAACTGACTGTAACAAGACTGGCAAATGTGTGTGTATATCACTCAACTATAATGTGTTCAACTCTTTTTGTTGTAGTACTCCTTTCCTCCTGGTAAATAAAAAGTAAGCATGTTTGACATCCGTTCATTCTCTTCACCTTCTACTATGTTGTGACTTGCTATTGTGTAGCACAGATTAGGTTTACAGTGTTTAAGCAGAGTGGTCAGTGAGCTGGTGTGCTGAGCTGCAGTGAGTGGTGGAGAAAGAGGTGGGGACTCCATAAATATGCACATACTAGAGGAAGCAATGAGTAGAATTATATCTAAGCCATTTTAAGGCATGGATTTATTATTTTCAGGGGCGAAACTTCCAAATATGTAACTTCGATTCACAGAGATGAGTATTTAGGGGTTTAGCATTGCCTTGAATGAAAATTTAAAGGTCCTTTTGCAATCAGACACCATTGCTTGAACATTTTCAGTTGCTTGAGGCAGTTATGCTGACTGT
Source organism: Amphiprion ocellaris (assembly GCF_022539595.1). Classification (NCBI taxonomy): domain Eukaryota; kingdom Metazoa; phylum Chordata; class Actinopteri; family Pomacentridae; genus Amphiprion; species Amphiprion ocellaris. Next base: position 16,963,978 of record NC_072772.1, read on the forward strand.
ATTTCAGTATTTCTTTACCTTGAAGTGTCCGTTAATAGAGTAATTGTTAATATATATACATTGATCAATCTGTCATCCTGAATACTCATACCCATCTCTGACTGTCACTTACAAAGGAGTGTATGATTCACAGCCATCAGTCAGTTACTGCCGACTCACTCTAGATTATTCTGTACTTGCCAACTCATGCCTGCCTCGTGCCCTTGATAGGCCACCTCAGGGAAACAGTGTGTGCCACAGCTGTGATGGATTCTCACATCGAACTGGAGAGTGCGATCAGTATGTCTCTCTTAGATTTTTACCTAGCGAAGCGCACAGAAACACACTTCACCACAAATGACCTGAAAATCATGGAGATTTTCCTCATCACTTTTTCTGAATCCTTATTTTTTTATGTTCAGGTTGAATCTGATACAGTATGTTTGTTACCTCAACTTGCGCTTTGCAAATTCATCCCCTCAGAGGAAAAACTAAACAAATTCATATTAATCTTTCTCCCTGTTTATCAGTTATGTTTCATTGCGGTTTTTATTACCATCAGCTCTTTAGAGTATTGCCAACATATTACCCTGCCTCCTGGAGATGCTGCATACAAAGTGAGGTGAACAAATGGAGCTTGTTAGTAAGGTAGGAGTCTAATCAGGTCATTGACAGTGGTTGGAGTCAGAGATGTGGAAAAACCACAAATGAATTTTTTCTCAGAATTTTTTTTTTTTACATTCAATAGTAATTCCTGGTTCTACTGGGGTTTTACTCAGTGTTATGATGTTCTAACTGTAGGTTTGTTCACAAATTGTGTCATTGCCTGATCACCTCTACTGCTTGTTTCCCCAGATTTCAATAGTTATGAGATGTTTAAAGGACATTTGTAGGTATTCCACTGCAATAAAAACAATAAAACTGTTCTTCAGTATCCTTTATAGGTCTTCCAGGTGTAAAACATCTAAAAAAACACTCACTGATGTTCAAATGCATCACAACAACATGATAGGAATATATTATGTTTACCAAGGATATATTAAGACATTCCCTTCATGCATTTCGCAACACTTGGAGAGTCAGAAAGTTCACACAGTTAAATCTGTGTTATGAGATCCAATACTCAGCAGACTCATAAAGTAAATTTCCCTTCAGCAGCTTCACCATCTGTTGTTGTGGAAGAGAAGACTCCCTCTGACTGCAATAACATATTTTTAATGAAATCCGTTTGGGGAGAAAATTAAAGTGAAGTTCTGTGTCACACCCACCAGCTTGTCTCTAATATCACCACTTTTTAACTCCCTGAAGGGGAAACAACTACTTCAAAGTCAGCCACAATAAGACAATAGGGATGACGACCAGGGCAGGAAGGAGAGAAGAGACAGGTTGTGCTGTCATCCCTGGCATTAATTGTTTGACTTCTGGCAAGTTCACTGATTTCTATAAAATCTCCTGTCACTTTGATTGCAATATGATGCGGCCATTGCCAGGGTTCAGGGTGCTGGAGGCATTTTAGCCCATGTGTTATACGATCGAACCACTCGGGCATTAGATTGCAATGTCTCCGTCCCATCCTTGGCACAACATTAGCATCCTGCTGAATCAATCTGATTGAAAATGGGGGCCATATGCCAGCTGAAAACACTTCTCTCAAAGATAAAAGAAATTATTTTCATCTCTAAGTGGCCTTTCAACTCCTTAGCATTGTCCAAACTTTAGTGTATTAACAGTTTTCTTTATTAAACATTTGTTGCAACATTTGTTTTTTTCTGCAGTAATAACTGATGCAGCCGGCTGCTTGTTTTTCACATTTTCCCAAACACACTCTATTATTATTCTCTGTGAGAGTGATGCAGTATTGAGTCATCCTTTCTCAAAATTGTCCATCAAGTTTCTTGAAGGAAGAAGAGCCGAGAGTTTCCGCAGGGAGACCAACTAATGCCGAGTCATCGAGGTGAGATGCGTAAATCATAGATGTGTTGCCTGTTCCTCACCTTCACTGACTCATACTGATTTCTTTAACTTTTGCTTTGAGAAATCCTATTTCAGGCTTTATTGTTTATTTCCCTCGCTTCCTCTGTCTTCGATTTGATTCAGGGATAAGTGAAGAATTCTGTTGTCTGCTGGCCTTTTTGTGAAGCTTGCAATAAAATTACTAATTCACAACAGCTAGGAGCAGAAGCTCATCATCTTTAAAACAGATTTTTAGACTGACATGCAAAGTTTAGTTTGGATGCAGAACCACTGAGGGCTGGGAATTAATTATGAATTAAGACACAGAGGGGTCAGAAGCTTTGAACCTGTTCACTCTAAGCGATGAGTGGACTGGACCGTGTAGGATGAAATTAAATTCTGCTGCCTAATGAGGGAGTGTGAGGAGTAAACTGTGTGTTTAATACTTTAAAAAAAATCCTGTCTGGATTCCAAGTTTTGACAGTTTGTTTTCTTTCAATACAATAAAACATCATCTGTCCACAACAGAACGGTGAAACATTTGTCTGCATTCTTATACAATTTGATGCATGGAACCATGATTCAAAACTGATTTTTTTCAGCTTACTGCTCCATCTGCATCTGGAATTAGATTGAATATTATTCACATATGGCTGAAGGGAGTGTTAAGTCTGTGCAGAATCTAAAAGCAGGTGTGTAATGGTGTTATATGGAGGGACAGACTGAAAATCTGGACAGTAAGTCCACGACAGTCATCAGACCTGCTGAACAGGCAGAAATGATTGGTGACAGCTGCTGGCCTAAATGCTAAACAGTGTTTGGATGTATATGACCACTTACTAACTGCCAGTTTTATTGCTATTACCTTGATCCTAAATGACAGTTTTTTCCTCTCTGTGGTGTTCAAAATAGTAAATCAAAAAACATTTTTTAACAGTATGTTTTTGTGTTTCCATCCATCCATTGTCTATACACTGCGAAATCCTCATTAGAGTCGTGGGGGCGCTGGAGCTTATTCCAACTGACTTAGGGCAAAGGCAGGGGAAGTCTTTTACAGGATAGAGACAAACAAGCTCACTCACATTCACACCTATCGACTATTCAGAGTTACCAGTTAACCTCAGCATGTTTTTGGACTGTGGGAGGAAGCCGGAGAACCCGGAGAAAACCCACACATGGACAGGGAGAACATGCAAACTCCATGCAGAAAGAAGGCCTGGATGCAAACAAGGGATCTTCTAGCTGCAAGGTGACAGTGCTAACCACCGAGCCACTGTGCAGCCCTGTTTTTGTTTTTCTCTCCATAAAATAAGGTGAATATTTTGAGGCAGAATCAGCAAGACAGGGAAATTTACAACAAGATGACAGAATGTAAAGAAAAGGTTGGTGTGAGAAAGTTGGTGCAGATAAACAACTCATAACGACTGATAAACAGAGATGTGTAGCTCATTGAAAATAAGCTAAGTGACAAACTGTCACTTGAACCAGAGGTGTCAGATTGTTATATCCAACATTACTGCAAGGAAAAGATCACATTATAATTGCGGTGAATGGAGGATATAACTCTGGTGCAGCAGTTGGAAAGATAATTAGCTTCCAAACACTTCATCTGTTTAAATGTGTTAGTTCAGGATGAGTATATGAGTACAGAACACATTGTCTCTGAGGGAGTATTGCTGTTCAGCTGAGAAACAGAACACATAAGAAACACAAAATCAAAATGTCAGTGTAAGTATTTGTTGCTAGACTGCATTTCTGAAAATAAGGGTGTTGAGATGAAAGTGTGTTCATGTCCCTGGTTACTCTATATGACAAAGCATCAGCCATTTACAATATGTAGAATGTGTAGAAAACAAGCAGAAATCACATACAGCAACATTGTATTTATGCAATAAATCATTTTCCACCATTTGCGATGATGTGAATGTAAAATGCAAAATGAGCAGTGTGAAATGAAGGCGGTTTAAATAATTGGACAGTCAACATGAGCGCTAAGGTGTCACATGACGAAGGCCCACAGGGGCAAAGTGCAATAAAAACAAAAGGTCATTAAACAGAATATAATGGAAAACACAAGACTTCGTATATTCAATTTAAAACAGCCACGCACTGTTTCACAACTGATGATTTACTAGTAAACATTAGGTTGTGCCGTGGCACACACATCACGCTGGCGTCTTCTCACATAAGTTTCTCTGCTAATGAGCCGCTGCTTGAATTGGCAGCCATACAGTAGCAGAGTCAAGTTGGAGCTGATTAGTCAGGGTCAAGTCTAGTGGTGCTACAATAAAATCCAGCTGACATAAACAATAGGATGTTGTTTATAGATGGCGACACAGAGGAAGCTACACGGCTAATATAAATAGGTTTTCACCGTCATCGCTGTAACGCGCTAACAAGACCGGAACTCTTCCTGCATCCTAAGAATCGCACAGATCCGTCTGTGTTTCTCTTGAATCCCGGAGAGATTTTCTATTCTGAACCACAGAGTTGTTTCATCATTCTACCTGACACAGTGAGGATCCTCAGTTTGACACTGGCTGCTTTAATATTGACAGGTTCAGTAAAAATAGCTCACACTTCGGATGTCTAAAACCTGTGCTCAGATTCTCTTACATGTGGATGACTGATCGCCTATCACCTTTCAGCAGAACATGTAGTGCATTTGTGAATAAAAAAAAAAGTTCACATTTTGTGTTCTTTCTTACTGTAGGCTCTCCTAGCAACATGATAGATATGTCGGTACATTTAGTTTGAGTCTTGGGTGTTGCTCTCAGCAGCACATTAACAACACTATAAACATGCACAGAATGTCACCCACACTTTTGTTAGGCTTCTGGTGTGTGTATCTAGAAGAAACACATCCGAGGCCTTCTGACCTTGGTCTGGAACATCCAACATATTGGTCAGGACGCACACACCGTGACACCGCTCTGATGCCGATAAGAGAACAAGCAGAAACTACTGATGAGAAGCCAGCAGAGCATAGGAAGAGACACTCCAAGCGAGGAATATTTGTTTCTCTCCTTTTTTACCCTGACTACTTCTGTAATTAAATGTCAGCAATAAGTAATGATGCTCTTCAGACTGTAGGGACATCGGCTCTACAACAGGAATTGTGAATGTTTGCTAATGGAATGGTGATGGAAGCGACACAGTGATTGATCAGCTGCTCAGTTGGACGTAAGGAAATCAGTTCCCTTTGTTTCCTTTTTGCATAGATTTTTAATTAACCTTGTTTAGTGTGCGGCCTAAGCTCGGATTTATAAAATTGTTCCGTCAGGCAAACGTGATTATTATCTGGTGGAACACAGCTCTCCCACTGGTTAGCAGGAAGCAAATGAAAACGGTGCTAAGTTATGATTCCTTCCCATAATGTTTTGTCTGTGAGAAATTAAAATGATTTCATTCCATGCCAACATTAAACTCATAATATTTCAGTTTGCACCAATTTCTGTCCCTCTCTCTCTGGATTCTTGTTATAATAATAATAATAATAATAATAATAATAATAATAATAATAATAATAATAATAATAATAATAATAATTCTGATTATTAATGTCCAGCATGTTTAAACATCTTAATACATTATCCATTTAACTTAGCTTTAAAGATATTGTAAAATATTTACTATAATATGTTATTATTATTGTTGTTGTTGTTGTTGTTGTAATTATATTGTTGTCATGTTTGTTGTTTTTTAATTTTTTAATTAGTTTATTTTATTTATTGATTTGCTTACTTATATACAAATTAGTGGTGGGATGCAATTAAAAAATAATCGAATTAATTTGTAACTTTGTAATTAACTGTGATTAATCACATTTTGTCAAATAGCAATATTTGACACAATAAGTACAGTTTATCAGTTCAAATAAATTTCGGTGGACAGATTAAACAATGAATAGACATACACGTGTTGATAATTTTTAATTTATAAAAAAATAGATAAATGGGACACATAAAAAAGATTTTGATGATTTAAAGCCTGGATTTAGTTTGGACCTTCAAAACGTTACAAATCCATGGATTCATTCTGTTTTCCTAGTTTCTTGGTCTGATAAATGGTGTGATGTTGATGGTTCTTTTTTTAGGCATATAAATTATATATATATATATATATATATATATATATATATATATATATATATATATATATATATATATATATATATATATATATATATATATATATATATATATATATATATATATATATATATATATATATGGACACACGCACGTGCACACGCACACACATTCAACATTTTGAGACTTTTTGTAAACTCAAGCACTTTCAATGTCTTGAAAAGCAGTCTATTATGGGATTATGGGATGGCTACACCATTTGCCGGTACCAGGACTGTCGTAGCTAACGTTAGCTCTGGTGCTAACAGCAACATGTTTTACAGTGAGGTGATACCATCAGCTTTAGTGCTGTGGTGACAAGAACACTCTTTGTTGCACAATTTGCACAATTTGTTTTAAAAGAAAACTTTCTGCCCAACAAGCTCAATGCAGTCTTGTCTTCCTTCACTGTTTATCAGACTTTCTTGTGTGCTGACAGTTCGTCCTGTGTATCTTGCTGTCAAACAGACTTTAGGTTCAGTACCGCCACCTACTGGGCAGGAGTGTGCATCAGTGTTGCCGGTGTGCCAGACATTATGAAATTGAGAAAGGTGCGATTAAATGCATTTTTTTAATGCATTATTTTTTTTCTGTAATTAATTAATCGAAATTAACATGTTAAAGTCCCAGCCCTATTGATTACATGACACAAAAGTCTCTGTCATGGTGGCCCATTGCTGACTAATACATACATATGTACATACTAGAACCACAGCGATCAGCTCATGTCAGCTGAGAGCTGTCCACAGAAAGAAACTTCTCTGTTTGTGTCTGAGATGTTTTTAGACATAAATATATGTATTTAATTTGATAGCACACAGTACATGGTCGTCATGCTGCTCTGCTTTCCCCCCACGCTGACTGCTGCTTGTAACCTGACATTCCACTGTTCATCAGAGCAACATGGATGCCCTTTTCTGAAGGACTCATCCAATTAATTAGCACAAATTAAACTTTGTAATTGGAATGAGTGATTTGTTTGCTTCTGCAGTTCGCAGTGAGACGCGTGGAGACGGAGGAGATAGTGAGGGTAAGATTTATTGTCAGTATAAGCTCTGTTTCCTTAATCTCGTTACATCTCCTCCTCTCCTTAATGAAGCACACAGTCCCAAAGCACTAATGAGTTGTTTTGACTGCGGCGTTGAAATGAAACAGAACACACTTTGCTCTTGTTCGGATGTTGCTGAGCCCTGAGCTATTCTAAAAATGAGATCCTTACTGACAATTAGATGAATTTAATTTGCTATAATTATACATTTGCTCAAAACTCATTCAGCATCTCAAATATTAAAACATTCCAGTTATTTACAGTACGTGTTTTATCGCACCAGTGTGAGCAATCTAAACTCTGTACTTCATCTGCAGCGTTAGTCGTAAAGTTTGTAAAGTTGCCAACACAGTTCAGAGTATATGATGCTTGCTGGCATGCAGCAAAGTGGTGAATAATTCTGCAGAGCGTCTGTTTTCTTCTTATTAGTGTTTCACTGCACCCATCCTGATATTCCTTGATGACAGAGTCTGCATGCTACTGTACTTGTCAAACACTCTGCATGTATCCTTCAAAGCCAACAATGTGCCATGATTCGCTGTGTGCGTCTGCAGGTATTGCAGTGGCCTATAGTTATTTATTTATTTATTTTTTTAATCTTTAACTTCCTTTTCCTTCCTTCAACTCAGAATAATCAAATTTTCCATGTGGAAAGATGTCAATTTGCTGCAAACTGCTTGCCTTGCTGATGTTGTACTACACAGATAGAATATTCACCAGCTGCACATATATGTCAATACAAATCCTGTTGAGTTTAAGTTAATCAGTGTTATACCATGATACAACAGTTAGATGTTTATTTTTTATTTTTTTATCATGATGTGACAGATCAACGCGCGCACACTTGATTATTCAATTACAGGGATTATTATTGCCGTCTGATGAAACCAGTAGACTGGCAGTAATCAGTCAATAATCAGTTGTCAAATCAACCAGCTTAAAAGCCTGGTCACCCCATTCCAGGGTGACTATTATCGCAAATTAACTTAAAGCGTGTGTATTGAATAACAGCTTCTGAGAAAGGAGGGATCCAGCCGAGAGACTTTGTTCCATTACACCACTAATGCTTCGGTTGTCAGTTAATAGCAGATCAGACATCAATCTAGAACGTTTGTGTGTTTGTCTTTGGAGTGAATCAAGGCAGACTGCTAGCAGACTTCATGTTCCACAAAGGGAGACTTAAAGATTTTCTAGAGAAGGCTGGACATGGTTAAATAATTTGAACTGAGGTAAACTGCATTGAATAAGATCACGCTTACTGTAGCCTTTGTTCTAAAGATTGTGTATTCATATATGACAGACACTACCAGTCAAAAGTTTGGACACACTGACCATCAGTTCTTAAAGTGATGATGTGCTGTTGTTTCTCTTTACTTAGCTGATTGGTTTTTGCCATAATATGAATTCTAACAGTTTTCAAATAGAGCTGTCAACTGTGTACTAACCTGACTTCTGCACAACACAACTGATGGTCCCAACCTCATGAAGAAGGCAAGAAATTCCACAAATTAACCTTGATAAGGCACACCTGTGAAGGGAAAACCATTTCCGGTTTGCAAAGCTATCATCAAAGCAAAGAGTGGCTACGTTGAGGAATTTAAAATATAAAGCATATTTCGAGTTATTTCACATTTGTTTGCTCCATAAAACCACATATCTTGTGTCATAGTTTTGATGTCTGCGGTATGTATCTACAATGTAGAAAGTAGTAAAAATAAAGACAAAGCATTGAATGAGAAGGTGTGTCCAAACCTTTGACTGGTAATGTATGTATTACCCTACATATGTTGTTCTGTTTGATAGAGCAACAAAATGAAAGAAAAAAACAAACAAAAAAAAACAAAACAGACAGTGGGTTTTCATCTGTTGAAAGAGCTAATGCACCTCTTAGAAGATGAAACACCCTTTTTCAACTGTGTTTTGAAATACAGAACATCTAGCTCACAGGACTGAAGTGTTTCTTTTGTTGTCCTTGTGTCCAGACAGAATGAAATATGGCCAGTACCAGCTGACATGAAAGATTAACTCCATTTTGCCTGATTGAAAACAATTCCTGAAAATTTCTATCCATTTTTCTTTCGTAGATGGCTAAAGTTTGGTGTGTTTGTCTTCTTCAAGGTTATTTGGCGTTGACACACAACTAGGTTTGTTTCTGTCTTGCTCTGCTATGTTTATTACAGCCGTGCATACTGTAGCTTATACCACCACCTTCTGACACACTTTTAGACAAAGCTCTTTTTCTTTTGGCAACATTTTAAATCGACAAGTTGACAATAATATGGAAACATTGCAATAGAATAAGCATAAAGAAATGAGTATGATGCTTGTTTGGGAGCGTAAGTTTTTTGTCCTCTGAAGAGGGGCCTGACAGAAAAAAGAAAAAAAAAAAGGAGAACCACTGGTCTACACCCAAAAATGTCATGTCCATTCCAGTGGACACAGGGTCTAAAGAGGATAAATTCATGTAGTTAACAAGGTAATTAGCAATTTATCCTGGTCCTAGTCCAATGAAGGGCTTAGCAAATGAAAAATATAAGTATGAGGACCGTTAAAGCAGGTCTAGATGTTACAGAAGCCCAATGCAGAGCAGCTAAAACTGCACTAATGCGATGGAGTAATCTGTCCAGGACAATCCACCTCCCATCCAGTGGAAGCTGGGACAGACTCCAGCCTCCATGTGGTTATTTACAGGTTGAAGCAGGTACAGCTGATGGATAAATGAAACCACTTAGTTTTCCCTCTCTGTTTTTCTTTTCATTTTATGGGTTTGTTTTATTTGTCTATTGGCAGGGCAGTAAAAAGTTGGCTTTAAACAAAGGCACAAATCACTTTTTTTCAGTGTCTCCTTTGATCCATTAAGGGTTGTATTTTAGCCAGTTTTCAAAGGCTGGAAATGCAGTTTTCATCTGTTAATGTTGGTACTTGAAGCTGTAACATTCATTTAACTTGCAGCAGATGTTCAATACCTAATTTAATGTTATCGGTTTTTATTAATAGCTTATTCAACTGATGAGATTCAGAGAACTCACGTCCGTCACTCTTCTATCCAGAGGCTGCTCACCTTTTACTTTGAGGATGCATTTAACTTTTTTCTTTATAAGTGGGAATCTTAATTAAGATTAAAATCAAGCAAAACTGAAAATGGGAATGATAGCTTCAAATTATAGCCAGAATTTAAGCTAAAAACGAACCCAGGAGAAGGAATACAAATTACGGATCCATCCTTGTATTTTTTAATTCAAAACAGCTTGAATCATTTAGAGGTGATACAGTGATGTATACCATCTGAAACTGTATAATCCTGGTGTGCTGAACCTATGGAGAAAGTCTTGACAGCTGTTTTCATTTCACAATAATGGAAGCTTAATTGATCAGCGTTATGGTTAACACCATACAGTGCAACCAGCTCTACTGATTTGTGCACCCACATACTCAACACTGAACAGCTACACTTTAATGTGACGTTAATTAGCTCTTAATTGGCCTGCTGACAGATATTTAACACTTAAAGCTGGAACTCAAGCGTCATTGAGTATCTGTACTGCGCACATTTATGATACATAAGAGTAGAGTTACTGAAAAAATAAACACTTTTCTGCCCTGAGTAGCCACGAAAGATAAGGATGATGATGTCAGAAACATAAGAAGTCTGAAAGAACATTTACAAGTCATCAGTGTGTTGCTGCGATGCTGAGAGGTTTATATGTTGACACCTTTCGTCTTCAGAAAAAATAATACATGAAACTGCTACAATTCATGAAGCAGAATGAGAAGAATGCGACATATGAAAGGAGGGAGATAAGCGGGAGATGTACTGTAGATAACGAGAGCAGTAGAAGTCGTTGTGGAGGGAAGGGAAGAGACAAAAGAGGAGATGAAGAAAGAAAATGTGGAAGATGAGAGCTGAAAAAGAACAGCTCCTCTGTGGTCTGTTTTGTAGCAGACCGAGTGCAAAAATTTCCATCTGAAAAGACTGCATTATTCACAGCAACGATAAGTGCTTTTTTTTTTATTTGCTTTTGAATAAATACATGCATAAATATATAGCTGACCTTCATGGTTCAGTTGTTAATATTGATAGAAGAGCAGTGAAAGAGCGCTGACTGGCCTCTGGGAGCTTCAGCCGACACAGAATCGCATTCTGTCTGTGATCCAAGGCACAAAAGGTCCACTAGTACATAATCAGCTGTTCACAGAAACGAGTACAGTGCATATGGCTCAGTGATGCATGGCAGAACTAGTATACGGGTGTCATACTATAGCTGATATTACCATTTCCATATTACCATTCATGCATTTTCTGCACTCACTCATGAGATTGTAGGAAGGCTATTTTTTCTTTGGAATTTTGAACCCGCAGTTTAAAATCCCAGCCAGCCACCGAATGTAATTTACTCTGTTCCACCTGTGGAGCTATTTACTCTCCTGCCTCTGATGCCATAGAGTGACATTATGAAAGTTCAAGCCCCCACAAAAACTCACCATCAGTGAAAAACTGTCATTAGAACAGTGAACCTGTGGATCCCCAAAGGACAAGTACCATATGTTTCTGGCTAGAAGACCCCCAATTTGCATACATTTGAATGAAACTGTTTACTTTTGGAGGCTGTAAATTCACTTTGCTTTGCAGCTGTTGTGCTGAAAGCCATCCACTTTCTGGTTGTACCGGGTACCAACATAAGCACATAAAAGTGGAGTTTTGTGATACAGAGACATAAGAAGCAGCAGAGGTTGACAGAAATAAAGAAAGAGAGAGAAATGCACGCAGGCGAGTAAACCAACGAGGAAGACCTTACTGTACAAAGTCAAGTAAGAGAAGACAAAATGAAAGTAATGACAAAGTAGGATACATCTGTTCAATCGATTGTGCCTCTCCTGTCTACTTCTGTAAATTGCATGTCAGAATTAATGATACTCTCCAAACTGTAAGCAGCTCAGCCCTAAAAGGTGTGCTGGTAATGGAGTGGTAACAAAAGATCAGTCAGCAGCTCAGCTGGACAGTATCGAGAAATTGCTGTCAGTGCGAATGCAACTTCAGGTCAGCTGGAATTGGAAGGACACAGCATGTCATCTGGAGGAATTAAAGCCTCTTTGTTCCAGTTTGAGTTCTGAACTGCATTAGTTATACAAGCAAAGTGACTAGACGAGTAACTCAGGGTAAATCTTGCTCTTAATTTAGGAGCACTGACGTACATTAGTTAAAATAGTTTGTTCTGATTAGGTATGATACAGCCACTGCTGACAACACAGGTGTTGTCTAATGCTAAATTAAATCCACTTCAGATCAAACAACACAATACCGGATTATAAAAACACAAGAAAGAAATGTCAAGGGAACCTCAGGGAAATAATTATTAATAAGCTCTACCTGTCATCAAGTATTATAGACTTTATCTGCCTCTCGGTTAACAAACGGGGATATGTTTGTGTTGTATTGTGCATATTGCCACGCGAGTTTGCATTTGTTTAAGTGAGTCACAGCTCTGGTAGCTGAATGCCAGATGGATGCAGAGAGCTTCATGCTGTGGAGGCTGGCGTCCTGGTGAACAGCAGCTGGTGCCATCTTAACTGTGATTCAACCAAAACAATCTGCTCCCTCTTTGTTTGACAGCAGACGATTACACACCTTACTCTAATCTCAGCCAGCGCTTAAGTACCTTTGTGGTTGTTGTTTACATTTTCAAAGACGCCTGCTGCTCGAATTGAGCCGCTGACCGGTCTGGCACACTGGCTAATGTAGAACATGTAGTGACTGGTCAACAGAAACTGGGAAGACTTGGGAGAGATGGCACCGACAAAAATAGGATGTGTCGTATGTGTTTGAACAGAAGTCTTTGTGCATCTATGCATTAGTCTCAAACTGACTTTGGATTACATAAAATGAACCTGACGCTTCCCAAAATGGGAAAATATGAATAAACTGAAACTAGTTACTGCTTAAGGCTAGCAAATACATGTGGGAATGATTTGTCAAAGAACGAGCAGCAGATAGATGAAAAAGTTTTCTGCAAAGCTGAATTTGAGGAAGCTTAAGATCCACCTTAAGCAGCAGGCCCCAATGGGATCAAGCCTGAATTAGTTGTGCCTGCCTGTCAATATGATATATCCATCCATTTTGATATGTGTGAACTGAAATACAGTAGAGCCGCACCACTGAAACAATTATGACTGCACTGAGTAACTTAATGTTCTGACTTGCATTAGCACCTCAGCTCTGCAGCTTTAACTTTTATTTCCTAATTACCTGCATTGGATAACGGCTTCACTCACCATTAAAGAAAGTCACACAGAGATACTTTCTGATGAGCTACACTGTACAGGACGTAACACCTTTCTCGCAGCATTAACTGGGTCTATTGCAAAATGGTGTGTGAATAATGATTTTCTCTTCAATGCTCAGCTTTAACTATGAGACTGTTGTTTCATTTCACAAGGACAAAAGGACATTTGGATTTTCTTGTCAGTTGCATTGAGGAAATTCAACATGACTTGCATAGAGTCGCAGGATGAACTACAATACCTGGGTAACATGATGCATGATAATGACAAAAGTTTTGGGACATCCCTCCAAATAATTGGATTCAGGTGTTCCCATCCCTTCCATGGCCACAGGCGTGTAAAATCAAATACCTAGGCATGCAGACTGCTTCTATAGACATTTGTGAAAGAATGGGTTACTCTCAGGAGCTCAGTGAATTCAAATGTGGTACCATGATAGGTTGCCACCTGCGGGGTCAGCGGATGCTGAGGCACGCAGTGCAAAGAAATGTCCAACTTTCTGCAGAATCAATAGCTGCAGACCTCCAAACTTCACGTGGCCTGGAATGACAAATCATGCTTCTCTGTCTGGCAATCTGATGGACAAGTCTGGGTTTGGCGGTTGCCAGGAGATGCTACTTGCCTGGCTGCACTGTGCTAAGAGTAAAGTTTAGTGGAAGGGGGATAATGGTGTGGGGTAGTTTTCCAGGAGCTGGGCTTGGCCCCTTAGTTCCAGTAAAAGGAACTCTGAATGCTTCAACATGCCAAGACATTTTAGACAATTTCATCCTCACAACTTTGTGGGAACAGTTTGGGGATGTCCCCTTCCTGTTCCAACATGAATGCGCACCAGTGCACAAAGTAAGGTCCATAAAGACATGGATGAGTAACTTTGGTGTGGAGGAACTTGACTGGCCTGCACAGAGTCCTGACCTCAACATGATAGAATACCTTGGGGACGAATTAGAGCGGAGACTGAGAGCCAGGCCTTCTCGTCCAACATTAGTGCCTGACCTCGCTAATGAGCTTCTGGAAGTATGGTCAAAAGTTCCTATAAACACACTCCTAAACCTTCTGGGAAGCCTTTGCAGAAGAGTTGAGGCTGTTATAGCTGCAAAGGGTGGAACAACTCCAAATTAAATTCTACCGATTAAGAACAGGATGTCATCAAAGTTAATGTGTGTCTAAAGACAGACGTCCCAATACTTTTGGCAATATAGTGTACTGTATGTCTGTGTTAATTTATCAAAGTCAGTCAAGTAAGGAAATATCTTAAAAAAAAAAAAAAAAACTAAATGCAAAAGCAGAATCAGCTGGATGTTTATATGCTGAGAGGTGATTTGTTGGATCACATTTACATACACGAGGGGTGCCGAATATTAGAAACAACTCTTGATAAACAAAATCAAACATGCAACTGCCACTATCTTCCTCCAAAATTACCTGTCACGATTGAAATGGAACACTATTTGCATAACTATTAACAATAGGGTTGATTTATTTGATTGCAATATATTGTTCTTGTAAACTGGGAATGTTGATTGATGTAATTTCCATCCCTTTATGGTGCTTAAATATAGTTCACTGAGTGAGCATTGTGTAATTGTGTATTTATAGATTTGTGCAAATGAAGTTTATGATAGTATGTCTAAAAAAATTTCCACTTGACAGTTGATTAACAGGCTCTAACAGGCTGATTATGAGATCTGATATATAATAATTTAGCCTATGAATAAATGTCAGCAGTTCAGTCAGTTTACCTCCTGTTTACCTGCTGATTTTCCAAAAGGGTGTTTGTTCAGAAGAGTGAAACACCAAAGAAGTTTGGCATAGCCTGACTTTCTTTATATTAACTGGCTCAGCAAAACTGAAAATCCAATCAGTGATTGTGTGCCAAGGAACAGGTTGTTATAATGGAGGGCCATGTGGAACATAAGCTTTTACTGTGGTGAAAAGCAACACTGCTACTGCAAATGATGCATGAGAAGAATGCTGGTAGAAAATTGTTAATGGCATAAGTTGATATATTTAATGAATTACTTAGTGCACTCTCAATGCTTGCTGCTTATTTCTAACAAGACAGCTGCACACTAGAGCTGTGGAACTTCATCTCTTTAAACATGATACTCAAGAAATGCATTCTGGTCTGACACTATCCCATAATGAAAGAGACTTGGAAAATCAAATTAAAGTCTCTGAATATTCCTTTTGGAATGATCAGTGTTCTAATGTGTGTTCTATTAGCTCTAGTGCCGGCAGTGTAAAATAAAGTTGCCAGCAGGTCAGGACCAAACCTAAAAATATTTCTATACACTTTCTGCATAATTAACTGTCACATTGGTATATGACAGTGTGACACATGCTACCTGCTGCAATTGCACAGCTTTGTCCAGTGGGATTATTAACATACGGCTCAACAGGTCTGCAGATACTGTTCATCCATTATCTATACACAAAGATCCCAGGAATGCCGGGACACGAACCAGGGATCTTCTAGCTGCAAGGCAAGAATGCCCTCTCCAGATACTAGTATAATATATTTCCTCATATACACTGCCCATCCAAAAAACATGTCGCACACTCTAGTATTTTGTTGGACTGCTTTTAGTTTTGAGTATGGCACACATTCACTGTGGCATTATTTTGATAAACTTCTGCAATGTCAGAGCATTTATTTCTGTCAAGAGTTGGATTAATTTTCTGCCAAGATCTTGTATTGATGATGGGAGAGTGGAACTGCTGTGCAAAGTCTTCTCCAGCACATACCAAAGATTCTCAATGGAGCTGAGGTCTGAACTCTGTGGAGGCCAATCCACATGTGAAAATTAAGCCTCATGCTCCCTGAACCACTCATTCTCAATGTGAGCCCCATGAATCCTGGCATCGTCATCTTGGAACATGCCCATACCATCAGGGAAGAAAAACCCCATTGATGCAAAGACCTGGTCATTCAGTATATTCAAGTAGTCAGCTGACCTCATTCTTTGGGAACAGAACGTTGCTGGACTTAGACCTGACCCACTGCAGCAACCCCAGATCATAACTCTAACCCCCACAGGCTTGTAGGCACGAGCCATGATAAGTGCATCCCTTCATTCGCCTCTTTTCTTACCCTGATGTGCCCATTACGTTGAAAGAGGGTAAATCTGGACTCATCAGACCACATGACCTTCTTTCAGTGCTGAAGAGTCTTATCTTTATGCTACCTAGTAAACTGAAGCCTTTTTTTCCTGGTTAGCCACTGATCAGTGGTTTTCTTAGAGCTACACAGCTGTTTAGTCCCAGTCCATTGAGTTCCCTTCACATTGTGCATGTGGAAATGCTCTTACTTTCATTATTGAACATAATCGTGATCTACTGTGGATTTCTTATAATAGGATTCCACCAAACATTTAAGTAACCTCTGATCACAATTATCCAAGAGTTTGTTCCAATCATATTTGTTCTTCGAAGATGATGGTTCACCACTATCCTTCAGGTTGTATTAATGCGTTGGACGGTTGTTAACCCAATTTTAGTAGTTTCAGAAATGTACTTAGTTGTTTTCTTTGTTTGATGCAGGCCAATAATTTGACCCAGGTTAACATCCTTTCCATGACCATAGGATATGTCTTCTAACATGGTTGTTTAAGAAGTGAGAAGCTCCTCACTGCATCAGCTAGGGTTAAATAAGTTGCTGCAGCAGAGACATATTCATCACTGCAGTAATTATCCAATGGAAGGCTCTTACCTATTTGCTTAGTTAAATCCAGGTGGCAACTTTTTTTGGACAGTCAGTGTATATTATAACTCATTTAAATCCATAACTCTGAACAGAACCTTCTTCAGAGCAGGTCAGCTGTGCAGCATCAGCTACCATGGTGATCTAGCAGGTTAAAAGAGTCACTGTCATGATACTTTAACTTTGGCTTTAGGCTCAACCTACTTCGCAATATCATTAATCTTGCTTTGTAGTACGTCTATCTGTTTACCTGCCTATTTGCTAACCGTTTTTTTCTGCATTTATTGAGCTCATTCAGCTATTTTCCTTGTTTATGAACTTCTCCAACTGCCTTTTGTCTGTTGCCCTGTTAAACTTCTGTTACACCTTTAAGTAAGCTTTATTAGTTACTCTTCATATCACCTGCCTGGCATGTGTGTCCCTGGCATGTGTGTCCTCAATTTCAACGCAATGAATATGTATCATTTTATCGCTGTTTTGACAGAAATGTACTAGCAGCCTATGATCTGTATGTCACCCACATCCTTCATCTGATGCTGTCTATATAAAATCTCACACAGGTGCAGTGTTTAAAATGAAATTACATGGTGCGGTTGAGTAATTATCCTTATGACTCAAGACCCAGCATTTACCTTTGTTTCTTTAACTGAGGTCAGCTCAGGTCTCTTTTATGTGCGTAATTCACTTTGCTGCTTCACTAAGTGTTCATCAAATGCTGAGTGTCATTGCAGTCACACAGGTACAGTGGCCCACTGTTCCACCTAATCTCTTGTACTCTAGCATACTAGCATTGTACTCAGGCCTGCTGTGAGGCTTTGTTCAAGTCAGTTCAGTAAAGAAAAGAAAGTCAAGTAAAATCCAAAACAGTTTCTCTCTGAAAGGTCAGAATCTCTGCATTTCCAACTGATAAAAGATGAATGAGAAAACCATCCATTTCTGTCCCGTGTGCTTGCAGTGTTTGAGTTTTGTGCTGCGCTTTTCAGTCAGACCGAGTTTATTTGTAGTTGGCTTAATGGAGCCGCAAGAAAACATTATCAGTCAGTGCTACCTCATGCTCAGTGAATCTCAAGGTGTGGGGACTGAAAACAATGTGTTTACATGTATTAACTGTGTTATCATTGAATTTTCATTTGTATAATTTAACACATATACACATTGTCCATGTGTTAAGTTCTCCATAATGTATGTTTGGTCCCAGATTTCAAGCATCCCAGCTTCCTCCTTCATTTGTGTCCACCTTGTAATGCAGCCAGGCAGCCATCTGTTCAGTTACCCAACTGGATTCAAACCTTTGACCCTGTGAGACATTTGAGGCTGTTGCATATTTCATACGCCAGATTCTGGCTGATAGGAAGTCGGCACGCACATCCCAGCCCAGCACTGGATGAAAGTAAAGCAGCATCCATCTTTCAGAGATCATTGTACATTTCCTCTGCTGAGACGAGAAGCAAAGTGATATTTAGTCATATGTTTTAGTTTGCGTATCCCAGGAGGGTAAAGGTGTCCTTGTCTTCTCCTCCCTGGCTGCAGCTTTAAACAGGTGAAGCGCTGTAAAGGCTTTGCTTCAGTGACTCCAACATCTTTTAGCTGTCAAGGATTCAGCTTCACAGAAACAGGTGAAGCAGAGATTTGGAGTGCAGGTCAATTGCATCTCATTTCCAGAATGGAAGAAAAATCTTTGCCAAACCTATGTTGTAGATGTTTTTAGATGTCACCCCGCCCCCTGCCCGTGACATGCTCGGCTCTCAACTCTGGCCACCTCTGGCCCAGCAACCAGTTGGTGCCCGAAAAAGCCCCAGTTTTTGGAGCCCGGAGCCGCAGCTCCGGTGGTGGAAAGACAAAAAACCGGCGCCAAGTCGGGCACTGGCTCCCACTCCGAACGGGCTCCACCCCGGTCGAAAGCCCCTAAGAGTCTCAGTGAGGCTCTAAATATAGCACAGACAGGACAGTCAAAATGTTTCAGACTCTAACAGGCCTTGGATTTTTTTTTCTTTTTTTTTTTTACTGAAAGCTATGAAAAATTGCCCGTGAAACACACGATAGCAACTTCTCCACACCCTCTGCTGAATGTGGTGATTTATCGTTCACGTCTGTTCCTTGGTTTTTCCTATTATCACACATCCAATGGACACTTCTTTCTTTCTTTCTTTCTTTCTTTCTTTCTTTCTTTCTTTCTTTCTTTCTTTCTTTCTTTCTTTCTTTCTTTCTTTCTTTCTCTTGACCAGAAGAAGTTCAAAAGTTTTATATGCAACATATATGATTTTCCCCACTGACCAAAACTGGGACAATTAACTGGGACCTGAAGTATCCAAAAGATCAAAAAGACACTATGCCTATAAAAAGAAACCATTTGCACCTGATTTGAATTTGGTCAACATCCACTTCGTAAGTAGACTTCTTGTGCAGAGATGTGATGCTCCCAGTGCTCCTGCCATGTTCAGAAGTGTCCCTGGAAGTCCCATTCTGAAAGCATGTCAAGTGCCATCTGCGATGCACACTGGATCTCCTCCACTGAGTCGAAACAGTGACTCTTGAACTTGAATTTTATTTTTGGGATAAGGATGAAAACACAGGAAGCCAGATATAATAAGCACAGCTGGTAGGGAGCGACAACTGTGTTGGTTCAGCCACAGGACATGATGTTTGTGTTGAATGCTCTTCTTCGGGACGATAAAACTCGCCATTGACATTCTGACCCTGAGGCCAAATTCACAGCACGCCACCCTGGGAATATTAAATCAAACGGTGAGCATACTTTCTGTACACTGCACTCATGATGTGTGTGCCCCAGTCTTGGAGTCAGCAGGCTCTTCTAATGTAAAGGCTGATGTTTGGTCTGTGGGTGGTGGCCGTAGACCCAGTTCTTGCCAACGGTGATGATCCTCAACAGCAAGATCAGGTCATCCTGGGTCCATCAGTCGTAAAACTGCAAATCTACACCTGCAAATGGTCAGAAAAACATGTAACACAGGTTCAGATGTTGCTTGTGTGACATCCTAACTCATGACAGTCACAGCCTGCAGCTGCATGTGCAGTACAATGAATTTCTCTGTTCGTACACAACAAGAACCCATGGAACCTTTTGGTTGCACCTTTCAAAACATTTTGTCACTCCTGAAACTGTGTCAGGCTGAATCTCTCCATGTATGTTTATTTTATTGTTTTTTGATGTTCTTCTTTTTTGTGAGGGTTCAGTTTATGATCATAGTTGCATTATTCATCATCGGAAAGCAAAGAACATAGTTTTGCTTGTCTTAGGCTTTTTATTTTGTGAAAATATAAGGTATTCACCTCAAGTTACAAGTTTTTAAACCCAAACGTACTGGAAATGAAAACCTGTGTTAGTGTACAATGAAGAAAGATAACCTACCGTTCCATGCCAATTTTCCATTCCCTGACTTGAAAAAGACAACTAAATGAAAGTCACTGGCTCTATTTATGCTGCATTTTATCAATTTAAACCGAGAAAAGTACTTTCTATATTTAACAAGTTTACACTCCTCTCTAGACATGAACTTATTGTTTGTGTCGTGTTTTCACCTGAGGTGAGTTTCACTTTGACATTAAACTGTGGCCATCAGCACACAAGATTCAAACACAAGCTTTATCAGTTACATTTTATATTTACAAGAATAAAGCAACTTCCAGAAACCTGGCAGCAGTGAGTCTCTGTGATTCTCTGGGGCAGCTCATGGTGCCACACAGTCATACAGTATTAAATGTGTGTGTGCTGTCGGAGATGAATACTTGTGTGCGTTTCCTCTTTCAGTGTGTTTCCAGGTGCATCTCAGTCAACTTTCTAGCGGCCAGGTGGATTAAGAGCTTTGTTTTTGTTTTGGTCTGTAGGCGTTACAGAGTGTGTGGAGATGACTGTGTGATGATGAAACAGACATTTGGTGGAGGACTAGTGCTTGCGGTATTACAGTACTGTGACTAAGCAGTCCTGCTGTCCTGTTGTGTCACAAGCTACTGTACAAAAAACAAGCACAAAGGAGGTCAAATGAGGAGAACTGAACTGACAAAGAATGGAAAGGGGGCATATATACAGTATACTAACTAAAAACATCTTAATATTAATGTTAAATGTCAAATGAAATGCACAGCATATGTGACTTGATGTGGTGGACACTTGGTAAGGCCGCACTGACATTTCTGGTATGTGGGCTGGCTGGTTTCTGGAATCCATTTATTGCAACATCAGTAGGACAGTTAAGGATGACATCCATCCATCCATCATCTATACACCGCTTAATCGTCATTAGGGTTGCGAGGGGACTGGAGTCTGTCCCAGCTGACTTAGGGTGACAGCAGGAGACACTATGGACAGGTTACCAGTCTGTAACAGGGCTACAAGAGACAAACAATCACACTCACATTCACACCTCACCTCAACATGTCTTTGGACTGTGGGAGGAAGCTGGAGCACCCGGAGAAGGAGAACACAAGGAGAACATGCAAACTCCATGCAGAAAGATCTCTTGAAGGCCGGGATGCGATCTTTGGTCTTCTAGCTGCAAGACTAGAAAGTGCTAACCACCGAGCCACTGTGCCGCCACTAAGGAAAAGTTAATATGCAATATACTAAAATGATCTAAATATGTGTGCTTGAAATTAGGATTGTGGTCTTTCAATAAATTTTAAATAAATAATGAGGGTTTTTTTCATGAAATAAAAGATTATGTGTTGTCATGTATGTGTTAAAGTGTATGTGCAAAAACATGTCCAAAGTTAAAGAAAACTAAGCCACTTTTTTCATCACATACGCAGCGGATGAGGTGTCCAAACAAACAATAAGGCGGTTTGTGAAAAATTCAAAGTCAGATCCCTGAGAAATGGCCACCATTAGTAATGCCTACAATAACCCAATGTGTGTGATATTTACACCTGCAATTATTTGGGTGTTGCTGGAGTGCTTTCATTTGGTGTGTTTTTTTTTTAAGGATTTCATACTTTGAGCCCCTGAACATGCTGTTGTGTGTACAAATTTAAATTCTTTTGTTATTCCTAATCTTCACTCTTGAAACAAACATCCATATTTCTCAGACAGACATAGTGGCTGCCTTTCCTGAGGTGAATGCACATCACGGAGAAACAAATCGAGCCCTGAGGTTTAGAGAATCTCTCTGTGTTCTTTTTTTCTTCTTTTGTCTCTCTTTTTGTCTCTAACTTAAGAAAACATACCACAGTTTGGTTGCTGACACCGTCAGATTTTAGTGACAACTAAGGAGATACAGAGAAAGTCAGATAAAGCCATAAATCTTTTTATGGACGCAAGGAGACACCGATCCAAACACAAAACAGCTTCACATGCTTGTTGTATGCCAGAGGTTGTGAGAAATTGAAATGATCAGCTCGTAGCTGAAGCTCATGAAATACATGAACAAGCTCTACAGTTAGTCTGCTTCTTCCAGTCGGCCTCTGTGTGAAAGACCCCACAGTCGATTTATTCAATCCAGGCTGGGTTGTGCTCAATAGGCCTTACCTACAGCCTCACTGATATGAACCTGGCATTTACAGACAGAAAAGAAATCCTGCCCATTGATTCTGATGCTTTGTCACTGAGCCTCTT
Organism: Amphiprion ocellaris; assembly: GCF_022539595.1. NCBI lineage: Eukaryota > Metazoa > Chordata > Actinopteri > Pomacentridae > Amphiprion > Amphiprion ocellaris. The sequence continues at coordinate 16,986,636 of NC_072772.1, forward strand.
GCCGAGGAATAAATGTCTTATAATAGGAGGGTGATAGAGAGAGACCACTTACATGGCAATCTTTCACTCTGTATGTACTTTATTCACACCTCAGGAATCAGACATGGGAAAAAAAAACATGAGATGGACTAACAAAGATGACAAGTTTGTACTGGAAGAAAATTTTGATTGAATTCTTGGCTCAGTCAGAAGCCGCTATATTAAGTGATCATGTTCTTACCTTCTAATTCTATTTTGGTAAGAAGAAATTCTACTACATCTGCAATGTAAATCATGAATGGTTGCAATGACAGCAAAATATATTTACATAAATTTAATTTACCCTTGCATGCAAAGATGAAACATTTTTATTATTAAACCCCCCTTTCTTCTTATCCTTGGTAACACAGTGACTGTAACAAATTGAAGACCTTTAAATGTGCCAGACACAATGTTTCATAATTACCAGAGGCAGTTTTCGATAAAGGTGTTAATTAACTTGGCAAATGAGTCACAGAGATCAGCAGAATTCCCTCCTGTATGTATTGTAGTCTCTGATGCACAGATGCAAGAGCTGTTCAGATTCCAAATTTGAGTCCTTGCAAGAATCGCTCTATTAGGAAGACTTGCAGTTATGTACAGAGGAACAGCAAGATGAAGACATCTAAACTATTAAATTACACAAAGGTAATAATGTAGTGAGAAAAAAACAAGGTTAAAACAAGCAACATATGTTTTGAATCTGGATGTCCCAGTATTATATTATTTTATTTATTTATTTATTTATTTATTTATTTATTTATTTATTTATTTCCGTTACCATGTTCCGATGTAATAGTATTGTGGCAGTATTGTACAATAGTTGTAGTACTTGGTTGTGCCACCAGGTGTGTACTGTTTAATACTGTAGTGAACAGAGTAGGCATTTCATTGGACTAAAGGCTATGTTGGCAAAAAGAGAGCACTGTGGTGGTTAAGCTAGTTAAGGGGCATCATGACAAAGTCTTCTATGGTGCTTAATGACCATCAGCATAGCTCACATGCTTAAGACAAGTCGTGATCAGTTAGTAGCCAGCGCCATATGTACCAGAGCCATACTATAGACTATAACAGGAATGTTAGCACAATGCAAATGTCCACTCTGTTCAATTTGTGTTATCCCGCCACAAACTGTGTTTTCTCTTTATCACATCTGGGTGGCAGTGGATGTGAGCAAAAGGATTTAGCTTATGTTTTCACCAATACCGAACAGCTAAAATAAAGCCTTTTTCCCCTGGGTCCAGTCTGGATCCAACCTCAAAGATCAGAGTCTGGGCAGATCAAGGCATCCCAAGTTTTAACTTTTAAATTCTCTAAAGTAGCTATTGATTGACCTTAGATATTGCCAACAGGGTGCAAATATTTTAACCAGCTTCATGAGGTCTTAACCTGGGATGGTTTTTACTCAACAGTTGAGCCTTGTCAGATGTCAATTGGTGGATTTTCTTTCTTTTTTTTTTTGCATCAGTCTTCCACCGGTAGTGTAGGTATAAAGCAAATAACTTTCTTGTGCCACTATATTATTCCATGTGGCAAGAAGCATTTAGTAAAGCTAAGTAAAGAGGATTGGCATTCAATCATAACTTTAAAACATGAAGGTCGGGCAGACTTTGAAAGGCTCTTTCAGTACAGTCACAAAAACCATGAAACACTGTAATAAAATTGACTTTCATGAGGACTGCCTCGGGAAAAGAGGAGGGAGAGTTCCCTCTGCTGCAGTGGAGAAGTCCATTAGCATAACCAGCTTCAGAAATGATCAAATAATGACTCCTCAGCAAATATAGTGCTTCCCAGAGTTTACATATAAGACACGTCAACACCAACTGTTGGGAGAAGACTGTGAATCAGGCCTTTGCAGTGGAATCACTGCAAAGAAACCACCACTTATGGAGACCAACAAGAATAAAACAAGCTTAGAACAAGAAACACAAGGAATTGACAGTAGACCTGTGGAAACCTGGACTTTCGTCTGACAAGTTCATATGTGAGATGTTTTGGTTCCAACTGGCATCTCTTTGTGAGACGCAAAAAAAGGCAAACAGATGGTGTCTGCATGTGTGGTTGCCACCTTGAAGCATGAAGGAGGAGGAGGTGTGATGGTGTGGGAGGGCCTTGCTGTAGACGCTGTTGGTGATTTATTCAATTACAGAATTCAAGACACAGCATTCAGCAGCAACATGGTGCCATCATTAGTTTCTCAACAAGACAATGAACCAAAACATACTTCCAGGCTAGCAGGCTGTTTGACCAAGAAGAAAAGTGCATCCAGTAACCTGACCTTCACAATCACCTGTAATGTATCCAACTGTCTGGGATGAGTTGGACTGCAGAGTAAAGGAAAAACTGTCAAAAAGTTGCTAGCACAAGTAGAAAGTCTTTCAGGAGTGTTAAAAAAAATACACTTTTTTTTGTTCTGTTTTTTCTTTGATATTATATATTTTGCTCTCTTAGTTGGAAATAAACAGTAATGAAATGTTGCTATATTAGTAACTGATTCCGCCAAAAACACCAAGTGGTCCAGGAATGCTATTACATCAACTTTCCTTTTTTTTTCTCAAAAGGAAGCTCGTCTGACTGTAGAAAGTGTATGTGGGAAGTTTTGTGTCATCGTGAACTTCATGTTGCACTTCAAGTTCACTTTATTCCGTTCACAATCCTACTTGTTAAACTGTGGTGCGATGTCTTCCCTGAAAACAGTCTCCCTGTTAGGGCGAGGGGGGTGAACCCGAGCAGAGAGCACACAGAGAAGGCGAGACTGGAACAAAGGATGGATTCATTGAACAAAGGAGTAAACCAGGATGGGGTGAGGAGGGGAGCTAAGGAGTGTTAAGAAACTAATGAGACTAAACTAATGGGGGAGTGACGGGGAGGAGGGTGAAGGTACCGGGAACCAGCGGCTTGGTTGACGTCCAGGATGGTGTCGGTCGGCGGTGGAGAGCGGGCAGGAAAATCCATTTCCCGAGGCTCGGCAGGCAGGATGATTCCAGGGCTGGGGCTCGGTGGTCAGGGACTCCCAGGGATGGGCCGGGGTTCCAGAGGCAGGCGGGGTGAACGAGTCTGGGAGGGTGTGGAGCGTGGAGCCGATTTTTATGGAGGAGATGTCAATCAGGTGTGCCCCACCGCAGCTGCCCAGAGTTCTGTGAAAATGGTGATTAGTAGTAGGCGGCAGCTATGGAGAGCAGCTCCGTCAGACAACAGAGGGAGAGGGAGGGAGAGAGGAAAAAGGAGGTCAGGTGGGGGCTGAGGCGGGGACGGAGGTGGAGGCCCTGACACTCCCCTCATGGACATGAAATAGAAACCTATTTCCTCCAGTTCAGGACTGTGGTAGAATCTGCAGTGCTATTTTCTGGGTATTTTAACAACTAGACAGGTTTCACACAGTTGCAGTTGTACATATTTTTATGACAGGGACTGCTCAGTACAGATATTTAGAAATTTGATACAGTTCAGCAAAGTTGAGGGAGATACACGGTAGAGAGAGGAAAACAGGAAAAAAACACACACACACACATATACATATATATACACACACAGACACACACAGACACACACACACATATATATATGTGTGTGTGTATATATATATATATATATATAAATAAAAGCTATATTTCTGTTTTTCAAGGACTCTGATTTTGATTTAATTCCATTTTCCCCCAGGGAGAAGGCCAAGATGGTAAATAATATCTTCGAGTACAATATAGATCAAATTAAACTGCTTAATATGCTTGTTTTGACACAGATCTGCACTTCTCAAACACTTAATGTTTGTACTGATGTGCAGACATGAACTTGGTGGAGACAACATTTTAGGTTGTCGTCGTTAGGTCTGTTCTACAGCAAATGTATTCATAGAGTATTAGTATGGAGAAGAAAAAAAAACTGAATCATGGATATCAACCTGATTCAGATAGTTTGGCAGTTTTGTATCATTGTGAAGGGTTTGGATGCTTGATGCAGTGTGTTTGTATTCACTGAAATGGAAGTGAAGTGTAGCTAATGGGCTGTTAAAATGTTGTTTTCATGGTGCACTATTTAAACTTTCCAATCCTAATGTAGTGATTGCACATTAAGACATTCAAAGTTGAATTACTTAGTTGCTGCTAAGAAATAAGGATGTCGCTTGCAAGTGTTTTGAAATTCATGGGTATGGAATGTTGGATCAGTTCTGGAGTTTTCTGTTTACTTTCACTCTGTCTTTCCTGATTTCCACCCCAAAGCTGCTCCCGTCCTGATGAATTGTTGTATTAAGTTGAATGAAATGGTCAGTGGGGGCTTCAAGGCTCACCGAACAAGAAAGGGACAAATGTTTTCTCAGGACTTGCTTATCTGCTGCACTCTGGGAAATTGGTTTTCTCCATCTACAGGTGTTACTTGTCTGTAGGCTCTGTCCCAATCATGTCATTGACTTCCACATCTAATGAGAAATTTTGGGACAATCTACGTGCCTGTATGGAGAACAGGAAAAGGAAATGCACAAAGAGACTCAGGAGTCGAACTTTAGATCTTACTCTCTTTCCTTCCGTTCTGATTACCAGTTATAAAGTCTCAAAGAGCGTTTCTGTAACAAATCCTCAACTCGGCCACAGGGAATTTGCATTTAAATAGGTATACAATGCTGTGAAGATAAAGTGTCTGAGGCAGGGGATTTATTATTAGTGCAAGTCTGTCATCATATCTGCTTTATTTATAAAATAATCAAGAGCTTATTGAAGGAAAAGTCAGTCAGAATGAAGAATGAAAGCATATGATTTGCTGCCTTCATGCTGCTTAACAGGGTGCAGATAGAGTATTTTTGATGTTTGGCACTTTAGAGTTTATCAGTCTTTGTCAGCCTCACTGTTAAATTACAGTATGCCATTGTCCTCATGAACAGTGTCATGTCCACGGGTCTTCTGTATTATTATTCTAGATACAATGACAACTTCCTGTGTCAGTATATAAGCTGGAGGAGTTGTCTGGGTCCAGATGGATGCAAATCCACTCCCTCCAAGCAAATATCGGAGATTACTTCTGCACACTGTTGTGTACATATCATCATATGCTAATTCACTTTCTTCACACAGACAGACACACACAAAGTCGCACACAGCGTGGACGAGGCAGAAATTAATTTGACTTTTGTTAGACGTGTTACAGAATGACACGGATACACATCGTTCTTTAAATAAGCAGACATGCAGTTGTATTTCTTACAAATTACAAATGTCAAGAATCAGATGCCCCATATTGAATCATAGTCATATATTTCCCAAGTCAGCAGTCATGCATTTCTTTGAAAAAGGATCTGACCATGGCAGAAATAATTTCCCTTCTCTGCATTTTAGGCTTCACTATACAAGTAATTGAATCCCACAGTTGTGAAAATCCATCTTATTTGGAAGGTGTCAGAATCTTATCTGCTGAGAGAGGACAGGCAGTTTAATGGCGGATGAAGTTAGATGGTGTTTTATACATGCTATTCATTAAATTATTGCCCTCTGTGGTGGTCATATATAGAAGTATTTGAACCTGAACCAGGTAGAGTCGCTTTAAGTGAACAGTGAATTTCTGTGCTGTTTACCTCACCCAACAGTTTCATCAGTCTGTGCTTTGCATAATTGTTTATAGAATGAAGTGTCACTTAGCTGTTCTGATAAACAAAAATAAAAATAAATCTTAATTAAATTTCTCTGATTTCATTGTACAGCACATATTTTGTCTATTATTATCACATGCTGCTGCTGTTTAAAGCTAACTCTGATTAAGGCCTGATACTCTGTTTTTACTTTTGTACTTTTTTGTCCAATCACATTATTTATGTTTTCTGTGTTTTATGTTTTCAGTGTGTGCTGCAGGTTTTACGGGTATTACATGAAATAAATAATAAATTAATGACATTTTACAGCATTGCTTTCACTTTGACATGGTACAAAAAAAATAAGACAAATCTTTCCCTTTGTTTGCTTGTTCTTCCAGGTAAGATGGCCATATTTTATCCACCTACTTTGTGTGTATCTCCTGGAAATGCAAGATTGCAGTAAGACACACACACACACACACACACACACACACACACACACACACACACACACACACACACACACACACACACACACACACACACACACACACACACACACACACACACACACACACACACACACAGCATGATTCACTCTGTTTCCTGTCTGCTTATCCATGGTTGCTGTCCTGCCTCTATTTCCATCAGCACTGATGGCTCTTTGATTTGATTTTCATCTCCTTCTCGCTGTCCCTCACACAGACAGCAATGCTGTCTGAATTTGTCATTTCAAGCTATTTGACTGGAGGATTTCTAGAAATTCTAAATGCGCCAGTGAAATGTGTGTAGCAAAGGACAGTGGCATTGGTGCTTTCCTGTAGATCTTGGGACCATTTATTTTAATGTATCTTAATGTGGACTGTAGCTGTAATTGTAATCCTAATTAATAATTAATAGTATCTCAATTATTACAGGATTGTTGTTCCTTTGAGTGAAGATGCATGCATTATATGACTCATTAATGAAGAAACAAGCACAGAATGTAAAACAGAAGCAATCTGAGTAATGTGTGAGATCCAGTCTTGGATCTTCAGGTGTGTTTAGAGCAGTGATGAGGTTCAATGAAGAGCCAATTGAGGAATCTTTTCAGGACCTTCACTTGCACCTCAATTTTAAGAAAACAAAATGTATGCTATTCAACCGGACAAACAGTGTTTCTAGCCCCCCATAGATCACCTGTGCAGGTGGCTCAGATCTGGAGTTGGTTAATTCCTACAAGCACCTAGGCCTCTGGCTGGACCCCTCACTCTCTTTCATTCCTCACATCAACATTCTACAGACTAAAATCAAATCCAGACTGGGGTTCCTTTTCCGAAATAAGGCCTCCTTTACATACTCTGCCAAAAACACTCTTGTGAAGATGACCATCCTCCCCATGTTTGACTACGGCGATGTCATCTATAAAATGGCCACTAAGTGTGCCATAAACAGGCTTGATGTCCTCCATCACTCAGCCATCCGTCTTGCTACCGTGCTCCTTTCTCCACCCACCATTGCAACCTTTACAAACTGGTGGGTTGGCCCTCCCTTTACACCAGGCGACTCCAACACTGGCTTTTAGTCATTTACAAGACCCTATCAGGGAAGACACCTCAATACCTCTCCAACCTCCTGCACCCCTCCCATAACAACTACCACCAGTGATTTCATAACACTCTCTGTCCCCAAGGTTCGCTCTGTCTTTGGCCGGAATTCCTTTCGCTTTGCTGCAGCGATCGATTGGAATGCCCTCCAAAAATCTTTGAAACTGCCATCACCTCCATCACCTTACATTTTTAAACGGAAGCTGCAGCAGACCCTTGTTGACCACTGCACATGCTGAATGTTTTCATTGAATTTCTAGCATTAATTTAAGATCGCTGCCGATCTTCTCATTACACTGCAGTGTTCATCTTAGAAGCCTTGGGTCCTGACATTCATGTGGATTCTACTTTGACAAATACCTCCCACCTAAACACTGTTGCAGACCAACCACACACACACACACACACCACACAGCAAGCAACCTCCACATTGCCACACCACAAAAGCTACTCAAGGACAGCTTGAGGAGGACAACCAAGAGATTAAAACATTCATCCAGCTTCCAAACTCCCAAGATTTAATAAAATTGACCATTTGTGCTGGAACAAGCCCAAAACTACAGAGCCCTGTAACCCCCAGGACCGAGAACAATGGTTTTAAGAGTGGGTCGGGTGGTGTAAAATGATGGGATCATGCTGGATAAACTTTCATGCTTTCAAATGTTCTTTATTATTGGCTATTTGTAAGGACTTTTTTTTAATCAAACATGTTCCCTAATAGATGTTTCGAACATTGTCTTTTTCTGGATCATTTAAAATGTATTTGAATCAGTAAAATATAGAGAGTTTTTTGCTATCATACTTGAATGACTTCATGAATATTAGCCAACAGTAATGCTGTGTGTGGGGTGCTGGTTCAGGAATGCTCTCATATTGGTCCCAGAGGACCCTGTGTTGAGGTTTGTTAATTTCACACACTGTTTGTTCAAAATGGCTTTGCATTTGAAATGTGCAGGCCAGCCATTGTCATTTTCACTCATGTAAGGTTTGTTTGGGGCTCATGTCTGTTTGTTTTTCGTGTAAATGTGTTTGATTATTGAAGAAAATTGATGTGCCTTAGGGCTTAGGTTTGCATATGGATGGGAGAGCTATATCCCTATCAATATTTGAGTGGACGTCGTTATCTTTGGAGTGAAGCCATATTAGATAAATCCAATATGCCCTCCGAGACGCTATGTCTCCAAGACAACCAGTTGAGGCATGCTAGCATTTGATTCCCTTAAAGGAAGGGTGCTATCTTCAGACTCATGCCATGTGCAAATATTGTACCTGCTGCCAAACATGGATCAGGCAATAGTTGACTGGTGAACTGACAGCAAGTAAGTAAGTTGTCATGGCTGTCAGTCCTGACCTCAAGCACAGGTAAACATTTAGCCTTTCAGATCGCTTACTGCCTTTTCTCTATTGCCTTCACTGCACACACCATGTTGCATTGGAAAAAAAAAGGGGGGGGGACGCACCGGAAGCTTTTTTTTTTTTTGAACCACCAGGACACTAGGTAGTGAGTGGATATATGAACTTATGAGTTAAATTTCAGTCTAGAAATCCCATGAAATGTCACTTATTGGATTATTTTGGATGCAGGAAATACAGTGGCATGTTGCTAAAGTCACAGGTGCAGCCTTTGGGTTTCAGGTGGGTACCAAACTACAGTTAGGAATTATAAGGAGGCATCAATATTGATACTAATCTAATGATGTTCAGGAAAAAACAACCTGTGACCTTGAGTGAACCCAACACCAGTTCCCACGTAACTGATATGCTGAACTGAATAGTCTCGAAGCACACACTATAGGAAATTCATGCAAGTACAGATGGGTGACAAATTAAAGGAAAACCCAGAATCCTTGACCTCTACACTGAGGGGATTTATTGACTGTGTTTTGCTGTGGGGAGCATTTTGCTGACATGGTTTGGGTTCACTTGTCCCCTTCGAGAAAAGGTCACTGCTAATCAATACAAAGTTGTTCTGGATGAAGTCTGAGATGGTAAAATCCTACGAAACATAACTATCCTGATAGGAATGGTCTCTTCCGGTATGCACTATAGCTGTTCTGAGAGTTTTTCCTGTAATTTGTTACCTGTCCATAGCTGTTTTCTAGTGAGCAGATTGTCCATAAATGTCAGCATTTAGAGAGATTTAATATCATAAATCAAATGAATTAATCATGACTGCCAGACTAGTTTCTTGCTTAGCTCATCTCTATGTGGCATCATCTAATTGACAGACATCTTACCAACCTGACCGCACACATCGGTCACATCATACTGTGGGTGGTGATTGGTGGTTGCCAATCACTGGCTGAAAGAAAATGTAGCTTTGATTGATAGGTTGTACTTTCTCATTTACCTTCATGATAATTTGCCATGTGGATAATCTGAGGACTTTGCCTTGTAAGCTTTTCATTGTAGCTACATTCTGCTGAAGAAGTATTCATATTTGCCACCACTGTTGTGTAACCTACAGAGCCTCAGCAGTGGACAGGCTGTGTTCATTTTAACCTCTGTTAACACCCCTGGTGTGCACTTTATTGACAAAGAGTGACATGTGTCACTACTGCAGATTTTCTCCGGTTTGACTCGACAAGGCAACAAAGAGAATGAAGGACAGTTTATCAGCAGCCCTGTTTTTAGCTACTCTGATAACTTCTTGACCTCAACAACACATTCGCACACACACACACACACACACACACACACACACACACACACACACACCTACACACACAGACACACACACACAATTTCAAAGGTTTAACTTGATAGGAATACCCTTGCCACCAGACACACAGATAAAGACAACAGTCTATCTGCTGTTTGAGCAACAAAGACATGAACACACTGAGTGTCCTCCATTGTTGTCATGTTGTTTACAAGGACAACAAACACTTCCAACACTCGGGGCATAGTGGACCTTTTTCATGGCAGACATTTCAACTTGTCACACAACATTAAATTAACAATGACTGTTCCAATTATGCGTTCCACTAATCCATGATAGTGAGCCTGCATGCATAATTCCAGGAGCCGGAAACTTACATTAAAGTGATTTATGTTATTCATTACACCTGTGTTCCTCCTGCTGCGATATGTCAACATGTCTGCTGCGAAAATATCTATAGTGGCCACATATGTGGTCAGAAAACACACACACAGCAAGCACTGCCGGAGATCTTAAAAGGGAAAATATCTATAAATATAAATTTACTGTATGTACTGTAAAAAAAAAAAAAAATGCAATTAAATTAAAAAATCTTTTGCGGCTGAAACAATTCAAAGTATTGTTTTAGCATATTGATTGGCAAAAACAATGGTGATCTCTGAAGAGGGCATCTATTTCATAATCATGCACTTTTATGAGATCAAATTGAAATTTGAGCTGTACAGTCTTGTCATTGAAAAGTAATGACGGCTTATTTTCTTTCTGCGTTGAAATAGATTGGAGTCACCATTAGACACCTTAGCAGCTTATGACCCAGCCGCTGTTATCAGTACTATGTTTTGATTTTTCAAATCATTGGTTTAATAAGAGCCACGCTGCAAAATTGAAAACAATTTTGTTGGAATGATGAGTTACTCTGAAACAATCTTAATACTTGACAGCAGAAATGGCTTTTCTAGTCTTTTTTTTATTTATTTGTTTATTTTTGTCCTGCTTTGATTGCTTGAGAAGTTGCTTATCACAAGGTGTATGTGTGATACAATTCATATAATTACTACCCCTAAATTGAAATTTGTCATGTATTGAAGCTCTGTCATATCAGGGCTGCTATAAGTGCACATCAAAAGTGTGCATCAGCGTTAGTGACAGACAGAATACTCCAGCATACAAATACCTACAATAAAATCAAAAACAATTTGTAGATTTTGAAGACGAGACCTATGGCTGATATCATTTGATAGACTGTACATAAACCATTAGAAGGTCTGATCTGTGCTGACAACCCTCTAATCTAAATGTGAAAGTGTGCAAAGCATCCAGCTTATGACAGTAAAACATTTCTATAAGAGCACTCTCCTATGTATCACAATCAATTATAGTAATGATGGTGTTAGGTGACCTCTAAAGGAGGAGAGAATATTCATGTGGATGAATTATTATGCATGGACCAGTCTTTTTATTCAGTACATTAAAATGGAATTGATGAATTAAAGATGTTATAAGATTAGGGTTGGCAAACTAGCTTGCATTACCTTAATATAGCATGAGTTACACTGATTTTCTGCTCAAACAATGCTAGCTAACTCGCAAAACAATGCCATTTTTCGGCAAAGTATTGAAAGTCACACTTGCCCCCAGAATGTTTCTTTTTATTTTTAATCTCAACGTGCAAAGAGGCTTAATTTCCCCATTGACTGTATAATTCCTGGTTTTACCTCTATTTAAATGGGCTGATTCAGTCAGTGCCCGCAAATGCTAAATGCTTTTGAACTTCTGCTGACCACACCCCTTTCAGGAAGAAGACTCTCTCTGCATCTGCAATTGAAAGTGCAGAGCAACACACCTGGCCACCATAGGTGACATGAAAGCACAGTAACCCACAAGCAATCCTAATTTATATCATTGAAATTTTCCTTGAAACTTTACACATCTCTGAGAGTCTCTTGGTTGTGATCTCTTGGTTGTGATCTGTGGGCATACAGTCAAAGCTAACAGTGACCTCAGCCACATTAGCACACACAGTAAGGATGAGGAATTAAGGATTTGTTTGTTGTTGCAATCAACAGCAGAACATTTGGTGTGCTTTGCCCATGGCTGAGGCATTTTTGAGTCAGCAGAAGCAGGTCTAGAAAGTAAAGAAACCTGGTGGAATGTGAGACGGCTGCTCTTTTGGGATGGTTCACCTGAAAGCAGTGGACAGTGAGGGGCAGGATTAGTTTGAGCTCGACAATTATTGGTTCTTCAGTTGGAACATAGCAATGCTACAAAATCCTAACTGGATTGGGGGGCAGTCTAGTTGTGGGGTGCTTAATGAATATCAAAGTAAATGTCAATGTATTCTCACCATATGGACTCATTAATGCATGTACACCATGCTAAATAGCATTTAGTTAAAATCTGACATGTCTAGCAGAATATCAAAACCATCTGCATGAGTTATAAAACAAAACGAGGACTTCAAGTTAGTTTTTGACCCGTTTCTCTTCCTACCATGCCTTCTATCTATCTGTGCCATCTGGACTATCTGACTGACAAGAGGTTGATCTGTAAGGTGGCTTTTGGGGATCGACAGTATGAAGGGAAACCTAATGAAACATCTGATATGTCCAAGTTGCTACATTTTATATACTCTACAGCTACAATTTGTCACTTACAGTTATCAAACTTAATTATCTGAGTGAAAACACATTTTAGTCAGTTTGAATTGTTTAGACTGATAATTGCAAAAATACAAGGTATACATTTTTGGCAATAGATGCAATAGATCTAGAGAAGATGAGTGTCCCCCGATGGCTGAGTTTTCAGTGTCACCATGGTGGCAGTTTTCATAATACTCTGTTTGAGTAAACATGCTCTCTGTCTGTTTTTGTTTCTTTTCTCTCAGCTGAAGTAATGACCCCCGTTGTGAGCATCTTTTTCCAGCTCTGTAATGGTTTCCCTGTATTGAAGGGCCACTGCCGTCCAGAATGACGTCGAACCTTTTTATAAACTACTAGTGGAATTAAAGGATCTTCAACAAACAGCCAAACTCCTCCAGGCCCTCTTATTTCTCCTGAACAGTTCAGCCTGGCTTCATTTCCACACAGCTGCTCAGGCTGCTCTGCCATAAGACTAACTGGTGCAGGCAGCTCTACTGTGGATCTGATTTAAAGCTGTTTGACGGTTGATTTAAGCAGCCGGTACAGTTCAACAGCACTGAGAGGAAGTAAATCAATGTCCATGTATTCAAGTAAATAGGAGGTTCACCTCTTAGTCTCATGTCTTCTTTGAGTCAGTGGCGAGGTTTCCACGGATGAAAAAGACACTGAATGTTTGTAATGTCGCACAGATAACGGTACAAAGTGCATCACACTGAAATATATACGATAAAAAAAAGAATAGGAACAGTCGATAGTAGAAGCAAAAGTACGCTTTTGTCAAGGAATGTAGGTTCATTTTAGATGTAATTTAGAAGTACCTCAGTGGTAACAGGCATTATGCTAGTTGAACTAATCCCCCTTTAAACGCTCATATCAACAATTAATCCTAATAAAGTCAACAACATCAAAATCTTCAGGATTTGGTGAGGCGGATGACAGCATTGGGGCACATAAAAATAAATTCATAAATAAGTCCAAACCAGCAAAAGAGCTTTTGAGAGCTTTCAGTGAGGCTTTTTCCTGCTGCACTGACAAAGCTGCCTGTTTCTTTTGAATGCTTCTTTCCTCTTTCCTGTCAGAGAGGTTGTAAATTATGCTCGGTGTCCTGCACTTGAATCATGTGGCAGCACTCTATACTGAATAAAACTTTAACCAGACCCACACTGAGTGGAAAAACAACAACATCCACACTTTCTCTTTCACACACGCGCACACACACACACACACACACACACACACACACACACACACACACACACACACACACACACACACACACACACACACACACACACACACACACACACACACACACACACATGCAGAGTGCTGTGCCAAACATGAACATTGTCTGCTGTTGTGATGGTAAAGGTCATGCTGCTGTGTTGTGGGTTCGGCCACAGTGTCAGGGGAGGCTTCGGGAGTGGATGTGATGCATGCAGAGGTTAACAGAGGCACAGCGGGAGGCCAAAAGAGAAACATAGCAACATCACCTGGATTGAATCACAGTGTGGTGGACTAAAGCTAGCAGGAGTTGCGCCTCTTTGTGTGAGTGCTCGTGTGCATTAGAGAGACACAAAGCAGCTGACATCATCCATGATTGTCCAAGTGAAGATCTGCCTGACTAAAGCATTGTGTGTTTTTGTTGTCCATTACATCTTGTGTGTTTGTGACCGTCTTGCCCTCCATCTTTGAGGCGCAGCGATGCAGGTCACCCAGGTGTTAACACCTTATTAGATTTACAAACAGCTTGTTCTATTTGCAGATGAGGAGTCATGAACCCATTTGGTTCCCATTTTCCACTGTGTTTTTCCCAGTAAAGCAGCTGATCTGCAATAATGAGTTTGTGTACAGTGTGTTAGATATTGCGTATTGCTGAATTAAACATTTGATGGACAAGTGGAGATTTTTATTTGTGTATTTCGATCCATCCATTATCTATAAACTGCTTTGTCCTCATTAGGGTCAAGGGGGCGCTGGAGTCTATCCCAGCTGACGTAGGGTGAAGGCACCCTGGACAGGTCACCAGTCTATCACAGGGCTACATATAGAGGCAAACAGTCACACATACATTCACACCTACGGACAATTTAGAGCTACCAATGAACCTCAGCGTGTTTTTGGACTGTGGGAGGAAGCCAGAGTACCCAGAGAAAACCTACACATGCACAGAGAGAACATGCAAACTCCATGCAGAAAGATTCCGGAAAGTCGGAGACACGAATCGGGGATCTTCTAGCTGCAAGATGAAAGCGCTAACCACCACACCATTGTGCAGCCCAATTTATGGATCATATTTTTTTGATCAAAAATAATTTCTTTTAAGTAAAACAACCCAAATCATCAATGAGAAACACTTGAGTATGAGTGAATGGGTCTAAACACATTTGTAGCTCATGTATGTAAACAAGTATGTAGAAAAAAGACATGAATGGACAGCCGTGTCAGTGTCAACCTTCTGCTGCCTCTTAATGTTGGCTCCTTTTTCGGACACCAGAAGGTCACAGTCATCCGTGAAAGACAGTGAGGTTGGAGGAATCACAAGGCGGAAAACAGGGCAGAGGAAAAACATGCTGTAAATGTTTGGTAAAATGTGTTGGTTTTTTTTCAGCCACAGATGGGCTCTTTGTGTTTGGTATGACATTTGTTTTATTATTACACCTTTTTGTGATCGCATGCTTTTCCTGATTCTAATCAGAACTCTAGTAGACTAATTCAACTCTAAACGGAATCCCCAGTTTCCATAGAGTGCCTTTCTCTTTTTTTCCGGCTTTCCTAAGCTGCTTCCTGTGTGACTGAACATGATCTTTGCATCCATCAATGTTGGCAGTGATTTGAGTTCAGCTGGTATATACTGTGAATATTCTCCTGTATTTGTTCACTGTTTGGCAAAGATCTCTGAGCCACTGTCAAGGTTAGATACCTACACAGCAACGCACACATGCACTCACACACTTCCACATTGCCCGAGGTTATTCTGCTGCCTGGCATAAAAATTTCCACCAGCGAGCCAACTGACTTCCATTAACAGCCTCCAGCCATGGCCAAGGACAAGGAGCAGCCTGTCACACTAGGAGAGGCCAGGATGGAAACAGTCGGGGAGCAAAGAGACGTAATCTGTCCCAAAGGTAAGATACAAGACTGGCACAGGTGGGGATGTAGTTTTAAAATGACAACCTGGCACTGTGGATCTGATACAGTCCCAGAGGAAAGGCTGGGAGAGAGCGTGTGCGAGAGAGGGAGTGAGTTCTTGAATAGATTGAAAGGTGAGGTGTTTTATCCACACCTGTGCAGTGATCTTGCACATAACCTTTAGCTATGCTGTGATCATTAACATTAATCTCGGAAAAACAGCTGGGATATATCCCTCTGGTATACTGCCCGGTAGTCGACTACACAACTCTTAACTCTCGGTATTCGTTTGAAGAATGTCTATCTCTACACCACACTTGCAGACATGCACAACTCAAACACACTGTACAATTAAAGTAAAGCCTTCAGTCGATTCTGGCTTTTAAGCAGATATCAAAAACCACGAGGTACTCTGCTTCATGTTGGGTTGTAATTGCATAGCTGCATTGCGGCTTCACAAGAGAGAAAAATGAAGAAAAAAAGTGACAACCAACCAAATCCAAGCTGCTGATACTTTATTCACATGCATAAACTCTATATAAATAATGGTCATTGCATCTAAGTCTGGGAAGTGAAACCAGCACTTGCCTTAAAGCTGCATTTTTTCTAATGGCCAGCAGGGGGCAGCTCCTCTGTTTGCATAAAGAAGTGAGATTGTATAGAAGTCTATGAGAAAATGACCATATTTCTCTTTTTTTTTTTTTACCTTAAGAAACATTTTTCTAATGATTTTTTTTTACTTTTAATTGTTGGTTTCATGTCTCCTTTAATAGAGCATGATCTTAATTTTGTAATTTATGGTCCCATTTAGAGGAAGATTACTAATACAGCAGCTTATGTTTTAGAGCAGGACTACCTTGCCTTTGACAGGCCGGCACAGAATTAGCGTGAGTAGAGTCCTCAAGTTCCCAGTCAGATTCATCACAACACTAAATTCCAAATTTCAAAACAGCATTTCACGAACCAGTGGGCGACATCACAGTTGCTAAGTCCTTATTTTATATACAACAAATGGCAACATATCAGCATTAGTCTATACATGTTCATGAAACTACTGATGTTTTACACTAAATCCTCAGGCTGAACTGAATTATTGAACCTTGAGTTTCAATAAATTATTTTTATTCCACCAAGGAGGCAGAGTCTCGGCAGAGTTATGTGACAAGCGGCGCTGGTTTGTCTATCTGTTAGCAACATTACTCAAAAACGAATTAACGGATTTTGATGAAATTTTCGGGAAATGTCAGAAATGACACGAAGACCAATTGATTAGATTTTGGCAGAGATGTGACTTATAGTCTGGATCCGCAAATTTTTAAAAGATTTTTGTATCATTGATAACGGCACGCGTCACTGTAACTATGACAACAAGTGAACACTATGTCAGCTGCCGCATCACATGATGGCGATCCTTCTACAAATTGACCGCTGCAGACTTACTGGGACTTATCCTTAGGAAATGATAAGGAATGAGCAGTCTTGGCGGTGTACTGCGCTCTCTGAGTGCTTTTCTAGTTTTGAACTTGTGGCTCTATTCACTGATGACTGAAAGCTCTGACATTTAAACTGTAAGTTGTGAAAAAGAATATGTTCCTTCCTGGTTAAAAGACAAAGAACGATGAGATCCACAGAAAGCATCATGATTTGAGAACTGCAATGCAGATGTCTGGCTGCTGACTTCTTAAAATTTGCAATGACTGAATGACAGACTGATTATGAGCAACTTCATCCAGTCTTTAATGAGATGGGCATAGCACGTGTAATGCAATCCCATGCACCCAAACAAACCATCTGCAGGCTCGTCCATTTTATGCTTCTTCCTTTCTCTGCACTGAGACAGATACAGTACAAGAGCAAATACAGCAAACAGAATGTATGGTTGCAGGTACACATTTATCTGTGATTCAGTGCACCATCCAGTGTTTTGTATCAGAAGTGTACGTCTCTTTCAGGCAGTGATTTTGTAAAGTAGACTGATTTAGTGTCACTCTGAATAATTTCAGGCTGCACTTCTGTTTGGAAACAAACAGAAAGGGAAAAGAGGTAAACTGACAACAGAACAGCAGATACTCCAGGTGTGTTTAGACACGACGTAGGAAGAAAGTGTGATCTACTCAGATACCAGACATGCAACCCACTCCACTCATTAGCATGGTGACAGCTGTGAAAACAAATGTGCTTAAGGAGATGAATGCGGATTTGATCCAGTTCAACAATTTCCCTCCCAACACGTTTATTACTACTATTATTATACAATCCACTTTGGTTGTTTGCTCATATTCCATTATAATCTGCCCACTGGAGAATGCTCAGAACTTTCCATTTGTGCTTGCTGTGGAATCCTGCCTCGAACATTTTGTTGTTCGTCAACTTTCTCTCATATCAGAGGATCTGAGAGGTGTGAGGATTTGCAGTTCGCTGCAACAAAGCATAATCACATCCCAAAAGGCTAAAAGCCTCAGCAATTTTCAATCAAGCACCAGATAAAACAGCAACATTTCCCTTTTCAGATACACATCAGGCTCACCGCAGTGTTCCTCTCAGAAACTCAGCTTTCTCTCCAACCTTCTGAATGGAGCTGAATCGACCTTGGTTATCGCCCAGAGCACAATAGAAAAAGAGTAGGAAGAAGAAAAGGACTGAGTGAACAGAAAACAAGAGACAGTGAAATTGAAATTTGAAAATTGATGTTGACTGTGTTTCTGTTGAACAAAAGATTGTAAGGAGAAAATGCTCCACACACATAAATACTCAGGTGAAAATGTGGTTTTAAACTTGATAAAAGAAAATAAAGAGAATGTACAACGGTTAGAGGGGGGCAGACTGAGATAGAATTGATGGAATTGAATAAAACTGAGGAAATCAGAATAGAGAAGTCAAAAAGGAAAGAAATAAAGAAATATGCTGAAAGCGAAAGACTATGAAGTGGCATGCCATGCAGGTCATGACAGGGAACAGACATTACCATTTTTATTCTGTCATGACAATTTATCTGTCACCTCCTGGTGCAGAACCGTTTTTTTTTTTTTTTTTTCCTTTTTTGTCACAAAACATTTCAAATTGTTCTTGCAGTTGGCCCTTTCCAGCTCATAGAAATTCAAATCATGTGCTCAGAGAACACAACCTGCTAACAGTTTTCATACATAGTGATAACCAGTTGGAGCCTTTACAGCTGTGTAGCCTCGGAGGAGTTGATAATGTGAGAATTAGGGAAATGTGTATTTGCATTGGCCTGGGTGAAACTTTAATGTGTGACTTAGCCCTAATGTGTGTATTTGCAAGACGTATGCAGCACTGTACATACTATACATATATACATTATTATGTTTAGCTTTGGCTGTCCTTTGTTTACTTAACAATATCTGTACTAGTGCAGATAATGTCAATAAAATGAATGGCTAGACACCAAGGACATGTTATATTATACATTATTATATGACTAAAATTGGTAACTTACTGTGTTGTTTATGTAGGCATTAGTGTTTCACTTTAGTCTTATGTTGACTCTTCATTCAGGGTCTGTTTCATTTCTTTAATGCTGCCACCCCAGGGTTCTGTTGGATTACATGTATTTAGAGCTGCTCAGAGAGCAATTATACTTAAATTCTGCCCAGGAGAATGAGCCCTCCGTCCTTCATCTTATATCCAATAGTTAGACCCACTGAGGGAGAAAATCCCTGCATATTTATATAATAATACATTTGCAGTAGATTGCATGTTGATTATGGATGTTAATGATTGTGATTCACAGCTATTTAAATTGGTTAGTGTGCACGATCAATAGTACAAGTATAATGGATCTGAACAATGGGTGGAGAGGTGGGTCTGGCAGTAATTAGACTAGTGATGAGATTGATTTGGAAAAATGTGATTCCCTGCTGGTATGACAGAATAATTTCCATTTTCACTTTTATATGCCATGACATTAGTGAGTATTGTGTGAGTATATGGCAAAGTGACATTTTGAGCTATTAAAGAAAAATACTGAAATATTCAACATCTTTCACTCTGACATACATCGATCAGACAAACATTATGACCACCTGCCTAATACTGTGTTGGTCCCTTTTATGCTGCTAAAACTCTTCTGACCCGGTAGGGCATGGACACAGGACCTCTGGGGATGTCCTGTTGCACCAGGATGGTGGCAGTGAATTCTGTGGGTCCTGTGGGTTGCAGAGTGGGACCTACCTAGATCAGGCTTATCCTGGTACATCCCACAGACGCTCAATAAGATTTGGATCTGGGGAGTGTGGAACCTTAGCTCTGTTGTGTTCCCTGGGCCACTCCTGAGCAGTTTTTGTGGTATGTTGGTTTGCATTGTCCTGCTGACGGTGGCAACTGGCATCAAGGACTGCTGTTGCCATGGGGAGTAGGGAGTTGGGGGGTTGCTTGACCTACAATGTTTAGGTGGGTGGTACATGTCAAACATCTACATGAATGTCAGGACTCAAGGTTTTGAAGCAGAACATTGCATTACAACAAGACAGTCAATATTAGTCACTTCACCTGTCAGTGGTCTTAATGTTGTGGCAGATCGGTGTATATACAATGCAGAAATTCCTCACATTTAACCCCTTTGAAATGGAATTCACTGCCAGAGCCCAAATGGAGGACACTGTGACATGGTCTGTAAAGACATGGAGACTGATGGAGAAGGTTACTGGGCTCTCCCTCGTGTATCTGGTTATTGTTTTTTCACAGCACTGAGGAGACTCTCAGTGGTCGTGCCACATAAAGGTTGTTGCTATTTCTTCTTGTACAATAAACATCTCCTGTGATATTTTACAGCATTTTATTTTTATTTGCAATCTGTAGAGGTTTGGAGGAAGACAAGAAGCTGTGCAAAAAAAAAATATGAAAACATCTTTTTTAAAAAAACATCTTATCTGGCAACTTGTTGGTCTTTCTGGAGATCACTATTATACTGAGGGCAGCGAGGCTCCCTGTTGTTTCTGAGATAGAGTAACTACAGCTTTTGATAGTTGGCACAACACCAAAAAGCAAAAAAAGGCAGCCAGTTTTACAGTGACTGAACATTAGCAGGCCTAGGAGCTGAACCCTCATCCATGATGTCAGGAGCTCTCCTATAGCACTAACATACATTAGTGACTGCATATTGTCTCACAGTACAGTCCACTGGATTTGTTGAGGCATAACAGCTTCAGTTCGGTTGTTGAACTTTCTTCAGAGGCATCTAGATCTTCCCTTAGCTAGTGCCTGGCAGATTCTATTACTGCAATGCCTTTTCACAGGATTTCCCATGTGTCAGGGTCAAAATTATCAGATCACTTCATCAGCTCCTATAAGGCTTTAGAGTTGACTCCAAGACTCGGCCTCTTGTTTATAAAGCTCTAAATGCTTCCCTCCACTGCACCTTTCAGACCTGCTCAGTGCTTATGAGCCAAATATGTCTCTCAGGTCATCTCACACAGGCCTATTCTAAGGATTAAAGGGAAGTCTGGGGAGGCTTCTTTTACTACGGTTTAATGTTCTTGGAACAGCACAACGGACGACCTAAGATGTGCCGCAGTGTCTGCCTTATTTAATAGAAAGCTTAATATGTTGATTTGACTCCCGACCAGGATCTTCTTCTTTTTTCTTTTTTCACTTAATTGTTTTTTATGTCTTTTTTTATGTCTTTCTTGAGAGGAATTACACGAGTTCTTGTGGATGAGTCTGGGAATAATCAATGGTAATGTAGGCTAAGGTATAATCCTTTATTGTTTTTGTCAGTCATTTTAATTCAATCCACACTGTCTTTTCCTGGGTAGGGAATATATAATTAACTAAAGCAACTTTCTGCTTAGCCATCTCCTGCCCCTCTTTTCCCTGCTCTTCCCTCTCTCTGTATCACACAAGGATATCCTCGCCCAGATGTTCATGTTTTGCAGCATAATCATCGCCGGAGAGTAGCATGGGCCACCACTGGACTTGTTCAGGCATTGAAACACTGTCTCCACCTCCCCGCTGTGTGCTCCACAGTGCTGCTGGACACCTGGTGTGCTCCACTGAATGCCAGCTCACTCCCTGTTGTGGGATTTGTTGCCAGACTCATATGCTTTCCAACTTGCAGTGTGCTTCAAATTAATGTTGATGAAGCTGCTTGTGTACCACAGGCTATGCTCTTGCTGTCGGTCGAATTTACCAGAGAATATTTATACATAAGAATGTTCCATGACAGACTAGATTGCAGTAGATCTTTTTTACAACTACCATAGCATTCAAACCCATTTCATGAGTGCAATGTTACTGTTTTATTGATGTTGCCAAATGTGAATGTCAGTCAGGTATCTACATGAGGGTTTTGCATAAGTTCAGAGGAATTCCTTTTCTTTTTTTTTCAAACTATTATTCATCTAATGCTTTGATTCGTGCTGTTTTCATGCAGGGATTTCCAGGTGTCCTGCTTTTCCACAATGCTAAAGCTAAATATATGCAGCGTTGAGATGGCACCACATCTAACTAATCAGCTTTCATCCTGCATTTAAACACTTGGCTGAGACATGATCATAGCTAAATCTGTCAGTCTGAACCTCTTTATGGTCTTCTAGCTATCACTGGACAATACACTGCCGTTATCTCATGTCTTCACCGTCTACAAGTTTTCTGTTCGTACCATTTTTATACACACTCACTTTCTGCAGATTCTGCATTTAGTTGAAGTGTCAAAATCATTCAGCTTCTTAGAATAACAACAAACCGAAGAGACTGCATTGACCATTTCAGGTTGTTTCTGTCAACAGACGAGACACACAGACTCATCATTCCTACCTAAACTTCCAGAGCAAATCAGCAGTTATTAATTATAAATAGTTTTTCTGTGATTCAACAGATAATAAGTCATGTACCTTATTCAGCAACAATATAAAACTACCTGTCTAATGTAATTTGTTGGTCCCCTTTGTGCTGCAAAAACAGCTCTGACCTGGCAGGGTATGGACATGGAACCTCTGGGATGCTGGCAGTGGATCCATTGGGTCCTGTGGATTGTGAGATGGAGTCTCTGTAGATAACAGTACGTGTCAACAGGGGCATTTCCACATCCGGGACAATGCACTGTTCCCTAATATTGCTTGCTTGATCGGTATGTGTGATGGTGTCACTAGGTGGTGTGATGACAGGCACTTAACCTTTACCGGAAACCTGTCCTGTGAAGGTGTCGCACCAACATGGCAGATTGGTTGAAAACTTCCTCTTTTATTATGAAAACAGATCAGCAGAAAGCATTTCTGAAAACATTTGAGGGGAGCAAAATGAACTGTGCAGTTGCTGAATCAGTCCTCATTTTAGTTTAACAATGGCTAGTTTAGAAGTTTTGCAAAAGTTTTGCGAAGCATTGGACTTCCGTTCAACGCACCCATTTGAACAAAGTAACCAAGACCTTAGCTATATGTCAGTGAGGTATGGGCAGTTAGCACCTTGCTTGAAACGTAACATGACACTACCAGAATGCAATGCGGTGCATTTCACATAGACAATGAATGGAAAGCGTTCAAATGTTCTTGTGGGCACGTACCATAAGAGTTATTTTGGTACATCCAATGGACACAATAAAATTACAATCGAGGGAGTCTGGAGGCCAGGGTCAATGCCTTGAGCTCTTGGTCCTGTTCTGCAAGCCATTGCTGAACAGTTTTTGCAGTTTTGTAATGCACCTTGTCCTGCTGAGGTGGTTGCTGCTGTAGAAGAGTGTTGTTGCCATGAAATATTTTACTCAGTCTGCAACAAAGGCTAGGTATGTATTAAAGTAGAATCCACATGAATGCCAGGACTCAAGGTTTGCCAACAGAACATTGCTTTCAGTTCAATTCAGTCTAATAGTATTTCTTGGCAATTCAAAACATTTGTCATTTTCAAGGCAATTCACATAGTAAGTGCCTTGAGATGACACGCCATCTTTTCACAAAGGTGATCACTGTCATTCATTTAATTTTTATGTGATATAATTTTGTAAACCAGCCTGCAAAATATGACATTACTCCAATGAAATCTTCAGCACTTTTCCTGCTCTGAAGTAAAAAATAATTGTTATAGAGAAAAACTCACTTTATATGTCAAGCTTATGTTTGAGTAGCTTATGTTTGAGTATCCTGAAACACATTTTGAGGCTTTAGACGTTTAGAGTGCATTCTCTGTGAGTGTAAATAAGAATGCCACAACCCTTAGTCTGGTAGAATTACTGCAGACGTCAGTGCAGCTCAAGTGTAACCTTTTCCGTAGTTGAAGTATCCCACTGCTGTTTGATTAATACCAGCCTTTTCACTGACATTACAAAAGCAGTAATGGCAGCAGCAGACTGTGGGGAGCAAGATCCTGTTAAAGTTCAGGTTCTAGATGAGTTCAGGTGATGACCTCTACAGGTAAACGTGAGACAAGCTGTCTTTATTCTTCTCTTTTTATTAAATACAAGCCACCCAATGGAGTCCTACAAAGGTGAAACTAAAGCTCTGTTCGTTTTTCAAGTACAGCAGATTTTTGTGGAAAGTTTGCATTTTCAAAAAGGAGTGCAGCCTAAAGAAGAAAGGGGAAACACAGTGTCCCAGGCAGCGAATGTGCTGACTTGGTTGTGGAATTTCTGTTGTGTTGATATGTTGTTAGGTTCTATACTTCACCTTGCAGCAGCTGCCTCTCCATCAGGGTGTCAATCCTGTGTCTTACCTGCCAGTATCTACTGGATGGACATATATTAGACAGAAAACCTCACGCTGAAACAGTAGGGGAAGGTAGACTTTGGATATTTGTTCAGAGTTGATTTCACACGGACAGAAACTGTTCTCTCTGTGTGTTTGTGTGGGTGCTGTGACTGTGTGATGTGCTGTGTGTATAATGGGATAGAAAACATCTTGACTGACTGAACCAGATCAGTTACAAGTCTAATCTCATATCGGATTGTTTCCGTCACAACCTTCACCATCATTTGCAACTCTCTCAGTCTTCATTGTAATGGAAACAATTTACTAAACCAATTCCACATTTTATTAAATCACACCAACAGTTATTTTGTTGTCTCTACAAGTTGCCGCTTGTGTTTTGTATCAGTGATAATGAAATAATGGTTCTTGTATCCACCGCTTGGTGAACATTTGTAGCACTGGAAGTAATCGGGTTAATTTGTAGCCTCTCTGCTTGCCTTTAGTAGAGCACATCAACTGGTCTGAGTGTGAAGTGGGTCCTGTATGCTGCATAATAGGCCTGTTTCACTGCAGGCATTTTGACTTGTCAAAGCAGGAAAAGTGCACGTCAAAGAAATTTTGTTAACAATGGCATACCTCCGTCAAGTGCAGGCAACCTGCACAATTCCAGGACAATGAAATTGAAAGGGATGCAGTCTTTTTCAGCGTTATCAATTATACATGTGCTTTCCTGCTGCAAAAAGTCAAAATGTCTGCTGTGAATCAGAAAAAAGGGCTTTGACATCCTGTAATGGTGGGAGCTCTGGAAGGTGATGATCCACCTCCACAACATTGTGTGACACAGCATGCAGGACAACATGCTGCATGGACCGGTCATGCTGTATGAGGTAAATGACTAGAGATACAGAGAAAACCAGAGGGAACAAGATTCACTGAATGAATGGAGGTTCACTCCAGGACATGCAGTGTCTGTGCTTGCGGTAGCTTTTTCCATTGAATGCTGGTTGAGGATTCTCAGAATTAGACCTTAGATAGTTTTCACATTTTGTGGAACATCATATCAGGAAAGCACAGATGGAACTAAAAACACCAACAAGGTGATGGTGCCCAGTATGACACAAAATAACAAGTACTGTTAAATGACATATCTCAAAGGTATGTCAGTCGTCTTTGTTGTAATCACTGTATTTACACCTGTGCTTTTCACCTTAAAGGTGGGAAATCCTATTATCTTTGAATAAATTAGGAAAGCACAACTTTACCCTATACAATACTTTTAGGACAGATTTATCAATTGATCATTTCGACTGATTTTGATCTCGATCACAAATATATCTGTGACAGCACATAGGTTTACCAATATGAAAGCTTATTTTAAAAGAGCATAGTGCAGAGAACAAGGCTTGGGTACTGCCAGTTAGTCTGACTTCACCTTATATACATATGTCAGTACATTCACAGGTTAAGGGAATAAGTTTACCTTTTTTATTAAATTGCATTATATTACATTATATTACACATCATTATTAAGCTTCCAAAAACATCTAATTTATTGAACATGTATGTGTTACTACATTGCCGACATTTTTCCACTTCTCTACACTATACTATTTTTCACAGTGTTTGCTCTCAAGCAGGACTTTATTGGCTTAACTGCTTAACCTGTCAGCTCAGCTCCCAGCAATCTGCATGCTAATGCTTAACCGTGACAAGCTGATTTTTCCTGCACTGTGTCACTGGAGGAAACCTCTCCTCAGTCGCTTTTCTTCTGTGTGTGAAATGGCTATGTGAGCGAGTGGCTTTATCACAGTCTGTGTTGGTGGGAGTCTAACTGGCATGCTCTGTAGGTGGACAAACAAAGTGTGTTAATTATTCGACCCTTAACCTGTAAAGCAGCGACAGCATGGGAGCCGCTTCTGCCGTTTCTCGAAGTTTGATTGGAAAACATGAACAGCAGGCAGCACGAGCTGGTGCTTTCCAAAGTCTTCCTGCCCCAATCTTTTTCTTTCCCCCCTAATTGGTCCAACCAACTCTTCCACTGCTGTTGATCTGTGATGTTGTTACCAGTCTTCTCAGTTCTTTAAGTAAATCTATGAATGTTGTGCTTGACATCTGTGTCCCTATCTGAGATATCCCCAGGTATGAATAAATGCAGTTTCAAAGTTTTCTTGACGCTGCTCTATCATGCATATGTAAAGTCCTTCCATCTTGCAAAATTTTCTGAAAAAATACAGTTAAATATTAAAAGCAAAAGGATAGAAGGTCTTCTACTGACAGCTGTTACTACAAAAGTAGCCAAAAGCACACACTGCATGTATTTATGCATATCTGTGTATGTACTGGACCTGGTTATTTACATGAAATATCAAACTGTTAAAATGTACCTTTGAGACACATATGCTACTTTGACCACATACAGTTTGGAAAAGAAAAAGCTACTATCATGTCAAGCAAATGCACTACACTTTTGCATTAGCTTTCACCATGCTATCTTTTGTGAAGTGTTGCAATGTAGAAAGCTAAGCCCTGATTAGATCCCACTTTGCATTGATTTCTACATATCTGTTCATTACAGGTACAGGCAACACAATATGCAAACATGTCTTCTTTCCTGCAACACACAACACAAGTCTTAAAGTAATGTCTTTCTGGTTGCATTTTGTCTGCCTTGATGTCTGTTTTGTTCCTCAAGAAATCCCCTATCTTTCCAGATATGTCTGCCTTAAAAACAGTAACCTGTACACTTTGTTTCCAGCGATTTGCTTGTTAGAGCAGACTGCTGTGGATCAGCGTCTCTCGGTAATAGACAGTTCAGTTACAGTGTGTTCAGGTCAAAATGAGGAGGAGAAGGAGTGGGAAGTCCACAGGAGAAACCTTGGTTTAATAGCATTATGCATGTACTGCTGCACAATGTGACTTCAGTGTGTATTACCTTGCTACAACTCCCCTCAGAAAGCGAAACAAATAGGATTTACTAATGCAGTACTTGACTTAACTCAGTTACATTCAGTTTTATTCATATAGTGCAAAGTCCCTACACAAGCCATCTCAGGGAACGCCATAGAGTAGGTTGGAGACCTTATTGTTCTATATTATATAAAGAAACCCAACAGGTTTTTTTTGAGCAAGCACTTGGTCACAGTGGATGGAGACTGTTAAAGATTTCTATCAGGTTTAGATCCAGAACCTCAAAATATCAGACCCAGGAGTGCTTTTTTTTGGTTTTAGTTCCCCCTTATCACATTTTGTGTCATTGCTGTCTGGAGTAATAAAATAAGCAATAATTGACCGAAATTTAATTGATTACCTTCATTTCTCATTACATTAATTCACAAGAAATGACTGTTGCACACTAATTGCAATGCAAAAATGACTTTGTTTTGCTGAAAGCAAAAATGCCAATAAAAATTTAATTAGACTAAATGAAAATTAGATTAAATTTAAAATGCACAATGAACACAAATAAACCATGAAACAAAACATTAAATTGGAAAATGAATAAAGAACGAAAAAAACAAATCAATCAAAGACTTTTCCATTCTGAGAAACAGTCCATGTCTCCAGGCAGAAAAGACTTGCAGGATGTTTATTTGAGCCATAGATTCCACTCTTATTCTACTATTTTGACCCGGTCCTGGCTGATAGTTACATCCTGCTGTGCAGTGGTGAAAGGAGGACCATCAAAGGAGAAGAGAGTCACTGGTGGGCTCCTCACAAATGTCTTCACAGTCCAAGACAATCTGTCTCTGGACAGGGTCTCAGCTGCCGCACTGGTTCAGCATCACTGATTGTCAGCTCTGGAGCCTGAGTTCACAGCAGATGATGGAACTTGAGTCACAGCGGAGAGGCTGGGTGTTGGATGTTCCTCCATGTGGCTGATGGTATTTGCTGGAAATTCATCAGTGGTGGTAAGAGAAGCTGGTGGAGGAGTGACAGTAAGGTCTGTTTTTATGATTGCTTCTGCGCTCTCCTTCAGAGCAGGCTCGTCTTTCAGATCTGCAGGATTGGTGGTTGCACTGTAGCATCTGACATGGGATATATGTTTTCTTTACAATAGTTCTGGGATATTTTTCTATGTTTTGGGAATGTGTATGGAGGAGAGGCGCTTGGGAATTGATGCAACTGGTGCATATATTCTTTGGGCAGTGGGATTCTGATACTGACGGAAACCATATGTTAAGTTTCAAGCTGAGTTATTCATATCGGCAGAGAATGTTCCTGGGTATCCATGGTGCCTGATCGGTCCTGGTCTTCTTTGTAATACGCATATTTTTATGCAAACAAGTCAGTGTCCACGGACGTTTTCTTCAACATCTGTACATCCTCAATGTCTGAGAAACCACAGCATCCATCAAGCCTGTTGGCTGAGTGCAATCCTTTTTCCAGTCTGGATCTATGCAATTCTGATGCCAAAAAGGTTCATAGATCTCTCCCACTGCAACACCAGTGATGGTGATAGCACCTATGCTGCAAAGCAGTTAAGCTTCTTTTCTAGAATGTCTCCAGAGTAAGCCTGTCCAACTTTTTCCTGAATAGAAAGGACCATGTTGTCTCTAATGGAGCGGGGGAATGTGACCAGAGCAGCGGAAACCTGGTACTCAAATGCTTTTGTTACCCCAACAGTCATTTTACTCACCTGCTGGGACAGCATGTTGAAACAGATACTTGGAGACAGCAACCAGAAACAGTGCAAGACTTTTCAGACCACCTCCATAACCACCTCCTGTGGCCAAGGAGTTTGGAGCTGAGCCCCCCTGCTGCTGCTCTGTCAGGGTCCTGGCATACTTCTCCGCCTTGCTGGTGATCTTGGAATGTCTGTAGGTTACAGTTATTCAGAGTTTCTTTTAAGACATAATAGAGACAGCATATCTAAAATACTTTATTGATGTCAAATGCATCTCACTTAAACTGAAGCTGAAGAGACAGGCTTTGGGTGAGAGGAGCAGCCTTCCAGCTTCAAACACAACATCCCTCATCTTCATGCTAGTGCTTTTTTCCCCACACCTGAAACAAGGAAGGACATATGCTGAGCAGATTGTGGGCATACACATTGGAGAAAATAACGTGCTATGTTACATTTTAATTAAACTAGTGTGCGGTCTTTTCTTGATTATGGCATTACCAGCTTGGGAAGAGGCCTGGCATCAATCTCATCAGAGCCCAGCAGCTGAAACTCCCAGAACTTTAAGACAGAAAGAAAACAAGTTCTATCTCGAATGTTCATCTGTTCATGAGCATGAACACGACACACTATAGCTGACCATATGGTCAGCTATAGTGTGTAGTGTGTGTTAGTTCAGTTTCACAAGTAAACTCCAAACGTGCTTCTTCTCCAGCTCATAACGGCCAGTCATACCTTGATAATGAGTGCCTTCGCTCTTTGTCATGGCTTCTGTCCAGGTCTGCCGAGGTGTGCTAGTCTGTGGCCATCTGGGCCTTTCGATCTCCCGTGGTGGAGGCAGCGGCCCACAGAGACTGGCGTTTACCCTTGCATGACAGGCGTCACGATTTGAAATGACCTACAACCCCAATTACCCCACCACCTCCACCTAAACAACATACTGCCAACAGGCTGCTCCAAGTGCTGACTGACTTTATGTTAGGCCAGTGTGAGTTCCCCATTCAGTGATACTCAGTCAAGGCCAGTCACTCTGAGCCTTGAATTTTCTGCAGTGCTTCATCCAGGTCTCCTTCTGTGAACCTCTGGATTGTATTTGCTGTCTGTATTTTATTTTTGTGAATGCAAGATTGTTCCGTTATTCTTAGATATTTTTTACGTGTATTTTTATGTTATCCTTATAATGAATACTGTACACAAATGATCAACAAGTACCACTTATATTGACTAGAATCAACCACTTTATTTTGACAACCTTTTACGATTTATCACAAAGTCTTACTGTATGTATCCATGTGTGTGTGTCTATGTATGTTTTGACACTCACATTGCCAGCTTTTACACTATCACACTTGCAACCCCAACAACATCACTCTTTCACATAATGTGTTTGTAACCTCAGTCAATGTTCCAATCTGTTTGTGAATGTAATTGGTAGAAACACATTTTAAAGTGTTAGTCAAGGAAAAGCACAGTGGATACACTGAAATGAGTATTTAAAGTAAATATAACACAAATGTGTGCAATTTTAGTAAATACTCCTGTGTTTGACCATTTACAATAAAAGAAAACAGTTAGTTACCATTCTGTTTAGTATTACATGTAGTTTTATCATCAGTTTGATCAGCACAGTACGAATGGAGTTTAGCTCTAAAACTCATCGCCCAGCTGCAAATTGTAAATTCCCACCTTTTTAGCAATAGAACATCCTGTTTCCATATTTGACACGACAATCTTGAGCCACATCTGATCCAGGTAATGTTGTGGTAACATGCTGAGCTGAAACACCTGCCACTCTTTCTGGTTCAGCAGACTGAGTACGGTATTCCCTTCGATTATGTTGGTGACTGCACTCTTAGTTGGAATGGAAGCTGAACGTAGAGACCGTATATATGTAAATGTGAGTATTCACTTTCCCATTATGCAGTAGATTATACATTAGTCGAGACTGGAGCCAGATACTGTGAGCCAGATTGCCCATTAAAGAAGAAATCAATTTATGTGCCACAAGGCAGAATGGTCACTGTCCCCTACCACTCTCATGGCACCCTGAGAGGCTCAACTCCTGAGATGAAATGTTTTGGCAGTCTTCTCTCTTCTCATTTGTCTGATTTCCTTCAGAAATCACTGCTGAGGGACAGACTCCTCAGCAGGCTGAGGCACAGTCCGATATTTAAACCTGCAAATGCATATATTGCCCGAGTGAAAGCAATGTTTGATATTGGTGGTACTGATGTGCATTTTCATAAGCATGTTCAGTAAGGACCACTTCAAAAACAAAAGAAGTTTACTTTGAGAAAATATCTGACAGGCATTTTTTGTTTGTTTGTTTTAAGTAGGGGGTGCTTCCATTCTTGTTCTTTTAAAAAAATATATTATTTCATTCTGTTCCTTTGATGTGTTTTGTGTGTGATGCTGAAATATAACTGCAAGAATTAAGGAAACATCTCATGATAGTTAATTTGTTTTTACATGACTAGATTTAATGAAGAATTATAAAGGATGAACAATATTTTTTTTTCACAAACATACTGACGCGTGCGCGCACACACACACACATGCACGCACACACACACACACACACACGCCAATCCCGATCCAATTTTTGTTTTGTTACTATAACATCTGTGACTCTACCAACAACACAAGACTCCTACACATTTCAACACTTGATGTTCCACAGAGACACCAGATGGATACAGTTTGATTTGTCACAGTGGTGTTCAGAGGAGATCATTTCATGGTTTAGATGACTGTGTAGGTGTGTGTATGTGTGTGGGTAGGTGTTTTGTTTTTTTTTTGTACAATCTCTGTCTATGCTTGCCCGCCTGCCTGTGCATGTGTAATTATTGTTATTGTGTTGGTGCAAAGATTTCAGCTTGAAATGAGATTGATTTTTCTGCTGGTTGCTAGTAGAAATGACTGTGAAGTGTTGGGGGTTTTTTTGTTGTTGTTTTTTTTTTTTTTTTTTTTTTTTACATCCTACTCCATCCATACTGAATCATCTGACATTCACTAAAATCTCCAAATGGAACTTTTTGAAGGACACAGATTCAAGTAGAAAAGAGCTTCAGCTTGTTGATACGTTTAGTTCTGAGAGGTTTTGAAGGATCAGAGAGTCTCAGATTGTTGGCACTTATAAAGTTCACTTTTTTTTTTAATCATATTATGGACTGTTAAAAGCTCCAGCTTGAATAAATAGATCTGTAACCTCCAACACTTTCTTCTGAAGAGTCAGTGACAGGCAGCTGAGTGGAACCAAGCAGGGAAGAGAAATCAGTCATTGTGACGGTCGCCTCCACACTTCACACACTCCTTACACAACGTCAAAGCAGGTGGAGAATGTGTAACAAGTGTGTGTGTATGTGTGGTTGAGTATGTGCCTGGGAAAAAAATAAAATAAAATCACAGAAATTCATTATCACTATTACATTTGCGTTTTATGTGAAGGAACAAAGTGGCGACGAGTGATTTCACAGAGACACAGGGAACAGCAGTGTGGACTGTCTGTAGGAGGGTGTGCATGTGTTTGCCTGTGAAATAGTGAAAGACGGTTCTTTTATGTGTGGATTTGTATATGACTTTAGGAGCATATAGACGTCTTTTTTTTGTCTGTGTTTTTTTTTTATGTCTAATGTGTGCATCTTTGATAAATATTGCATTTGCATTTATATTGCATGTATGTGGCTTCCCCGTACTCACAAGGGGAAAAGGGAGTGATGGCTGGAAGCAATGGAGGTGGACAGAATGACAGTAAAGGAAACTGCTCATTAGCACAGAAGGAGTGACTCTGCTCGGAGACAGATTAAAGAAGAAAAACTCCAAGCCAAGATAGATAAGAACAAAGAGTGCACCTGCAGCTACTGAACATGTCATGGCATCAAGACAGGAGGTATCTGTATGTAGTGTTTCCAGTCCAGTTACTCTCATTGGAGCGGAGCTGTTTTTATTCTGCATGTCTCCATACCTGTCTGATCTGATTAGACCACAACACATCTGCTAAGCCAATCGCTACAATGCTTCGTAATAGAAACTAGACGGGTGCTGTTTGTTAACATATTAAGGTATTCAAGGTTTGAACTTAAATGTTTTACCATGGCGGAGTATGTTTCAGTTTTGCAGCTGAGTGTGAAGGATGAGTCAAGTCTGAGGCCTTGGCTTTTGGTGATGGAAACCAGTGGATTACTCACCGTAGGTTGTGGGTGAGCAAGAGACGGAAGAGAAGTATTTCGGGATTTTGTTCCTGAGTGATGGGGAAATGAAGCGTGAGACTGACAGACGGATCAGGGCAGTGTTGTACTGGACAGTCGTGGACAGGGAGCTCTCGATTTGCAAATCAGTCTTCATTCCAGCCCTCACCTATGGCCATGAGCTCAAGGGGAAAACCGAAAGAGTGAGCCATCCAAAGAGGGGCAGGATTCAGCTTTAGAAGTCAGATGAGGATCGTGGACATCCAGAATGAGCTCAAAGTAGTCACTACTTCTTTGCGTTGAAAGGAGCACGCTATGGTGGTTCAGGCATCTGATTAGGATGCATCTTGGGGGCCTTCTTTTGGAGGTTTTCCACTCATGTCTAACTGCCAGGAAACCCCGAGGTAGACCCCACAAGGGATGGCATATCTCATCTGGCCTAGGAACACCGTGGGATCCCCCAGGAGGAGCTGGGAAATGTTTCTGGGGAGAAAGATGTCTGGAATGCAAGCTAAACCTGCTGCCACTGTGACTCGACCACAGATAAGCAGAAGAAAATGGTTGGATTGATATAAAGCAGTTTTATGCAAATGCGTCTCACATTCTCTCATAATGTGAACTTTGTAAAATGCTGTGAAAGACCTCAACTCTATCTGTCTCTTTTCCAACAAACTCCATAGACAGAGCAAGAATGACAAACAGACTGACCTCCATCTTCTGTGCTTGGTTTTGTCACTTTATGGCTGTCTGCTGTATCAGATTCAGAGAGCTCTGAATAAAATCCACCACTGTGGTTTGGTGGTAAAACCTCCATAGCTGTCATTGATTATTACATAGACATCTCAAATTTTGGAGAAGGTAGCTTGACATAATTACTTTTTTTTCTCCTCATCTGGTTTACTTTTTTCCTACATCTCTGTATGCAGACAGGATGCGATGATTCGAGTAGTTGCTGTAATTTCTGCATTTGTTGAAAAGGAGCCATCATTTCTGTAGCATTCCCAGGCTTTCCATTGAAGTTCTAGATAGAGTCATTGTTCATCTTTATCTCCTTCTCCTTTTCCTTCTCTTTCTTGTTTTTGTTCTACCACCTGCTCTTTTCTTTACTCTTCCTAGTTGAACAGTTGCAGAAATTATCAGGGCAAGTGTTAGCCAATGATGTTGATCGTGCAGGAATGTAGTAATGAGCTTAATTTGTGAATCAGGTTGTAACTCAGTTCAGCAGAGACGGAACACAGAGTACATTTCAAAGTACTTAATGATGATAATGAGCGGAGTTTTACTGATTTGATTACCGCACAGAAAAATGTTTAAAAATCACACCTCAATAACCAGTAATGATTCTTTCTACACACTAACACAGACACCTTTTGGATTTGCGAAAGAATAACTCAATTCACTTTCTACTGTGGCTTTCATTCCAAATCACATCTTCTTCTTTTTTTTTTCAATGTTCTGAGCCTGTAAAAAGCAAAGGAACAAACAAAAATCCTATTTACAGGTTAATTTGGTGTGATGGGGTTTTTTTTTGTATGAATTACTATAATTTAATATGCTGGCCTATCGGAACCCACAGTGATTGCTTTACTCCTCCAGAATGTTCCCCGAGAAAGCTTTGAGATCAGGTCACGAGAGTGGACTGCAAAAACATAATTGGTCAATCAGTAGCATTTGAAAGAAGATGCAAACTGGGGTCCACCCAGTTTATTGACCGTAAAGCTGAGAGATGAGAGACGGACAATGAGAGGGGAGGCTCTATCAGTCAAGGCTTTTTTCTTGTATTGACTGTGTGTGAGCTGGATTCAGTCCAGAATTAACCCTCATCTAAATCACCAGTGAGTCAGACGCTGTGTTTGCAGAAGGACGTGTTGGAAATGAATTATTTGCCGGATATCTGGTTGGGTTGTTCATTATTGGACATGGCTGACAAAAGACTGTGCTCAGATTTATAAGCACACTGCAGCTGGAAGAGGGAAGGCATGTAGAGACACTAGGGATGTTGGAGATGATTTATATATAGAATGTGAAGAAGTATTTCTGCTATGCACCTTACAATTCCTTCATCAAATGAATTGCAATTGTGTTATTTTTGAGAATGGCGATATGCAGAGGTCATGTGGTAAAGTTGTTTTGAAGATAATGCCGTGACTATTAGCTTTGCTTTTTTTAGAACTGTCAAACTATTTAGAGTGTGCTTCCAAAATGGGATGAATGTATTCAAATACAGAATCCCCTTCACCATCTCACTCACTGTACAGCTTGCCACCTCATGTAGGGTGAAGAAAACAGAGAAAAAAATAGCATTTTTTTTTCAACCATAGAGCATTTTCCTTTATTGACTCAATACTCAGAA
Source organism: Amphiprion ocellaris (assembly GCF_022539595.1). Lineage (NCBI taxonomy): Eukaryota > Metazoa > Chordata > Actinopteri > Pomacentridae > Amphiprion > Amphiprion ocellaris. The sequence goes on from NC_072772.1 coordinate 17,022,030, forward strand.
CAAGGATGGGGCACTTATGCTGTATCGCCGTTGGAAGTTCATCTCGGTTCTTTCTCACAGTCATAAGTTTGAACAGTTTTCCTTGGTCATTGCTGAGTCATCAATGAGACTTGTAGAAAAAGAGCTCTGTCCTTTCTGTCCTCCCACTCCCTCTTCTACTCTTTGGTTGTTATCATCATGAGGTACTTTCATTTTCTGTATGAAATAGTCAGCTTCTACATGTTGCAAGTAATATTCATCATTTTCTCACCCACACAGTTCACACTCAAACTCCTCTCAATCCGGGCTATTGGGAATAGAGCTGCTATGTAAACAGTTTCCCACAGCAGGGGTCCGTTTCACGAAGCAGGTTCAACAAACTCTGAGTTCAACCCTGAACTCTGAGTTGATCTACTCTGAGATAGAAAACTCTGAGTTTTCGGTTTCACAACGGCTGATTTGAGTTGGTTTAATCAACTCGGAGTAGTTTCACCCGGAGTTAAGCACGTGCACCACAACTCTGAAAAGCCAGTATCAATGGAGCGCCGATTCGACGAGTCACCATGGCAACGGGGAAGCGGAGGACTACATCACTTGAATTGGAAATCTTAATGCGCTTATATAGCGAGTTTGAACACGTTTTTAGAAAGAAGTGCAGCACCACTGCAGCTGCAAAAGAGAGGGAGATGGTGTGGGAGAACATTGCTGCCCGGGTCAATGTGTAAGTTTAAATCACAATAATATTACAGGGGAAAACTGAATAGTAGACTATTAAGTTCACTCATTTAGGTGCAATCCCGCGGGGGTGAAGCGCACGTGGCAGCAGCTGAAGATGAAATATAAAAACATTGTTCAAACAGGTAAGAAGTCGGCATAATCTCATGGAGCTACCTCATTTTGATCATGTTTTACATTGTAAAGTAGCCTAAATATTAGGTGGCTGTTTGTCTGTGCAGTGGTTTTACCCCACACACAGCCTAAATGTCTGCATCCATATCATGTTCTGTCAAACAATTAAGCCTATTTAAACCAACACAGACTTCTACTCAGCCAACAGAAAGAAAGGAGATGCCTGTAAAACAGGTGGTGGCCCAGCAGCACCACCTCTAACGGAAGCAGAGGAGCTGATCCTAAGCCAGAATTTGGGAAGGCCAGTGGCTGAGGGAATCCCTGGAGGGAGCTCATCCTCTGAGACCACCCCCCAAGACACAAGTGCTTTTATAAAATGTAATGTGTGTGTGTGTGTGTAGCCCATGTATATGTATATATGGAATGTTTTCAAGCATATTCATACAAATATTTATTTCTCTCTCCATCTGTATTCAGTGATGCTCTTATATCTCTTGGACTTCCTCCCACCACCACTGTTATGGTCAAAGTTAGTCTAGTGTCACACGAAAATGTGCAATAGACACACTGGTCCGTGGTGCAACATATTATTTTCAGAAAAAAAAAGGAGTGAAATTGGATGATGCATAGGTTGTTTAGGGACTACTAATTTTGTGGTTAGTCACTGTGCCCTGCAACCTACAAAACACCTGGAACTTCGTGGTCACCACATCTTGACCAAAACCATAATCTTTTCCTAAACCTAATCAAGAAATTTTTGTATGTAAATGTAACCAAATGTTTTTTAAGCATTCAACAAAGCAACCAGCAACTGAAAATCTAAGTAAATGGCATTTGAAAATCCAACAAAATGCAAAAGTAATGTGAAAAAAATGGCCGCACTTGGGATTGAATTCCAGTATCCTGGATTAAAGGTCCTGTGCTTGCTTATTACCACTTTCTTACTCACTTTCTTACTCTTTTTATGTCTAAAGTGAAAGAAACGCATGCATCACATAACATGAAACTTTTGAATGATGTGATTTGGTATCAGGCCAATAGAAAAAAAATATAAAAAAAAAAAAAAAAAAGACATAAGTATTCCCCAATTTTACAGCCTTTAGGTTTTTGTTTTTTTTTTAAGTAATTTCTTTTGTAATATGGACCAACCATAGACTGTATACAAAGATCGACAAACCCACCCTGATGTCAACCATGCTATGATGGTCCCAGACATCGCCACTTTTGACAGTGCCTGACTTTTCTTTTCCAAACATAAGCAAGGAGGTAGTGCATGAATAGCATTGATGCAGGCCATTTACTATCCCATGGCAGTATCCACCAGTCATTTACAGGACCCTTGCCTTTATGCATAACTTTAAGCCTTAACAAAATTTTATCAGGGGCATTTTCTAATAATTCACCACTCCTACAGTTGCAATAGACTGGGAGATTAGCCATAGTGGCCAAAATTGTTTTGGTACCAAGCTGTAAAAATGCTTATTTCTGCTGTAAATGTGGACATTTTTACATGAGACTGTATGGAAATTGCCACACTTTTGGTGCCAGTCTCAAGTGGCCATTTCAGGAAGTGCACTTGGCACTTCCACACTGGTTTCATTTTTCATCACAGAAAGGTTGCCACTTGAGACCAGTGTAGGTGTTACACATTTTGGTGTGAGACTGAGTTGTATAAGAAGACTGCACCCCACAACTTTTTCTTTTGTTTGTTTTCAAATTGAGACTGTTCGCATGTTCCAGCCCTTTCTTGCTTCTACTCCCCATCTCCTATTATAAAAGATAATGTTGAGTTTAACCAGCTGCATCTCATTTATGTTATCCCACACTATCCATTGACAGTTCTGTTTGTGTGCTGAATAATGTGTCAGGTTAAGCTGCTTCAGAAGACAAAGATCATAATGAATGTGACAGTTCTGTCACTTGTAGCCCATTGATGCTAGTGACATGTCTATGATTGCAGTCCTGCAGAATGTTTCCTGGCAGTCCATCAATTACTTGAGCTTATAATAATAAAGCTATTGTTTAGCTCTCTATACTGTGGTGACAGGAATGCTTGTCTCTGATTGTCTGGCATAAATATGTATGTGGATACAACATAGTTTCAGTATTATATGTTAGAACTGAGGCGATTGCAGTGAAATATGTGACAATGTAAATGGAGATGGGGGCTGCTTGGTTGGACAGAAGATGTGGATGTGTCCGACCTATAGAGATACAACTGAAGACTCCTCGGTGGAAAAGCTCTGATCTCTGATTTTCTGTTTTTGTCAGTTTAGAAAATACAAGCGTGCACAAACACAGTCATGCAAATATTGTGGTGCACAGGCTTAATCAATGATTACATGCACATTGCATGTAGAAACTCTCACAACAGACGCAATACTATGGTTGGTGACTCAGTTCACATAAAAGAAACCAGCGTAACGGTAAAGGGAGTGAAGTGTAAAGAGAATCTTTTTAATTACCGCTTTTCTGTTAACTCTTAAATCAACTTTTGTAGCTGTGTACTCTGCATCTACTCTCTGCCTGGATACTTAGGACTATTTCTGTAAGTAATGAGATCCTCTTATCTCAAGAGAGTAAAGACCCAGAGACAAAGTCCAACACACTCTAACTAGATCTGAACCAGCAAGTGACGCTTTGCTTGGCAGTCATTTGCCTCGCTGTCGAGTGTTATGAGACCTCAAAGCCTTTAGAGAATCTCTCACAGCTTTTCCATGCCAGCTGAGAGCCGCCGTGTTGCGGCACCGAGCTCAAGTATAATAACTCCAAAACAGTCATAAATCAAACGTTCTCAGCAGAGTCGCAGGTAATCAGCTGGGGTCTGGTGTAATGTAAGAAACACTGGGGTTGAGACACTAGAAATAGACAAAGGAGCTCTTTATTCAGGACAGAGACCAACAGCAGTGGAAACTAGAAACTGGAGCTCCAAGAGTCATTAGCTCTGAAGTACAAGTACTGTGGAGCATCTGTAACTTTACCGTAAATGATCCACTTCTGGAGGTCACAGCATAGGGTGCAGAGAGTGCTGTGTAGTGCCGTGCCATATTTAGAAGGTAAATCAATGCAGATCTTTTCTGAACTGTATCCTGATACTTGATTGATGGAAAGTCAAGCTCACAGTTTGGGAAGACGCTGATCAGCTGTGAAGGACTGAACACTTAGGTCGATGTTATTCCCTGTGGGATTTTACCTGAGGCATTAACAGGAGAATTGCACACATATTCTCATTGTTGGTGTCGTTTAGCACTCCAGGAACTGAAAACATATTGCGCTGACTGAGCAATATGGCTTTAATTAGAAGCCACTGGTAACACCTCAAGATATGAGGAGTGTCTGTCAAGTGAGATACCGGGAGGAGAATATAAGGAACATGTTTGTCTGTGGACCGTCCAAGTCACGCCAAGGAAAAATCAAAGCTGTGAGTCTCTGGTGAGAGCCATGTCTGGATTTGTACACAGATCACTTACTTTGTTCTTTGGTTAGTTCATATGCCTTTGATTTCCTTTCTGTCTACATTTTTAATTGGCATTTTTCTTCCTTTAAAAAAATACATTAAAAAATTGTTCCATCTCTGTCTTGTGCCTTCCCTCCTGCATTCATCTCTTTCCCTTTGAGGTGGGCTGGTTACATTTTCACCTTAGAGTATACCATGTGCAGTGTCATGCCTACTCTGACATTGTTCCATATTTCTCCCTTCAGAGGAACATTGCATCTTTTCTTTACAGCAACAGCCCCAAATTTACCAACCTGAGCTTGAGGTGTTCACGCTGACAACCAGAAGTTTCCTGGAGGACAGAAACACTGTGGGCCAGAAATTAATTATGCATCCAGACACTTGGAGGTCAGGTGCTTTGACCTTAGTGCTGAGTGTAAGACATGAGTGGACTGCACTCTGTTAAATGAATCTGAATTCTCTCTCTCTCTAATGAATGTAATGCAATGAGGAGGACATGTTTTCACTCTGATTGCACAATTGTAAAAGCCAGAGCAATTGCCCAGAATTATAGTTTGAAATGAACTGCTACATTTGCTCCATTTCTTACTTCATGTGATGATAATGTCTTCTTCCAACATTAGCAACACTTTGTCTTTTGCAAAGATATTAATGACACTCTCTGATGTGAAATCACTTTCTACCATCTGCCATGGAATTACTCATTACAAACAGTCTTTTGCATATTTATGAAGTTTGTTGCACGGAGCCCTCATTCAAAAATATTTTATTTTCCTTCTCCCATCTTTTCAGTCTGTGTTCATACTGTGCATATTATTCACACAGCAGGCTGAGAGATGGTCTGTGATTACAGTGTGTTAACTGATGTGGCTTAGACCTAAGATTGGAATCATGAGACTGTTTATAGGTATTGAGAACACTGACGGCGTGAAGGCAGGTGTGATCCCTGTCTAAGGCACAGGTCCTCATGCACTGAGTGATCTGATATCATGTGAAAGTGTCATGAATAATTTATGAAACCATGCCGCTTGTGTAGATTTCATCCACCTGAACGGTGATTCTTGCTGGATGAAACCAACATGAAGCAAGACTTGACTCGTCTCGGACATGTAGCACTCTCACTTTTCTGACTTTGACAGCAAACTATACATTTCACTGTGTTGTTTTAGTGGGATCCCATCTAACCTTTGCTTCTTTTTTTCATTCTCTCTCTCTTTTTGGCTGTTGGCACGTTATAATGAAAACAGTATTCCTCTCTTCTGAGTCTGAAATACAAATGAGCAGGGTGATGGAAACAGGTGGGGAATGTAAATAAACCCTCCGAACACAGTTCACCAGAGCCATGAGCCCTTGTGGGTGGAAGCTTCCCATGGGGGGAAACCAAAAGGAAACAAAACTTAAGACACAAATACATGAAAAGACTAAATTTTACCCCAAGAAAAAGTGATTTTTCTGGCAACAATGAAAATCAAAATAACCAATTTCGTGATATGTTGAATTCTATCTGGTAGACAAATGCATGAACTGTTTGTGAAATACTCTTCATGCTACATCCAGACATCTACCTCTTAGAACAGTCTATTTAAACTCCTGGCTCTATATCACCACATGCATCCACTTATTTGATTCACAAGCCATTACCTCCTATATGAAACAGTCATTAGAGCTGGTAATTCAATCATTCCATCACGTAGTGCAGTGGGTATAGATTACAGAAAACAACTAAGTCTATTTAATCACTTTGTATAGTGCTTCCATAACCACGACTTATCCCTGCTTCCCTGTGACAGTGTGATCTCTTATTATTTGCAGCAGTATGTAATGATTACATGATGTGTTTTAAATAAGATATTATGAAGAAGTATTACTACAAATAAAAGCTACCAAGAGTGCATAGTGGAAACTGAAGAAGCAGCTTCTGTGGCTCTTTGAGAATTAAGTGTATTAAATCTGCTGTGAGGATTACTTAGGGGGGAAACAGCACACTTGTGTCCACACAGATAACTGGCTTTCCCAAGCGAGACCAACTAAACTGTCTTCACTTTAAACTGTGACATATATGGTTATACTAAATATGGAACTATGCCTCTTCAGAGACAATAAAATGCTTTTTGTACTTCTATATATGTTTTAATTACATAACAGAAATAGAAAATGTGGCACTAGTGCTAACGCTAGTCACACAAAATATAGGAAAACTAGTGTAAGATGCTGCTTCTTTACATGAATAGGGGCTGGAGCCTATCCCAGCTGACTCGGGCGAAGGCAGGGGACACCCTAGACAGGTCGCCAGTCTGTCGCAGGACTACATATATAGACAAACAAGCACTCTCACTTTCACACCTACGGGCAATTTAGAATGATCAATTAACCTCAGCATATTTTTGGACTGTGGGAGGAAGCCGGAGTACCCGGAGAGAACCCACGCATGCACAGGGAGAACATGCAAACTCCATGCAGAAAGATCCCGGGAAAGCCGGGACGCGAACCAAGGATCTTCTCGCTGCAAGGCGAAAGTGCTAACCACTACACCACTGTGCAGCCCCGATACAATAACATAAAAGCTAATCAGTATTTTAAAAAAAAAAAATTAAAAAACAAAACAAAAAAAAAATGTATTATTTTAGGTCTAAAAGTCCAACTAACTGACTTTAAGTTAAGCTAATAATATTGTGGTATATTAGCTTGCTGTAGCAAGACACAGATAACTTAACATCTTTGCATCCCTGTCAATTGGATATTTGACACTACTCCTGGCAGGACGTTAATTATAAAAAATATATAAATGTATAAATAAAATAATAAGTTGTAACTTCATAACTTTTGTCCTATGCCTATTAATGTTGAAATGAATTGGCCATAATCAAACCGTTAAAAAAATATCAGAAAGCATTATCTAACATTGGTATTTCTGTTAAAGTGAGAACAACATCAATTTGTTAAAAATAAAGTTAATCATATACATAGTTTGCACTGATCAAAAATTACTTGTGAGGTAAAAATTCCCAATGGGGACAAGATGTCCACTTTACATTTAGTTTTATACCATCAGTTGTACTCTGTTATTTTTAATTGCTCTCTAACTTTGTTCACCTCAGCATACTTTTGTGTACATACTGATCATGGAATTTAAAGGGGATGTCATACCCTGGTTCACCATAATTGTTGTGCGCAGATATCCCATTAGAGCCCATATTACGTCCTCAACTTATATCAAAGTCAAAGTCAAAGCCAGCTTTATTGTCAATTCTTCAATATGTACATGACATACCAAGAATCGAAATTACGTTACTCTTTCTTCGTGCAACAGTAGACATTAAATAAAGACTTAGAAAATAAGATATAAAAGGGCAAAAAAGAAAAAAAAGGAAGCAAAAACTGGAGCAGAGCAACAACTAAGAACTAAGAAAAGGAGTACTGAGTGAAATGTTAACATGACCATGAGATAAAGTGACGGATTTAGTGCAGAATACTCAGAATATTAAGATGATAAAGGCATGCAATTGTGACCTGAACTGCTAAATTGCAAACGCTATAAAATAAATAAACATTATTATTATTATTATTATTATTATTATTATTATTATTATTATTATTATTAATAATAATAATAATAATAATAATAATAATAATAATAATAATAATAATAATAATAATAATAATAATAATAATGTTGTAATGCTGAAAGAAACGTGTCATATTTGTCCAGATTAGTCTTGTATTTAGTCATAAAAAGCAGCTTTAGTGGGAACACACTGACCCATCACACAGACACACACACAGAGGAGCCCACACGCACTTCCTCTATATGTGGGGGAGACTTCCGGTAGGGGTCGCTAATGTCCGTGTGAAGCAGCAAAAGAAGCGGTGACAGAGTCTCCGGCTCTCGTGTTCAGCAGCTCCACTTCAGACCGGGATTTCTTCCTCCGCTCGGCTTCATCTGCAGCTTTCTCTCCTGGAAACTAGCCGCTGGAGACGGAGCTTCGTCTGGAAGAGTCCCGGACATGATGCGTTACTTCTGGATACACAGCGTGTGGATCACCGGCGTCGCTTTCCTCTTTGGATTTCAAGGCAAGGGGTCGTTTCATTCTTTTTCGTTTTTCTTCATTTCATGTCCTGACGTTTTACACTAAAGGGAGTTTGGGAGACAGCTCCAGTGGATGTTTAATGTGCGTTTGTCCGTGTGACGCTGACTCGAGTTGTGCAGGTATGTGAAGTGACTTCCCTCCTGAAAACACCTGACATGGCAGAGAGGCTGCAGCTCTGCTTGTGCTCCAGCTGAGCTCTGTTTGCTCCAAATAAAGTTGGTGATGAGTGGAGCTGAGCTGACAGCAGTCTGCATGTACAGTAGCGGAGTGTGACAGAAGAGAGCAGCACTGGAGGCTGATGCTGCAGCTGACAGCTTCAGCAGAGCCTCCTTCAGTGCTGGAGTAGAGCAGGAACATGTGGAGGCTGCTGGACTGGCAGATCAACACTTGTTGGTGTTTCAGGAGACTTGTTTCTCAATTCAATATGTAAAAAACTGTAAAAGAAGTAAAATTCAACTCATATTTCTACTTGAAACATCATCAAATGCACCTCTTTTCAATACAGTGATGTTTACATTATAGTCTGGATCAATCATGACCTACTGTACTCTCTCTGGCTCTGCTCTCATGCTGTCAAGGAGCCTCCAAGTGTGGAGTGTTTGGGAGATGGATGTGATTTATGTGAATGTTTGAAGAAGAAGAAAAAAAAGTGGAGAAGGAAACTTTCTGTGAGCTTGAGAGATGATGGCAGTAGGAAAAGGGAATTAGTTTTCATGTCTCCTCTCCTGTCTACTTTAGTAATTAAATGTCAGCAGTAAGCGATGATGCTCTCCAGAGTGTAAGTAGATCCAGTCTAAAAGAAATACTGAATGTTTGCGAACGGGGTGGTGACGGGAGCTGCTCGGTTTGAGTTCCAGAGGAAATCAGTTTAGGTAAGAAAACACCGTCAAACACTCAAGGGGTGAGCGCTGGTATTAGAAGTGACCAGGGAGGGAGTCAGAGGAGCGTTTCTGTGCTCTGTTCACACCAAGACACATGCTGAGGTGCCAGACAGAGATACTCCACAGAAATGAAGAGAAAGGGAGAGAGACTACAGATTCACCTCCCACAAAATAACCTGGAAATTTTCTACACAAAACGACTAGATCGTGCCTTCTTGGTTTAGTGAATTTTTGTACATATTGCTATTTGCTTGTCTTTTAGTTTAAAAGACAGCAATTGCATATACTGACTGTCAGCCCTACTAAACTGCTTACCTCACTTTTGCATTAAAATGTGGCACTGAAGATTTTTCTTCATTGCACCAATAGACTACATCAGTGGTTAGGATAAAATCATGTCATGGGGTGACTGACGGACGGACGGAGGAACGACCCGTGAGGTCAGAGGCGGTGAGCTATTCGGATCTCAAAATTAATATCCGCATACCACCATGGGGACCGGATATTCGGGTCCAGCCTTAGCAACAGGTTGAAGTTTCATAGAGAAAAGTAAGCAATGAAATTTTTGTCAAACTTTTCAGAGAATAACTGAAAACATACCTTATTGTGGTATATCGTGATATATATCGTTATATAAAATAATCCATATCGTGATATATGATTTTTTCCATATCGCCCAGCACTAATGTCAGTTACAGTCGGCTGTAACCGTGACAACTTCCACCCATCAGCATTCTAGACGCCCCTCTCCCTAGCAGTGTTTTCCAGCTCCTCCTGGGGTATCCCAAGGCATTCCCAGGACAGATTAGACATGTAATCCCTCCAGCGAGTTCTGGGTCAATCCCAGAGTCTCCTTCCAGTTAGATGTGCCCAGGAGCCTGCCAAAGGAAGGCGCCCAGGGGACGCCTTAATCAGATGTCCGAACCACCTCAGGTCCTTGAGACACGAATGAACAGCAACTCTACTCTGACCTCCCTCTAGCTGTCTGAGCTCCTCGCCCTATCTCTCATGCAAGGTTGAACCCAGCCGTGCTGTAAAGGAAACACATTTTGGCCACTTGTATCTGTAATTGTTAGTGGTGGGATGCAATAACGAAAAACAAAAAAACAAATCAATTAGAGGCTTTGTAATGAATTAATCGCATTTTTGTCAAATAGCAATATTTTTCATAGTTTTTCAATACAAGTAAATGTTGGTTGACGACTGAATCAATGAATAGACATATACGTGAAATTAAACAACAAAAATGTTTGTTTAATTTATATTTATCTGTGCATTTTTCATCTGTCTACTACACTCACAGATTACTAAAAACTCAAAGTGCAATTATAGCGATTATATTCAACATTTCAAGACTTTTTGTAAACTCAGTATCTTGAAAAGTTGTCTATTATGGGCTGCCTACACTGTTTGCCTGTACTAGGACCGTCGTAGCTAAACACATGGTGCGTCACCCCAGAGCTCATTTGCATAAGGTAGTTTCATTTATGCAAATGTGACGCGGGGAACGGAGGTCCGACGCATCGCGATACTTTCATTAAACCTAAACTAGTCGTCACTGAACGAAAACAAGAACAGATTCAGCAACTGCACAGGTTATTTCTCGCCTCAAATGATTTCAGAAATACTTTTTGCTGAACAGTTTTAGTAATAAAAGAGAAAATTTGCGACCGAGCCGCCATGTTGGTCCAACGTTTCTCATCATCATCTTCGCGGCTGGTAAACAGACTTTAGGTGCATAACCGCCACCTACTGGGCTGGAGTGTTCATCTGTGTTTCCGGTGTGCCAGAAATGAGGGAACTGAGAGAGGTGCGATTAAATGCGTTATTTTTTTGAACTTGTTATTTTGTCTGTGATTAATTAATCAGAATTAATGTGTTAAAGTCCCAGCCCTAATAATTTTATTTTTATGTTCACTACCCAGAGCTCATGAATGAAAGATTCATGAAAACTTCTTCAGCCAAAACTATGCCTTTGTTGTACCTCTTCTTGCTCATTATGTTCCAATCTATCACAGTACCATAAACCGTAAAACAAAATACACTTATTCCACTTTTTTTTCTGTTTGTTTGTTTGTTTTGAGATGACACCATTTCCTTTCCGGCTGAATGACAGATGTTGGGATTTAATTTCCCTTATGCATTTTTTAAAGTTTTTATTTTATTCAGTATTCACTGTGTAATAATTTTAAAACGTCCCTATGAGACACCATCACAAGGATAAATTTGTAAGACCTTGACAGGATAGTTTGAACTCTGGATCAGACACTGCAAAATGTATATTTGAAAGCGCAGCCTTTGTGGTTTGCTAATTTGTTCAGCTCAACTTCAACCATCGATTTTTTTTAACCACATTTTCAGTGCAGCTGTGGTTTTAGACACGTGACTTCAGTTTTAATCACCATCCTCCTTTTGAACAAGTTATTGCAAGTCTCTCATGTCCCCAGAATTTTTAATTTTTTTTTGTCTCTTTCTAGTTTGACTCAAAATACTGCACACATCATTAATCGTAACATGCCTACACTTCCCCTGGTTTTAACCCTGTGCCAAATGGGCTGTGTCAGTACCTGTAGCTTTAAATCCAAGTGAGCTGCTGCTGCCTACAGATCTTTCTACTCTGTTCAGTGAATGGCAGAAAGGAGCCCAGAGCAGGAGGAGGAGCGAGCCAGGGGCACTGATTTTAGTCTTGAGACATCACAACAGGCTGCGAGTTTTAATGGTTCATGCGGACGCTTTCTGATCTGTGGAGAAATGAAAGGAAGAAGTTAACCATGTTTTCTTTCTTATTCATGGGGTCTCTAGACACATGAGGGACACCTGATTATGTTTAAAAACAATGGCAAACTTAATTTTGCACAATACCACCATTTTAATGTTTTAATGCGAATCTGGACCATGCAGTCGTGTTCTGAGGCAACATTCATCTTCCAGCAAAGGCGGACACAGGGCAGATATGAAGGAGCAGCTTTGGGTGAGATCATTTTTATTTTATGGGTCAGAGACACCAATACCAGAGGTGAATGGAAATCCAGGTGCCAACTAAACTTGTTTCATTTTTCATATATATATATATATATATATATATATATATATATATATATATATATATATATATATATATATATATTCTTACTCATACAAAATAATAATCTTCTCTGCTGGGAAAAAAAAAAACTGAACTGGGAGAGAGAGACCGAAATAAAGTTGGATAAAAGATTAATAGTTAAGAACACTATCACTACCTCTCACACTAAATCATCTCTTGGTAGGTTGTTAATGCCTCTTCCCTCTACCTTTCCCCTCATTAGCTCACACATAAACCTCCCTTTGCACCTCCCTCTCCAACTACTCATGAGCTCCTCACTATCTCTTTTCCTTCCTCTTTACTTTGTCCTACATTATCTTTTCTCTCACGGCACTTCTGAGTTGATTTTGAAACCATCTTTTTTTGTCTTTGTTTGTATTTACTCTGAAATAATTTTCCCCACGCCGTGTGCACATGACAGACAGTAAAATCATTAGCTGCTGGCTGAGCGGTTGTTTCCTTTGAGAGGAGCAGGGATGTCCTTCTCATTGCAGCGTTACTTTAAACTTGTCGTCTACTCAGACATCAATTGATTTGAATGTTGACCCTGTTTCCTGATGGATTTTCAGAGTGCAGCCAATGAACAGGAAAGGTAAATGAAAGTGACTTGAAATATCCACTGGCATATCTGTGTGTCTACAGTGGTGGAAAAAACATTTCGGACACCCCATGAATTTGTGAAATATTTCATTATGAATCACTCTTAGGTCTTCAAGTGCAATTTCTTTTAGTACAGTCACAGCCAAAATGACAAATAAACAAACAAACAAACAAACAAAAAAAGTCATTAAAAACTTAAAATTGATTGGTTCCATAAAAATGCATAAGAAATTTAGAGTATTGGGTCATTTTGGTGCCAGTTATCCACTAATGATGGTTGTGCTTTTTATTAAAAGACACAATTTTTGTTGTGTCTATATAAAGCCAGCACATTTAAAAGTTCTTCAGAAACTAAAAAAAGCTAAAATAAGGAATATAACGCAGGAAACATGCCTGACGATACAGATTCTCAACCAGGAATGGTACAGCTGCTGCCAGATAGCCAGGAAATGCAGATGCAGTCAATCAGTAGTTGGATACACTCTAGACAGAAGAACCACCATCTTGGAAGACAAACCAAGATATGGACGTCAAAGGGTTTCTTCAGCAAGAAATGACCTCATCCTGATCTGCATTTGCAGGGAAAGCCGCTAAATGACATCACAAGAGCTTCAGCAGCAGTGGTCAAACCAAACTGGTGTCCAGTGTTCCATACGCACTGTACATAGCTGACTTTTAGATCATAGCTTGAGGTCCTACAAGGCTGTCAAGAAGCCCCTGATCAATGAGAGACAGAGGTTAGCCCGATGTTGTTGGACCCAAGCACACAAGAACTGGACAGCCAGGAACTGGAAGAAGATTCTGTGGTCAGATGAGTCCAGTTTCCAGCTTTATCTTCCTCCTGCTAATGTGAGGATACACAGAAGGCCAAGAGAAGCATTATCTCTAACATGTACGTTATCTACTGTCAAGCATGGTGGAGGCAGCATCATGGTTGGGGGATGCATGAGTGCTGCTGGTGTTGTTCATCTCACTGTCTGTGATGGGACATTGAACTCTGCTAAGTGTTGTGCCATTCTCCAAACCCACATGTTCCCTTCTGCACATGCTCTGTTTCGTTGAGGTCAAAACTGGATGTTTCAACAAGATGATGCCCCTTGAACACATCCAGGACCAGTAGAACTTGGCTGCAGGAGCACAGTATCCAGGTCTTAGAGGGGCCAACTCAATCCCCAGACATGAACCCCATTGAAAATCTGTGGTGGATTATCAGAAGGTCTGTTTCAAAGCATAAACCAAAAAAAATTAGAAGAATTAAAAGTAATAATTCAATAAGAATGGAACAAGATAACCCCTCAACAGTGTGAAAGGCTCGTGGGGAACATGCCAGCCACTATTAGAGCTCTACTGCGTGCTATGGAAGGACTACTAAATATTAATGTGATGATTTATTTATTTTTTGTTAAATTTTGAAGACATTCTTTGTTATTTGTTGAGCTTGATACTGACAATGTTGAGAATTGACATATTGAAACAGTAAAGAATTTAGTTTTGTTAGTTATTCTTGTAAACAAAATTTCATTTGCATTTGCTTGTGTCTATCTAATGGAGCCACAACTTTTGAAACACAAAAAGATTTTTCCAGAAGTATTTCATGATAGTATTTGAGATTGTGTAAAATTTTAAGGGTGTCTGAAAATGTTTTTCCACCACTGTATATATGTGCATCTGGCAAACACAGACTTGGCATTTGATCTGAATATTTGCCCCCTTAGGAAATGCTATCATCATCTCAGCTACTTCCTTCTTTCAACAAGTATTTATCTTTTGCTGAGCATCAGTTTTCATCACGCAGGTAGATCACTGTTCCACCTACTCTGTCTCCCTCTAACAAGGCCAGCTGCTAAAGTGTGAATTATAATTTATCATCACTGCTGTGTTTGGATTCCCATTTATTTTCTCCACTAAGTTGAGCAAGTAAATTAAAAATGGGGGGGAAAATAAGCTCCCACTATGAAATATATATTTGTCTCTCCACAAATGGAGTATGCAGGAGTATTCTGTAAGTGGTAGTGTAATAAAGTGGCATGCATTATTACATCTCATTCATTACCTCTTCATATATCAGCACAACAGGAGACAATAGGTTGTGGAGTGCTACAGTGATACTTAGCAGACAATCCCTGACAAGGTGACTGAAAATAGTATCACGTCATTATTGTATTTTTTTTTTATTTTTTATCAGTACTTGAGAAGAGTATTTATTTGCACTACTACAAAGAGGGTTGTAGGCCAGTGGTATTCATTTATTTCCATTCCAAAGTGGGTAAAACGCATCCTCTTCATCGTCTCCTTAGTTATTTTTTAGCAGATATTTTACTGTAAAAGTTGAATTTGAGCGATTTTGACATATATTGGTGATTTGTGTATCCATCCAGGTGAAGTTGGGAATCCCTGACAATTGAATCATGCAAATATGCATTTGTTTTCTTTGGCAGCAGACGACTTCATGGTTGATTTAGGAGGAGAGAAATGTATCTGTCATTGGAGCAGAAGACTCTAGTCGCTCTAGTTCCTCTCACTCTGTTGGTGGTTTTCAGATAAACTCTTTGTGTCCACACAAAGCTTCAGGCTCTGCTGTTATCTTCTCTTAGTGGCAGACAGAAATTTCTTTCATTTCCAGAAGAAACTGAGCAAACACGTTTCTCCCATATGGAGAATGCTTTTTGCAGCACTCATTAGGAATTAAGGGTAATTTGGTCTTGGCATTGTGGATCAGGTCTGTTGTAGTTTGGCTGGAAACAGACATCATATGATTGGACTAATTATTCTAAAGATATGGTAATAGCTCGGGAAGGGGGGGTATCTGTGGTTGCCTTGAGGTGCAACCAAACTATTCTATAATATTCTCTTCTACTGAAGTCTCTGAAGAAGACGCGTCATTTCACTAGTCTTACTTGCCATAAACAACATGAGAATCACTTCCGTTGTACCTTTGCTACTTGCAGTACAAGAAACACATACATTGATCTTTTAAGTATTTATTACATCACGTAGCATCACAGGGGCACTTTCATAGGTCCCAGTAACCCAGATTACTTGCTTACCTAGTAGTTAGTCTTTGCGTTATATGTAGCAGAAGGTCCAAGGCACCATTGATATGGAAACAGGGGTTCGTACCCCAGAGGGTTAATTTACAATATTATTTGTGTAGGGTGGATAATAATGTGCACGTTCTCTGTTTTCCTTGCCTTTTGTTGTTTTAACTTCTCACAGTGACATTTTACAATGTCCTGAAGCAGCATACAGTGTAATAAGTAGTTCTTGATGCAGTATGTAATTATGCATGCCTGCAGGTCTGTGTGGAGTAGCTCATTTGATGTATATTCTGTGATACTCAGTGTTTTAGTTTATTGTGTAAATGAGGTACTTATAGCACTGCACAACAGTGTGTGCATGCAAATTAAACATCTTAGAAACTCCACTGGACTGGTGTGAACTCATTGCAAGACACTAAAGGTGAACAATACTCTTAATCTGGCCATTAAAGAAAAAAGAAAATTAGATCTGCTGTTTGGACATGACAGCTACAAGTCTTGTTAGTTGTCAAGACTAGCCCAAGACTTCTCACAAGGGGCGAAAAATAGGGGAAATTCAAGATCTGAATAATAATGTAAATTCAGTTACATGAATTACATTACTTCATTTTGGAAGTTTATTTTGCTACTTTAATGGTCTGCTTTCTTGATGATTCTATGAGTCAATAATTAACCTGCAACTGTAATCCAAATTGGTGCTTTTTCACAGTTGGAGGTGAAAGAAACAAGTTAGCAGCACATATCCACAGTCACAATGAAGTGTCTACCAACAGAGGTGATTAGGATACTGTTATAAGCCATCAAGTGAGTAGATGGGTGCAAATTAATGTATAACAGTTATCCAAAAGTGGTGTTCCTTATTTGCTGCCCCAG
Organism: Amphiprion ocellaris; assembly: GCF_022539595.1. NCBI lineage: Eukaryota > Metazoa > Chordata > Actinopteri > Pomacentridae > Amphiprion > Amphiprion ocellaris. Next base: position 17,038,880 of record NC_072772.1, read on the forward strand.
AAAAGGACATAAAAGCCCATGTTTATGTAATGTTTCTGCAGCATCTCTGCTCATCTCTGCAGATTTTCTTAGGACTGGTACAGGCCATCCTGTCAGCCAGGCTAGAGTAAAGACACATGGATAGAAACCATTGATCTGGCAAAGAAAAATGGCTGCTTCCATGCTTATAATAGCCTAACCGAAGAGTTGGGTCTCCAGGATTGACAGCGTTGCGTTAAGAACATCGATAGAGTAAATTATCATGGCAACTTGAACATGTCAGTGTGGAACTTATTGCAGAGGTGTGCAGATGTGGTCATGATATTAACCATTAATGAGCTCCACATTGATTCTGTTCTGTGGAAACAAGCTCCTCTTCCCGTGCATGTTTTGAGTGTGTTTGGAGAAAAAGTGCAGTTGCCACACAGGTCCATTGTCATTGTGTTTGTGAGAGAGACATTTGAGTAGCACTATTGAGTTACATAGAGATGTGCTTCTATTGATACCAGTATCGATACTGGTACTGCTGATCAGTACTCATTAAAGAAGATCATGCTGTGAAAGGAATTACCATACTCATGATGTTCTTCAGTGTGGTTAAGGTGTGGCTCGCAAATTACCATACTGTTTTTCTTGCAATTTTTGACTGAATGAGTGTCACATTCATGCATGACACCGAAACATTCAAGCGTGAAACGGAAACACGTCGTGGTGAATAATTGAAGGTGTAAACAGGCTGTGCATAAATGAGTCCTTCCTCTATATGTGATGGGTAGACTGGCAATGGAGTAGCATCCTTTTTTTTTTTTTTTTTTTTAAGATCCTGCTTGCTGTTATTAAACAAAAAAAAATAGAATAATCAAGCTAGCTGTTCTGTACTCTGAAAATGTGAAACAACACAATGCATGTGTTACAGTGTAATTTAAATTAATTTTGCTTTCAGGATATTTTATTACTCCGCCAAGGAGGTGGACCCTCGGCAGAGTTATATTACAATCAGTGTTGGTTTGTCTGTCTTTTAGCAACATTACTCAAAAATGGATTAACGGATTTGAATGAAATTTTCAGGGAAGGTCAGAAATGACACAGGGACCAACTGATTAGATTTTGGCAGTGATGCAGCTTATAGTCTGGCTCCACAAATTTGTTATCGATTTCTGTATCATTGCAAGATAGCGGCATGGCGTCACTGTAACTTCTAAGAACTTATCCGTCGGAAGTGATTCAAGGAACAGTTGATTAAATTGTGGGGGTGTTTCTGAGTCCCATCAATTCCAGCTGTCTGCTACATATTTAGTTCACGCAATTTGGTATCCGTACATAATGTACACATGCATAACACACACCTGTGCTCAGTGCAACGTCATTTTCTGTGTGGGTACAGCTATCTTAAATGGCCACATTCTATGGTGCTGTGATTTCTGCCACAAATTTCATTCATCGGAAATGATACAACAGCTAAGCAACCTTGGTGGAGTACTGCGCTCTCTGAGTGCTTTTCTTGTTCTACTCTGTTTCCTGAGTAAAGTACTTGAAAAGGAAAAGAGATTCAAACAAAGCAAAAAAAAAAAAAAAAAAAAACCCACTATTTGGGCTTTAACATAAATTCCCCACATGGGAATATTACATTTTATATACTGTCATTATAACGTTAACAGAGTGTCCTAGTCAGCAAACTGTAAACTGCTTACCAAGCTGCCTTCTGTAGCATTCAACCAATAAAATCTGGGTGTTTGTTCCTGTACTTAAGAGTCAATAAAAATCAGAGGTGAGACTGTAATATAGGATTACAGGATTAACGCTTTTTGCTTAGTTTAAGTCTTTACCCATTAAAAGCCTCCACATTTCCGGTTTCTATTAATCCATCATTCAAACAGGTAATCCTGTTGAAGAAAACACCTCTGATTCTGTTTCATGTTGGTAGATTCCCATTTCAGCGAATTCCTCATAATGAAGACTCTGTCACTTTTTGGCTGATGATTGGATTAAGATGTTTACATAAGAGACCAAGGAACTGAGGCCAACAGTCATTTTTGTTTCTTTTTTTTTCTTCAAGTGAACCAACATTTGGCATCATTACAACCTCAGTTGAGCTGCCTTTGAATACGCAGTGCTATAATAAGTGGAGGGCTGTTTATTTAATCATGTCCAACAGCGGATTAAGGACCTCAAGTGTTGCATTGGGAAAAATCGTCTGAGCCGGGCATAAATTGGTCGCATGTTTGTGAAGAAGTCTGTGTGAAAATTGCCGCAAATTCTGCTGGACACTCTGCTCACGCTGTTGTGATCAAAGCCAAATGCAGTGATTAGTTTCACTTGCAATCCTGACTCTTTGTCTGTGCAAACATGCCAGATTTGATATTGTTTGGAGTGCACTGCCAGTGGCACTGGGCGGAGAGACAGAGATTTTACCGTAGCTCAGTCTGGATCTGCAGGACCACAGTCTGGCCACAGTTAGAGGACCTTCACTGGCACGCACACACACACACACACACACACACACGCACAATCACATTTGCTGAGTCTCCGGAGAGCAGAGCTACCTTTCAACCAGTATTTCAATAGCACTGGCAGGGCTCTGAATACTGTACTTTGAGGATGGAGAGGGAGGAAGGAGAGAATGGTAGAGTCAGGCTGTCTGTCAGCAGAGAGGACAGGATCATATACAGTGTCACAGAAGAGTGAAAGGCTGTAAGTGTGCCACTCCATGGCATGTGCGAGTTAAAAGATGTCTTTTATAGCCCTCCTACATCCAGGATGGGTGTAGCGTCGGCCCAGATTGATGCCGTGGAGCAGCTTAATGATGTTTGTCTGTACGAGCAGCAGCCTGCATGCTGGGGGACAAACAGACATGCACACATTCACACACACACACATTTATAGAAGAGAAGAGCAGTGAACACATTGCTGCTGTGCTGAAAGGTAATGGCGAAGGATAACACTATTAGTAATAATTCAGTGTGTGGAACTTTGCAAGTTGGTCAAGTTTTAATGTGTCCATATGGTGTTTTTGATAGCCTAGAAGACTTATCATGAGAAAAGAAAAAAAGCAGTCAAAGCCATGGCTGAGCATTTCAACCTTAAAACTACCGCACACTGATGATAGTCTCAAAAACACAGATTCAGACTTTTGGGCAGAAGTTGTTAACCCATTTCTTGTTCCCGGAAAAATGCCTTTTTGTATAATCCTGAAATGTACATTATTTTTTAGCTCTGAGTAACCTTACCTTTTTTTTTTAACCTCTAGCAGTTCAACACTTACCTTTGTACCATTTCAAGCTATTCATTGCACTTGAACTACTTGATTTCAATAAAAAACTGGAAAAATTGGGGCGTTCTAAAACCTTAGACCGTTCGTGTATATCTGCACATGCTAATATAGGCAATGTGTAGAGTTACACCTAAGCCTTCTTCAAGCAGGAAGTTCTTAGTTTGAAGAAAAAAAACAAAAAAAAACAAAACTCTAAATGTGTAACTTGAAACACATAAATGAGTTTTAGGGGGCTTAATTATTGCCTGAAGAGGGACTTTAATTAGTGGATTCACTAATCAGTAATTGGTGATTTCTGCCGTCAGAGAAAAAAAAAGAGTAATTTACTGGATCACATATTGAGGATACTCTAATCAACCAGTTCTTTAGCTTTTTCGTCAGTAATGTGAGCGATTTAAGATCTTAGCTGCAGAGGGCAGTAAACTCTGCTCTTCACCTACTGAATTTAAATATGAAGTAGTTCTACTTAGTAGATTTGTTGCTACCCCTCGCATCATTGATAGTCAAAGCAGAAAGAAAATAAGTTCAAACTTAAGGTCTTCATCAGACTGGGGTGCAGAGTTTTTTAGCATTAGCTGGCCTTGTACGACCATGGTTGTGTGTGTGTGTGTGTTTTTCTCCTTTTTTCTTCATTGTTTTATGTGTTCTACATTTCTGGCTCCCATCACAAGTTTAGTGAGTTCTTTGACAGGGCATGTATTTTAGTTCCATCATGTAGACAGACGTCAGGTTAAACCACGAATGTGACATTGTGGGTGCATATGTGGGCGTGGCTGTGTGTTTGGCTGTCTTTGTATTTAAATTTTTAATAGCAATAATGCACCCTAAAGGCAAATGTCCTTTGTTAGTGAATTGCAGAGAAACATGAAGTCTGCCTACTTTTGTGTGCAGGTTTGTGTGTTTCTTCTTGAACACACAATCTTGTAGGGCATACGTGTGTGTATGTGTATGTGTGTGCGTTGTGTTTTGTGTTTTGGAGGAAATCTGCTTCAATAAAACCAGTGTGTTGTTCTGTGGTAGTTTGTATTGATGACAGCCACTATGCCAAAGTTAACAAAACTGAAGGTAAACACATGGTTCTAATGACTAATACCCCGTTAATGTAGTGGCTGTTGGTGTATCCCGTTTGAAAAGGTTTTATTGGTAATTTTCTCTTTTTCAGTTGTAAAAAATAATTCCAAATCTTTCAGTTTTCCCACTGTAATTCTTTTTTGTTCAGTGCAATTTACACGCTACAATTTCTTTAATTACTTATTAAGTAATAGTTTTTATATTTGATATCCTTTTATATGTAAATTGAGGAGACAATGAGTAAAGAGAGAGGATACATTGGAAAACCTTAAAAGTAAAGAAAACAAAAGTGTATCCTACGTTTCATCCTCACAAGGGGGAGCAAAAATAGAGGAAGAAATGCAAGTTAGCTAAGTGAGAAGACACGCTGGCATTATGAAAAACACCAAAAGTGTTTCTGAGAGAGACCAGAACAGGGTGCAGCTCCGTAATGACATAAGCTCTTGCCCTTTTTAAATATTAAAAAAGCAGAAAATCAATGTGTGCTGGCCAATGTTGGTTTTGTGGCGGGCTGCCACAAATAAATCAATGAATCAGAAACAGCAGTCTAAACAGTTGCAACCACTTTTAATTTAGCATTGCCCTGTGTGTCTTAGATGCAGACAAGCTTTAGGGCAACCCCATGTGTCTCTCTCTTTCTCTTATAGTCTCAGATATCAAATTAGGCCCCAATTAATTTACCATTTCATGTTCTGAGAGCCTGTCTGCGTACCTAGGTGCCTGCAATTGCCTTGTGTTTGACCCCTATTTCTGCATGTGATGGGCCCAATGGGCAGCCGCTCGATATCACTTCATTGAGGTGTGTTCGGTGGAGCCCCATGGAAGATGGCTCGACCACCAGACACTTACCAGCAGGCTCCCTTCCCAGGACTGACTTCACAGTGAGCTTTGGTGTATCTAGTCTCGGTGACATACTGGAGCTCCTTCTTTCATGATTCATAGGAGTCACTGAAAAACTTCTCTAACTCATGCCCTGGGAGACCATCCCAGAAGCTCCTGCAACCCGACAACCCAGCTACTAAAATCACAGGGACACACAAACCCCACTGCGGCAATAAGGTGGGAATTCTTCAAGGAGAGCTAGAAGGCACAAGTCTTGATTTACCACTCTGTCTACATTCCAACCCTCACCTGTGGTCATAGCTTTTGGATAGTGATGCAAAAAAAAAATGAGATTGCAGATGCAAGCGACTGAAATGGGTTTCCGTGATAGAGTGGCGATAGTGTGAGCAGCAGGCACATCTGGAGGGAGCCAAGAGTGTAGTTGCTGCTCTTTCATGTTGAAAGGTGCCAGGTGAGGTGGTTCAAACATCTGTTTAAGATGCCTCTTGGGAGCCTTCCTTTTTGAGGTTTTTTGGTCAGACTCCACTGGGAGGACAGCCTTGGGTAGACCCAGAACTTGCTGGAGGAATTACAAATTGCATCTGGCCTGGGAATGCCTTGGGTTCCCCCTTAAGCAACTGGAAAACATTGCCAATGACGAGGGAATCTGGAATCTCCTGCTTTGCCTGTTGCCATTGCAATCTGACGTCAGATAATCAGAAGAAATAAATTGGATGGATGGATAATTTAATGTGTATTGGAAGTACATATGAAGTGCGGCCAATAAAGTTTGGTACCCAACCCTTTATTTACCCAGCAGTATTTTATTTACCAGTGTCTGCCTTGGACACAGACTTGCTTTTAGTTATTAAGTTATAAAACCTTATGTGCTGGAAATTATGTTACATCATATAAAAATTGAAGAGAACAAGCAGAATCTAGAGTCATTTGTGTCCCAGTTTGAAAAATGATCTATGTAGATATATTTAACAGTACTGTCTGAGCAACATGCTGTAGAAATCACAACAAATTCTGAATTCACTCATGACTGAAAACATGCAGTGCTCCACAGCACAGATTTGGATGCATGTGTTGAGTACAGTGCAAGTGTTGCAATGCAATTAGCAACTAGAGTTACAAAAAAAAGAATAAACATGCTTTGAATTATCTTGGAGAACAGTTTACTTGTCCTTTGTTCTAAGACAAGAAAGAACAGTATTGTGATTGAACTAATCAAGATGACAGGCCTGTCAGATTTTCCTGTGATGTGTGTGCAGGATAAAAAAAAACCCTGGTCGTTAATTGACATTCTTCAAGAGCAGTAAAGAAATTCAGTCTTTCTGAAGTGGTTTTGTTTATATTTGGACAAATTATCCTTAGTCCAAAAACGGTTTGGCTCAAATTCTTAGAATTTTATTACTCTGCCAAGGAACGTGGTGGAGTTACGTGACGATCAGCATATGTGAATCCTTCCTTCCTTCTTTCCTTCCCTCCGTCCTACAACATTACTCAAAAACGGATTTTGATGAAATTTTCAGGGAAGGTCAGAAATGGCACAAGGAGCACCTCATTAGATTTTTGCAGTGTGGCGGCTTTTAGTCTGGATCCATGGATTTGTTAAAGATTTCACATTGAGATAGTGACACACATCACTGTAACTATGACAACAAGTGAACACTACATCAGCTGCCTGCTGACGATCACATGATTGTGATCCTACTACAAATCCACCGCTGCAGACTTATCAGAAATGATACAAGGAACAATTTATTAAATTCAGTGGTGTTTCTGAGTCCCATTAATTCCTATGGCCCGCTACATATTTAGGTCAGGCAATTCAGTATCCGTACATAACATACAAATGCATAACACTTTCCTGTGTTCAGCGCAAGGTGAGGGAATGAATACTCTTGGCGGAGTACTGCGCTCTCTGAGTGCTTTTCTTGTTCAAAATGCTACCATACAATGTCTTAAAATGTGAAACAACGACCTAGCCTCTCTGATTTTATTGTCCATTTAGTAGATCCTACTCAGTTACAGCTGAACTATCTAATATCCCAACTGATGCCTTGACTGTCGCTTAAGTACAAATTTGTTTAATGTGCTCCCTGTACCATGTATAAAGTGTAGAGCACAGATATACTATGTGTACCATGGACCCAGCAGCAAATCATCTTAAGTTTGACCTGTTTCTATTTGCTGCCAGTTCAGTAATGCTCCCTGACTAATTTTCGCTATGCTGTATGTTTGGGCTTGGTGAGCAATTCTCCTGTGATTTTCATCACTGACTCTGAGCACAGCATGAGACTTATTCTGTGATTCATTTGATTTGTACAACACTGTGAGTCTCTGATGTTAAACTTCTTTACATGTGATTCACGCAGCAGCTCATTTGGGGCTACCGGCTTTATGTGAAGGTTTCTGTAACTACAGACAACAATTTCTAAGGTGATGTAAACAGGGCTTGTTCTCTGTTGGACGTTTTTTTTTTTAGCTCGAGGGTTAAACATCCCACATACTGATGTAGAGGTAAGAAATACTGGTTGGGCAAGGAAGGGATGGATGGAGATAGACAGCAGACAGATACTCTGTCTTCTGTTTCTTCTTTTCCAACATTTCCTCTAAAAGCCAGGAGCTTGAAATGCTGCAGAGAATTTCGGAAGCCTGAGCGAGCCTGTGTAGCCCCACAGCCTCAGGGAAGACTTTCTGAAAACCACATCTATGTCCTTCAACTGTTTCATACACCTGTTTTGACTGTCAGACAGTTGGACATGACAGTACTTATGATTAAATCAGTCTTTATTGAACTTGCCTTCACTGGAGATTCTTGTGCTTATGCCAGTGTGCCATTTTGTTTCAGTTCAGTTCCATCATTTTACCCTTTTTTCAGTCAAATGACATCTAAACAATTTCATCCCGTCTTAATTATCGTCATACATATAAAATAGTATGCTCATTTAATAATAATGAGTTAATTTAGTGGTGATAATGGAAGGTGTAATGGTTCTGGTTCCTGCCAGGTCACAGTCACCAAAGGGGTGCTACTGATCACGGTGCAGACTCTCTGTTGGAGATGTTTGCTGATGTACTCAGCTGTTCGTAGCTTTATATCCACACAGAGGTCTTGCTATTTCTGTTTATCAACTGAAAAATGACACCTGAACGTCACAACAGTTGGTTAGCTGTGCAAAGTATCAACAGCCATTTGGTGTATTAATATAACATCCATCGTTTTCTGAGTTTAGTGGGGCGTCTGTTACTTTTAATCAACACTCAGTGGGTTATGTTATGATGGAGGTTCTTAATTTGACTTATGCTGCAGTGAGGGCGCACCGACTTTATCAGCTCAAAGACACTTTCTCTGATGAAGTGGTTTATCAGAAATTAGTTTTGCCACCCCACGGAGGTCGGTAATGACTGCGTACAATTTGACATGATGAGGTGCAGGGATGTGGTGATCTTAATGTGGCCAAACTTATTTTCCACCATCCTGCCCTCACTCGCCAGGGGTTTTTCTGATTATTAAGAGATGCCTTTCATATCTTCTCACTTGTGTCCTCTAATGACATGAGACATGACTGGATCATGCTGTGTTCTGATATGACCCCTGATTTTCAAGCAAAAACACCTTACATTACATCCACAAATTAAAATGGCTGACCCCCTCCAACAATATGCATAGATTTAGTCACACCAGGAAGAAGCTAGCCCCCAAAGTTTCTTTGCAGATGTGTCAAAAAACCTGTAGGTGAAGCTGAAATAGAGCTTCTAAATTTAACTTGCAGTTGTTTTAGGTACTATGGACAAAAAATGTGCTATTTGTTTTTTTCTACAATATACATCTGTTTGTGTGAAATGCTGCTACAACACTGTGATTTCTGATACCCAGTCATATTAATTTTATGTTGAGTAGCTGTTTAGCCCATTGACTGGCTCCATGCTTGCAGTATGCTCTCAGATGACAGACACACAGTGAGGGCCGGTGAAGAGACGGATGAGGCAGGTAAAAACTATCGATTTTTTGACGGTCGACTGATATGGTGGCCAGCAAGCCACACCACCGTGTCTGTTCTGATGGGGGTCCGGCACGGGCCACTGACAGACTGATGGCAGCATTAAGGTGGGCTTCTGTAGTTTCTGCTGTGACCACTTACCGTGGACGGGGTGCTCGCTGTCTGTGCTTCATTGACACGAGGGTGGCTTTAGGTTGTTGACTCAGTGGAATAGCAAATGTTGGGTGTCACTGGGGAGCTTTGCAAACATTTTACGGTATCTGTTTTCAACTGTACTTTCCCACTGTAACTGTAGTTTCAAAGACAACTTCTTTGATCCTGAGGCCTGGTAGGGGTCATCTTAGGCAGGCAACTTGACTTGGAATATGCATACAGAAACCCTGCTTATAGTTTTTGTTCATCTAGTGTTCTAAGTTTTGCTGTGCTGAGATCAGCTGTGAATTTGGTAGCAATAAAATTGCATCTTATTGGTACTGGTAGATCCATAACACTTTGTAGTGTAGCAGTAACACTTTGATCATTGTCCATGAGTGATGAAATAGCTAGCAGCACATAATCATAATCAGAAATTTGAAATCACTGACTGCAATGCTCCTACACATATGCAGAACCAGTAGAGAAATCAACGTTGCTAATAATATACACTACCATTCAAAAGTTTGTGGTCACTTAGAAATGTCCTTATTTTTGAAAGAAAAGCCTTTTTTTTCAGTGAAGATATTATATTAATCAGAAATCCAGTCTAGACATTGTTAATGTGGTAAATGACTATTCTAGCTGGAAGCGGCTGATTTTTAATGGAATATCTCCATAGGGGTACAGAGGAACATTTCCAGCAACCATCACTCCTGTGTTCTAATGCTACATTGTGTTAGCTAATGGTGTTGAAAGGCTAATTGATGATTAGAAAACCCTTGTGCAATTATATTAGCACATGAATAAAAATGAGTTTTCTTGAAAAACATGAAATTGCCTGGGTGACCCCAAACTTTTGAACAGTAGTGTACATCAGATATTTATGTTTAAGTGGAATGTTGGATAGTTTTACACACTAGTCTTAAGGTTACAAGTGGAGTTAGAGTCTAAACATTGTAAAATGTGAGCTTTGAATAAGCATTAGAGCTTAATTCCTGAAGGGGAATGACATCTCATCAGTGCAATGCTTTAAACATCACCCTGGTACAGTGTGTTTAGTGTGGTGCATTCAAGATCATTCACTTTTCTCGCTTCCTCTCCACTCAGTGTTCTCTCTGTTACTCCCGGTAACGTTAACAATGTGTTGGGATTACACTACCAGTATAACAATAGATGATGCTAAATTGTTGTCAAGTGAAATGGATCATCTGGAAGGAGTTACACTTGGCTAATTTTGCCTTAATGGTCTCATTTGTCGAGAAGGATTTTAGTCAATAATCAGGGTCTACATTTAGCAGCGAACGACTCTGTCTAATTTTAATTTCTCCTGTGGTTTTCGCACCAGTAGCTGCTGTTCTCAAGGACTCCTCTGAGAGTTCAAACATCTCCCATTCTGTTTGCAGCAGTGAATATATGTTGTCTTACTTTGCTCTGTGACCGTACGCTAAATTCAAACAGGGCAATAAATGCACAGCAGGTGTGGGATAAATGGCTTTCCATACTGATCAGCAAACTGTAAAAATGTCACATTTGTGTGTTCTTTCTTGGGGCATCTTAGAGGCACAGTTCAAGGCAAATACTGAATGCATTTTACAGCTGACAAAGAAATTGTGTAGGAGGCAGATCATTGTGGGAGCTGCACTGACATTAAATATGTCTTCATTTACAGTCTCTACACCTCTTTCAGGGTTTTTCCTGCCTCAGAATGAGACTTTAGGGTGTGACTGAGCACGACAGTAAACATGATCAATCCAGGTACAGTAAAAGCAATGAGGCTGTGTGTTCTTATCCCACAGAGGTAAATATGTGTTCCTGTTATTATAAATGAAACCCCAATTAACAAACCTAGTTAAACAATGTAATTGCTAATTTTATTCTCGATTCTTGGTTGGTGGTTTTCCTGTTGGTGCTGAATACTAAAAACATCTTTGCAGGAAAAACTCTGCTCATTTCTTCTTTTAGGTAACCATGATATCCTGGACTGAATCCGTGTGTGTGTGTGAGACAGAGAAGTTAAGCATGTACATTGGACCAAAAATAATCCCAGACTCCACATTCAGCCACTAAGAAAGCGCTCTACCATTTCTATACAGTACTGTAGCTTAGTGTTGTCTGTTGAGTCAAGAGCCCAGAACTCAGTGAAAGGACATTGTCATATTGTCAGCACATCATTTGCTCCATGTCGTCATGGTGCTTTGAATTGCAGTGAGTGTACAATGGAATATACTGTGTACAGATGTAGAGGTTGATGACCTGCCTTCATTTATATCTCTGAATGTGCTGATAAATTCCTGATCTCTCTCCGTCCGTATTCAGCTACACAGTAGACTTATTTTACTGTCACAGTGGCTCCATTTCCTGAGCTGATCACACACCATGACCCAGACCCACAGATGGAGCTCTGGTTTCATAAAGATATCTTAGACGAATGGAAAGGGTTATGCCACTCTAAAACAAGGTAGACGGTAGGGCTGCAGCTATCGATAATTTTAGAAATCGAGTAATTGGGTAATCGGTTTCTGCACTTGGCATGCACGTTACAGCATCGAAACTGGAAGTGAGCGTGCTGTGCAATAGAAATAACCGTCCTGGCAGAACACGGGCAGTACAGGGGTATTCAGCTGAAACTCAAAGCCATGGAACCCCACATGTATTTAGTTGGTGATGCCGAAATTGCATAAATATGTTTTTTATGTTTGTTCCTTTTAAACTGCTGGTACTGCAGCTGATAGAACACGAATAAGAAAATTCGTTAGAATATTACTATTTATTACAGAGAACATTCAATCAGTAACATTAGTTTCACACTGATTTAGCCACAAATTAAAGTGGTTTCCTTAATTATGAGACAGTGTCAGACCTACTTGCAATTTTCTTGTGCAGCTGTCGGCTGCATTGATCAATAAAATAAGTACATTAACACATGTTTAACAGTTTTCCACCAGCATTATGTCTTACATAACATCCAGTCACAGCGCTTTTTAGCGTCATAAAGTTTTATGTTCCTCATTGTTGTCCATTAAAACATGTTCGCATTGCGTTAAATGCTCCTGTTTGCGTAACGAGTTTGAAGAAGAAAGTCTGAGTTAACAGAGAAAATGGAAAACCACCTTCATACCTGTTTACTCTGAGGTTTTAGTTTTTGTTGAGCTGACTTACACAAAGGAATCCTGACTTTGTCAAACTATCTTCATAGTTCAGCCCTCTGACACTGTAAACACTAGAAAAGCTGCTCCAGTGAAAACGGAAGTGTCCCGTCAAATTCAAAATCCCCTCATGAATTATTGATGGTCGTATAGAATGAAGTCTGGGTCTGGACACGAATCGCCGTCCTCCAGTTAGTGACCTGGGATCTAGTATTGTAGTGGATGGTAAAGAGCTTTGGTTCAGAGAATTTTGCCTCGAGGAATTTTAGTAATCGAATTGCTCGAATAACTCTGCTGAAATGAGGAATCATTTTAGTTCTATTAGGAAGCTTAATAAAATTAAAGCCTGACTTCTTTCAAATCCCCAGACTAACTAAGACCTACTCTTTCTCTTTAAAATCATGGTCTAAACTCCATTCTCATTTACATTTTTTGGGAAATGTATTTTCTGCTGAATTCAATTTGTTTCTAACAAACATGTTAGGAATCAAGGTATCTTCTGTTTCTTCTGTTGCGTTACTGTAGTTCTTTGCCGGCCAAACAATCATGTATCAGATGGGGTAGGACTTGTCACCTTGGTAACCCCAAAAATGGAGAAAAAGATTCAAGCATTTATTGAAAGGGTGGCCCCAAACCATACTTTTCCTAAATCACATAGTTTTGGTGCTTAACTCAACCAAAGAAAAAATGAAAGCCAAAAGTAAACAATGAATGAAACTCAAATCTAAGTATAATGGGATGCAAACCCTGGTCTCCAGGGCAACAGCTGTGTGCCAACCTGTCAACCTGAAAACCTCTCTTGCATCTTAGATGATAAAATTAAGTTGAGTTCTATAGGAACGTAACTCTGTGGAGACAGTTTACTCAGGAGTACACTCTGGATATGCTCAGGGTTGCAATGATAACAACCACTGACCCATAACTAACTGGCTTATTTGCAATAGTATTATACCAAAATATAACTCAAAATCCTTTTTATTTTCCTTTGACAAAGTTAATGTAACCATTTAGTATTTACCCATGCTCCCGTCTTGGTTGTCATTTGCTTCTGTCTCCTTGCCAGCTTGCTGGCCTGCTGTCAGTGCAAATACTCTGAAAGATGGGTGGAGGATTGTCGCTGGTTGCATCAGTGTTGACCCCTAAAACTCAGCTTCCCCGTCCACCGTTTATACTCCAGAACAAAACTCATTGCTGTGCTGTACATGATCAGCACCACAAGTCTCAAAGACTTTCTTTGGAGTCTTTTTTTCATCTTTTTTTTTGTATTTATTCATATTTTAAGTCATTAACTACTGCTTGTAGTAGATTTATATTTGTCATTAAATGTTGCCCGCTTGTTTTTGCATTATTTCTGTAAATCTTTGATGCTTCTGTTTTCAGTGGGATTTGCACTATTTACTGCTGGACTGAATAGAGATGCACATTATCTCTTTTCTCTCTTTGTTTTTCCATTTAATTTTATAGCATTTTTAATAGTTTGAATTACGCTATCATTTCCCCAGAATACCACGCAGATGCATCTGTCTTAAGACTGTCAGGAACTAGACAGATTGCTGCAACAGATGCATTTAGACATCTGTGAAGTCTGACTTCTCATCAGATTTAATTCTCATTCCAGCACCTGTTGTTTAGTTAGGCTGAGCAATAAATTGCAGATTGCAGATCCAAATCACAGTTTGAAACAATGCAACTTGAAAATTGAGAAGCCTCTCATTCAGGATGTGCTTCATGCAGTACATCTGACCCAGGGTTTAAACAGTTTTGTCAATGGTTTTACAAATTCTAGCCATCCTTCTGATGTGAAACTCAAATGGAGTCTTGTGGTAGAGTGCCATCACCTGTTTTAAATCGATTCTGCATTGATTATTACACTGAAGTTTGGGATTAGCAAGAATGAAAGGAAAAATGTACAAAACAGTGGTGAGACCTGCCGTGTTGTATGGTTTAGAGACAGTAGCACTGAGGAAAAGACAAGAGGCAGAGCTGGAGGTAGCAGAGACTAAAATGTTGAGGCTCTCTATGGGAGTGGCCAAGATGGATAGAATCAGGAATAGTAGTACATCAGCGTGATAGCGCATGTTAGATGTTTTGGAGGTAAAGCCAGAGAGGCCAGACTGAGATGGTTTGGAGAGATACTGAAAATACTGGTAGAAGGATGCTGACGTTTGAACTGCCAGGCAGGAGGCCTGGAGGAAGACCAAGGAGAAGCTTTATGGATGTAGTGAAAGATGGAATAACGTTAACTGGATGCAGAGGATAGGGTTCGATGGAAGCCGAAAGGAAAAGAAGGCTATTAAACTGAAGCTTGGGATTAGAAAATTACATTGTTCATCAAATCACAATGTCTGTCAGAACAATCTGAATAATTTCCACACATCTCTCAGCCCTAATAGAGAATCCATCCCGCCCACAACATTTTTTTTCTTTGTCTCTTTAGTTATGAGTCTCCACTGACTACCATCACATCTACCTCCTAATGTACTCCAATGAGAATTAGATTAGGGATCCTCTGATTGCTCTCTAATTGGACAATCATGGCAGGTTGATGTACAGTCATGGTATACAGTGTCTCTCTTCCTGTGGCTCTGCGTTTGATGACGGAAACTTGAATCAGGACAGAAATGCTGCTTTTAGTCTGAGATATATTGTTGTTGTTGCTTTGGGTTTTCTGATGTGCTGTTTTGTTTGTCTCCCCAGTCCAGCTTTCTGCTTTTTGCTGCTTGACATCACCAACACTAAAATACAGTTGGTTTGCCAAAGTCTGGTCTGGCTTTGACTGCGGGGATACATAGTAATATGAATAGTAGCTGTGAGAAAACTACTAGCTAATAACAAATGTGCTCAAATTCTCTTGCGTTGTCTTAAGATGATGCGCTATGAGAAAAGTTTTGACCCTTGACTGAGAACCAAAGAAAAAACCTTGTAGCCAGGTCAAAGCCAGAACATTTGCATCTCTCTGTGTCTACATGATGCTCTTTAAAAGTTTAATTTCAGAAGCATCACTTCTGTTGAAAAGACTGCATGACACTACACCTGCCTTACTGGGATACCCTCACCCAAACTCTGTTCATGAAGGAAAGCTGTGTTGACTATTATGAAGTGTAGCTAAGAAAAGATTTAGATTATGATCAGAAGCACTTAACTCACAATACAGTCGGCTTTGCCTTATATATACTTATGTAAATATCTGAGTTAATGAGGGATTAATTCTAGATACATAAAATATTAGTGTCAAACAGATGAATAATATTATGAGCAAGTCAAACAGGAATAATCGACATTGTGTGTTAGGAAAATCAGATACATTTTGTGAACTGAGCCAAAAAGAAAGGTAAATTTAGATATAAAATCCATCTGCCAGGCTGTAAGGGGACATTTCCATTTTGCACTACCTTCCTGCTAATGTACAAATCTTTCAATAAGCACTAGATTTTAAACAAAATTCTTTTACATTTGACTTCATTGCAGCTCCTAGAGACCCAGACCACCTCACTTGCTGAACATCCACTTATCGATATACAGTTGGATATAATTTACCAGTGTTCCCTAAATCCCTCCAAAGCATGCTCTGGTACATACTAGCCAGGTGGCTGTGCATGGAGAAGCCTCTCGTCTCCATTCCGTTATTGCAATGAAGAAGCTCAGATGGGTGTGAGAGTTTTTTTATGTGCAAATTTTCTGAGTCCACTCATTTAATGTCATAATAATTTAATTGTGATCCTGATTAATCGAGTAATGGTGCAGCCTGATTCTGAATCAATAACCACAACTCAGACTCATTTATATTTAATGAAACAATGCTTAACACAGCCTTATATTCTCCATAGACCAGTTGTATCTGCCTCTGCGATATTGGACGATATTTAAGGGTCAGAATTGTTTAAACTTTCTATAGAGAACCTGTTCAATTAAAACATTATATTTTCTTGTTTGTTTTACCTTTTGTTCTTTGTTTTGGGATGATTCCCCACTCGCACAGTCCATGATTTACTTTCTTGGCTTCTTTATTCCAACACCTAACATTTCCAGGCGAAATGTTAAAGCCGATTTTTGATTGTCGGTCTCTTTCATCTTTGCAGCATAATTCAAATCAAACAGGTGCTGTGTTGTTGAGCAGGAACAGAGTGAGCTGCTTTTAGAGCCAGTTTAGTGTTGTGATTGGAATATTTTGCTTTTGAAACATAAAATTAGGTAAATCAAGGTAAAACAGCCTGCTGTGTTCGAATATTAGATTATCATATTCAACTCATGTAAACACACTCTGATCTCAAGATTATAATAGTAATTTACTCAGGTGCTCATCAGCAATGCGTTATGCTTGTGTAATTTGTGTGTGTATGTGTGTGTGTGTATGTATATAACATCTGCTCTACAGTTCAAGTGTAGCAGCACCTGCAGGGGGATTTTAATGGCACCCTGCCAGACAGGGCTGTCTTTATGTGGATGTGTGTAATTTCAGCACAGACCAGCACACAGTGCCTAATGTACCAACACCGTTAGGGCTTATTTCTGCTGCACTTTCACTTATTATCTGCCACTCTCTCACGGTCTTCTTTCAGTTAATTATTCTTTTGCTAGCATCTCTGGCCGCGTGCGTTATGTGCATATCTGGATGATGTGCACGTGCTCTCTGTTCTCCACTGCACACCCACAGTAGAGACTTATTGCCCCTGGCAGCATCTCTCAGAAGCTGCTTTGATTCATTTAGGAGATTCCCAGAGAGCAGAGCTTCATCAGTCAAACACAACCGTGCAACCTTTTGTTGCTATAAATGGTTCAGCCTCCTGTAACACGTTTCTCTGTGATTTATTTATTTTCGTCACACAAGGTGAACATTAATTTATATGAAATCATTTGACACCTTAGTGAACAACAAATGGGTCGCTCTTTGAATGATCAACAGAGAAGCCATTAATTAGGCATTGTTTAGATTGAGAACATGATTAATGCAGACTTCGCCCAGTGATAGGCTTCATTTCCCAGTTTCCCTCCTGTTACAGTGGTTTATTCCTCGGAACCAAAACACTACTGCTAAGCATTTGTTAGCAGTGTCACATTAATCACTGTTTATCTAATGTGCTATGCAAGTCGTCAGTGTAACATTAGAGCAATGTCAGTGGCGGTCAAAGCAGCTATTTTCTAACATGATGTATCGCTGCAAACTCCAGTAATAATGTTGTTTCACAGTAATGGATTTACTGTATTACATAATGAACAGAACAACTTTTCAGCATCAGCTGAATGACAACCACGCTTCTGCTGTTTACTAACTAGCTGGCATGGTCCACGGGTTCTGGCGTATTCGAGTTGAGCTCAGTGGACTGATGATCTCTCTGGTCGCTTGTTAGACAGGTTTTCATATAAGCTGTCAATCCAAGAATCTGAGTTTCAATCGTCCATTTCTGCAGCCTCCAAGCTGTCAATCCTCGCTCAGTCACTTTCACTCATGAGGGGTTCAACCGTCTAATGCCTGTGCATGACGGTTAGGCAATATGCAATAACAATAACATTAGCTGTCAGTCCATCGCCTGACACTTCTCACTGTACAACCTCACTCTCCTCCTCCAAGCTGCAATAATGATTAAAGTCATTACACACAGAGTCCAGTGATCGCTTGTACACCTACAGCATGCTCACACACACACACACACACACACACACACACACACACACACACACACACACACACACACACACACACACACACACACACACACACACACACACACACACACACACACACACACACACACACACTTCTTCACATCAAACCCCCTTCACTTGGGCTTTAGCTGTGGGAATACAGCAGCTAAATTAGCATAATAAATTAATATCAAACATCTTCATCCAGCATGCACAGGCTCAGAGCACCAGAGCTCTAACCAACTCTTTATCTTTAATGCCTCCCCAGCTATCAGCAGTAGCATAGCTGACTGACCACTCAGTCCTCGGCATGATTCATCTTGGCATTGTTTGCCACCCAGATGAAATGGGCTGCAAGTAGCAACCAGGAACTGTACAAAATCAACTTTTTCAAAATGGTTTCTGTGGTAATTTCTGTTGTATAATTACAGATAATATCAATTTAAAATCACAAAAAAAGTCAAAATTTTTTAGGTTAACCCAAAAAATGAACAAGTCAAAACTCTGAATAGCAAACACATCAAAATACAGTATTTTTACAATTGATAATTTGTTTTATTGCAGTAAATAACCACACTATTTTGAATGTATTAAAAATCAGCCTAATGTTGTTTTTTTTCTGAAAAGTAATATATATAAAGGATTGAAACATGCTAAATATTTTAAAATGTTGTTGTTGCAAATTACAGATAATATCTAGTAAGTTTACACACACACACACACACACACACACACATACACACACACACACACACACCTACACACAAACACACACACACACACACACACACACACACACACACACACAAGAATGATAATAATAATTTTCACATTGATTCCAAAAAATGGCCAAAAATGTACATAATGTCCATCTCAACAATCTGTATTTTTACAAATAGAAATTTATTCTTGATTTATGAGTTTTTTAATCCAGAAAAAACCTTAATTATTTTACATGTGTTTGTTGTTATTTATTATAAATGTATTGTTGACAGTTTCTGTGAATGTAAAGATTGTCCCTGTCTTTGTTAAACTGCAAATTTGCTCTTATTTTTTATTTGTTTATTTTTTCAGTTTTTGAACATTACTTTATTCCTTTCTTTTTTTTCTGGGACTCTTTCTGCAAGATTTTCAGATTTTTTTTTATTTTTTACATTTTTTGTTAGTTTTTTTGTTACACAGTCTAACAAATTGCACTGATCAGTGAAATTGTATCTTTTTACTCATATTGTTAAAAAAATAGACATATATATATACCATGATGTGATTAACATTTTTTTCTATTTTTGTTTTGTTTTTGTAGGTTTTTATTTATTTATTCTATTATTTTTTGCTTGTTGTAAAAATGACTAATGCACAGTGGATGGATGGAAAATCCTCCAGATGTTCAGCCCAGCTCCTCATCTACATGTAGCCCACGAAACTTCAGCCCAACTGCTGATAGACGTTTATCCAAGAGTAAAAACCCACCATGTCTGTATTGACTCCAGTTGTCAGACACATTTAGAGTTGTATTTTCGATTCTTGGTAATGATACTGACTTGCATTTTATTATGCACGGTGTGATCTGCATCCCCCTGCCTTGATGCATAAATGTTAGTTATGTGGTGTAATTGGAAATCACAGGGAGATTCAGCATTGAATAAACTACAACTTCAGTGTAAGGTCTTGGCAGAACAACAGAGCTTTCAGGAGGTTCGAAAGTGCTAGTAATGTATCAAAGGTGACATTTCATACCCTTTACCACCAGTTAACACAGCTCCCCGGGGGACCTGTCAGTGACGTGCTTTGGCCAAAATACCACACGGATCAGATGCCACAGCACCCTGCATTCTCTGTCTAAACAGCCCTGTTCAGAATGGCCGGGTTGAGCGTCTGGTTCTAAATGATAATGAGCTCACATCAGCCTCTACCTAAACGAGGAGTGCTCAGAGCTTCCATGGCTGTTGTGAGCATGAATCCAGGCAGAAACGTAGCTGCCTAGGAAAACAAGGAAGGGCAGCCATGTATGCGTATGGAAATTAGCTTGATTTGGGGCAGCACAGTGATGCAGTTCTGGTGCATGCTAGTGATAGGACTGTTGCCTCAAAGCTGTAAGGCCCTTAGAGTAAGATACAACCTATAAGGTGTATAAAAGATCGGGACATTTGACATTAATGAGAATTTCTAAGCAGAAACCCAGTCAACAAAAGTCATACCAATTAATGTTTCACTTGTTGATCAATCAGTGTTTAGAAGAGACACATTTACTTTAGAAGGACTTGAGTTTAACTTGGGTAGCTAATAGATAGGTAAAGTAATAGAGAATAAGTTACAAAAAGCATCACAATGACTTTATTAAAACAAGAAGAGCACTCTTAGAGCGCAGTACTCCACCAAGGCTGGTCAGTCGTTGTATGATTTCCAACGGATAAATCCACAGCGGTGGATTTTTAGTAGGATTGCAATCATGTGATCATCAGCAGGCAGCTGACATAGCGTTCATTTGTTGTCATAGTTGCAGTGATGCTGTGCCGCTATCTCGCAATGATACAGAAATCTTTAACAAATCATTGGATCCAGACTATAAGCCACATCACTGCCAAAATCTAATCAGGTGGTCCTTGTGTCATTTCTGACCTTCCCCGAAAATTCCATCCAAATCTGTTAGTCCGTTTTTGAGTAATGTCGCTAACAGATAGACAAACATACGTATGCCGATCGTCACATAACTAAATAAACTAAAACATAAACACAATAGGACACTGACTACATATAAGGAGACAATCTAGTGAGGGAATCAATAAATGCGGAATGGGAGTGTGAACGCATGCAAACTAAATAAATGATGACTGTGATTGTCACTGGGAGCAGCTGGTGAAAGCATTGATTAATTTACAGTCAGAAAGAAGGTGAGTGATGCAGTAGCAGGTTGTGACTGTCAAGGGTTGGTTGAGAACAGCAGATGGGATGGGTGCCTCTGACCACTAATAAACACAATCCTAACAAAGGAAAGCCAAAGTTGTATTTCAGTGAAGATTTTTAGAAGGAATATGTTGGAGGACCAATTTCTAATCACAAAAGGTTGGTGTTACAGTTCAGCCCTCCTCCTGGGTACAGATACCAGATTACTTTAGAAATATCTTGAGGAAATTTGCATCTTATTACTAAATATTAATAGTAATAATGATTTAAGATCTGATATCAGGCCACCCAGGAAATTGCAATGAACTCATATCTTCTAACTTGCATAATCAAGATTATACGTTCAAAAACAGGTGGCCAAAAAAAAAAAAAAAACAATTCATGATTTCTGTTCTTAAAGAAGAAGATACTGTGTCTGTCTGAGAGTGAGGAAGTGTGGTGAGGAGAGGGTCTGGAGGTGAAATACAGGTCACAGCAAGGAAGACAACTTCTCTGCAGGTAAGGGGAGCAGCAGATACTGAGATTCAGAGTTCTTACCAACTCTTTGGGAATTAGGTTTTGTTTTCTTTGTTGTCTGGTGTCAGGAGCAGATGGTCCTGATGAATAGAGGTCTTTGTTGGTTTTGTGCTCAGAGTGGCTCAAGAGGTCTCACCTAATGTACAACTATAAGAAAGAATCCTTGGAGTTCACAGGGTGTTTGGTCTTGAATGCATCAGTCATTCAGCCTCTCTGCTCAGACATATGCTACCTATGTTTGAAATCTGAGCAAAAAAGAGGCTCCCTGAACAACAGTGTTCGTTGTTGTTGTGAGTTACTAATTAACTTTATGTCACTTCAACATTTCTTTTTGTATGTGTGTGTATAAGTTAAATCACAACACAGAGTGGGTGGAAGCGGAACTTTCATTCTGAAATATTTACATATAAAACATTAAACGTCTTTGCTAAACACAATGGAATGGAATGGACGATGTGACTTATGTAACCCGGTTAGTCTGACATTTCTGCCGTGCTCATAACTGAAACCCTCAGAGCAATCAAAGATTAATGAGCACATTAACTCCATTTATTTTGACACTAGTCCCAGTAACCCACTCTGACATTTTAGATCTCAGTGAAGCCTTATAGTCTTACTTTGTTCACTCAAGAGGCTCCCCTGGTAATAAAGACAGAAGAACAAGGAGGGAATATAATGAAAACATAATAGAAAAGGAGAACGGAAAAGAACAAATGAATAGAATGTTCCGTTACAAATCCATAAGGCTTTCGTTTAACTTGATCTGAGTGACATGTTTAAAGATTATGGGAGGTTTGCTACATTAGTCTTGTACTTCTGAGAATACTTCTTGGACTAGATTGTGTTTTTTAAGTGCATCTGTGTATAATACGCTATCCCACATTTCGTGATCTTTTCCCGTGTGGTGTGCTTTAGAGTAAAAGTCTTGTCTCTTGTCTCTAGAGAAGAGCTCGATGACTTGGAATGGTTGGTGAAAATGCGAAACGGAGATGGATTAGCTTGGATGCAAACCCAGACTGCCACAGAGGAAAAACTGAGAGACAAAAATGTTAACGGTGCTTCTCAGTCTGGTCATCCATGTAGGAGGATGTCATCACTTCTGTTTCCTGCTTAAAAAATCCCCATCTCCCTCTCTCTGGTGATAGATACATCTGGGCTTCATTACTTTCTTCAGCTGTCTCATTTGTCTCATGCATTTTGCCGCGTCGAGTTTGTCTTCTATGAGTAAACTTCGGTTAAACGAAAAAGAAAAATGAGACTCAGTCCTAGTAAACCGACTGAATGAGAGGAAGAAAGCGTAATGAAATGCCAGAGTCACAGAGATAATGGAAAAAGGAGGGAAAAAAAGAAGATGAATTATGTGGAATGTCAGATGATGAAATGTCATGTAAGACCTTTGTAAAGTCAGTCAGCGAAAATAAACAGTATACTCATAAACAACAGAAATTAATTGGACCTCTCTTGGTCATCATGTTTGTCCCCCAGTAGCTGAATACAAAAAAATGTGAATTCTGGCTTGATGTACATCTTTCTTTGTTTTTGTTTTAATTTCACTCAGCTCCTTACTAGCGATGTCCTGGTCCAGTCTCAAAGATTAGGACTGATGCTGAACAAGGCTTTTTCTAACTGATCGCTCTTTGCTTTGTTGAGCACAAACCTAAACCCAATAACTGGTTTTCATCCACTGTCACAGAGGTGCTCAATTTGTGGCAGGATGTAAATTCGAAATAGCAATCCTGGCTTGTCTCAAACACTTGAGGTCCGGGCGGAGGTCATTAAGCATCACAGAAGTCATTGTCATGGTACCCATTGCTAGCTAAACCCCCCAAATCCCCTGCTTGTCTGCATGAAACTGTCTGTAGTCCGAGTGACCACCTTCTCGCTGCAGTGTAAAAGAACAGGAAGCTCTACCTGCTGGGACAAACAGACACTACCGGTAATCTACAATGTATTTTCTGATATGTACACTACTGTTCAAAAGTTTGGGATCACTTAGAAATGTCCTTATTTTTGAAAGAAAAGCAGTTTTTTTCACTGAACATAAATAAATACATAATATTAAGTTAATCAGAACTACAGTCTAGATATTGTTAATGTGATAAATGACTATTCTGGAGACAGCTGATTTTTAATGGAATATCTACATAGGGGTACAGAGGAACATTTCCAGCAACCATCACTCCTGTGTTCTAATGCTACATTGTGTTAGCTAATGGAGTTGAAAGGCTAATTGATGATTAGAAAACCCTTGTGCAATTTTGTTAGCACATGAATTAAAGTGTGAGTTTTCATGGAAAACTTGAAATTGTTTGGGTTGTCCCAAACTTTTGAGTGGTAGTGTATACAGAGAATACAAATTCCAGTTGCCTTTAGGAGCACGTGAAGCCAATGTACACGCTACTCTCTTCACACTACATTTCAGACAATATCCTACCGGGGCTTTACAACAAGGCATTTGACAACATACATAGAATTATAGAACAGCCTTGAGAGCTTGCAGAAATGCAAATAATTGTCTTAACACATTACAGAGCTCCATTGGATTGATGTTAATAACCTGAATATACTTGAAGTGTGTATGATCTATAAACAAAATAGTGTAGGATTCAGACTGTATCGGCAGATACTAAATGAATGGGATCCAGTGGAAGGCAGAAACCTCAAAAAGTTCTTCCAAATAAATGGATGAATGAATGAACAAATTAATAAATAAATAATATTGAAGAAACTTGTGCAACCTTACAGGTTTAAAGAAAAAAAAAAGCAAAAAAAAATGAAATGTTTCTGCCGCTGGCTAAATACAACTCTTGAGTGTAGGGCGCATGTACTGATTGGATAAATCAGTGGCCATTTGCCTGGAAGCAGGCTCAGGGGCTAGTGTTAATCTGAAATGTATTATAAAAATATTTACTGACATGCTGCTTCTCATATCCTTTGAGCTGATGCATGTGTGATGAAGCTAAATCACCCCTGACACTCACTTAGTCTAAAAGGTGAGCATAAATATGGATGGAGATGCAGGAGCTGATAACCAGGTGAAAGCCTACTGCCAGTACTAAGGCTAATTTGAGAGTTTAGTTTTCATGTACAACGCATATGTTGAGCAACTTCAAGAAAAATGCATCTGTGTAAGGTTTCTTGTTTTGTGTATGCACTTAAAATCTCTTGCCACTGCCATTGCATTTCATTTTATTTTCTGAATTTTAAAAGCATTATTCTTTCTTTCATAAGAGAAAATAAAAAAATAATTTAAAAAAAAAACATCAAAATGATCACCAGTCATCAAATGAAAACACATTTTATTGTTTTGTTAGAATTGTTCAACTTTTGAACCATCTATACATGTAGGTAGACATCACCTCTTCTGTGTTTGGTTCAGGAGATATGGTGCAAAATACATAATTTGGCTGCAGCAGAAAGTAAAATAACTCTCATTACTGCCAAGAGGGGTCTTTGTTTCTTCCTTTCTGAAAACACATGGCCCAATCTGTACAACATCAGCTCAGATCTGACACATATTACCTGGACTAAAACACCTTTGAACACAGTAGTATTAGTGCTTTCAGAGGTGCAGAGTGCCATAATTTTGTCTTGGATGTGGTGGGTGCATGCAGGGAGTACATCGCCATGGGTGACAACTCAAATTTCCACACTTGTTTTCCTCCAGGGTCTCTTCTTTTGCTCCTGTCTTCTTTTGGAGTTCAGATTTACCGTAAATTTTTGCATCAAACCAATTTTTTTTCGATGTGAAAAGCAGCAAATTGAAATCTTGCGCAGCTGGAAGCAGAGTGATTCAGTTGAGATTGGAGCAAAAACTGCTGTCGCTCTGCTCTCATATGCTTCTTAGGAAGAACTATCACTCAGAATTCAGCTTCAGTGGCATTGATCAGAATATCATTCACAACCTTGATGGTGGCAGATGAATGATTGTCTGTTGTTCTCTTTCCTTTTTTTTAAATTGGTATGTCAGGCAGACAGACAGACAGGCAGATGGACTGACTGATCCCTCCAGGCGGCTATGCTGTCAGTTCATAAAATACTTTGACCCCAAACTCACAGTTATACATAAGGTCAAACTGTCCACAGTTTGGGTTGATGCCTTCTTCTGGCATTGTTTTACACTTAGAAATCAGATAGATCATTTTTTTTTTTTTTTTTAAAAAAGGCTGTTTTGAGTCCTGTGACTCGAACTGAGCTGATTTGCTGTCTGTTAGATTCTTCAGAGCTTTGTTAAATGAAAGGAGTGAAGAACAAAGACGGAGAGAGAGACATACTGCTTCTGAACAAACATAAGATGCTGACAGGGCAGCAATGCTCTGCTTTCATTTATTGGAGTCGATAACAACTAGATCAGTCTTCAGAAGCAGTCAATGAACTCAACTGGACCTCCGTTCAATAGTAATCAACACTGATTCATGTTCATACAGACGGTCCTAGATTCTGGGTCAACTGCTGCTCATTTTTCTGAGCACCGATTCAGTTGTGGTTGTGCCGTATGCAGCATCTGAGTTAGATATAAATCGATAAATAGCGTATAAGGTGTGAAAGGTTATGAAGAGGAGGATTTAGAGATTCATGAACCTGAACCAACAGGCTCAGTGACTGGATCAGTGTTATTGCCATCATCATATATAGTGATATATGTGCGTCAAATGTCTAAATGGGAGGATTTTGGCACTAAGATTCCCACATTTTCCCTTTTAAGGGTTGCTTGCATTAAACCTGTGTAAAACGCATTTGACATCCATCGATCTACTTTAAAATCACCATTAGCATCCCGTCCTGTTGTCCTCTTTAGTCCAGGAAATGGGTTATACAAGGGGGAGGGGGCATGGCTTTTACAGTTAAAGTACGACAATTGCACAGGGAGTCAGTTCGTTCAATCCAAGCCCTTTGATTGCATAACAGCACAATAAAATACAAAGAGAAGTTTATATATTAATCCTCTGGCCTTTGTTAATTTTTCAAACAATACTTCAGTTTTATTAAGAAACACTGATATGAGGCAGTGTTCTGTGTGTCATTTTTTTTTTAAAGACGCACAAACTAGCTTCTCCCTGTTAGCATAATGGAGCTGACCTTTTGAGCCCCATTTAATTAGGTTTAAACCATTTTCCTGCACAGTCCTTCTTTGTGTAGCCACGTTTGATGTTAAAATGGTAAATGTTGCCATAACACCTAATGGTTTGCAATTTTTGATAGTGATCACCTTCACCTCATGGCTCCATGTTTGACTGGTATTGTAGGGTGGCTTGATACTGTTGTAAAGATCTTGGCACCGATATCTGTAGGTCACAGGGACTGTAGGTCACAAGTGATGTTTTAAACTCGATTGGAGGAAAAGAATTCTGTGAATCAGACTGATGGAGGAGACTTTACCCATCTGTTATCTTTATTGTCTCTCCCTCTTCTCTACTTTCCACTTCCTCTGTCCTTTATCGTCTCATCTGTCTTCTGACATTTGTGTCGAAGGGAGTGTGTGAGGCTTTTCTAGTCTCACTGTTTACACCTAGTGATTAACTGCCATGATACTACACTCAAATCATCTGTCTGCAGCGGAATGAAAGATTTATTTATTTATCTATGTATTTATTTGTTTCCCCTTCATATAGATTTAGTGCCACAATGCAAAAAGATGTGATTCAGATTGTTAGTAATAAACCTAAAAGGGAATATTTGGTTCATTCCAAGGACAAAATATCAACTTCTTTGTCAGTCGTCGCAGCCGTACTTCTGTCTTTAGAAACAGTTCATTCGTTTGTTTGTTTAGTCATTCGGTTTGCTCATCTGTCCATCCGTCCGTCTGTTAATCCTGCAGCGGCATAACTAACAGTTCGGGTTTGAAGAGTTCCTTTGTTTGGTGTTTCATCTTGGTTTTTCATCTTTCTCCTCCTGGCTTGTCTGCACATCAAAGCCTCCAGCGAGAGTCCTGCCCGCTCTCAAAGACCTCAAGTCAGTACATCGGATGTGTTCATTCACCGCCCTGCCCTTCATGCAATTTGCATTTGAGCTTTATTTTTGATCAAAGAGGAATGAGGGGTGTTCAGGGTTATTGTCTCCCACAGATTACATGTTGTCTTCTGTCAGTTTTGAGCTCGCTGTTAGACAATCATAAAAACCAACATGCTGCAAACTCTGATCTTTGGGTTGTGAGAACACTGAGACTCTTCCGCCCTATGATTTCATATCCCATCTGATTACCCAGCAGGCTCCCTCTGGTCATTCTCTCTCATTATGCAGCTATTCCTTGTGGAAGAACGCATCAGGGGGGTTTGAGGTGGAAATACCATGTGTGAAAAGTGAATAGAAAGAAACTGAGAGCTATTACAAGCAATGATACAACTCTCAACAGCTTGACTTGAGCTGATTACAGTATGGCACTCAGTTAAAAGAAAGAAAACCTTTTTTTTCATTTTAATCTACATACATATTCATATATTCATAATAAAGTGCTTCATACTGCTGCATGTTTGAATAAATACATGCTGCTCCTGGAATCCTAATGCCCCTGTCATTACAGATATAATTATTTGTTAAATTAAGTCATTGAGCTCTGTAAAAATGCACAATATCCCAGAGAGTTTTTTTCTCTTTATTTTTGCAAAAAAACATTTATGTGATGCAGAAACATCCTGAAGCCATAATATTCTGAATATTAAACACTCTGTCCAATAATTAAGGGGAAATACTCTGACTTCTTAATTTCTGTCTTGCCAGTGGCAAAACGTGGGCAGTACTCAAAGAGCAAAACATGAGTAAAAATCAGAACAAAGTCTTCTACACAGGCCAGTTCAGCTTTTGGTGAAAGCATGTCAGCGCAATTACAGATTTGTTTTGTTTATTTTGACTTTGAAAATCAATTGCAAGTAAAGAATGAGGCAAGTGTCATAATATTCAAAACTTGAGCACGACTGTTTGCTTTGTTCACAATTCAAGTGCGGCATTTCACATATAATTGAGCGTGCACTGCTAGGTTATTATGCAGTCGTCATGCGTTTTATTGCTGTTGTGCTGTCATCAAACTAGCAAATTTAGCACGCCTTTGTATGACGAAGACACTATAAACTTTTTTGTGTTCATAGTTTTTAATTATTTGGTGTACAAAGCAGTAGAAGAACAGGCTTATTTTGAGTCATAAATTTGAAGGTGACCGCTTGAGAAGGAAGCCAACAAAGACATCCGCACATATAAAACACTCCCTCCCTGCATCACACGGCAAACCGTTAGGATGTTTACAACCTAAAGGCAATTTCAGCTCTCTCAGAGAAAACTGGACATTTCCTTCCAGCTAAAAGAGCTGTGTTGTGTCTGAGACTTCACAGGACTCTGGAATGGAGAAGCTGCATCCATGCTGTGACCTCTTGACCTTCTACTACTAACCCAGAACTTTATATGTAAGAATGAACTGAACAGTTTTTTAAACCTAAAATTAAGAAAATCTGAGCACCAGTGTGAGGACTATAGAATCAATAATCCTGGGTGCTTACATTCACTCATGTTAACTCTACAGGAAGACATAGACAAAATATTTTGGAATTTTCTCTCTCTTTCTGTTTCCAGACATAGAGAGACTATTTGTTGGAAGCATATATGCTCCAAAACAGGGCTGCACAGTAGCTTGGTGGTTAGCACTTTCCCCTTGCAGCTAGAAGATCCGGTTTGCGTCCCGGCCTTCCCGGGGATCTTTCTGCATGGAGTTAGCATGTTCTACCTGTACATACGTGGGTTTCCTCCAGGTACTCTGGATTCCTTCCACAGTCCAAAAAGACGGTTAGGTTAATTCGTAGCTCTAAATTGTCCGTAGGTGTGAATGTGACTGTGATTTTTTGTCTCTATATGTAGCCCTGTGATAGACTCGCCCGGCCATCACCGTCAGTTAGCTGGGATAGACACCAGCCCCCATCCTGCGACCCTAATGAAGATTAAGTGGTGTATAGATCATGGATGGATGGATATATGCTCCAAAACTCATAGTTTACTCATTGTTGAATGCTTGTATTTTTAATTCTATTAGAAATTTGCTACCATGTTTAATGAAATTAATTAGTTTACACACTTGTGAAAACCATTAGTTTTTATTTTCAAACCATTAGGCACCAACATGTCATATTCGATCTCACTTCAATCTACTGGTCATCAGAACCCTGTATCTGTACTCGCTGTATTTGCTCAACAACTAGATATGGATATTTATCTTCTGGTTTTAAAATCAGCTCTAAAGATACTTGGCCCCTGACTTCTCATGGAGAGTGTATCTAAAGAGAGGCCAACACCACCCCTGGGGGAGGGACAAAAACGCTACTGATTGGAAAGAGGCTTATCTGAATTTCACTCTAAAACTTCCTGTATAAAGGAAAATCACTGGAATGTTCTCTTTCTTTGCACACTTATCTAGGCTTTGCCGCTTCTGGCTTCGTTTTTCTTTCCCTTGCAGGGCAAATGGACCCCTGCTGTCTCTACTTTCCTCAAGAAACTCCAAACCAGCATGTTTCCACATATCTTAAAATATAAACATGGCTCAAAGACACATCTCCTTTTGGTTCATTACAGTACATAGATAATGCATAATGTGCTTCTTTACGACTTTTATACATCCTCTCCACGACATATTGTTGACTCATATAGTTGTTCATAGTGTATATGGGAGTACCATGAGACTGGTGCATTAGTGCAATGTGGAAAAACAGAAGAGTAACTCTTCCTCAGGTGACTGAGAATGTCAGTGCAGGACGTGATCAGACTGTTAGCGAGAACAGCCTGTTGACGATTACACAGAGGGGGATATTATAGTAGGGTTGCAGCGCATAAGCACCTCATTACAAAGATGGATGCACATTTGAGAGTTCAGTGGTGCAGAAACAATAGACACTGGTCTGTGGAGATGTAGAAAAAAGTGATATGGTCAGATGAGTCATCCTTCACTATATTCTCCATTAGTGGGTGAGTGCATGTGTGGTGTTTACCAAGAGGACAGTACAGGCCTGACTGCTTGACCCCTTTACTAGGGGGGATTTGGTGGCTCCGTAATGCTGTAGGGGACATTTTACTGGCATGGTTTGGGTCCACTGATCTTAGAGGGAACAGTCACTGAAAATCAATGCGAAAACGAGTAGAGGCATATGCTATGGCACAAAGTCACCAGGTCTCAACCCAGTTAAACAATTATGAGATAGTTTGAAACAATGTTGAAGAAAACACACTCCACCATCAAGAGAGCACCAGGTGGGTGAATATATGGTAAAAGAATGATATCCCTGTATTTGATTCATTTAATGTTATCTTCATTGGGAAAAGAAATGGTTTTCTTTCAAAAATAAGGACATTTCCAAGTGATTCCAAACTTTTGAACGATAGTGTGCCTTTCTAGGATACTTCATGTATTTTTTTTTTCCCCTTTTGTTTGTTACCCATCTATGTGATGTCTTTGCAGTGAAGTATTTGTTTATTAGATTTAATTATTTTTGCACCATACAAAAATTACAACTATTTCACAATAATAACAAAGGTTTATTTTAGCTCACTTAATATGAGCATATCTCTCAGTACTAATTTGAATTGTGACACACTTGTGTAGCTCAAACATCTGTTGATCAAATTTTCCTACTAATTTTAGTCTTCACGTATACTTCACCTACTATTTGAAACCTGCTAGTTTAGCAGATATCAGTGGTTCCTGTCTATATTTGTAGTAGATATTGTATTTTTGCAGCATTAAGGGCAAGGCTTACAGAATTTGAAGTGTGAATCTGCACCATGGAAAACGACCACTTAGCTTTCATTGCTAACCAGGCTCCAGTAGGCAGTGCTGACCAACTTCACTGTGGCTCCTTTTAGCCCAGTGATAATTGACCACTGTCGATTATCCAGCAAATGGCATGTAATTGGCCTGATTGGTCAGCCAGTTGAGTATTCATTCTATAAATATACCCCATGCAAATAAAGGAAAACTTCAGGTAAAGGCAATAAAACGACCAGGTCTGCTGAAGGTCTAGTTGACTAGTTGATAGCAATGGCCTCTAATGGCAAACTTTTTGGTTGTGTCTTTGTCTCTCTGAGCGGAGGGGCATTTTAACTTCAGCTTCCCATGTGAATCCCAAATAGGTGTTTACCAGTGCTGGACTTTTTTCTGTTAGGATGCCCTTCAAGTGTTTTGTTACCAGTAGAGACACCCACTCTCACTTATCTCTGCTGTCTGATACTGACCTGAGTCAGTGCTCTCTGGCCCCACCCCAAGCCCCAATAAAGCCATTAGCTTCCAGCCATTTGATTAAATGCGGCCATTGATTCCCGCAGGAAATGAGTCGAGTACAGCATCACCTGATCAGAGCCGCCAGCTTCCTAATGGAGAGTGAACAGGGGAGGAGAGAGGGATTGTAGGAGGTAGGAGTTCACATGAACAATGGAGGGATGAGAGGTGGGAGGAGATGAAACAGCTTAATGTGAAATAAACACACAGTGAGAGATATCCAGCATCCTATTGTTCCTGACTCATTGGCAGCTTCCAGCAGCTTGAGGGCTTCACATATTGTTGCTTTAGCGGTGAGGAGTGAAAATGTTTGAACATAAAAGCTTCAGATTTTACATTCACCATCTTTATAAAGGGTGCTGGAAATTCATAAACCTCGGCTATTTCTGTTATAATTTATATTCTGCATATTCTTTTTTGCTTGTGCTTCTCTGTTCAAAATGCCGTATTATGATTCTTTATAGTCGCATTTAGATGCAGATTTTCTGCTATCTTGGTCCAAATTATGTCTCTATATCATGTTGATGCCCGGCATAAAGGGAAAAAAAATGGCTCTCTTTTTGTGTGGTTGTACTGTATTTTCTTATATGTTACCGCAGTGAGTTGCTAAGAACAACACACCGACTAGAATCAGCTACAGGTCTGTGTGTACCACCGGAGGTTCACACTCTGGGGGCTGTATGTCGTCAGGGTCTGTTGTTATATTGTTATGCGTCATGCTGGCAGTGTCAGGAGAGGCACCAGGAGTGGATGTGACCCGCAAAGAGGTTAAAAGAGACACAGCAGGCAGAAGGCCAGGGGAGATGAACACAACACAATCCATTGCCAAGGTGACACACCTACACAGCTACACGCACGCTGTCACGCTGCCAGAGGTTACTCATCTGGCTGGCATAACGATTCCCACCACTGAACCAACTGACTGGCATCAATAGCCTCTAGCCATGGCCAGCGACAAGGAGCAGCCTGTCGCAGCAGGAGAGGTCCGGATGGGAGCAGTGGGGGAGCAAAGAGCTGTAATCTGTCCCAAAGGTAAGATGTAGGACTGGCAAAGGCAATGAGTGAAGTTTAAAATACAACCTGGCACTGCAGAGCTGACGACAGCTGGGAGGCTGGTTCAATGAGGACGAGAGAGAGGCAGAAATGAATAGACCTTTTTTTTTGCCATCATCATCATTCATCCATACATTCCATCACTCAACTGGGTTAATAGTGGAATCCGGGATTATTCCTTGACGTATTCAAAAACAGATGTTCACTTTTTCAGGAGCAAGATTTGGCAACGGTGTCACCGAGTGAGCTGCTGCTTGAGCTGTTTTATGAGTAGATTTTCTAGGCTGCCTGTGTTCATCTGTCCGCTTTTCACTGTGTCTGCTGCAGTTTCACAGTCTGATGGTGTCCAGAAAGGCTTAACATAGAAGATTTTAGTCATGTTGTGGGCAGAATAGTTAAGGTATTGTCCAGGGGTTGATCGGTATGTTTTCTTCAGTGCTGATTCTGATTAGGTCTGATAAATTTGATAAGAATAACATATATTTGGATTCGATATATACTGCTCGGCCAAAAAAAGTCGCACACTCTAATAATT
Source organism: Amphiprion ocellaris (assembly GCF_022539595.1). Taxonomy (NCBI): domain Eukaryota; kingdom Metazoa; phylum Chordata; class Actinopteri; family Pomacentridae; genus Amphiprion; species Amphiprion ocellaris. Next base: position 17,072,214 of record NC_072772.1, read on the forward strand.
TTTTGGACTGCCTCATTATTAGACAAGCTTCTGCAATGTCACAGCATTTATTTCTGTCCAGAGCTGCATTCAATTTTAACCGAGATCTTCCATTGATGATGGGAGAGTCGGACCGCTGTGCAAAGTCTTGTCCAGCGCATCCCAAAAGATTGTCAGTGAGGCTGAGGTCTGGACACTGGAGGCTAATCCATGTGTGAAAATGATGTCTGATGCTCCCTGATCCACTCATTCACAATGTGAGCCCCATGAATCCTGGCACTCTTTCCATCTTGGAACATGCCCATCAGGGAATAAAAACTCCATTAATAGAAAGACCTGGTCATTCAGTATATTCAGGTAGTCAGCTGACCTCATTCTTTGGGAACATAATGTTGCTGAACCTGACCAACCCCAGATCATAACTCTAACCCCCACAGGCTTGTAGGCACTAGCCATGATGAGTGCATCACTTCATCTGCCTCTCTTCTTACCCTGATGCACCCATCACTTTGGAACAGGGTAAATCTGGACTCATCAGACCACATGACTGACCACATTTGTTCCTCAAAGATGATGGTTCACCACTATCCTTCCAGGTTTTAATAATGCGTTGGATGGTTCTTAACCTGATTTTAGTAGTTTCAGAAATGTCCGTTGTTTTCTTTGCTTGATGTAGGTCAATAATTTCACCCTTCTGAGACAGATTAACATCCTTTCCATGACCACAGGATATGTCTTCTGACATGGTTGTTTAAGAAATGAGAAGCTCCTCACTGCATCAGCTAGAGTTAAATAAGTTGTTGCAGCTGAAACGTGTTCATCACTGCAGTAATTATCCATTGGAAGGCTCTTACCTATTTGCTGAGTTAAATCCAGGTGGCGGCTTTTTTTGGCCAGGCAGTGTACTTTGCAGTAAAAATGAAGCACAAACTGCAACATGGAATGTTGCAGAAATGCCTCTGTTTATCTATGTTTCACATATATTTAATATAAGAAGGACTTGAACATTTGACCACAATTTTCCTTCAGCGCAGATTGGCTGTTACTCGTGCCATGTAAGCAATTAGATGCTTGAAATCACAGAGTGGTGACTAAATATGCAAATGGCAAAGAAACACATTTTTTATTTATTTATTTTATCTAATATCAATTTAAAAACAATACCAGCACAGATATAAAAAAATAAATAAAATGAATCTACCTTTAATTCAATTCTTCAGACACGATAATCCACCGTGTTGCTCGTGTTACCTCCTTCAGAGAAACATTTTTTTCCTCCTCCACCGACATTTCCATCATCCTATAGGTGTAACCACTTTGTTGCTTAGTGTATAGGTGGCTGTTGTTCTGGTCCAACAGGGAGCCATTTCTGTGCCATCAATACCAATCACTAATACTGTGCTTTCACTGCAGATTGAAGTGGAGACTGAAAACCAATAAGAGTGGGCTGTGAAAGAGAATCTCCGCTGTTGCTGGAGGTCAATGGACCATGTAATGAGGGAGTGTACAGTAGTTGCATTTAAAATCATGAGCATCTTTTTTATTTTAATATGTGTGTTATTTCTTTTCCAATTTATGTAGCGTGTGTCATAACCCCTGGTTGGATTATACTTTCTAAGAAACAGAGTTGAATAAGCTACTTGCCACTGTACTGTAGAGGAGAACAGAGTAAGTACAGAGCTGTGTAGCTCCGACAGAGCCAGTAGGTCTCTTTTAGCAGAAATTCTTCATACAAATGTATTCTCAAGTGCATGCAGAGTTGCTGTTCGTCACAGTACAATTAGTATTCATACTAAAATCACATCTACATGTTGTAAATCCTCATTGCAATTCCAAGTAATGACCGGAAGGTGTGCAGTGTGAAAGAGTTGCCAGTGTTTAGCCTATTACTGTTAATCGTTTGTGTCTGCAGCCTGCATCGAAGGTAACGGTTGACTCTTGTGGCTCTAATTTAACACCTCTTCTTAGCAGTTTAAAGCAAATGAGCTTGAACAAGCGGAGTGCAGCTACCTGCCAAGCACAAAACAGCGGAGAGCAGATCCAACTGAGTGGCTAGTGAATAAAGTTAGGCATCCAGCATTTGACTTAATAGAGAAAACTGGGACTAATGAGGAGTTTTTTTCTCATTTGCATTCAATAACTAACCTAGAATCACAACCTAGATTCATGCTGCTCATGTATGTCAAGACTGACTGCTTTCCTGCGAGTGTGTTTTAACAGAACTATCTTTAAATGAAGGATCTACTGTGAGATGATGTGCGGACATTAGACCTAATTGATGGTGTTAGTTATTTAGCTTTCAGCATTTCAGAGGGAGAAAGAGAGGGAGAGATTGCTGCTTCTCTCCTCTTATCCTAGTATGAGTCATGTTGATAAAAGTTGTCCTTTTTTCCTTGGGAATAAATGGTTTACAGAAACTGCCAAAAGTATTTTCGTCCTCATCTAATTTACATTTCAGACTCTTTCTGAGTTCCCACAGCATTAGATAGAGGACGTGTTTCCATGCCTCACATTCTTCAGTTTATTGTCTCTTCAAACACGGAGAGACTCAGTAGTTTGGTCACATGAAACCTTTGTCATCCATTCATCTCCATGTGACTTTAGCTTTTGAGTGTTGGATAACAGAGTGTCTTCATTGTGACTTGGGTTGAAATGCTTTTAATTCTATCCTCTGCGTCCACTGGATTCACGTGTCTGCTTCATTGCGACGTCTAAAAGAAAAAGAGTAACGCGTGTGTGCTTCGCTAATGAACAGGAAAATCCAGGAGAAAGCCTGAGCAGATTTGTCGACTTGTAGAGCACCGTGCACATAATAGATGTTGCAGAATCGTAATCGCTGTGTGTAATTTAAACAAGCGGACGCGAGGTAATCATGTGGCGTCTAATTTCTCCATAGAATTTTTCATTTTAATGCATGATTGATATGCTCATTAGACAGACATAGGCCAGCCTCACACTGCAGGAGTTTTGGGCCAATTTATGTCCGTTTCCCGACTCCTCACAATCAGGGGAGAAATCTCTGGGATCTTAGTCTGAAATGCAGTTTGACCCAGATTGTTTGGCACTGTAGCTGGTTACTAGATCCAGTTTTTAGCCTCTTGAATTTCTCACAAACTCATCGAGGCTGCCGGGATTCAGACATGCATGTTATTTATCAGTTATATTCTGGATGGGTATGATTATCAGACTGCTGCTTGGAGCAATGGACGTAAGCCACCATTAAACATGAACAATTGATGAAACCATCTTGATATTTTTTTGCATCCAGACTTATTTAGCATCATACTTTCCTTTTTTTTCTCTCACTGCAAAGAATTAATCACATTACAGCAAGTAACTCAGTCTCCATTCTGTTTACACCTGTTTCCCCATCACATGATCACAAAGACTGCTCCCTTTGGCTCAGTAAGCTTAAAAATGTTCTGTGGTTTGTGATGCACCATTGTTTTCAATACTTGTAGTGTGTGCATGTCTGAGATTTAGGACAAAAATCTCCTTTATGTGTGTGTAATACAACCTGATTTCAACATCTGTTAGGATTTTAGAAGACCTGTTTGAGCCTGGCCTTATGTGTCTGACCTGTCTTCTCTTGGGATAATGTTAATGTTATGATATTTCTGCTTGTCAGATGACCTGTCCTGGTTAGAAGCAGAGTGATCTAACCCACAAAAAATCCAAACTGAGTTTTAGATAATTTATGTAATGTTCTATGATCTAGATTTCAGTGGCAAAGTGGTTTAACCCACAACCCAAATACAGTGTTACACTGGCACTTTGAATGTTAAACCATTCTTGAAAACACAAAACGTTGAACCCATTTTTCTTAAAAGCTACAGAAAATGAGTTACACCATTCTGCTTCCAAATCCTTCAACTAATCTGCTCCTAGAGTTGAATAACAATGATGCATTTGTTGTTAGTCAAAGCTTTATGAAAACTCATTTGCCGCCTTTCCCAGTGTCACTGTTTTACAATTCATCATGTTAAATCAGGCTGACCATAAATACTGAAATATTACATTTGATATATATGTACTAAAGCCTTAAATCCAGCAGTTTTTTAGATAAAGGCTCTCTGCAAAACCCCCTATATTGCATACCAGTTGCACTCCTAGATTCTCAAAGAGCCCTCAGCCTTTCTCATGACTCTTCCATTTTAGTCGACAACCTCTTCATCTCTACATGTTTAACACTCTCTGTAGTGATGATGTCTAATTACACTGAATTGTGAGGCGAAACCTGATTCTTCCATGCCATTATTGTTGAGACGCATTGCAATAAATTGGTCATACATAAATGAATTTCTGACATGCCAGACTCCTCTACCTGAGAACTTGCTTTGTCCAAATTCTGAAGAAGAAGTGACTTTGAGGCTTTTACTTTCCTTTCACTCTCAAAGGGGAATCAGATTCCGCTGTCCTCTAAATGCAAATTTAAAGTTTTGGTGTCCTTCACTGGCTGAACACTCATCAGAGATCAGATGGAAGCATACGGTATATGAGAGAGACGTGGGAGGCTGTCTGGTGGTGAAATGTAGTTCCTGAGATGGATGCTACCTACTCATCTAGTACCTCAATCAACTTTGCGTCCAACCCAGCTCTCCGAGCACAATGTGCGTCTATTCGACTGAAATAATAGGTTCTGAACTGGTTTTGCGATGCTTGAGTGCAACTGCTGTTGTGCAAAAAAGGCCTGGTCCTATAGCCATGCCACTTTTGATCAAATTGCCAGTAAGTCACTGTTAACTAGATGCTGGTTTTCAGTTCACAGTAATTCAGAATAATATTTTTGCATTTGTAGTTTTCCCTTGCTGCATTTCTGAAATTGTATTTTCTGCCTCACCAGTAAAAACCAAAAGGGACTTGAAATGTGGTTAGTACCTTGTAGGTGCAGCAGTCACATAACAGTAAATGAACATGTGGGCTCACAACCTGCGTGGTAGAAGAGTCTCTGTGTGTGGCCAGTGGACAAAGACAAAGGTTAATCTAATATCTGGTCTGATTTTAAACCTTGAACATGGCAAAAAACTGGTTTCTCTTTTTGGTGGGGAAGGCCTCTGAATCATTGGGAACATTTCACTGGGTGTCATTTGCTCTTTTTTTGATAACTGAACCCAATCCCAGTGATACACAGACTAGCTTTGTTCCTCAGCCACCTGGGGCGTTACAGTGTATTTATAGGCTCGTATTGATTAAACTCCTAAAACTCACATCAAAGTTACGTTTTGATTTTTTTTTTCCAGGAAAATAATCCATGTAGCTTAGATGTAACTGTACATCATAGCTTTGTTCGGAATGTGAATATTAATTGATTCTCCACTTCTCTCTTCATCGACACACACACTGCAGCTCACCCACAACCACTCAAACTCTAACATTACTCCACGCTATACAATGACAATAATTTTGCTATACAAATTTGAAAAAGAACGATGCAGCCCTGCAAGTTGACGGTTTTAGTTCCTTAGGTTTGTTGCCTCCAAAACCCCATAACTCTGAATCTTTATTACTCCGCCAAGGAACGCAGCGGAGTTATGTGATGATCAACGTATGTTTGTCTGTCTGTTAGCAACATTACTCAAAAACTTACTAATGGATTTGAAGTACATTTTCAGGGTAGGTCAGAAATGACACAAAGACCGAGTGATTAGATTTTGGCAGTGATGCAGTTTATAGTCTGGATCCATGGATTTGTTAAAGGTTTCTGTATCATTGCAAGACAGTGGCACGGCGTCACTGTAACTATGACAACAAGTGAACGCTACTTCAGCTGCCTGCTGATGATCACATGATTGTGACCTTACTACAAATCCACCAATGTGGACTTACCAGGAGTTATCTGTCCGAAATGATACAAGGAACAATTGATTAAGTTATGGGGAGTGTTTCCAAGTCCCATCAATTCCTGCAGCCCACTACATATTTAGGTCACACAATTCGGTATCCGTACATAATGTACACATGCATAACACATGCCTGTGCTCAGCGCAAGGACATTTTGTTTGTAGGTACATCTATATTAAATGGCCACATGCTATGGTGCTGTGATTTCTGCCACAATTTTTTTCAAGATTTCAGTCGTCATAAATGATACGATTGAGCAGCCTTGGCAGAGTACTGCATTCTCTGAGCGCTTTTCTTGTTTTTGAGACTGTCGTCAGTACACTGTAGTTTCATCCTGGAAATGCTTATCCCTAGAGTTGACAGTCTTTTATTTAAAAAAAAAAAAAAAAAAACACCATATGGTTATTTTTAACAAGGTGAAAAGCAAAAATTGATTTTCACTGGAGGGGTTTTTAATAGTTGCACATCAGCGACAAACTCAAGAACGAAAAAATGCCATTACCGTAACATTTCTATTTCTTTCTTTTTTTTTAATATTACTTTTCCTTTCCATTGCCCGCAGGTGTAAAAGTGGGGTGACAGTCAAACTGAAACACAAATAATATCACACTGAGCGACATGGTACACTTGTGGGGGAGCGGTTCCTTTAAAAGACTTCAGCTCCAGTAAAGTCTCCATCTGTTTATGCAACAAATTGGTAATAGCTTTGCAAAATGGCAAACACGCTCTGCGACTGAGATGGGATGTTAAAACTAAATGGAGCTGAAAGATTTCACTGTATGATGTAACAGTTTCATTTGTACAAGAATTGAAATGCTGGAAATGATGGGCAAATTGTCTTGCTGTTAAGGTAGTCAAGAGGAACTGCGGAGTAGCTGTCAAATCATGTTTTTTTTTTTGTTTGTTTGTTTTTTTTTTTTGTGCAGCCCAAGCATGCCATCTGAATGTGGAATAAGAACAAGACCATTCATAAGTGTGGGTTTGTTATTCTCCAAAGAGAGCAAAACAGTGTACAATGAGCGGCTTAAGATCTTCAGACGATGCTACGATGCGGGTTTCTTTTACTGATATGTATCCTCTGTTGTTTCAAATAAGCAAACACACAAGGAGAACGCTAACACAAAGAAATAGCAGCTTTGTCTGGCTATGAGTGTGTCATTAAATCTCTGGGAAATTCAGGTTATGAGTCTTTTAAAAGTGAGAAATGGGAAGAAGACGATATTGAAGAATTAATAAATGCAGTCTGGCATGTTTGAGGCAGCATTTAGGGTTGAAACCAAATCTGACCATGATACTGGCAAAGTAAACATTGTGCAAATATTGCAAAATGGAACAATAAAACATTTGGAATAGCTGCTGTTCCTCATAGCTGTGAGCATATTTGTACTCTATCTGTGTGTACTGAAGCAACAAAGACAATAGGAGAATGGAGAGCAATGACTGAAAAGGAAAAGTACTAATTAAAATATGAGCAAAATTGTGCTTCCCTCGTTAACAGTTGTGTTGAGGTAGTTCATTATAATCTCTTTTTTTGTTGTTGTTTTCCCGTTGGACCTGCGATATGTGAAGCAGAGTTTGTTCGACTGGGAGGAAGAGATTAGCCTACTTTAGCTAAGCCACTGTGCTTCCTAGTTATTCCCGCTTTTATAAGAATGTAAATACAATTATGAAATACGTTTTTAGACAAATAAAACTCCTGGGCTCTCTGCATGTGGTGGCACTTTGTTGTTTGTATAAGGCCGTCAGCTTTACATACCTGCCTTGTTACCGCGTTGGCCCTTAGTTTCATGTTTGTGCAGGAGATGCTCGATGGTTTTATCTTGCAGAACCCCCCCCCCCCCAGGCGGAAACACTGTAGTGGGTGGACTTCAGAGAGAGCTGCGCATTCTTAATGAGAGCCACTGACAATACAACACACACCACAAGTGCTCTCTCGGTGTGTTTTATGTGTGTGTAAGAGGAGTTGTGTGCTGGGATGAAGTAGGGAGCGTCACGGCTGACTAACACAGATCAGCCGCTGGTCTTCTCTCCACCCCAGAGGATTCTGTTCATCTTCTGTTTTAAACACTCGGCCTGTTCTTCTTCTTCAGCGTCTGAGCTTCCTGTCCTCACAGAGCACCTTCCTCTTTCTTCTTCTCCTCATTAGGTTAAACAGTTTTCCTACATTTCCTTGGGAAAAAAAATGCTCATTGCACAGTGAAGTAAATATGTTTCATCATAGTTTAAATGATCTGTTTTGTGTTTGTTTCTTAGTTTTGCAGCATCAGCCGTAAACTAAGCATCATGTTTGAGAGTAAAGCCAAGAGAATCCCAACTAGCGCTGCTGTTTACATGTTTGAATTAAAACTGCTATGTGGTGTGGAAACATGTTTTTCCTCAATTTCTTGGTTCAAGTTAGGACTCTAATGTATGGTAAGTCTATGACTGCCATTTTTACTCCACCAAGGAACGGCAGAGTTATGTAACGATACGTTTGTCCGTCTGTTTGTCTCTCTGTGCGCAGCATTACTCAAATACAAACGGATTTGGATGGAATTTTCAGGGAAGGTCAGAAATAACACAAGGATCAAGGGATTAGATTTTGTGATGTGGCTTATCGTCTGAATCCACGAATTTGTTTAAGATTTCTGTATCATTGCTTGAACGGAACAACCTCACTGTAACTATGACAACAAGTGAACACTACATCAGCTGCCTGCTGACGATCACATGATTGCAGTCCTACTACAAATCGACCGCTGTGGACTTATCGGGACTTACCCATCAGAAATGATACAAGGGACAGTTGATTAAATTGTGGGAGTGTTTCTGAGTCCCATCAGTTCCCACAACCCGCTACATATTTAGGTCACGTGATCTGGTATCCGTACATAATGTACACATGTATAACACATGCCTGTGCTCAGCGCAAGGCCATTTTCTTTGTGGGTACATCTACGTTAAAAGGCTACATTCTATGGTGCCGTGATTTCTGACACAAATTTTTTCAAGATTTCAGCCGTCGGAAATGACCCGACTGAGCAGCCTTGGCGGAGTACTGCTTTTCTTCTTTAGATTTTTTTTCTCATTAGTTTAGTCTTTCTGCAGTTTTTTTTCCCAATATTTCTAAAATTAATTTACCATTATCTGTAGATAGTCATGATGCCGAACTCCCTCTGTTACTACTTGCATGTTTGATAAATGATTAATAGTTTATTTACTTGACATGGCTGCTCCACCTAGATGATTAAGTACCTGTCTGTCAAAGGCACTGATGAATTAACTATCTGTTCATGTTTCACCATCTCAGTGCAGAACCTTCACCTCTAATGAGTTGCCGTGGTGATTACCGTCAGCTTTATTTTCCCACTGAATCTCTCCTAATTGTGAGTCGTGACGATTATGAAATCCTGCCTCTGGTTGTTGTCAGTGGGGCCGATCCTTTGGTGTGACTGATCTGGACCTATTCGACTGCATGATGGCATCTTACTGGGAACTTACTGGGATGTTACATGGCAGTTTAATAGTGCCGCATCAACTGGGAGCATAAGAAGAAAGCTGTGGGGGTTGTGTGTCTGATGACAACAAAGGGAAAGATGATAAGAGAGAGGAGATGGAGTAAGTCTCAAGGAGTGACTGTGAAGCTATGTTTTGGACAGAAGTCGAACATTTTGACTCCATTGTGTCTAGACGGATCAGCGTTATGTTTGGTGGAGTCAACTAATCTTTTTTTATCCACTTTACAAGCAAAACAATGTAATTTAGATTAATTCAATTTCGATTTCTAGCTTTTTAATTTCAGACCACCTCTGAACTTTAAACAATGTGTTGTTGTAAGTGACTGAGGATTTATTAAACACATCAAAGCCCTGTCTCCAAAAATATGATGTTGCCATACAACTACACTGCCTTCACAATTATCTTATCATTTCTAAGCAACATATTTTTGGTGTTTATTGTGTTCTTTCCCAATCGTCCCTACTTTTCAGCCAACTAATCATACATTGTCACATAGAACTTGTCACCCTGGAAACGCAGTTAGAAAAGGATCAGTTTCAACTCAAAACACTCTATTGTCATAAACACAACCTCATAGTTAAACCAAACCAAACAGCGAGTGAAAATGAAGCTTATGTATCAGAATAACGATCCCACATGGGACGCAAAGCCCAGTAAATTCCTGCTTCGACTTCTGCCACCACTGCACCGCCAACCTCCTAATCTGGGCTTTGTGGCTCTGTGAAAGTGGAAATATTTCCCACTATGTCAAACCGTTACCCTTCCAGGATCATTAAATTAAGTCTCAAAGGAAACACTTCCCTGCATGCAAATTGGAAACTTTCCAGAAACTCCTTTGTTTTATAGTTCTGCTGGAGACTATCCATGATGGAGACATGTTTGCCTTTAGCACATGCCATTATAGGTAATGATTGTTTCTTCTCATAATAATTAAAACACTGTGAACCATGATAGAGGTTAGGTTGTTGAACTTGTTTTACATTTCCAACACGTATACCGGTGTTGAACCTATTATTAAACCTGAGTTCAGTTACCTCACATGTTTTAAGGCAGCGGAGGAGACTTTTATAATGCTGAATCAGCATGAATAAAAACCCCGGTCTATTTGTTCTCCCCCAGAGCTTCGTCCTTTGTGTCCTCTCGAATTTATAGCTGAAGTTGATCCAATCAGTTAAGCTTCATAACTGTTTAGTATGAGTCATTAAATATTCATATTAAAAACTTCATCATTTAGGAACTGCAGGGGAACTCATCTGTGCATCTGAAGATGAAGGTGATTAGAATTTATGTCAGATGTGAGGCAAGCCGGCTTTATCACATTACTTTTTGATTCTAATAAAATAGTTTGGATTAACACATTGTGATTTGCAATGCATGTGCATTTTACAGCCGCTCGCCTCGGCTTCAGAACAATATACGCATGATAATAGAGAAATGATTATTTGCATCGGTTGAAGCTCTCCATCGATGTTTGTGTACAAGTGCACTCAGATGAGAGGTTGTGTCTTGCTGAGCAGACAGTTGTCTTCAATTTTTGACAAATATTAGCACAATAGTGATGACAAAACACATTTAAGAATTGCATTGATTGCACAGACGGGATATCCTCATTAGATCGCGTGCTTCGGAAAACACTTGAAAGCATCAATAGCAGCAACGTGATACTTGCACCATGTGCATTAAAAAGTTCTCTGAAAGCAATGCATTCTCCGTACAGACCACACAAAGTTCATGAGCTTGATAAATTCATGAATGAGTGAATTATCTTTCGTGAGATGACTAGAAGCAGAGTTGATTTTGTTATAGGTTGCTTTATAAATAATTTAAACTATAACCAATAAAGACTAGACTATATGAAACACGGATAATTTTTTTCTTCTTCTATGTATTTATATTTAAAGTAAAACTGTACATTCCTGAGGCATGTCCAGATAAACCTTGCAGTGAAGGAGTCAATAAATAAAAAATAGATTCGTAATTACCACAGCTTATTAATAGCTGTTTTTCGATTGTTTCGGCTAAAATGTAGAAGCTGCTCCATGTCCTTGTTGAAAGCCCTGATTTACACTTACACTGCTCTAAATTCTCTCTCATGCTGTTAACTCCACTAAAGTTACAGTAACTCATGCTTCTATACTTCTACTACTTTGAATTTTCACAACTGTTGATTTGATCCCAGCTTGAGTAACTTTAATCTTTACATAATACTCATTCACATTAAATTGGCTTTATTTTCTGGAGTTATCCTAAATAGCAATGTCAATCTCCATCACGTTAGAATCAATAGCTTCCTATCACATGCATAGATGATAACAGATACTTCTATTCAATCTCATTGCACTCAGCATGCTAACCTACAGACCTTACACATTTATAAACAGAGAACAGAAAACCCAACAATTCAAAGTTGCTTCTGGATTTCCTAAAAGCAAAGGTGGGAATGAATGAAAAAATAACCCTGGGGGGAAAAAAAAAGCTCTGACAGAACCAGGCTCAGGGAAGGCCGCCATCTGCCTCGACCTGTTGGGTAAGAGTGGGATGGGGATAGCAACTTCTGTTCTTCTTCTTAAGGGTTTTGTAGGTTTTTAACTGTAATGTATTTGTACCACATTTAGTACGATGTGTGATCTAATTGCTATGGGGTAGTATCAAAGTAATTCTGTAAGCAAGATACAAATAGGTTGAAAATTTGACGAGGTTGCTAAAGAAATAAGAACGGTCCAGACCAAGATTAAAAGCAAAACATCACAAGACACAAGAATTACCACAAGATTTACTTCATAATCATTTAGAAAGGAACTGTCTCAAAATCAGCATGGTGGTTTATATGTTAGGGTATTGCATCCACAGTATTCAAGTCAAGAAAGTAAAGTGGTGAAAAATAGAGGAGATAAAAAAAAGGAAAAACAACAAAAAGACCACCTGAGACAGACACATTCAAAACATTCAACCAGTGGAGACAGAAATTTCACAAACAAGCCTTACTTCAGGCAACGTTCTCACCTGGTGCCCAGGATTTACTGTGAGAGTTACAAATGTGTTCCTCAGATCTTTTAGGCAGCGGAGCTTTCAAACATAGATCAGGCTGGAGAGGTAAGCAAAAGTTGCTGTTAGGTCAAGAAGACCCTGACATATGAAGGATTGCTCCTTCTAAAAATGACTAGAATGAGTGTTGTTGACTCCAGCAAGAGCTGAACTTTCATCACCGTCCACACAGACACCCAAAATGAGACTGCTCCTCTTCTGGATCAATGTTCTTATGATGAAAAGAGTGGAAATAACCAATACATGAATAGTAAATCATACTGAAAGACGTTAGCCTTTGGTGTAGTTGACAACAACAACATAATACTCTTTAAATCTCTTTGAGGTAATGCATTTAGCAATTGTTTCCACCCAAACAACCTTGTGTTTGACATGCATATTGAATGTATCCTTCTTGTAACTTGCAACCAATCTTTTACAACTCCAGTAAATGACAACCATTAAATAAACGGGTCTAATTCCTGGAGAGACTGTGGGCAGATGGCCAGAAAAGAGAACATGGAACAGAATGTGAAAAGGTGGGAGAGGTAAATCAACATCTCTCTTCACCTTACTTTAGTTTTCTCTGAACTTAGATTACATTTCATTCTGTTGCACCAAAACTTGAAACCCCAGGTGCATCTGTACACCCAGTGCTTTATCTCCTAGTGGCTCTTTGATGACACCAAATGTTTCCAGAGGTTGGAAAGGGACCTAATTGACCTACACAATGCAGCTATCGGCCAAATTTTAATTGGAGTAATAACAAGTCTGTCGAACCAGTACATCCAGTTCTCTCCATTGAGGGCTTGAAATTAATGTCCCCGCTGGAGCACTTTGAAACTGTCAATAAGGTTTCTGTTCATGATCCCATAAAATTCTCCTCTGATCTGTGGAAAATATTTGCAAAATATAAATAGTTCTGGCTACAAGAAATACAATGTAACCGCTATTCTCCTGTGAATTATTAACAGAATTTGCACAGTACCTATTGATGAAAGTAAACAAGTGGGAGTTCCTATTTTTGTTAGCCATAATAAGCATAAAATACAAAACTTATTCTTTGATCTGCTGCCTACCTCTGGCTCATTAAACAGTGCAGGACACCACTTCGGAACCACCGCCACCATAGACTCCATTTACCTTATTTTTTTTTTTGCACCTAAGAGAGATGTCAATTCCATATGCTGCTTAATAAGTTCCTATTTCTCCTCTTGAGCTCTTCAACCAGAGCCAACCTGTCTTCCCCCAACATGACATTGTTACAGCTTTCTGAATAGTCCAGGACATGATTTGTCTCTCGTCACTTTGCTCTCTTCGAAGAACAGCTTGTACCACTTTTGTCTTCATATCTTCCCTTTTTTTATTGGTAAAGGTTGATCTTGTTACAGTCTGCCAGGCATTGCTTGGGCCTATATTTACAAAATTTGCATGTCGTGGCCATTTTCCATTCATCATACCCTGTTTCGCCACTCATTCCCTAAGGTAAGGATATTTGCAGACAAGAGCGGATGTAACTGATTTATTCTCCTCTTGGTGAGGATAAGATTTCATTGAAAAAACTGCTTGGAAAATCCAGTTCAAATGTCAGTACACAACTTCAGATTGACAATGTGGGGTGAAATTTGAATAGGACATGGTGAAGAATACGCAGAGATGCTTTTCAGATAGTTTCAGATTGAAACCTGATGGGCTCTGGGGTGACTCTCTGGAAATAAAACTGATTTCACCCAAAAAAGAACCAAATGGCAATCTTTGGGACTGAAAAAAAATATGAAATGTGTCAAAACTGCACTTCTCCAAATGGCCACTTAAGGTTGACTCCAAAAGTGAGTCAATCCACATAAACCTCCATGTTAAAATGACCAACTTTACAGCAGAAATAAACACGTTTACAATCTGGTAAAACATTTATTTTTGTTCTCAATAGCTAATGTAAACACCCTGTTTAAATTGTATTCAGGCTTAAACTCAGGCATAATTAAGAGTGGGCCTGCTTTCAGTGACAGGTGGCAGCCATCATAGGACAGTTCATGGTCCAATTTGTTCATTTTAGACTTAGCCATACATTACACAGCGTCAGAGACTGGCAAGATGGAAATGGCAGGAGCCAACACAGTGAGCTTTAAAGCTGCCATTGAATGAACCTCTAGATGATATCATCGAGGATTTTTCCGTCTTTGTATGCAGTCGTTGGGAAGAACATGAGTCCACAGTCTGACACCCGTTGAGCAAGCACGGGCAATTCGTCCCGAAGGTTGTGTAAAATGCCACGTTCAGTTGGTAATTTAGAGATATCCCCCAAATTATAGAGCACAGACTATATATAATGTTTTTGGGAAGGTAGAGATTTTCGCAGGGAATGCTGGACTAATTCATGTATTTGGGAAATGGCACGTTGTGCAAAATTTCAGCAGCAGTGTCTGTGACCTTATGTGACAGGACAACGAAAAAACAGCAAACACAAGGAAGGTGTTGGCTATCGAAGACACATGGAGGACAAAACCATATTGTGAAACCAGATCATTTCGGAAAGACGGGTTTAAAAAAATTACAAACAGGGAACAACAGTGTGTCAGCCTGCAGAACAAGGTCGAATTATGTGAACAATCTGCTGCTTAGATACATACCAAATCACAATAATTTCCTAAATTAAACAGCAGTAGCCATGACAGTCCTCATTACACAGTGAAAGGGTCAAAACGTTATGAATTGTAAAATTATAAAAGCCAACAACTCTAATATTATAATGAAATGGCTTTGTAATTTATCCAGACATGTTTTGCACCTTGTCTAATTTGAATCCTCATATTAAGATGAAACAAATACACCCATCCATTGGATGATTAAGTTTTTTTAAAACACTGTTTAATATTCTACAGCAAGGTGGATTTAGACTTTCTCCTTCTTCTGGACATGCGCCTGACTTCCGCTTCCAGACTGCGCAATTATGAGCTTAAAATAACACATTATTTTAATTCATTGCCTAACATTTGCTGTGATAATTTCCAACTCAACACGTTTCTCTCCTATGAGACAGGTGCTGTTATGGGACAATAACCACTGACATGAAATTAAGGCTGCGTGCTTCTTCTTCTTCTTTTTTTTATTGTTCTTTCTTGTGTGCCTACCATATAGCGCTTATTGTTGTCATTTGTTACTGTACTTCTGTTAGCTGTTAAACAGTATTTCATACCATAATTGCACTGATGGACTACTGCCAGACAGCTGGCAGTTTGGTTGCAGTCTCATTTGGATGAGGAGAATATACAGCCAGACTTTCAATTCATATAGAATTCACAAACATGTAAACTGTGTATTCAGAGTTTACTTATATTCTGAGTCATTTAAAAAGAGCAGGCACACTTTTGGGTGCACTAGTACCTTCCTTCCCTCTCAGGTCATTGGGTGATGATGGTTGAGTGACTCAACATCAAAAAGCACCGATTTTCTCCACAAACTCGTATGACCTAAAGTGTTCCCGGTATGAAGGTCTGAGCTTTTTCCCCACAAATGCCCTTTTGCCTGCATTAACAACTATGGTCAGTATTTTGGAAAATTCTGGAAACCTGATGCAGTATCCAGCCTTTAAAATCATACTCTCTGTTAATCAGAACTCTTTTACTAAAGCTGCATTGTTCATAATTGCACCAGTGGAGCAAAGCATTGTTCAAGGTCAAGACACTGTTCAATAAAGTGGTGCTTTGGATTCAAGCTAAAATCAGGAAAAGTTTCTGTCAGCAGCCTTTGGTGATTTGACAGTTTGAAGTATAGGTAGTGCAGTATCTCTGAAAACAAAAGTGACACAACAAACTCAGTGGCATGTCTTGCTGGAGTATTTTTGTAGGCTAGTTCAGCTGCACATGAATGTCTTCCAGGTGGGAGTAGGCTGAGGTGGAATGTTGAAAAATTTTGTCCGCCTGCCTCCACACTGGCAACATTTCACTGAGCCAAAGGACGTTAACAGCCAGATGGAGGATGTAAGAGTCACATGGAAGCCTATAGAGTCCAGCATTATTCACAGTCTTAATCAAGCTTTGGCGTTTTACCAGAGCACAAAAAGAACAGAACTTTCTGGATTGTCCATGTTTGAAGCATATCATCAAATGCACCTGCTATAACATGGCCAGAGTGCGAACCACCAAACTGAATGTAGAATCACACTGTGGAGTAAATCTTCATGTATCTTGGTTAAACTGATTAGAGACTCTGGGCTGACATTGAAGGTCCAAATGTCTGAAGCTGAAATGTCCTGCAACATGCTGTTGATGGGCTTTTTCACAAAATCATCCATCATTGGTGGTCCATTTTATGTGAAGTCAATATCGTACGTGGGCTCCAATTTGCTGAAAAGCTGATAAATTACAGTCAGGTCCATAAATATGTGGACATTGACACAATTTTCAGCATTTCGGATCTCTACACCACCGCAATGGATTTGAAATGAAACAATCAAGATGTGCTTTAAGTGCAGACTTTCAGCTTTAATTTGAAGGTATTTGCATCCAAATCAGGTGAACGGTGTAGGAATTACAACATATTTTATATGTGCCCTCCACCTTTTTATGGGACCAAAAGTAATTGGACAATTGGCTGCTTAGTTGTTCCATGGCCAAGTGTGTGTTATTTCCTCATTATTTCATTCACAAGGAGCAGATAAAGGTCTAGAGTTCATTTCAAGTGTGGTATTTGCGTTTGGAATCTGTTGAGATCAACTCTCAATATGAAGTCCAAAGAGTTGTCACTATCAGTGAAGCAGGCCATCATTAAGCTGAAATATCAAAACAAACCCTTCAGAGAGATAGCAAAAACATTAGGTGTGGCCAAATCAACTGTTTGGTACAATCTTATAAAAGAAAGAACACACTGCTGAGCTCAGCAATGCCAGAACACTAAGACCATAGAAAACAAGTGTGGTAGATGACAGAACAAAATAAAAGATGGAGGACACATCTAAAATGTGTTGGCATTCCTACCCTGATTTGGATGTAAATATCCTCAAATTAAAGCTGAAAGTCTGCACTTGAAGCACATCTTGATTCACTTCAAATCCATTGCGGTGATGTACAGAGCCGAAATGCTGAAGATTGTGCCAATGTCCTAACATTTATGGACCTGACTACAATTGACATTGAATGTTAAAACACAACATGAAACCACCTGCCTAGTATTGTGTAGATCCCCCTCCTGCCAATAAGACGACTCTTGGGGAATGGACATGGGCCCTCTGGGTGCACCCTGAAGTGTCTAAACTCAGGATGTTGACAGTGGATCCTTTGTGTGAGTTGTGGGGTGGGGGCCTCCATTGATCAGGCTTGTTGCATTCCATTGATACTCAATTAAATTAGCATCTGGGGAGTTTTGGAGTCCAGAGAAATGTCCTGGGTATCTCAGAGGAACTTTATATTGTGATGAGATGATCAATGTTAAACCCTTCACCTGCCAGTGGTTTTAATGTTGTTTGCTGATCGATGCATGTTGGAGCAACAGTGTAGATGTATAAAGGCAATCCTCTGATAATACATTTTATTTATCAACAGGAGAGGGATTATATTCATACAACATGTGAAAAAGAAAGAATACTGGGCAGAGTATTGCTCTTTTTCAGCTGTTAATTGGGATAGTTTCTCATTCTTCTCCAGTGTGTGCAGCAAAGTTGATTATCACTGCTTCCCCCTACTAGAATTAGCAAACTCTGCAGCATGTCTGTTCATCAGTTATATTATCAAATTGCCTGCTTTCACTTTTCACTCCTCCGTGTGACATTTTAGCACAGCTTGCTTTTACCATCATTTCTTATCCTAAAATATATCCAAATGGCAGACGTTACTCCTCCTCTGGCTACCTGCTCAACAAACAAGACTTTACAGTAAACTGGTATTGACTGCAGTTGCATCTGAGTTGATTTACAAATACGAGCACACGAGTGCATCATTGGACCGATACTGCTTTCAATATCGGTGCATCCCTAATTAAAGTAATTCAAGGCTGTGTGCTGTCAAAAGTCCCTGTAGGGTTTGCTTATCCTTCACAGGTAATGGAGCTCTGACTCCCCTCCCTCGACTCGTCGCTTGCCTCTTGTGCTATCTTCACTTTTCTCCTTTTTACTCTTATCTCCTCTCTTAATTACATTATTATAATGAGTGAGTGGCTAAAAGGGACCCTATAAACATGTGCAAGCAAAGAAAAACAGATAGACAGTGTCAGGTTCAGGATGCTCTCATGAGCTGAGTGTTGAGTTATAGTCTAAATCACCTGAGTTCAGATGAGTGCTGCTGGGTAACTTGAATGTTGTAGGAAGAAATGTGAAATAACTGACAGAGTGACAGCACTGGTATTACTCTGAGTGTCAATCATACACTGTTTATCCTCTCATCTCACTCTTCCATTGGTTCATTCCTCTACTGAGAGAAAACCTGTTCTGTTTTGATTGATACTGACAGGGGATCAGATCAAAACTCATGAGGAGAGGAAATTATACAAACATCATCTGCAAACTTGATCTCTCTCCCTCTCTTTCTCCCAGACAGATGTGTACAGCAGGAAGTGTGCATATATTGTCAGGATCATGTTTGCATAAGAAATTAGATGGCTGTTAAATCAGCTGCAGAAATGGCATTCTATACTCTACTGAGGCACTGCAGGAATTGTTGTTTATTTCCAGACAGTACTGGTTAAATGTACACTGGCGCAAATATAGAGCCTCTGAAGTGGGAGTTTGATTTTACAGAGCAGCTCTTGTAGCTCCTAAATTGTGAGCGTGTTTGAAAATGATGAGTATGACAGGACACCCCTGGAAATC
This sequence comes from Amphiprion ocellaris, assembly GCF_022539595.1. Classification (NCBI taxonomy): domain Eukaryota; kingdom Metazoa; phylum Chordata; class Actinopteri; family Pomacentridae; genus Amphiprion; species Amphiprion ocellaris. The sequence continues at coordinate 17,091,358 of NC_072772.1, forward strand.
AAACGAGCAAATAGCTCAGCAGTGAAGTGGATCGTTATGACAGACATTCTGGGTAATAACTCTTAATATCCATATTGGTTTACACATCCAAATGAGCGGCTTAGATAACTGGGTCAAAAAGCACCTGTTAAAAATCTCTCTGAGTCATATATTTTATGTCCGTAGCAGATGCATTTTTAAAGCTGTTTTTGCAACATCCATGACTTGCGACCAGTAAATCTAATGAGCGTAATGTTTTGAGAACCAAGAGCAACAGGTTAGTAAAATAGGTACACTTTATGATGGAGAGTAATTTAGTTTGCAGACTTTAAAACCTCTCCCAAATTTCTCAAACGTGCACAAGAAGATGGCTGAATTTTATTGAAGCTTTTTCAAATGTCACAAAAACACAGGGACACTTTTTAGCGTGGAAGGGTGACCATGAAGGAAGCTGTTCAAAGCAAAGCATAGGGGAGCTTGTCACAGATAAGCATCAGAAATGATGTTGTCCACTTTGTGCCAAAATGTAAACACTATTAAAATGTATGTTTTTATTTATGAAACATACTGCAGATTGGTTCCAACTCAACTGTTTACAGTAGTTTCGGCACCGATGCAGCACATGTAGCAGAGCATGTAATGCAGCTTAGCAGACAGTGGTGTGGAGTCAAGTAGTGCCTTCACGGTAAACTGCTAACTGTTCTGTGTAGTAAATTGCTGAGACACTAATAAACAATGACCCCATCACTTTCATTTCTCTATACTACGATTAATATACACTACCAGACAAAAGTTTGGACACACCTTCTCATTTAATGTTTTTTTCTTTATTTTCATGACTATTTACATTGTAGATTCTCACTGAAGGCATCACAACTATGAATGAACACATATGGAATTATGTAGTAAACAAAAAAGAGTGAAATAAGTCAAAACGTATTATATTTTAGATTCTTCAGAATAGCCACCCTTTGCTTTGGTTACTGCTTTTCAGAGGAAACTGCTCGAGTCAGGACTTTATGGTCAAACAGCTGCTAAGAAACCACTACTAAGGAAGAACAACAAGCAAATGAGATTTGTTTGGGCCAAGAAACACAAGGAATGGACATTAGGCCAGTGGAAATCTGTGCTTTGGTCTGATTTGAGTCCAAATTTGAGATCTTTGCTTCAACCCACCGTGTCTTTGTGCGATGCAGAAAAGGTGAATGGATGATCTTTACATGCATGATTCCCACTGTGAAGCATGGAGGAGGAGGTGTGATGGTGTGGGGGTGCTTTGCTGGTGACACTATTGGGGATTTATTCAAAATTGAAGACACGCTGAACTAGCATGGCTACCACAGCAAGTAATCAAAGCAAAGGGTGGCTATTATGAAGAATCTAAAATATATAACGTTTTGACTTATTTCACACGTTTTTGTTTACTACATAATTCCATATGTGTTCATTCAGAGCTTTGATGCTGTCAGTGCGAATCTGCAATGTAAACAGTCATGAAAATAAAGAAAAAACATTAAATGAAAAGGTGTGTTCAAACTTTTGACTGGTAGTGTATTTTGGCCGATATGTTAATATCCGATTCTTTTACTTTCTGTATAGGTATTAGCCCATAAAATCCAGTGCTGGTCATGTGCTAATGCCACCATGGCCTCTAGCACATGTGTCTCACAATATCTTTTGTACTATATTCACGTATCTCATTACACTATACAATACATACAAACAAGTGCATTAGTGGCATTCTTTAAATGCACTGGATTTTATCACCCTGCTTTATCAACTTTATTAGGACTTAATGCAAAATAATGAGTGTTACAATAGGCATTTATCTCTGCATAGATTTAATTAACTTCATACATATTATCTGATTAAAACCTCAAGCTGAACGTAAAAAAAAGTGATTTCTACTTGGAGAGCTTCTCATTGTGCAGTGATTCGGGTAAAATCCATTTGGAGTCATAGCTAATAAGGTACATAATTAAAATGTAATACTGAGTGATTTTATTTCATTTTTTTTCTTAAAGGCTGGCAGGATGTATAAAGCTAACAGATACTGCTTTTTTGGATGTCAATCAAGCACGAGAACATGGAAGTATAGGAGCCAGTGTGAGATCCTTAGAGTTCTATTGCAGCTTAGAAGGCGTAGTTGACATTTCAAATCACATTACTGCTCAATCCAATCTTTGCTTTTAACTGAACATTGAAGCAGGATTTATATATAGTCCCACATTTTATCAAAAGGTATAGAAATGTCACATGATAGAAAAAAAAGCATTGTGGGATTAGTGAAGAGTGTTTGAAGTGGCTGTTTGTTCGATAAAGATAAAGAAATGGGAGGAAAAAAATGGATTTATACATGTGATGATAGGAAAAAAGAGCTTCTAAGGTCCACCCTGATCCTTCAGAGCTACTGACCAGGATCATGATGTTTGATTATGACATTTCTGTGGCTCAGTGGCACATGAGAAGCTGTATTGTTGTTAAAAAAAAAACAAAAAAAAACAGGGCTTTTCTGCAAAGTACCTCTTGTGATAGATGTTGTATTGAAAAGCACTATGGGGGACCAGAGATAACAGTTGTGTACATTTCACATTTGCTTAAAACAGATATTCAAGTCAGTAGAAAGTCACTTTTTCTCTCATAAATGATTAAAGTGTACTCAAATATGGAATTTTCTGGAGATCTGCATGTGCATGTAAGTGAATGCACAATGTGAACTGACTCTAAGCTTTGGTAAACGTTCCTCTTGAGGTGGTTGCTGAATGTTTTTCGACCATGAGAGCTAAAATGGGATTTACATTACATCAAAGTAATTAGCAGCTGAGTTTGTTGGCAGAACTGCTTGGAGACAGAAACTGCTTCCCAGCTTTCACACAGCTTTCTACTTTTATTCATAGATTTAAATAAAAAGAAGTGTATGCTGAATATTTATAATGATCCCAATGCAGAATTTATCCATTTAAAGTATGTAAAGTTTGAATTTTAGATGACTTGCCTTGACTTTAGAAGTTTTATTCAAGTCGTCTGCAGGTATGATGTGGGTTTACTGAACCTAAGTGCCCCAAAAGTTCAGATTAGCAGTTTGCTCATCAGAAGGCTTGTTTTGCTCGATGAGAGTATTAAGAAATCTTCATTTAGGGTGGGGGAAAAAAAGGCTTTTTGGCACATCTGACATTTCAAGGCAATAAAAACTTTCAGCGCTTCCACACCACATCCACACAAGTTTAATACTAGAAATGAAAAACTTGTGTTATGATCAGCTTTGGCATTTTCCAAGAGCTTCATTTATCATCATTGAGTTTACGCTCTTTGCCATGATTTCATTCTAATCTTTCACTATAGCCTCATTTTCAGGCCCAAAAATAGACAAACTACGTAACACATCACATCACAACACACTGACGTACGATGAGGAATGATGAATTACCATTGATTATGCTGTTTAGTCTGGGCAACACTTCATCATTTCTATTCTATCTTTATAAACCCAGCAGTTTTGGGTTTTTTTGTCCATCAAACTAGATCTCATAGCTGGTCTGAGCTCAGTCTATCAGTGAGGAGACTCGCCATTAGTCGGCGATTGTGCTTAATTTCAGACTCAGTAATTACTTCCTCAAGGTTTCTATATTCAGTCGACTGATTGGAGGACAAAGAGTAATGAGAGAGGGGGAGAAGTGAGAATACCGGAGCCAGCCGAGACTCAACTGGTTGTTTTACGAATCAACAAGTTTGTGTTGAAACAGCATTTGAAAAAGGTTGTGTGGGAAACTAAAGGTCAGTAATCTGTTCTGTAGCTCAGGGTTTTTGAGGCACAAATGGTTGCATCAGGTTGACAGATTTGACAATGCGTTATCACAGACATAATACACTGTGCAGAAGAGCTGCACAGAGAATAGATCCAGCAGGAACAGAAGAAAAAGGAAAAAAAAGGATTGCAAAAAGCACCATAACTGAAAGAAGGGTCAGACTGGAGAGGGTTTAGAGAAGAATAAAAGGAGTCCACGCTGTGTCCTAAACACGCATATGAAAAGAAGTCATGCGGGGTAATATTACATGTCACACAGACTGCATTCTCCTGTGGTGTGAAGGAAAAGCTGGTAGAAGAGAGCAGAAAATATGTATCATTCCCCTCTTTTTCACAGCTTTTGCTGTTTATCATGTCCTGATTAAATTTATAGTTCATGTAACTGTTTCTGTTAATCATTAACTCCAATTTAATTTTTATCATTTATAATCCCATTTGATCAGGTTGCATTTGATCGGTACTTAACTGGTCAAATCCAAAAGCCAATTTTGTTTTGCCTGTGTTTAAAGGAGAAGTCAACATGCAGTAATGCAGTAAGAATTCTGTTTTACTTGCTGTATTTCATGTGCTGTAGTCACGTGCATGTATATATATATATATATATATATATATATATATATATATATATACATCATGCTTTTTTCTTTCTTTTCTTCTTTCTTTTTTTTATTGATGTCTCACACACCTCTATAGGTGTGTATTGTGGTGTGTGAATGACTAACACATTTCACAGCGCTTTAGTAACCAAGGTTAAAACACGTGCTATATCTGTCCCATTTATTACTTCTTGATATTTATTCATATATTTGTTTTTCAGTTTTTATTCTATTCAACAGAACAATATTTTGCTTTGATCTCTTCTTTGCTTGCTGTAAAAATAAATTTTTTTCTAACCTATATCAGGAAGACCAAGCATTACCAACATAGCATGAGCTCATAATAAAAAAAATCACAAAAGAAGGGGGAGGCGGAATACATTTTGGTTGCTTTTGGAAGGTTTCTGTTATTGCTGTTCAGTTGTACTGTTGTTTTTCCACTAAAGTGTTTTACTTAAAGGTGGTAAAGTATGTGCTGGTGACTAATTACTAATTTGTCTCTTTCTCTTTGTGTTTTTCTGGGACGCTGCCTCCTGATCTCCTCCATGCTGAACCTTCAACTGTGGGTCTGAAAATGCAGGTAAAATAAAACTAGTCCTTATGTAAAAGACATATGACGCTTTGCTTGTGTTTGAGGGTTTACATATCCGTGTGCAGTGTTATGTGAACCACGGCTTCCGCCTGCTCTGTGGTGAGTCCGCCTGCTGCTTTACTTGGCTCGCTTCAGAAGGGTGGACGATGAATTAAAAAGGTTTGTTTTCTGTTGCCGAGTCGTTTCAGCCCTCCCAGCTTCCTCCTGCATTGGATTGTGATGACTTTGACCAGTTGCTGCTTGTTTGTGTTATTTCACCTCATGCAGTGACAGCCATATGGTTAGTTTGTATTTGTGTGATGAATTGCATTCATCAGGTTCAGCTGCCTCGGCGGGAGAACAGCTCACAGCATAAACCCCAAAGATCATAATAATGGCTGCACAGCAGACTTCATTTTCAGAATGTTAAAAAGGCCTGTGTGCGGGGTCTTGTGTTTCTTACCATAGGTGGTCCGTAGTCAAAGGAGATGTAGGCAGGAGCACTGGAGCAGCTTGTCATTATTCATGAAAAGAGGTCAGATTTCGTCCTGCGGTGACGTTTTAAATGTTGGTCAAGCAGCCTGTTTAGTGCTGCACAACAGTGTAGCTCATGCATAACAAGCTGCTGTATGAATTCAGATCAGTGTGCAGCGGGAGAGTTAATCCAATCGAGAAAGGCTGATGTATGTTCATGCCATGCTCATATTGCAGCTCAGCCACAGTGAGGCTCACACTGAAATGCTTGTGTGTGATGGAAGGCGTTCCAAATGTGGAGCTGCATGTGTGTCTTTGCCTAAAGTCCTGTCTACCCTTTGTGTTAAATATACAACACCTTTTAAACAAACGCCGGAGCTTAGGTTTACTAGAATGATGTCCTTTGCCTTAGGAAAATTTCCACAGATGGGTACACAGAAGCATCTAAGTTTACAGCTGAGAATGAAAAAAGCAGGTTGTAAGCGGTTTGACAGTAATTTCTCACACACAGCATCTGAACAGTCCATACACACCCATGGATTTAATCTCAACATTTATAATTGCTGTCCTACCCAATATATTCAATAGCATAAATTTAATTGCAATAACTTTTTAATGACAGTATTCCAAATCATTGATTTCCACTAAATAATATCCACAGTGGCTTTCCCTTAACTTAATCATCAGATATTGCGTCGTATCTGAGCTGCTGTGCTGTTCCTCTAGCAGGGCAGTGTACACACATGTGGCATAATAAACTATTTCTGTCTGTAACCCATGTAGAAATCCAAAAATCAATCCCTGCATGGTCTAAGAGCTGAGATGATGTCAGTGTTTGGCAGAGCCAGATAAAGCATAGAAGATACACATCAGAAATGCAGTTAGACATGGCTGACATGGCCAGCATGGTCGGTGGTCTTAATCTGGAGGGAGAACTTGATCTGACAGGAGATGTGGAAGTGAATGAGCTAACAAGTCTGCAGAGACTGGGCAGGAGAATCCTCCGGAGAGCGACTGAGGTCTTCGCTTTTCTGTCCGGTCAGTTCAGGAAACGCGGCCGAGCGAGGAAGACGAGAGATGGACAAAGTGTGTAGGCGGAAGGTAACATTACAGAAGGTCGAACTACACTTTGGTCTTTGCAAAGATGTTAGAGAAACAGCTAAAAAACAGGATAAGTGGCCGAGATTTATCAGTGTGCTCAGTCACGTGAGAGTTGCAGATCTTAAGGTCAGTCTGCGCTACGTTTATTTCTTTTTTTCTCTTGATGCCCAGGTGACTGCAACCTGACAGATCCTCACTGGCGACATACAGGATGTGTGTCAGTGAGCCTGTGGGTATCACTGACAGATACATTTAAAAACTAACAGAACTCTTCTGTCAAATGTCAGATCTCCTGTTACCAGTAGCCTAGGGATGGTGTACGCTTTGGCATTGAAAGCATCCTAATAAAAAATGCACGCATACACACCTCTCACACCAGTTAGACATCCTCAGTTTGATACTGTAGCCCGTCCAGTCTCTTCTGCAGAATATACACTGTAATTTCTTTATATATATATATCAGTAATAGGAAATACCAGCTGGCAGCTTTACTGTCAAGTTAAAACCTGACTAGACAGGCCAATTGGTCCTGAGTCTGTCTGGAACATTTTTTGTCAGAAACAGAAACCCTTGACCCATGACTTTCTGTGTAGAAACGATGCAGGATGTTCTTTCCGTGCTGGTTTCAGAAGGTGGTTTTACACTATTCAAAGTCAGTGAGATGTATAGGGCAACATTTCTGAGAAATGAAATGCCATTTGACACGTTGACTGCACTGCTCTTTACTCTCCACATATGCATGGTAGAATCCATGCAATCCACTCTATAAGATCCATTTCTTTCTACCAGGCCTAGGGACATTCCATTAATAGTGATACATATTTTGTTTGACTGAATGTTCAATAGTTCCAACCAAATGCATTCGATGCAAGCTGCCATTAAAGCTCATGGCAAAAAAATTTAAAAAAAAAAAAAAAAATGCAAAGTTGCGTTGCATGAACAAATCCCAAGCGTACTGCCGTCCTACCTCATGAACAGATTATCATACCCTTTGATAATTGCTCTAAATGTAGATTTTATTTGCTTATTCTTATGTAATCAGTATGGAGGTTAAATCCTTCCTTTCTTCTTCACGCATTTATTTGTGTTTTTAACATTAAAAATATCACCTCCATCGATAAAGTTCTTGAATGCAAAGTAACAAAATTTAATGTAAAATGCACCATTTTTCTGCAGAACTTTAGTTAAAAAAATAGACAAACATGATCAATAGCTATTGAATGAGTGTAAACATTTTCTTTGAGCTATATTATATCGCCCAAGCCCACTTCCTACTATAGCTGGTACATGTTTAATATAGGGTACAAGTACTACAATGAAACTCAGTGAAAAGAACAATAAAGGACTGACACATGAAAGTGGAACAAACATAAATAGCAATAGAAAAAAAACTAATCAGGCGTTAATGTATTTATCAAGATTGAATCTGTACACAGATGCAGCGTCCCTGCTTAAACATACACACAGATGCACAGATGTAGGGTAAAAAGCATTTAAAACATGGCTTGGCGGACAAGGAAGAGGAGCATATATGCTGAGTCTATTTCAAATGTAAAACAGGTAGTTACATACCACCTTTATGTAACAAAATGCTTTAGTTTTACACAGGCAGTCATGAATCTATCATTTTTATTTTAAAAAAATAGTTAAAATCTGCACAAATTAAAAATTTTTTTTTCAATTTTATTTTTCAAATTTACAATTTGCAGTTAATATCTTCTCTGTAATTTATACACTTTGCAATGTCATCCAGCAACCCGGATTGGACCCACTTGTAGGCTGGTTTTGGCCAGCAGCAGAAACCTTAGTATGTTTGACACCCCTGATTTAACATCTGCCTGACAAAGACTACTACTAACAATATGTACTTTTTTATTTTAGTTTTATTTGGCATTTATTTAACCTGGTTCGTCCCATTGAGATCAGAGATCTCCTTTCCAAGGGAGACCTGGCCAAGAGAGCAGGAGCATAGCTTTGAAATTGAAGTTGAGATAATGTGTAACGTATTCCAAGCATTAGGTGCAGAAAACCTAAATGCTTTCTTGCCCAGTTCAGATCATACTTTGGGGATGACAAATTGCAGAATATCCATAGACCGCAGATTGTGACTCCCTTGTTTCCTTCTGGAAGAATATCCAGAATCATTCTGTAAATAAACACATACCACTGAATGAGACATCAGGCACTTAAAGATGTCCAGTTAACTTTAGAATAGAGTACACAATGGTGAGTAAGGGGACCACATTTGAACATGAATCTCAGTGTCCCACAGTACACACTATCCAGCGTACCCGTTTCATTGATTACTGTGTGGATTTGTGGTTTGAATGGTCTGGCTGCAGTTTTTATCGCTGTGTTATGAGTGGGTTCTAGGTCTTCTCCCCTGATTCTTTTCCCTACTTCCCTGTCTGCTTCTCTACTAACCTGTCCAATAAAGCCAACAAAAGGCCAAAAAATAACTGAAATTGCGACATTTTTAGTAGCTTCTTTGTGCACAGGGAGATGAGAGCTGTGATCGATGGAATATCCACCGTAAAAACTCTCAGGGCTGCTTTACTGCCTGATCCAAAGCCTCTGCAAACTTCAAATTTCCAGCGTGTAGGCTGCTAGCGTAGAGGTTGTTGTTTCCCGTAGTGAAGTGGATTTTGAAAACTGTAACACAGATAGCAGAAGGAGAGGAGAAAGCCGCTTGAAATGTGTGGTCAGTGGCAAAGGTTATACCCGCAGCCTACGTCCGGTGAGTCAGACGAGTGATTGTGGCATGAGGCATCACTCTTGGAAGTGTGAAAAAGGGTTAAAACTAAACAAATGAAAAATGAAAGAATTCCACTCATTGAAAAAGATGCGGTTCGATTCGAGAGCCGCGGATTGGCATTTTAAACAGATGACTTTTAAAATTGTGTTAAATTATTTTGAAGAGGCAATTTGATGTCATCGTGATGTTTAATACCGGCAATAACTTTTTAACAGGCCACAGGAGAGAGATGGCATGAGACAGAGAGGGAGACAAGGTGAACCAGGAGAGGGAGTATGAGAGGTTTAATACTCGATACAGTCGCCTCTCATTCCCAACCTCCACGCTAAAACCCTTGATGTGTGTGAGTTGCATGAAGAATGGCGGCGTGACAGTTTAATAAAGTTAAAAGGTTTCTGCTGTGGAGCTTCAGATCTACACTTTAGGCTGCCATGGTCAGACATCTATCAGAGCTATATGAGACAGAGTGAGTCGGAGGAGGAGGAGGAGGAGAAGTTAGACCAGGGGGTTTTTTTCTTTCTTTTTTTTCCACCCTTGAAACATAATGAGTGTGTCAGACTTCTCTATAAGTGGTAGGGAAATATTTATGCGCACATCAGAACACACACATCAAGCAGAGACGTCTCAAGAACACATTGTATGCCACAGTGGGGTATTTCAGTTATTTCTTGAAAAGCTTAATACGGTGTTGATGTAGAGTGTTAATGAGGTTTCTGAATTGAATGCAGATCACTGTATAGTTGCGTGCATTCATGGATCTCCTTTCTTCCATTTGCCTCAAACACCAAAGGCATGTCTACATTTTTTTAGTCACATTTCATGTTGCATTATTTATTCATACCTTTTTTCTTCATAATCAAAATGCACCAAATTCCACGTGAAAAATGTTTGTTTTGGACACATACTTGGAATTGCAAGGGAATGAAAAAGACATTAGTGTTATTTCTTCACCTTGAGTTAATGGTACAAGTCAAAGGTACATTTAGTGTTATTTAAAGCTTTTACGTGATGAAAAGGGATTTTTTCTCTTTGTATAAAGCATACTGATGAGTAATAAATTGACTTTAGTTTTACAAATAATAAGACAACGATGTTACTTCTTAGTTTTTACTTTTTGTATTTTTTTTAACAATTAATTAGTTTTAACAATTAATTTAAAAACTAAACATATTGTGACTTTTTAATGCATGTCAGTAAGTCAAAGATTTGGATCAGGGCCAATCAAGGCAATTTACATGCGATCGATCACGCTGGTGCTGCAAGTTTATTAACTTTCTTAATAAATGCATCATTATCAACCAATAACTCAGAGATTGTGAATACAAATGCAGCATGCTGGACATTTCTCCTGTGCTGATATTGCTGTTTCTAGCCATATATATATGGTATGTGCCTCAAACGCAGCAGTTACAAATGCCCCAGGGTTATTACAAAGCTATCACGGTTTATCCTAACTCGACTTAGTACATGAGCTCTAGCAGGAGGTTAATAAGTTTTACAGAGGACTTCATCATGGTGCCCCTTCACTGGCTAATACCACAATACTCTGCTTGCTAACATGCCACTGCCCACCACTGTGCCACAGTAGTAGACTCCACCTGGTGGCACAGCCCAGTACTACAGCTACTCTGCAAAACTTGTACCAGGGACTCTGGGAAGCTGTTGAATAGATTGGTTTAAACCCCTTAGTTTTTTTTTTTCCTTTTAAGGCTGTGTACAAGTACTAGATTTCTTTCAGCACACCCACAGAATGGAGAGCTAGCGAACGGTGAGGAGATATTGACAGAAGTTTACAAAAATATATTAGATTTGCATACTCTACCTCCCTGATCCTTTATTTCAAACAATATACAACAGTTTGTAGTCAGCTTTTTACTCTGCCAAGAAATGTGGCGGAGTTATGAGATGATTGCCGCTGGTTTGTCTGTTTGATTGTCTCTTAGCAACATTATTCAAAAACGGACTAACAGATTTAGATGAAATTTTCAGGGAAGTTCAGAAATGACACAAGGACCAAATGACTAGGTTTGGCAGTGAGGCAGCTTATAGTCTAGATTCACAGATTTGTTAAAGATTTCTATGTCATTGCAAGATAGCGGCACGCCGTCACTGCAACTATGACAACAAGTGAACACAACATCAGCTGCCTGCTGACGATCACATGATGGAATCTCCCTGTGGACCACAAATTTTTTAAAGATTTCATCCGTCGGAAATCATGCAATGACTGAGCAGCCTTGGCGGAGTAGTGCTTTTATTTTTATTTTGCACACACATGCACACATGCATGGCTGATTAACCCGACAGATGAACTTGCTGGAGTACAAAAAATCTTTTTGGAGTAAAAGTCAGCAAGCTGTGTTGCAGCAAGCTGTTCTCTTGTGGAGATGATTGTCTGCACAGCATAACAGGCTTCTGTACAGCTGAGTTTTCAAAAGTAGAACTGCACTCGATTGGCTGTATGAAGCAGTATTCAATAGGGCTCAAGTAATTACTGCAATATATTCTCCACCATTCAGACTGTTCAGATACCAAAACACTGCACTAAAACTAAGAGAAAGGAGCTTGCACTGGATCCGCGTCCAAAGTATCACAGCAACAGCTGGTTTGTTCTGCATCTCAGCAAAAGTCAAACCAGCTTTGTATTCATATCTCTTTGTTTTTACAATACAAGCTTTTCTGTAGTACTGTTGCACCAACTACAACTTTAAGCATATGTAACATATGGCTCTTTATCACTTGCATGTCCCAAAAAACCTTAACAGATATAATTAAGTCATGAAACCAAAAATCCACGCTCGATTGAACTGTTCCACCAAAACTGAACAACGCATAACCCCTTGCAAATGAGCCCATGTTTGCTAATAAACACAGGCTTTTGAATCTTTGAGTACACATAGACTGTAATTTTGCTGATATCTGCTCCTGTTGAAGCAGTGAACTCACTGCTGAGACTGAGCAAAAACAACACAAACAACAGCCATAAATGAAATGTTCTCAACAGAGATATGATGTAACCATTGAGGTGGATCCCCAACAAACAGACAGTGTAGAGTAGAAGAGAAGCCTTTTGTTCAATGCAGACATAAGTGGATGAAGAGTTACAAGAGCCATTATCAACAGAGTGCAAATTCTGCAATTTTGCTGTAAATGATATTATTTCCAATCACAGATTCAAGAGGGAAGACTGTGTAGATGAGCTGTTCAACCTAATGGATAATCAGATAGCTGAACTTCAGCTAGAAGAGCTCTAGAGGACACTGTACCTCATGATTTGCGGCACATAATCCGTACTAAAACCAAATATCAACACTAACGTCATTGTTCAGCAATAACCCACAGCGATGCACCTGTTACCATGGCGATTAGGGCATGAACCCATTACCTGAGTCCTAATTGATAATTGAGAATAGAAAGCTGTGCATCAGTGCCTGAGACAAGTGGTGATATAAAGGGAGAGAAGTGAATAAAGTGTATGCATGTGATGTTGTCACAGTCACTTTCCCTGAGGGGCAAATAGTCAACAAGCATTCACATGTATGTACACTACTCTATTTACACCAAACCTGAAGGCTGAGGGCAAATGAAAGAAGACAGTTCCATGCTCGAAGCAGAATCCTCATGATTTCGAAAAGAAAGTTCATGGTATTCTAGCAGATTCTTTTTTTGATGATTTATCAAAGGTTTAAAATTAGTAAACCAGCATATGTAGGACGCACCGGTAAAACACGACTTTTAGCTCCAGAAAAGACACCAGGTGTAAGACTAATTAGGACGCATTTAAATAATCAGGTACAAACCCTTTGCACAGTTGGTGGTCGACACCATTGGCAAGGAGTTTATGACTAATTAAAAGTAAAGCAGGCTTTGCAGAGATGAGCAACAGCTACCATTACTGTAAATTACAAGTAAGGCACCAGAGGAGAGACTTTTTTTCCTTTCTCAGAAAATTGAAATCACTTCAACTGTTGTAGCTCCAAACTAAGTGAATTTAGAAAAACTCTTAAAATGAGCACATAACAAAGTTTAAATGCATAATTCAGTGGCAATCATCCAAAGTTCAGTCTTCTTACCAACAAATCAAAACACCTCAGTAACAATGGAGATGACAGTTGGTGCAACAAAAATACACGCATCAGACAGCATTAAATAACATAAAATTGCCATACATGGAGGGGATTTAATAGCTGTTTTTGAATTGTCTAGTCAAACATTTACAATTTTCACATCAAAATATATCATTTTGTTTTGCCAGCTGTGAAAAAATAACATATACTGATGATATTAAAGTGCAGATGGAGAGCATAAAATATCTAAAATCCTATGCTCACTGATACATCAATTTGACTCAAATTTTACTTTTGCCGTCTTTCTAACCTGAATGATAACATCTGTTTCCGGCTTCCTGGCCAAGCAATCCTAATGAGTCCCACAGTAGCTTTCGGAAACGAAACACAAACACAAATTGGCACGGAAAATACATGTTGACATCCTGGAAATGACCAAAACTGTAGCAGACTGCATATTTATATGTTCATTATCATATTAATAAGGGGATGCTCGTCCATCTTATTTTATTTCACGCTGAACAACTGTGAATTCTAACTAGACGGAGGCCGTGTGTAGAATATATTGGTGGAGGAGCAACAACATTGCACAAACAGACACTAATTAGCACCATGGTGTCTGCTGATTCCTGACAGTAAAGCACTATAGTGTTAGTATAAAATACATCAATTCAAATTTCTTCTTCCCTGTGTTCAGGCAGTGGTTGACCAACAGAGCATTGGTGTGACAGATCCACGGTCTCTTTCCTACACATACAGGATTGATTACAGTTTTTCAGTGTCTTCAGGGGTAGTAATTGGATCTCATGAAGTAAGAGCAAGAAACTAAGAGTGAACACACATACTTAAGTTTAAATGGAGTTTCTCCACCAGTCGTCTTTCATCTGAACTTGGCTCTTCTTCAAACGAAATCCTTGCTTTACCCTTGCATAGGGCCTTGGCATGTCTGTATTTCATGAATATAGAGGGCTGACAGAGCTGTTGATTTAAGAGTGAACATGATCTAATCTCTTAGATGTCAAACTGATATGCAAGAGTCACATTCATGAAGATGTAGAGGATTTGTGCCATGAAAATGTCAGAAATCGATGAAATCTTCTGGCCGGACGGGAGAAATGTAGACGCCGCGGGTCTCTGCAACAGATTGTCTCGTCGTAGGATAAATGTGGAGTCAGATGGGATGGAAGGAGGCAGGCTGATTTGTGCGCGGTACCTTCTCTCAAACATAAATTCAAGGGATAGGAATAAAATCCACCAGCCAGTAACCTTGCTGTTTCATTTATGGTACCTTTTTTTATTTAACAACTCTCTGTTCTGACCTCTTTCGACGTGTACCGCCCGCCTTGATTTGTTTGCTAACAGCCTGTGCTTATTAAAATATCCAAAGAACATATCCTGGGCCAGCTAAGCAACTTCTACTGACAAAGGATGGTCAAGCATCACGGGCGCTGAGACAGGTGGGGAAAACATAGCCACATGCAACATCCGTGTAGCCAAGATCTAATCCAGGTATTTCAAGCTGGTGCAGCAGATTTATTAGTTTCAAAAAGCACCGGCCACTTGAGTACAGTTGGATAAGCTGTTAAATCTGAGGCTTCTTAACTGCTAAATGCAACTTTGTCTCCCTGCTGTTGCTGGACAGGTAGTCTAAAGTGGGCTTATCAGAGCTGTTTGGTTAAAAAATAAACAGCTAACTGCCTGCTGTGGCTCTAAATGGGATTAATGAAAGCGTTGAGACTGAGCCAAAACACTAAAGTTGTGGCTTGTAAAGTCAAAATAATGAGCTGAAAAATTCTAACCCTGTTACGCTGAAGTGGAGGTGATAATTGACTGATTGGGATCAACAGGACTCATGAGAAACTCATTTTGCATTCAGTTTCAAAAGATAAAAATAGCGATTAGTGCGGCATTAATACGTTTTGTTAGATTAAAAATTGTATGAAGATAAAATCCTAAAAATCAGTTAAACCAAACATAATACTGTCATGTAACAGGACAGCATTATTGTTGTTTATGGTTTTTTTTTTATTAAAATTTTTAATACAGCAACGTTTGTGTACTCATAGTGTCCCGTGGAGACAAATCTGAGATGTAATAATATGTGATGGCTGAGTGTCTGCCAGAAATGAACATTTAAAAGGCCATTCTGACTGAAATATGTTTCTCCCTCTGGCATCTCCTCAGTCTTTTTTATTACTGCAGTAGACGGTATTGATGAATGTAAGTTATGCCAGTGACAGGACATTCTTCTACGTCTCTCTACTCTGCTGTCTTGCTTGTTTTCTACTGAGTTGCTCTTGCAGAATCAGATTCTCTAAAAGGTTTGCGTTACCGTTTTTATTCTTTAAAGTGCTGAATATTTAACAGCTTATTTCATTTGTGTTGTCAGTGAAAAAGTTCTCCACATCATAAAGGTCACGCACAATTAAGGTAATAAATCAAACAATGCATAAAAAGCAAATACAGCAATACATTTCCAGTGTGCAGCAGGTTTTGCCATTAAAGGTGATGATCTGTGACACTAAAGCCGTGGAAGAGGCAAATGCAAAGAAAAGTAATGTATTACACTTTGAATAAACTTTTAAGTACATTATAAATTGCTGCTGTAGTGAGTTTGTAGAAGTTTAATCCCCACAACACTCCTCAGGTTTAACAAGGAGTGAATAGAAGGGAAAGAAGCATTCCAAAGACTTAATAAACTTCTAAAGCAAAGCTGAATGTATTAAAATGCATAGTAGGACAGAATATACATTAAACTTGGTGATATCACATGTACTGCATGTACTGTAGTTATCAAAGCTATCCCATAGTTTCATCTGAATATGAATGTGCTCTCTGAAACTGCACTGTTTCTGCCCATGGGCCTACACAGTTGTTAATAGAACTGGAGTCATGGAGGTCACGGTCAGCTGCCCTATCAAAGTTAATTGTGGCTCTGACCAGTGCTGTCTCAGTGCTGTGGGCAGGAAGAAAATCAGAGCGTTATTTCCCAAAGAGATGTAATGTGTCTGTGTAGTTGGCAGAGGCTTGTGTCTCTAAGGTGATCTTCAAGAAAGAAAAAAAAGTGTCGAGGGATGGCGGAAAACACAGAAAGTGTGAGAGGGAGTAATTAACAAGACTTAGAGTCTAGAGCCAAGCTGTGGCTCAGTGAGGCTGCACACTTTATACATGCTTGTTCTCACTTTTTATTTTATAGATTTTTTTCAAATGATGACAATGCGCTAATATCTTATTTTCCATATATTTATATTACTCTCTAAAGCACTTCAATTGCCTTGTGTCTTTATGGTGCCATATAGGTTTTTTTTTATTTATTTATTTTTTTTTTTTTTTAAAAAGCTGGAAGAGAGCAGAATAAGCAGCCAGCACCACAGTCGAGCATTTCCACCTTGGAACTGCAGGATACAAGTGACAGCCTCAATGACGGAGATTCAGGTTTCATAAGAAAAAAAGCTAAGGAACCAACCCTGCTGACATGCGCCATGAGCCGTTCCTTATTGCCATTCTTTAGAGTCAGTCTCCAGTTTAATTACTCCAGTTTTACACCGTACCATTTTGTAGAGCAGAGAAGATTTAATTCGTAGATGAGCTGGTGTGCTTGAGCTGAAACGAACAGAGGGGTCAGTGGAGCTATTGTAAGGCATGGATGAAATAAAAAAACTCAGATGGATAGAGGTGAGTTTTTAGGTGTTCATTTGGTAACTCAAAAGTAATTTTCTTATTTACAATGCTTACTGATCAGACTACTAGTATGTTATGGGCTCCCTTTGATGAAAACCAAGTTTTTGGCCTTGGTAAAATGTCCTAATAGTGGTTTTCATATGCTGTGAGCGAAATAAGTACTCAATAAATTGTTGCGTGCCAATGACCGTCTGAAAAACAAGGAGACAGCCTGGGTTTCAGACATAACAAACCTAAAGAAGCAATACTGTTATTTTTTGATACCTGTGGAGAAGCGGAGGAGAGATATGTTCTGGTTTCGGTTACGAAACTGCAAAAGGAGAGATTGTGAACGTTATTCTAACACCTCCGACACAATTTTAGCTGTTTGATAATGTAGTCAAGTTAAGACTTCAGCAATCTGCTACCGATAACGTTGTCCAGAGCCATGCATAAAACAACCAGGCTGATCCATAAACTTGTAGGCGACCCTGTACGATTTCTCCTACTTCTTCAGAATAAGTTCCTGGCTTTACAACTTACCATTGTGCACTATAAAGGTAAGAAGACTTGCACTCAATAGCTGGAGTGGACAGTGGAGGTAGAGGCAGAGATCAATTTGCATATTTCCAGATCACCACATTTAAAAGCAGGCAGAGGTGTAGCGTTACAAGGAAGCATTTGAAGACATAAAGGGATTTTCTTTAATGGAAAACACTCCTAAATATGATGAACAGATATCAGTTTTAAGTGTTTAATCAATGCCAGGAGAAAGACTTTACTCATCAACAAATAAAATTTAAAGGCAGGTACTGATTGGTATTGGTATCTAAGTGTTTACGGGTATTTTAAGGCATTTGGTTATTACTCCGCCAAGGAACACGGCGGAGTTATGTGACGATCGACTTACGTAACTTGACGGATTTTGGATGAAATTTTCAAGGAAGGTCAGAAATGACACAAGGACCACCTCATTAGATTTTGGCAGTGATGCGGCTTACAGTCTGGATCCATGGATCCATTTGTCAACGATTTCTGTATCATTGCGAGATAGCGGCCAGCATGACATCGCTGTAACTATGACAACAAGTGAATGCTACATCAGCTGCCTGCTGACGATCACATTGACCGTTGTGGACTTATCAAGACTTATCCATTCAGAATGACACAAGGAACAACTGATTAAATTGTGGGGGTGTTTCTGAGTCCCGTCAATTCCCGGCACCCGCTACATGTTTAGGTCACGTGATTCAGGATCCATACATAACGTACACATGCGTGACAAACATCTGTGCTCAGTGCAAGGAATTTTTTTATTAAAGAGTTCATCCTTCAGAAATGATACAAAGACTGAGCTGCGTTGGTGGAGTAATGTGCTCTCTGAGTGCTTTTCTTGTATTGCAAATCTATTACAATCAACAAATAACAGAAGAAGGGGACATGAACACATTTCATATCAATCCATCCAGCATGTATTGAGAAATTCCACTCAAAACCACAAATGAGAATTTAAAAAATGATAGTAACACCAAAAGAAAAATCCAATTCATTCTCTGGTAAATGTGAATGTCTGAAAAAAAATAAAAATTAAATTGAAAAAAGTTCATCAGTCTATTTAATAGCTGTTGAGATACAAAACTAAAATAAAATGGTGGACCAACTAACCATCATTTCACACCCTACAGCTGAAAAGGGCCTACGAATAGGTGCATTGCTATATTCCAGGCATCGGTCCAGGTAAGGCTTATACTGGCTTGTATGAAGACATGAAAAATAAGGTTGCAGATTCTATAGTTAGAAGTCGAACCTAGATATACCAGAACTCATCCGGATGTTGTCATCTGGAGAGGTAGTGCAAGCAAATGAACAGCAAGATTTCAGTGCAAGCAGCGTGGAAGGAACAAAGATTCACTTATAGATACACAGTGCACCAGTGTTATAGGTCGACATTCCAGCAATTTTGGCTTCGCATTCTTGGGAGAGAAAGTCACTGCGGATCTGCAGCCAGTGTATAGACTGTGAGAAGCTGCATTGTGGAGTATGGGATTGCGCACTCAGAGCAAATAGCAGAACAGAAGTGAACTGATAGGCATTTGAAGAAGCAACAAACGAGAAATCACAGCCAGCACCCTTCCTGCCACTTGGCTATTCTGACTGCACTTGGCTGTATTCTTCACTTTTCAAGCCAGACTTGAAATTTGGCTGAGGATCAAATCTGGGCCTTCTGCAAGGCAGGCAAAAAATCTACCACCCTGCCGTCAGTGATAAGTTCTAATTAAACGGACAGGTGGCTTTATTTTCCTCTGATTTGATGGAGATTGAGCGGCTGATGCGTGTTTAAGAATGAAACTTTATATTGGTTCATATATTGCAGGCAATATAGCTGAACAATCTGTGCTATGGCTGAAGAGACAGCCTCTGTTAATAAATCCACAGGAAGCTTATGGCCTATGGTTCGCTCGCAGCTGCATTCTTACATTGCTGGATTCATTGTCATCAGTGCCCTAGGGCTCTGAAACAAACAGCCCGAGGAAATCTGGGAGAAAAAAGTAAGTGCCGTGTCTTAAATCCCATCTTAGAGCATACGTTTATTGAAAACAGAACAGAGCAGACTGATGTCAGCGATCGTGGGTGGTTTGAAATGTGTGGAGCAGAGCAGAGAAACAGTTTTGCTTTGGGATTTTCCATCCAGCCATTCCAAGGAGAGAAAATCTGACTCTATAGTTGAAGAGAGATTGACACAGGATCATGGATGTAGCATGGTATGTTCAATATCCAATCCCTAGTGTTATTTTATGCAGTTTTATTTCTCCGTTTTATATGTTTCTACCTCCTCTAGTTATCTCAACTGATGTGCTTTCTTCCACTGTGTATTAACAAGTTGATTCTCACAGTGTAAAAGATAAATCAGTTCCCCGCTAAAATATTACTCAATGCAAACAGTTTGCTGACATTATTCTAATAGATGACATTATTCTTCAATTTGTGGATCCCTGGATGTGTAAAACCAGCCTTGAGTGCAATCTCAAAAGATGCAAGTGTCAGTGTGGCGTCATGAATAATGTATGAAAGCAGTCACTCTGCACACCAAGACAGAAATCATTCACATTTCATCCACGTGACTGATGGCCATCGGAGGTTCCACGCCAGTATGAAACAAGACCCGACTTGTCTCTGACAATCAGCAGTCTTATCTGCCCTGACTCTCCCTGCAAACTGTATTTTCCATCACAATATTTGGATGGGATTCCATCTAACCTTTACTTTATTTCTGTCTCTGTAATACTGTCAGCAAATTGCAACGAGTACTTTGCTCTTTTTGCTTTGGACGTACAATAGAGATGAGCAGTGTGCTGGAAAAATGGGCAAATGCAAATTAACTTTTGAAACAAAGTCCACCTGTGTGAGAAACTGGAAAGGAAAACTAATAAGAAAAACACAATATTCTTCATAGTCTTCAGTGGTAAATGGCAACTAATACATCACTACAACGATTGGAAGGTGGTGTATTTATTATGACGAGAATCCACTGGGTTGAGTCACTGACCTTGAACTTTGAAGACTGTCATCTTTCAAATAAGATGAAAGAATCTTGGCACGGGCTTTCTTCTTTTTTCTTTCTTTTAATTAAAAAAAAATGTAAAAAAAATGACACCACACATTCTTGGCCTGTCAGATTTTTTTCTTCTGCTATCTTTTAAATGTTTAGCCTTAGACTCTATGTCCTGTGCTGCAGAGAGAGTGGGCAGGGATGGGTGCTCAGGGGTCAAGAATCTCTGGAGACTTACAGCAGGGGTCTCAGCAGATGTGAAGGGCTGAAAGTCTGCAGCTTTTCAAGTCAAGATACTCAGAAGGGCAGCATATTCAGTTTTTTCTTCTTCTTTCTAGCTAAAGTCATCTTAGTTGTAGTGTAGGAATGTTTTAATGTTATTATCCCTCAGCATATATGAGGAGTTATGCAAACTGTATGTGCAAGTTTTAGAGCGTGGGTGGAAATAATTTCTAAAATACGAGGTTAGAGGCTACATAAAGCCTTACATTTCAATGTATGTGGAATGTCCATGAATTAGATGTATTCCCCCCCCACTTAAATCGATTATGGACATATGCACTATATAAATTCATCCAGCTTATAAAAAAATCGACATATGTGGTTCAGTCAGGTGGCCTCCAGCAGCAGTCTGCAGATTGTGCTGCTTGGTGGTTTTAAGAAGTTGCAAAGCCAGGGCATCAGATTTGAGATGCACGGACATCCTCATCTGAGGCCGATTCTCTCTCTGATGTGTATTTCTGTGGTGCAGATTTGATTTAAAATGTTCCTTTGCATCACACACACTGGATGCTGCCTCCTTGATGTCTCTCTCACACACTGGTTCAATCATGCAGCATGTAAATCCTGCATTATTTCTATGTAATGAAAATGTTTATATATAAAACAGTTTTCCACAATTTATAGATTTTACATATTTACAATGTATCTTTTCCATTGGACGATACAGGTGGGTATCCAAAGGGGTTGACATGTAAAGATAATAATTAGGGCTGGAACTTCAACATGTTAATTTTGATTAATTGATTTTCAGAAAAAATAACGCATTTAATCGCACCTTTCTCAGTTCCCTAATTTTTGGCACACCTGGTGCACACACTCCAGCCCAGTAAAGTATGTTTGCAGGTCACGAAGATGATGCACAGGATGCACTGAATGATGTCAATGCACAAGAAAGTTTGGTGAACAGTGATGGAAAATGAGACCGCATTGAGCTTGTTATGTGTAAAGTTCCTCATCTTCCTGATGGCAGCTTGGATAAAAGTGTGGTAGTGCGCAAATTGTGCAGCAAAGAGTTTTCTTATCACCGCAGCACTTAAAGCCGACGGTATCACCTCAGTGCAAAACATGTTGCTGTTGCACCAGAGCTAACCTTAGCTATGACAGTTCTGCTACCAGCAAACAGTGTCGCCATCCGATAAGAGACCACTTTTCAAGACACTAAAAGTGCTTGAGTTTACAAAAAGTCTTAAAATGTTGAATATAATCACTATAATTGGTTTTTGTGTTTGCAGTAATCTGAGAATGTAGTAGGATCAATATATAATTGAGGGACTATTGAAATCCATGGGATATATCTTGCATACATTTGTATTAAAAGTAAAAAAGTTTTTATGTTTGACTGGATATCACTAAAATGTCGACTAAATAGCCCTCTGAATTTAATAACAACCACCTTCTAATTAGCTAAACAATAATAAAATGAGCTTATTCAAAAATTGTTTTGATTGTGTTCTTTTTATTAAGTTGAGATAATCATGACAGGTATTTATTTTTGGAAATGTATCAAATTTTATATGGAAAATAACAAATTGTATCTGTGTCTGAGAAATAATTTTCAACTAAGTTACCCATTACAAAAACACCTCTCAAGGAAGTGTGTTAATTCCGGATCACATGACCTGCTCCACATGATGTCATTTCCTCTTGAAGAAAAGACTGGCAAGACTCCAAGGCTTTCTGAGTTATTTAATATAAAGTAGTGTGTGAGTCAAGTGTGGATTTATCACATGCAGCAGGTCTACTAAAATATCTTTATAAATAACTTTCAATTTCAATTTTACTCAAATGTATATAAAATATTTAGAATAATATTTCTGTAAAAATGCCATGTGGTGTTTGGTTATAGGCGACCATGTTGATTTTAGGCCTGAAAACAGCAAAAATGTCAACTATGATACCTGTCAACTATGTTACAAAAAGTCCCGCAATTATACATTGACCCCGTAGACAGACGAAAAATGCACAGATAACTATAAAGGAAACAAACATTTTTGTTGCTGAAGTTCACGTATATGTCTGTTCATCAACAGTCCTCAACCAAAATTTATTTGAATTGAAAAGCTTTGCTCTTTGTGTCAAATATTGCTTTTTGACAATGAAATCTGTAATTAATTAGATTAATCTTTAAAATTATGTCCCACCACTACTAATAACTTATGACATTCTGACATTTTTCACTTTCTTGCAATCATCGTATCTACTCTTTATTTTCTTAACTCTATAACCTTGTGTGCAAGATGAAAACTATGAACACTGTATTCCTTAAAGTAGTATGTCTCAAACTGGAGCAGTGAGTCTCACCAACCAAACTCCGTAGACAGCCAGGAAAAACATCCACAGGCAAACAGTGTAACAAGTGCTCTTGTCTCCTGTCTGACTGTCATATATATAAACAAATTCTTCAGTATTCCTCGGCACTTCAGCACGTATGGGTCAATTGTCAAGAGCAGCGAGCATGTACGAGAGCTGGTATCAGCAGCAGCTCTGTTTGGTGGAGTCGAGTTTTTAAAATGCTGCATATAGCTGAGCCCCAAAGAGAAAACATGTCTGTCAGTCACCACCCGGACTGCAGTTAACTCACACAGTCACACAGCACTTGTAACGCTGTAATCAGTGCATCCATTTTGTTCTCTGGCACTGTGATTGGTAAATATTAGCTTTGGTAAGATATGAGCAACAAGGGGGAAGTAGAAGCCGTCTCAACAAGGGTGTTTTCCATAATTGCTGGCAATGTTTGACAGAAGACAATTAATCTGATGGTTGCCTACCACTCATGAAACAGTCAACACACAACCTGACTCCAAACTAATCAATAGCTGAGGGGACACAGGGACGACTACCCTCTGCAATCCCCTGAAGAATGTGAAGATCTGGTGAGAAAATCCAAATCAATAAGGGCTCAGTATAGTAGAGGAGAGCTGGATACAGTGAGAAACCCTGCTCAGTGCATTGATTTCCCTATTAGACTGTAATTTTGTCAATCAGCGCACATACACACTGCCCAAATCAACAACTAGACCAGAGTGAATAATAATAAAGTAAAGCAACTGCATCTCCAGCTATGCCTACAGTGTAATAAATCAGCTGTCAGATTTTCAGGGGGTAAAACACTCACATTTGTATGCATGCAGATAACTTACCTTTCTCCAGAGAGATCAGCCAACCTCCTTTTTTTTCACTTTGAACCGTAACCACATACCAGGCAGGGAATCCCACAAATCCACTCACAGAACACAATACTGAGGAAATCACTTTAATATTCATCATTTCTTAATGACATGTCATGTGGCATAAAATGATTGGAGTGATATGTCATTTGTGCTCAGTGTATATAATTGCATAAAATAATACTCATAAGCTGACTTGAAACATTAAGTACAAAGAGTGGATTTCCTGTCGCTTTAAATATATACAGTATATACTGTTTAATGTATATACTAAACAAGTGACAGATTTACTGTAGAGGTGGCTAAACTTGACTGCAACTGATTATTTCTCTCTCTAGACTCAATGACTCACATTTCCCTGATTAACATAAGCCTGCTATTAGTGTTGCCTACAGATAGAACATTCCCTGGAGTGAAGTTTCAGGCAGACAGGATGGGAAGCCTTTCTTGACAAAGAAGAGGGAATACATTTCAATTTCAGTTAAAAAAGCAAGGTAGTATTTTATTTCACATCACAGAATGGACTATTTCAGTGTGTTCAGGTGTGAGCAGGTCTCCCCAACACTTTATATTCAGTATTATAAAGTAGTTGTAACATATTTAAATTTTATATATGCTCATATGTCTGATCTTGGAATACTTTATCTACAGAGTCAGTAGTGCAGAGATTTTAGAATAAAACATTCTTCTCTGATATGCATTGTAGCTACTGCTCAGTCTTTCCGATGGATAATAAAAAATGGCATTTGTGCTGAGCACAGGCATGTGTTATTCATGTGTACGTTATGTACGGATACTGAATCGTGGGACCTAAATATGTAGCGGGTGGGAATTGATGGGACTCGGAAACACCCCCAAAATTTAATCAATTGTTCCTTGTATCATTTTGGACGGATAAGTCCCGATAAGTCCGCAGTGGTCGATTTGTAGTAGGATCGCAATAATGTGATCGTCGGCAGGCAGTAGTGTTCAGTTGTTGTCATGGTTACAGTGATGCCGTGCTGCTATCTCGCAATGATACGGAAATCCTTAACAAATCCGTGGATCCAGACTATAAGCCACATCACTGCTAAAATCTAATGAATCCTTGTGTCATTTCTGACCTTCCCTGAAAATTTCATCCAAATCCAATATTTCGTTTTTGAGTAATTTTGTGCACAGACAAATGTATGCCAATCATCACATAACTCTGCCACGTTCCGTAAGTCCTTAAATACTCTTAAGTCTTACATTGTAAGTGTTGTTGGATTGAGACTGCCCTTATGGTAAATGTAGTGTAGTATGTAAAGTATCTGTTCTTTTGGCATTTTAATAGTGTCATGTAAAGATGCTACTGATTACATGTTAATCAATCATTTTTGTTATTAATTTTACCAATTCAAAATATATTAACCAACAGAGAAAAGAAAAATGATACGCATGTCAGGAAATATGTTGTACATTCGTTATAATGCCACCAAGTGGAGTCCCTAATGTCTAATGAGATAGAAATTGTAGTTTATTTGCTGCGCTTTATACTGTAGCAACTTAATGATACAGTCAGACTACGGACACTTGCTTGTTGACATTGTGTGGGTTTAGCCAGCAATGGGCCACCATAACAGAGACTTTTGTGTAATGTAATTATTAGATCTGAGACTTAGATGTGTAAATTTCGATTAATTGATTACAGAAAAAATAACCTGTACAAATAATAATAATAATAATGCATTCAATCACAATTTTCTCATTTCCCTAATTTGTGGCACACCGGTAACACTGATGAACACTCCAGCCCGATAGGTGGCGGTAATGCACCTAAAGTGTGTTTGCCAGCCATGGAGAAGATGCACAGGACGCACTGAGTGAATCAGCTCAAGAAAGTTTGGTGAACAGTGAAGGAAGACGGGACCACATGGAGCTTGTTGGGTGGAAAGTTTTCTTTTAGAAAACTTCCTGATGGCAGCTTTGATAAAAGCGTGGTTGTGCACAAATTGTGCAACAAAGAGTTTTCTGATCACCGCAGCACTTGAAGCCAATGGTATCACATCAATGCAAAACATGTTGCTGTTAGCACCAGACCTAACGTTAGTTATGACAGTCCTGGTACAGGCAAGTGGTGTAGCCATCCCACAATAGCCCAATTTAGAAGACACTGAAAGTGCTTGAGTTTACAAAAAAGTCCTAAAATGTTGAATATCATAGCTATAATTTGAATTTGCAATAATCTGTGAATGTAGTAGACAAGTGATAAATGAACAGATAAATATAAATGAAACATAAACTTTTCTGTAGTTTCACCCTGTAAAGCCTGACCTACCAAAAAATAGAAACAAAATTCTATTTTTTGTAAACTGAGATGTTTATTAACCTCTTTAACAAAATTCACAATAAATAAATAGATTACCATATAATTTAGGTTGTGTTATATTTTTTGTATTACATTTGATACATTGGGCAGTTTTGGCAACTTTTTGTCAATTTTAGAAATAGAAACTATTTTTTTTTTCAATTTATTTAACTATTTATCACGGTGATGAGGTAGATGTCTCAGAAGCTCATGTATCAAATAGGATACAAATGGTAATATAGTTTTAAAGTTCACGTATATGTCTAGTCATTGATTCAGTCGTCAACCAAAATTTATTTGAATTGAAAAACTTTACTTATTGTGTCTAATATTGCTATCAATATTTGACAATGCAATGCAAATCAATATTTAATATTTGCAAATATGAGTAATTGCAATTTATTAATTACAAAGTCTCTAATTAATTGTTTTTTTTATTGCGTCCCACCACTAGTAATTACATATATAGATGTAGATATGTGGTTAAATGCTTCTAGCCAGAGTTCACGTATTGAAGATGAGCTGCAGTTGTGGCATATGATACTAATCGACTTCACCGGCAAATGTTATGTGCTCCGTGTTAAACACGGCTTTGGTAGGATATGGAAAAATGACCACTGTAACTTATTTATTGAAATAATAACTAGATTTTTCATAGATTATGCGGTCGGTAATTGGTAAAGAAATCTGTTGAAAATTTTCATCCCTTGTATGAAGTAATTGCTAAAGTGGGACTTGTTATTTTTTTAAACACAGCAGTGAGTTAAATTCTGGAGCGTGGGAACCCCAAGTTCATGTGCTCTGAGCAATAGTTCTGGACCAAAAGACACTGGAGCGTAACCAAAGTGTTTTTCTTCCATTCTTCCTCTCCTGTTTCTTGCCAGCGACCTTGTTAACCCAACTACACCCGACTGCCCTTAACACGGAGCAGGAAAATTACCAGTCAGTTGCTGTGCTGACCCTCAGATAAACAGAGATGATCCCCTTACTTACATGGATGGCTGAAAGTGGGCTTAGTTCACTGGATAGAGGTGGAAATGGGCCGCTGGTTGATGATGTCTTTATTTGCATTTGCTGTGTTACAATGACTTTCTCACACTGGTTTAGATGGCATCCCGGAGAGCATTTTAAGCATCTCTTAACGTACTATATGTGAAACTTGTTAAGCACAGATCTATGCTTTAGTTTTTGTGATTAAATCCATGCTGCTTTCTTGTTCAGACTAAAGCAGATGTGAACGCTCTGCCTACAGATTTTGACGTCATTCACATTCTGTCAGCTCACTAACACAGATGCACCAAACTGCAGGTGACTGCCGGCAAATTACACACAACAGCCATAGCCAATGAATTTAGCTTTTATGGTGATGCTAGTCGTCACTGAGAGATCCATCTGAGATTATTAGGGGACCGTAACTAACTGGGGATTTTCTGCCTGTAACTGAGCCTCACTGAGCTGCTTCATCTTCCTCTAATTGTGACTCTCTTCCATCCTCTACGTTGTAGCCGATGAGCTACACAGGGTCATGCTTGCTGACATTTAAATCTTATTTTCATACAGTACAGTTTGGATTCTTATCCAACACACATTGCCATCAGGATGTTGTCTGATTGGTCCAGAATTCAATTACTAGCCCGACAATGACCCCAAGTATGTAGCTATTCCCTGCTTAGAATCATTATCCTGCTTTAAAGATCCATCTTTTTTAGTTCAGCCTCAACTTTTTTTTTTTTTTTTTTTTTTTTTTTTTTTACAGATGCCTTCACTTTATCTTCAAGCACTCTTTGATATGATGCAGATTCCATAGCTGAATCAGTGACCACAAGCTTCCCAGTCCCTGAGGCAGGAAAGCAACCCCAAACCATGTTTCTACCATCATGTTTCACTGCTGCTATGAGTTTTTTTTAAAATGGAAAGTCGTCTTTGGTCTGCACCAAACACGTGTACTGTTGCTGTGGCCAAATAACTCTATCTCTGATTCATCCTCATTTGTATAAAGACCTGATCTTTTCCCATATGTTAACTAGCAAAGTGCAGTTTTGCTCTAATGCTCTTTATGGGCCGCAATGGCTTTTCCTTGGCACACTTCCCAAGCAGGTAAAATTCTGCCCATCATCTTGTGATTGTTTATATAGCCACTTTCACACCAACAGTTGCAGAGTTTCTTGCAGATCCTCTGATGAAATGTTAGGGTTCTCTAGGGTTCTTTTTAAATCTCCCGCCAGATTCGTAGGTATCCACAACCTTTTATTTCTGAAGCTAGACTACTCTTCAAACATGATGCCCTATATAGAGGTTTAAGTATGTGGCACCTGTACTCCTTATAGAGTTTCTAATCACTGACACCTAATCTGGAACCCCTATGTTTTTGATTTTATATATTTGAAGGTTTGACCAATCTGTTTTATTTATTCAAATTTTGAAAATGACTACAAAATGACAGTTTTATGTGTCCCATAAAAACCCAACAATTTCCATTACTGTATCATGAATATGTACCTGAAGGTCCTCTAGCTTAACATATTCTAAAATGTAATGAAATTATTAACAGAATCTACAGAAATAACAGTTTCCACATTCTGTCAAAGACATCTATGCATTGTGTCACAGAGATATCTAGTGAAGTTAGCATTCTGACCAACCAGCCCCAACCTGTCCCTACTTGTGATGCCACTTTGTACCTAAATGGGAGAGAGTCAGTCTGCCCTGAGTTCAACATGAGAGGATGAAGAAGTGGTGCTGCCCAGAGGACATATTCTAACTTTCTGTCAATCATGATGAGGGTAGCTACTGCTAGCAAAGGGGAAAAAAAGTGACGGAAAACCAAACATGGGTTAAAATTGGTGTCACATGTAAGGCTGTGAATGTGAGATTCACACAATGCCTCTGAATCCAAAAGTCATTTCAAATGTCTGTTAACGCTTTTTTGAATAGATGCAAGCTACAACGATGTGTTAACATAAAATCAGGAAGATATTTTGTCTGGCAAAAATGGATGAAAACCTATTTTTCCTTGACATTGTATTTTCCACAGCATCAAGTTAGAGTGAGAACCAGTTAGCAACATCGTTTTCTGAACTTGTATTTCCATAGTAGAACACTTTGTTGTCTACTGATTTCTGTTGTGCAATTTGTTGTATTGCAACTAATCCTAAAGGCAGGTTTTTACTTTCTCTATTTCCCACAACCTGGGTAAAAAGCTTAACTTAACCACCAATAATGTAATTGTACTGTGCAATTGAACATGACACTTGATTGTCTACCAAGTTAAATGTCATGACTAGCATCGTTTTACTCAGTTCACATAACAGAATATAATTGTTCTTGCACACATATTTCCCTTAAAAATTAATCAAACAGTTTCACAAAGTCAAACTGGGTGCATAAATAGCAAAACATGATGCTACGTGGCATCAGAATCAGCATTTGACATGGATGTTTGATTAAAAAATAAAAAAATAGGCTGTGAGCATGGCCCAGCTTGACCTGCTTCACAGCCCTCTTTACAACAAAACCATTTGAAACATAAATTTGTCAGAATATAGGATTTTTTTTTTTAGCACCACATGTATTTAACACATATTTGAAGTAAAATACTGAAAAACAAACCAAACAATTTTTGGAGCTGCTCTGGTTTAACTGCTTGTTTACTTGGCAGCCCACTTAACAGCTAAAACAGAGCAAGCATCTGTTTGGTGTTATTTTTCAACACCATCGCAATGTTGGATGAACATAATCCCAACCTTTTTCATTAAAAATTCAAATAATTATGAGTTAATTTGCTTTATAAATCTATGATGCTGCTTCGACATACTCTGTTACTTACTGACAGCACAGCATACTCCAGAGATCCCTGATGGGTTGGAGATGTTTGGGACCTACGCGATATTAGGCCATGTTTGCCATATTTCTGTATGCGTTAATCGACAGAAGCAATAAATCAACAAAAGCAGAACGGTTTATGTGCAATGTAAACTGGCTGTTCTCCACTCAATCTGCAGTTGGCTGGTAATTCAGATAAATAGGGAGTTTGATGCTTGGTATGGTAATGGTATGGTAATTTAACCAGTAAATGTTTGACTCTAGCCAGACAAAAATACGTCTTTGGATGTGAAACTCTTCTTCTGCCCTCTGTCAAGGAAAAGAGGTTGCGCTGCACGATAATATTGCAGACTCCTTTGCCCTCTATGAATGTCAAATGATCTTTGAATTTTCAGGACAGGAATACATTCCCGTGTATCAGATTGTGTTGTGTGTGGACATGTAGGCAACACTGCATGCATGGTGTACTAATTTGCAGCCATGCTTTTGCGATTTCTTTTAAATCCAGGGCTAAAGGGGAATTAGTGACAGATTTTGAATTCCAGAGCCAATGATGCAGGCTAAAAAACCATATCCCTTTAGGTGAATGAGTATCGATTTTAAGTATGGAGCTGTATTCAGATTACCACCTGTAACTTTAGCCAAACATGATTACTCATATGTTGTATTCTGACCCCAAAGAGCCTTGATCCCATGAAGTCAGTCGGGGATTGCATGAAGATAGAGAAGCAACTGAGACTATCTTAATCAGCAGAAGAACTGTTGCTTCTGCTCAGAGATGTTTGGAACAGGCTGCCAATTACCTTGAAAAACGACGCGCTGTTGTGCCTGGGGGAGCTGTTTGGAAGGCAATGGGTGTTCCCGCTAAATATTGATTTGGCTTGGCTTTCTCTACATGTATGAAGTTTATCGATAAATAGAAACCATTCATGGCATTATTTTTGAAAACACACGCCCTTTAGTTTCAACACTTAAAACTCTGGCACAAGACAATGCAGAAGATAATGGACAAGGAATTGGATGCATCAGAGTGGATAACTGCTTAAATTCAAGCCAGATGGGACAATAATGACCTCCATTGTTGTTTAGTATCGTGGCATTTCATGGACTGCAGCAGGAGTTTGACTATACGCTTGGGTAGACTCATCTTGACTTAAACTGTGGTGTGTGATTACTGGAAACTACAGCATGTTAAGGCAAGTGTGTCAGTGACTAAAACTGGGTAGAAAACATGGTTCTAGTGGAGTTACTATGCATAAATGTCCGTGAAATGGTTATGGCTACTCTCACATTAGATGCCAAAGTGGCCCCAAATCAGACTTCTTTGCATTTAATTGACTCAGACAACTGTTTGTTTTTGTTTTTTTTCACTGAAGTGCGAACAAACCAAATGTGACATGATGGTGTCAAATCTAGGTATGTGGTCCTACATTTGATTCATATCAAATGCCTGCCTAAGGAAAAACAAACAAACATTAGCTAATGCTTTTAAGAACACAAGCAATCCATTGATCTGACAGGAATGTGACATGTTTTACTTGGATAAAGGGAAGTCCTTAGGGACAGATTTTTATGGGTTTTGTAAAGGAGGAAAAAAAAGCAGCTCTCAACACTCTTAGCGGGAGATAAAACTGTCATTTAGGCTTACTCGAAAATGTACCTGAAAGTGCCAGTCTGCGATGTAGGAGGCATCTACTTCATTTTCTGTGATTCAGACCTGTTTGCCTTTTCATTAAAGTGGATTATATGCTGTTATTTCGTTCACTCAGTAAGTGTGTTTATTTCATTTTATTTTTTTCTCGAGCAGCACTTTCTCCTCAGTCTTTCTCTAACAAGGCCGGCCGCTTATTCATCATTACTTGTTTTTGGAAGAGCTTTTTAAGAACAAAGTAATTAGGGGCAAATAAATGAGAAACACCCCTGTAGGAAAACGCAAATCTATTTGTCTCCATAACTAATACGTGAGGTTTATGAACACGGACTGTGAAGAAAGTAAGATAAATGAATAAATAATCCATTAGAGTACATTTATGGATACTATCTTCCTCAATTACCACTGGATAGTTCACACAGCAAATAAGAAGCTGAAAATTGGCTTTTTATTTTTTCTGAGAAAGCACTGCACCTGGTGCGCTGTTTTAGCCGAATGAAATGCTGCCAAAAGTTAAGAGCGGTTCAGTGCCCCGCATGATGTCAGCTGCTTTATATCTCATCCCCTTTAGATTTCATGTTTTTCACCACAGCTAAAAAGAAATTGGTCATTTTACTCAGTGAACATTTTCATAATTGGAATCTGCTGGAAGCTTAGTAGTGAGTGTACATTTAGCCAAAAAATGGAGGAACATAAGAGTTTTTTAAATAACAGTATCAAGCAGCATATGCACCCCAACATTGTCTGCTAGCAAATAAAAGAATATAGAACATTTGATATGCGAGTCATTGGAGATTTTAGCATTTCTGTAGCCAGAATCCTGCCTTGTAGAATTTCCTCTAAGTAACCCAGTTGGATTGAGACCTTTGACATTTTAACATTTTGTACCGTTGCTGTATCCACCATCCCAAAACACAATGGGGGAGTTCAGAAAAGCATCACTGTTCCAGCTTGTACTTCTACCATTTATCTCCTCTCTGTGGAGACATGTTATCTCCATAGTCACCTCATAAAGTTGAATATCACTTACTTACTTGTGTTATTTCCCCTGGCTGCACGCTATGGAAGTTGTGCTTTATTGTTCGCTGCCAAGTTTCATCCACCCACTCTGCTCTTTCATCATAAAGACTAAAACAATGCACATGCCAGTGCCTTTTTAAATTCTCACACTACTGAATAAATTACCATCCATGCATCAACAATATCATGAAGGATTTCTTATTTATCTAGGCACAGTTGCACTTTGCACCCTTGAACCACCGGGGGCGAAGAGTCTGCCAATTAGAATTGTAGCGAGGGAGGTATTGATCAATGTGAAGCCAATGTCCAATAAAGTGGCAGCAGACTTGAACCTATTTGACTTATAAATAAACCATTGGTGGCTCGACAAACCTCGTAAAGTTTTGACCCTCATGTGGCACCTGTCCAGTCTGGCAGGCTGCCTGCAATGGCAGCTCAATAGTGACGGCAGCTGAGAGAGATGCTGTGGGGAGTGATGTTAGGTCTGAAGCACAGTTCAGCTCTAAATGTTGCGTCAGAGTCATAGTGTTTTTTTCTCTTTTAGTTTTGTAGTTGGTCCTTTTTCTATTTATTTTGCTGTAGGTCGAAAACAGTCTGCCGGCTACGTCGTTTTACTGTCTCTACAGGATATACTGTATGAGCCAAAGGGTCATACTGTATGGAAATATGAGTGTTAACAGTTACTTTAGTCATTTGAGTCCCATTGAACATCACTTTTAACAGTAAAGTACTTCAAAGGTCCAAAATTTACACATATAGCATAACAATAACCTATCAGTAGAGGTAATTAGTTTTTGTTTTTGCTTTTTTTCTTACAGATTACACAATTATTTAATTTTCTATGGGAAAAGGAAAGGGTCTTCTTTGTTTTGAGCACTGTAAAACAGTATCAGTATGTACACGTATAAACTGATAAAGTGGATTCACTGTTAAGTTAGTCTTTGAGGGAATAAAAACAAAAAGTAAAACTTTCTCATTTAGAAACCGACACTCTCAAATATTAATTGCGTGCCATCTTGGCCAATTTGAGATCCCAGATGTTTCACAGCAGGACAATGATGTGATGATAATGGCTTCAGATTTTTCCTGGGTCTGTCCTTGCTAAAGCTTGATTTAAGGATTTGACTTGCAGGCTGGTGCTAGGATGAGGCGGCCAATTTCCATGATTACCAGGGTGTCTTTCCAGTCAAGGTTTAATCAATTTAATTAGGAGTAATTACCTTTTATATAACATGGATACTGGTGGGGGTTACATGTGCTTGTGTTGAATTCTAAAATATGCTGTTCTACCTACATCCTCAACATTTAGAGATTTTCCTCACATCAACCACAGCATTGAAGCTGGCGGGTAAAGTGTATAATATTGATCATCTTGTTCCAATGCAGCATTGTTCTGGGGATTCTTGGGTCCTGGCATTCATGAGGGTGTTACCTGGACACGTACCACCCACCTAAACACTATTAGAGACCTATGACAGCTCTCCCCCATGGCAGTAGCACTCTCTGATGGCAGCTGCCTCTTCTAGAACATCAGTGCTCCACACCACACGAAAGAAACTGCTCATGAATAAATCGAACAACATGACAAATGGCCCAAGGCATTGACAAGGCCTCCCAACTCCCTAGATCCCGATCTGATCAAGCTTCCATGGGATGTATCCGATCCACAGATGCCCAAACCTGCAACTCACAGGAAGCAAACCATTAGCTGCCAACATCTTAGTACCAAACGCCACAGGACCTCTTTATACAGGAGTGGGATGGGCCAATGGGAAGTTTGGGAATTTTCCTGTTGTGCTAGTCTTGTGAAGTCTTTTTTCCCCAACAGCTGCAGTGACATGGATTGTGAAATGTGAAATAGCAGGCAGCCGTTTCCATCTCAACTGAATGTATCTAGCACTCAGGCAGTTATTATGTTGCACTTGTTTAGAGGATGTACCATTTACTGCCTAAACATGGATAGAGACAGAAATACCCACGGCCAATGGTGTAGAGATGGCGCGCCAATGTAAGAAACCAGCCCTGATGATTGTCTTCTAACATAAAAGGTTTATTTTAGCAGCTTGCAGGTGAGAATGAGGACAGTGAGGAAGAGAAACTGAAGTAAAGAGAGCAGGTGCTTTGTTATGCCTACATACTGTTAACTAGTTAAATGAACTAACTGAACGATTTTCACCTTGGAGTTTCAATGCTAGAGTACTGCTGCAGGTTTTACCATTTCCAAGGTTTTAACTGTCAGCTTTAGTGCTTGAAAGATTTAGAGATTTTATGCAAAGTTTCCCAACAGGGTTTAATGATCATAACTTCGAACTGTAAATGGGTAAAACAGCATCCATCCTTTTTTGCATTACGGCATAAAATGAATTTGATATCCAGCCCAGCATTAAAAATGAGCACAATATATCATCCATCTAATCAGGATGCACTTCATTGAAGTCATTTATTGTTGCATAAAATGAATAGAATGAGTGGCAACTACTGTATGTTGCTATATTTTGTATATGTTTGGCAATAAAATCATGCCGTTGAGTCAAATTAGACATCAGGTGTTCATTACTGTAAAACAACAATAGGTGGAAATATGTAGTTTCATTTACTTTGGGGTCACCTTGTGTCAAATTCCCAGGCAGCTTTGTGCTACCAGTCCACCACTGCCCAGAGAGGTGTCCATGCCTTGATGGCTCAGACCGGTTGTGGTGGCACAAGGGGGACCTACACATTATTGTTTTATAATTCAGCAATCCACCACACCTAATCTTTCCAAAAAAGATGGTCCCACACTTGACATTTGCTTCTATAATTGGTTCACAGCTGTGCTTATACTGAATTGACTCATTTTGTTTATCTCCCAAAAACTACACTTGCACAAAGTCACCAGTTTAATGGTCTCCCAGAGAAAAACGCTCCAGTCAGAGAAATGACACACGATAAAACTGAAAATGGTCCTTCAGAAGAGAAAATCTTTGACTGGGGTCAAGCAAGTAGCATTTAGATGTTGCCAAAATAGAAAGTAACCAAAAAGAACATTTAAAGGGTATGTTTCAATTCCTCTAAAAGCTGTTTTTTTGGGGTTTTTTTTTTGCTTGTTTTTTTGAGTTGTAAGGAAACCAAGGATGGAAAAAAATCCTTCTGAAATGAGACAGTTTATTCTGATTGCGGTGTCTGCGTGTCCTTATTGGGCTCTTATTCAGATTATTGGTGTAAAAGCACTCATTATAGACACATGAATACATACAAAATGGTAAACAGACTGATTTCAGTAAGCTTGTAATTTCCCCTAAAAACACTATCATGCTAGACATTTTCTTAATCACAGTCCCAGAAGCACTAATGGTTTGACTGCTGTGTTTTAGTGAAGTAGGACACATAGTCCTTGTTTAGATGTGTGCAGCCTGCAGCCATGCTAAAGAATGAAACAATCACAATCTGCACTTGCCTTTTGATGAATGTAATTATGTGTCTGCTCTAAATGCCTTCAGGTCTGCGTGGAGCCGCTGGTGTGATGCATTTTGTTTATCACTATTTACTTTGAAACTGTGAAT
The DNA here is from genome assembly GCF_022539595.1 of Amphiprion ocellaris. Taxonomy (NCBI): domain Eukaryota; kingdom Metazoa; phylum Chordata; class Actinopteri; family Pomacentridae; genus Amphiprion; species Amphiprion ocellaris. Next base: position 17,127,729 of record NC_072772.1, read on the forward strand.
GTTTTTAGCTGATTGGATGAATGAGATAAAGTCGCACGAGGCAGTTTGTGAATACAGATTAGAGTTGTACTAATGTAAGCAGCCGTATCTGACGATTCGCACAAACACAAACAACTATTTACAGCCCTAGAGCATACTAGATAATCATTTTGAGTGTGGTGTTCAATTAGCTTTGTTTTTAATGATGCGATGGTTACTGCCTTAGTAAATGTCCTAATGTCATTTGTTGCATATGTGAGTCTTACTGTAACTTAAGCCGTGGTCTCAATGGCTTGCTTTACTGATGCCATTAAGCGCAAAAATCCAACAGTTAAACATAAAAAGCCCAATATTTCAGTGGAATTGCATCTAAGGTCTGCACTCCATCATTTCTGTTCACTGTCACCGAAAGTGCCAGTCCAAAAAGTATTGTGTCCTTCATATATTGGAGTGGGAAGTAAGGATTATGGCTGCAACAGTTAAGTTTGGTATCAATTCATCTTCTGATTATTTTTTTCATAATTAACTGACTAGTCAATTTGTTTATACATTGTCAAAAAATTTGCATAAATGTGAATCACAGTGTTGCAGAGCACAGTTGTCTCTCAGTGTCTAGGTTTCTCTGACAGACCCAAAAATGTAACATGCATAACTGCATTATTGTATAAAGAATGAAATTCAAGCACAGATTAGCTCAAGGCCAGTTGGCAGAATCGCCAACGGTCAGAATTAGAGCTGCCACAAGTAGTCAGCCTTATCAAGGACACTGATGCTACAATTGCGACACTTTGATGCATTATTGGTAATGTTTTTCATTCGTATCACTATGCAACTGCAGCACCATGCCATCAGTCGTGTTCTGCTCCGGTCATGGCTCAGCTGCACTTAATGCTACAGTTTTAGATAATGGCGGCGACAGCAAAATCTTCCTAAAGCTTCCAAAGACCCAAAGCTGCGATGGTACGGCACAATGCACAAGAAACATGAAGAGAAATACACAGACTCTATGTGACATAGAGTCAGTGACTTCCAAGCTGCTGCTCTGCAACGTTAAATTCACGATTTTATTACTCCGATTGTCATCTAACAAACTCACAGTATAATTCAAGTTTAAAGAAACTACTGTGCTGTGAGTCTGGCTGTGTTTTCTTAGAGTTAATAGAAACTTGGATTTCTTTTGGAGTGATGATGGCAATCCTACTACAAATCAACCACTGCGGACTTATCGGACTTATCCGTCCGACATTATACAAGGAACAATTGATTAAATTGTGGGGGTGTTTCTGAGTCCTATCAATTCCTGCCACCTGCTACATATTTAGGTCATGCAATTCTGTATCCGTACATAACGTACACATGTATAACACACCTGTGCTCAGTGCAAGGTAATTTTGTTTTGTGAATACGTCTCTATTTAATGGCCACTTTCTATGTTGCCGTGACTTCTGATCAAAAATAACTAATAAACAAATGCAGCATTTGACAATGCCAAATAGAGGAATGAACAGCCTTGCTGGAGTACTGCCCTCTCTGAGTGCTTTTCTTGTTGTTAACCCTAAACTTTTACACTTTAACATGTAAACCTTAGTTTGCATTTCATATTATGCTGCATTATACAATGATTATAGTTTGTCGAAATAAAATTAACTTAAATTAGGTGGTTGATTTTTCCGCTTTGTAGAAAAATAAATAGTTTTAATTAATCGACTAATCGGTAAAAGAGTCAATAGATAATCTATTAGATTAGATTAGCCGATTTACTCAGAATTGTGAATATCAACATAGTAGTTTAAAAGTGACACAGATCATTAAAACTGGGAAAAAAGAGCAGAAACTTTCACTGGGGTTAAAGGCAGAAGTTTACTAAAAGTGTATTCTATGTAACTTTAGACCTCCTTTGCTGAGCCGCTCTCCTTATACAAGCTTTGTTACAGATGTAAAACATTACACTGTCCTTGCAATGATCCCAATCAGCAGGCATAACATATACTGCACTGTATATCAGCAGCTCAGCTTGGTCCCATGCTAGTTGATAAAAACTTTTCAAACAGTACAAAACAATGTGACAATGTGCCGTTACTGGCTGTGAGAACAGTTGCCGCTGCTCCACCTGACTGTACCGGTGGCAAGTTTGGCTGTGGATTTGGTTATTGCTGGGATTATCACTGCACATGTGGTCATATCGATGGGGAGATGGATATGTCTGAGGTAGCTGCACTGTGACTGTCTTTACTGCTCCAATAAACATCGCCCAAGGAAGCATTGTTAAGCCACACAGGATTTGAACCTGCGGTGCTCATATCAGATACTTTTTACGGAGACGCCGCAGGAGTGCAGGGATATGCTTCAGAACTCAGTCTGCACTGCTTTTTTCATTCCAGTGTTCACACGTATTTCCTACATGGACTTTTTTTTTTTTTTTTTTAACATTGTACACTACCGTTCAAAAGTTTGGGGTCACTTAGGAATGTCCTTATTTTTGAAAGAAGTGCAATTTTTTTCAGTGAAGATAGCATTAAATTAATCAGAAATCCAATCTAGACATTGTTAATGTGGTAAATGACTATTCTAGCTGGAAACGGCTGATTTTTAATGGAATATCTACATAGGGGTCCAGAGGAACATTTCCAGCAACCATCATTCCTGTGTTCTAATGCTACATTGTGTTAGCTAATGGTGTTGAAAGGCTAATTGATGATTAGAAAACCCTCGTGCAATTATGTTAGCACATGAATAAAAGTGAGTTTTCATAGAAAACATGAAATTGCCTGGATGACCCCAAACCTTTGAACAGAAGTGTATGTTTATGCTGTTTTTGTAATCTGTTGTTTGTAGTTTATATATCTGGCTTTCAGTATTTGATTTTATTTTGATGTTATTATTTTCTTATCTACTCTTTTGTAATCTAACTCGACTTCAGTCTCTACTTGCTGTTTCAGTTGGCTCATTGAACTGCACTGAACTATATAAAAAGTGCTCTACAAATAGAGGTTTATTGAGTTACCTGAACCACCCATTGCTGAGAATGTCCCCAAGAACTAAGTCATATTACATCTTAGCCATTGTTCTGAGAAAATGCCAAACATATTCCAATGCAAAATTTGATCTAAGGTAATCCTAAAGAGTCCCAGTCTTGCCTTTGAAGGTATTATAGGAGCAAAGCAACTGAGATAAATGAAATAATTACACATGCTAGTCAGAAAATTTCAAGTCGTTATTTTTTTACTTTTCCACAAACGCAAACAGTTACACCTTGTCAAGTAATTAATCACAGATGAACAAATCCTAGTCTGTTAATCACAAATTCAGAACCTCATATGCTCACATTTTGCGACAGATGCTGCAGTGAGTATGGTGCGAAACATATTCACACAACCGTATCAGATAGACCTTTAAATAAATGTGAAGCCATGCAATGAGAGTTGCACACCTGTGGAATATTTTCTCACAGATACACTTTTTTTTCTGGGATATTTTTCCAGCATAAACACAAGTCAATAACCAGAACTGCTTAAATCTGCTGCGATGACTTTTAAAAGCTGTTTTTGTTCCACTTAGAAATGAGAAGTTGATCATTTTCCACTAGCTAATGTTAGTTTGCCTTTCAGGTAACCGACATATGTAACAAACAAATTAGAACTGCATGGTATTGAAAGAAGCTGACATTGCTTTGTTTTTATTTTTCTGATGTGCATTGTGTTATAAAAAAAAAAGACAAACAGCAATTTTCACTGCTTGACTGGAATAACTATTTGGAAACAATTATACTTTGGAGGGGAGTCTTTCCGCTTCAAAATTAAAAAATAAAAACAGATCAGACTTCCAAGGTATCCAGAGTATTTTTTTATTTATTTTTTGCTCTGGATGGCAGTCATAACTGACTTTGTGTTCATCATGCAGAACAATGTGGTGCTGATTTAAATAGTCAGACTAATTAGTTGTGTTGCCTTGTGTTGTAGCAACAACTACAAAACACACTGACAACGTTCCAACCTCTCTGTTGCCGTACAACTGACGGCACTTTTCTTTATTTGCAACCATATCTTTCCTTCAGGGTTTTGCTCATGTTCCGTTGCTGCACACACGTGTAGCCTGCATTTCAACAAGCTCAAATGAAAGCAAACGATAAAAGAAAAGTGTGTAAAAGAACCATAAGCTTGCAATAAATCGTGTTCAGACAGACACCTCTTGAAGATTTGTCATGGAAAATGAGGACCGTGGCACTTTTCCTTTTGCATTAAGCAGCAAAAAAGTTGAAGCCTGATGTGTTAATTTGTCGTATTTCACATTAAGCTTTCTGCAGCATCACTGTTGCGCACATCGCAATGTGGATGCTCCAGCAATATATTGTGCCAACCTACAACAAAAGTATAGTAGTGGGTGATATCAGAAACCTCACCTTAAAACATCAAGTGTGTGCTACTGGACATGGCTGGAGTTTGTATGGTTTTGTTTTATTTGTTTAGTTGTTGTTTTTTATCAAATCAGGCACCAAGCATCAGTTAATACTACAATGGTAAATGTGGCTACCACCACAAACTAGCCACACCACTGAAGTTTGGATCTCGGTTGGGTGGAGGTGGTGGGAAACATAGAGTTCTGGGTGTGTCCAGGTCAAATCTGGAGTCACGTGGATGACCAGAGGAATGCTGCTGTGCCATGCTAAGGGTTCATTTTCCAAGGAGCTGTCCTGGTCCGGGTATTGTCTGATGGGAAACCTCCACCATCCTTTTTAGGCACCCCAGTGTCACGCTCGTGAGCCCTCAGGGCAGGAACCCAAGAGTGTGCTGCTTAGATGCAGGTGGTGGGGTACACAGGGAATGTCTGTGGACACAGACAAAGGCAACGATAGGCCCAGTCAGTCAAAGACTGTCATGCCTTGGAACGCCTGCACAGAAACCAATGAGGAGAACAACAGAAGGCAAAGGTACTCCATTATCAAGATAATAGATAATCCTTTATTGCTCCCCACTTCAGGGGAAATTTCCAGTGTTACAGCAGCAACATCTTTCAAGAGGTTGTAATAAGCTGGGTCATCATTCATGGTGGTTTGCATCTAATGCATTTAAGTGAAACCATCAAACATTCTGTCATTTTTTTTTCTATTGATTGAAGTACCTTTCACTGCTATTTACAACTAACTCCATTATCAATGGGATGTAATAAGTCAGCACATCATTTATGGTGGTTTGCATCTACTGCATACTACTGCTCAAGAAGTTCTTGACACATTCAGGGTCATAGTGGTTGCATTCTCTACAGATCCTCTCCACCTCTTTCATCTGGCCTGTCTTGCAAGCAGCCTGAATGTATTTGAAGTGAATTTCAGGATCCTGACTAAAGTTCACAATAGAGATAGGAAGTAGAACAAACCTCCCTGGCGAATGCTGGCCGAGAGCATGACCCTGAGACACCCCAGAGTCCTCCACTGATAGTAAACCAAAGAAGTTCACCAGCCACTCTGGGTTGAGCAGGTGTATGTGCAGCACAGCACGCTTGATGTCATACAGGTCTGTGTAGTGCTCTAATGCCCTTTGCAGAAGTCCAGCCTTCTCACACAACAGCGCAATGCATACATTTTAGTGAAACCATCAAGCATTCTGTCACTTTTTTAAAATTTCTATTGATTGACCCCTATTGTGAGAAACAGTTCTGATGCTTGTTTATATGTAGCATAATGTCCCTACAGAAGTCCAAATGAGCTCCTCTGATAGGCCAAAAGTTCTCTAAGCTTTTGGCCTATCAGAAATGCACAAGTCACATTTACTTCACATATTGCAGTGATATGTGGTGCAAAAATAGCCGTTCTCAGAATTTGTGAGCAATAAATAAGAAAACTAAGGATAAATGATTGACACTCGGAGTGGCATTTTGAAGCACTTTTGACTGGTGTTTGTGCTGTGAACATTTCCAAGAAAAAAAGAAATAACAAAATAAATATGTGTGGGGATAAAGATACTCTATACGTGTACAACTCTTGCATGACTTCACATACTAACTTATGGATGTGCACATTTTCTCCTTGGGCTGTGGTCCTTACTGGTCTGCAAATGCCTTCGCACCATATTTGTAACAGAATCTCTATAGGAGAAATGAGAGCATATGAGGATGTTAATTTTTTATTCACAGAATGGGGTTTGTTCACTTCAGATAAATAATTCGAAAAGGTGTAACTGCTGTGTTGTGTTTGTGAAAGGGAAACAAAATGCACACTTTTGTTACTCTTAAAGAATTTTTCTCTGCAATTTGAAATGCAGCGATACACATGTAACTATTTTCTACAATGATGCCTTCATACTTTGCTTTCAGGGGTTTTGAACAGAGCTGGAATTATATCCATAATGCTTCTTTTCATCAGCAGTTGTTGTACAAAAAATAATTGAATAAAGGAGGCCTACTTGCAGAGAGAACTGCATATTTTTTCATCTTAGAGAAACTCTTGAAATTAAATATTATGGTCAAAAGTGTCTGATTAGAGCTGATGTTTTTTATGATGTCCATTATGACTTCGCTAATAACTCATTAGAACAGTCTTCTAGATATAAAGCTCTGCTGATTAAGTAGCAGCTTTCCTCTTCAGATCTGAAAGAGAGAGGAAAAAGTGATTGATTTACTAATGCAGCCGAGAGAGAGAGAGAGAGAGAGAAAAGTCCTCTTGTGAGTTTAAATTAGATGATCACAGACCCTAATCTATTCAGTCTGCTGACATTTCTCTTTCTCTTATCTCACACAAAATCATTTCAGAGTTTCCACAGGGTGTTTTTATATGAACTCATGGCTGGATGCTGAATAATTTATTCTGATGTTTGGAGAGAGAAATGATCATTTTTTATGGCTGTGACATTAGGACTAGCAGACCTTCGGATCTGAAAGGAGAATCAGAAAGTGAGTAAATTAATGTGACTCTTGAATGCCCTTTGATCAACAGCTCGTTCTTTCTCTACAGACTAACACACAGTGGGTTTTTGCGTTGCAATTATTTGATGCTATTTGTTTATTTCTGTAAGTTTTGCATTCATTCCTTTTTATGCTTTTACTAATTTAAAAGTTATTACATGGTTGCATTATATATGTACCCAGTTTAATATTGTGTTCTCCCTCTTATCAAATAATAATCTTCTTTTTTTTTCTCCTCTATAATTTCAAAGATTTCAGCAGCCTGTTTGTGAGATGTCAGGCAATGCAGAAGTTCTTAACTATGGGCCACAAATTCAAATAGGATTTTTTCTTCTTTTCGGTGTCGCTTTCTCTCTCTCTCTCGCTGTCACACACACACACACACACACACACACACACACATGTTCCACAGTAGGAAGCCTTCAGGGACATTACACCACTGGGACATCCATGTTCCACGGTGCCAAATGAGCTCTCAAAAGCAGAAAGTGTGTCAGTTGTTGCTTGGCTCTGGAGCCTGTGGACCCTGTAGTGCTCATATTCCATCAAAGCAGAGCTGAGATCTGAAACGCCTTTCATTTAGAGGAGGCACATTCGCGCCGACATATAGAGCTACAAATTTAGTGTGGTGAGACGGCCCACGCTGCATGTGATGTGAAGTTCTATTGATTCGGTTTCTAAATAAAATCACGACACAAGAAGATTCGCTTTATTTAAGTTGTAAAAGGCGTCTTTGTGGGAAGCTGCTCATTTTTGCTACAACCAAAGCAACAATGACAACAGTGAAAAAATAGATTTTAGATAATGTAGTAGATAGACAGGCAAGGTTTGCACTTTGTTTTGTTTTTTCATGTATAAAAATTGCATTCTAGGGCTGATGTCTGTTTTCAGTACAACATGGAACTAATTTGCTTCGAAGTTCTTTCAATATGGTGAAAACCTAAAGAAAGTGTAAAAAATTACTGAAGTATTACTTCTGGTTCCATAATATTACTAAAGTTTGGTTGAAAGTTACTTTAATAAATGTTTATTCCTAAGTTTATATTTATGCTTTTATCAATTTTTAAATATTTGTTCTCATTTATCTTTTAAAAAATCTGAGTGGTAATAAAATAATATCTTTCTGCATGGAGTTTGCATGTTCTCCCTGTGCATGCGTGAGTTTTTTCCAGGTACTCTGGCTTCCTCCACAGTCCAAAAACATGCTCAGGTTAATTGGTAATTCTAAAATTGTCCATACGTGTGAACGCAAATGTGATGGTCTCTATATGTAGCAATGCAATAGACTGGTGACCTGTCCAGGGTGTCCCCAGCCTTCACGTTTAATGTCAATATTACAGTGGAAAACATGGTGACCACCACAAAATAGCCGTACCACACTGAGGTTCCACTGAAGTTTGGGTCTCGGTTGGGTGGAAGCGGTGGGAAACATAGGGTTCTTGGTGTGTCCAGACCGGAAGAAGGATAAACAATGGATCTCACTTTGATATCTGTTAGAAACAGAAATCAAGTCAAATCTAGAGTCACATGGAGGACCACATGAATGCCGCTGTGCCATGCTAAGGGTTCATTTTCCAAGGAGCTGGTCTGAAACAGCTATCGCCAGAGGGGGGGACCTGCACCGTCCTTTTTAGGCACCCCAATGTCATGCCCGTCAGCCCTCGGAGCAGGAACCCAAGAGTGTGCTGCTCAGATGTAGGTGGTGGGGTACACAGGACGTATCTGTGAACACAGACAAAGGCAATGATAGATCCAGGCAGCCACAGAATGTCACGCCTTGGAACACCTGCACAGAAACCAACAAGGAAAACAACAGAAGGCGAAGGGACTCCATTATCAAGATAATAGATAATCCTTTATTGCTCCCCACTTCAGGGGAAATTTCCAGTGTTACAGCAGCAACATCTTTCAAGGTCATCATTCATGGTAGTTTGCATCTAATGCATTTAAGTGAAACCATCAAACACCTGGTCATTTTTAAAAAATTTCTATTGATTGAAGTACCTTTCACTGCTATTTACAACTTACATACATATCAGATCATCACATATGGTTTCATTGCCCAGGCCTGTTGTGGGAAACAGTTCTGATCCTTTTTGATATGTAGGATCATGTCCCTACAGAAGTACGTCACAACTCCAAGGTTAAGGAGCTTGGAGTTGACGTACTTCTGTAGAGACATTTCTTTGTTCTTTATTTTTGAAAGTTATCTCAGCTTAGGCTTTTATGTGATCATGTAGGTGCAAAATCAAATACATTTAATAATCTTTTTTATTCAATTCTTTCAATGAATTAATGTAAAACACACCCCTTAGTTGATAACGGTGACAGATTATTTGTTGGTAAAGGTTTCTTAAACATTGTGATTTTTTTTCCAGCCTAAACACAGAAAGAAAGAGAGGGAGAACGTGTAACGAGAGCAAATAGAAAAGGACGCCAAGGTGGAAAGTAATACATAGAAATGCAGCAACAAAAACAACAGGAGACAGATGAAAGCACTCATAGATCACAGTGTGTCTCTGCCAGAGAGATGTGTCCTCATTGAGCTTGTCATGAAGGCCATGTGTCATTATTATTGGTCTGTAGTTTGCATAAGTGCAATCAGTCACTTTGGGTCAGCATTATGTGTCACTGGGCTTGCAGTTATCATCCCTCTCCATGTTGGTGGTAAAAGCAAAGGCATAAAACTGTTCATTTCTGAGGGACAACTTGAATGTCTTAATGTCTTGTTGGACAAAACATGTTTAAAGCTTTAATTTCTCATCTCGGGCAAATGAAATTCATTGCATTTATAACACCTCAGCGTATTTGTTATTTACAGTGGATTTATATAGACAAAAAATAATGTGTTTTCATATGTTGCATAATAATCTGAAACATCCACATTCTCCCAAGCATTGATTAGTGCAGCAGCCGCACGGTTTCTGCACATTAACTGTAAATGCACCCACCACACCATCACCCACCCCCACCCGTTCATTCTCTCCATTTGTCTTATGCACTCTCTATTTTCCATTCTCAATTAGAACTCAGGTAATGGGTTCATGACCCTATCTTCACAGTAACAGATGCATGTCTGTAGGTCATTGCTGAAATGTGACTTTTGTCACGAGCTTTGGGTTTAGTATGAATTTCATGTTGCACATCACTCATTTTAGTGTAGCGCTTGCAGAGAAATTACTTTTTTTTCCTTTATGGATGAATGTCTATCCACTTAACTCTCCATCATGTATGAGGATGGATTACAGAGTGGAACAGAATTGATCTAATGTGTCCAATGCACCACATCTACTCAACGGTCTTCCCTCATGATGCTGTGGTGCAGAACTGTTTCATTTACAGTAAATGTGAGGATACTGTATGGCTGCTGCACTCTGGTGCTGATGACTTTTGGAGGTCTAGTTTCCCTTTCTGTGAGTTTCTGTCCTGAAAAGAAATACTTTTTAATGTGCATTTCTAATGACTCCATCAGTGTGCTTCCCATCACATCAGGCCTCCTGTTGATTATCTATGACTCTGCAGAACGCATTGGAATATGACCGTATTATTCTTGTTGTTCTCTGAACTCTTTGGCCCAACTTTCAGTTCAGTAAACTAAAGTGGAAACCAGTTTCTGTAATTGACTTCAAAGATAAGAAAGACCCATGTCTTTCCATGTGAGCCCTCAGTTAGTATCGTATATACACTACTGTTCAAATGTTTGAGGTCACTTAGAAATGTCCTTATTTTTGAAATAAAATAATTTTGTTTCAATGAAGATTACATTAAATTAATCAGAAATACAGTCTAGACATTGTTATTGTGGTAAATGACTATTCTAGCTGGAAACAGCTGATTTTTAATGGAATATCTACATAGGGGTACAGAGGAACATTTCCAGCAACCATCACTCCTGTGTTCTAATACTACATTGTGTTAGATAATGGTGTTGAAAGGCTAATTGATGATTAGAAAACCCTTGTGCAGTTATGTTAGCACATGAATAAAAATGTGAGTTTTCATGGAAAACATGAAATTTTTTGGGTGACCCCAAACTTTTGAACGGTCGTGTATGTTTGAGATTAGCGTGTTGTCTTACAGACGTGTGGCTGTGATTGTGCATGCAGTCAGTTCACTCATCAGATTTTCAGGCCCCATTTTGCACCCATTTTAATGTTGATTTCAGCTCAAAAAAATTCACAGTTTGTTCATTTTGCATTGCCTTTATAACCCCTAGTTTCAGCTCTGTACCAAACAGCAGTCTTTAAATACAGTTGAAATGCTGCTGTCCACACCCCCTTCAGGAAGAAGACTATCTATGTGTGACAGGCTGCTGACGTAGACAGGAATGAATGTATGCGACAAAAACATTCAGTCGCTTGTAACTTTCTGTCTCAGCCATCCTTTTACGTGTAAATACAGATAAATAACAGCCCAACCATTGCTGCGTTTGCAAAATCTATAGTTTAGCGATGCAGAGTGGCAGCTTGGAAATGGCTTTGAGGTCACTGCTGGTTAACATGTTGTCTTCATGTGTTCCATTCACTATCATGCTTTTTTTTTTTCTAATTTATACAGTTTGTTGCAAATCTTGCAGTAATAAAAACCAGTATGTCTGTCCACAGAGAGAAGGAAAGAAGCAAACTGACTGAAAAGTTTGACACTGGCTGAGGTTAAGTTGCAGCGAAGCACTAAAGGCAGCATGAAGAGGTTTTTAGCTCCTCAGACGCTAGGAGTGCATCACTCTGTTTCCTCTTGCAGCCAACAGCATAGCATTTGGTGTGATTTGCTTGTGTATATTTGCCTGTTTTGATGTATTTCCCTCAGGCATTTTAGAGATTTTAAAGCTCCAACAATGACATTGGACCAGTGGACTGTGAGGAAGCTGCTCAGATCTGAATGGCTCACCTCCAACCAGGATTTTGCAAAATGTTAGCTCAGTGGCTAATGGTCGCTTAGCTTTGATGTAGAAACTAGATACAGTTCTTACTGGCTTGTAAAGTTGTGAGGCTATGTAGTCCACAAGCTGGTAGTTGCACTGTTTTATCTCATTCTATTGATGTTCATTTCAGGATTAGAAATTGTACAAATATAATACACATTTCAATATTTTGTATTTCAATTAAGATGCTACATAATTGCTGATTAGTGAAGCTAGTTCTCTGTCACTTTGCACTAAAGCAAAAAAATAAATAAATAAAAAAAATCAAACTCATGGTGAAATTAGATGAAATGCATGCAATGTTAATGGTTTGTGAATAAATGTCAACAGAATCCATAGCTCTTGACATGTTTCAGCCTGAGCCAATGCCAGCCAAAACCATTCTGAGGGTCGCATGGCTGAAAATAGGCCCAATAATACAATATAAATCATTCTCCTACTGTTACAATCAGCACTGGGAAACTTTACGAGGGTTTAGTTTCACTATAGTCTATGTTGTTATGAGGAAAAAAAAATACCCCAGACCGAAGTATTTGGCTAGTTTCCTCTGCTAATACATCCTAAATTCATTCTTCTTATTATCACAAGCTGCCTTTGTGTTTTGGGACCTGGAAATAAGTATGGGCTCATTTCCACACATGGACCTGCGCTGCTTGATTTTTGCAGACGAATAACACTTTACCTTCAAAACACCATTGTTCAACTACTTGTAGTTGAGGATTTCATTTCCATCTGAGAATCAGTGATTGGGGGAATAAAATAAGACCTTTGGAGCAGCGAAGACTGAAGTAGATGAAGGGGGTCACTAAATCACAGATAAAAATAACATGATTAAACTCCATTATTTCTGATCCAGGTTGGGTCTGCTGCTGCTGCTGTCCTCGATTTCTCCGAGGGGGGAAAGAGACTGAGATTTGCTCAGAGCTCAGTGGACGAGAGCCGGGCCAGCAGGCCTGTGTGTTTCTCAGCTGATGGCTAGTGCACCTATTGGCTCTGCAGGACAAAGAAGAGATGAGGGAGAAAGCTGATGTTAAAATAATGGCCCTCAGTCTGGCTGTCAGGAAAATGAGGAGAGGATTTCATTTTTAACACGTGTGCTTGTTTGCATGTCTCTTCGTCCCTTGAGGTGATGATTTCAGGTTGAGATAACAGAGGTGGCACATCACTGTGTTGTGTGTGTGTGTCTGGGATTAGATGCCTTTTTTAGTACTTTTCCACTATGTCATCATGTCCCATCATCACAGGTGGATGCTGTCAAGCAGCTTAATGATGCCTGTTTTCCCTCCATGAGTTCTGGCTGTAACAGTCGTTTACATGCAGAGCAACAGACAGACAAGCTGGACCAAATCACCCACAAACTGCAATTGTACAAACATGGCTATCTTGGCAGCACAAATTCAGCTTTCTGTAACTTGTAAATAGGAGTATGTGGTACGAGGACAATTTAAATCACACTGATTACAAGGTATTGCCATTGTGTGGTCAATATGCTCAAAAGCTCTGGAAAGCCTGTGCAATACTTGCTTTTGTAGTCTTAAGTACCGTTGTAATTTGTAAATCAGCAGACGAAAATTCCCATTGTATGGTCAATATGTTCTTCTGTCTTGCAGTATTAAAATGAATGTAAATGCATGGCTACTCTACTGAAAACCAGTTTCTAAAAAATCCAATCATCACTCAGAATGGTTTATGAATTTAGCAGTTGCTGCAGACCATTTGCACCACTATAAAGCAAAATTGCCATGCTGTGGCACTGCACACATCTCACATATTATTCCATGAAACGCCATTTTGCCATTTACCATTTCCTTGTATCCACTTTTCTTCAAGTCATTTAGGCCACTGCTGTATTTAATGTTTTGCATGCTTAGCTGTCATCTCTTGTTTCTCATAGGACCACTAGTGAGGTCATTATGTAACTTAACACCGTTTTTAAATCCGTAATTTAAAGGTACTGGCAAATATAATCATATGCCCTTAACACAAGAAGATCTACAAATGAATTAGTTCAGTTGTGATCCAAACTGAACTTTTAATATGAAAAGTCACACAGTTACACTACTTCATTTCGCACCCATTTTAATGTTGATGTCTTTCAAGTTTCAGATCAAAAAATGCACTGTTTGTTCATTTTGCATTGCCTTTATAACCTTTAGTTTCAGCTCTGTACCAAACAGCAGTCCAGTCTGCCTTTAAATACAGTTGAAATGCTGCTGTCCACACCCTCCTCAGGAAGAAGACTCTCTCTGTGTCATGTGTCATAGACTGTTGATGCAGACAGGAATGAATGTATGATTCAGAGACATTCAGTCGCTTCTAACTTTCTCTCTAAGCCATCCTTTTACATGTAAATACAGATAACAGCAAAACCAATTATCACTCAGAATGGTTTATGAATTTAATAGTCACTGCATTATGCAACTTAACACCATTATATAAATCCATTATTTAAAGGTCTTGTCAAATATAATCATAAGCCAGTAACACAAGATCTGCAAATAAATGTGTTCAGTTGGGATCTAAACTGAGCTTTTAATATGAAAAGTCACACAAACAGTCACACTACTTCACCAGTCATTTCTTTTTACAGTAAGCTGATTAGCTGCACATACAAGCAGCTAGCATGTTTTAGTCTACGGATAATGTTTCGATTTGTTTTTATGATGTGCTCATTGCGTTTTGGGTTCACCACACCACTGGGTTTATGTTAGTAAGACTGCATAAAGATGCAGGATCTTGCAGGTTTTTCTAATCTGGCAACATAATCCATTGAAAGTCACACATACATGCTCTGAACTAGCCTCAGTAAGAGACACACACATGAAGAGGACCCTCAAAACTCCCTCTTCACATGCTCAGGTGTTCGGAGGTTCATGCCTGAGCACATGAATGCACAACAGACACACACATTCTCAGACTCTAACACGACACTCACTCTGTTTAGTTTTTTTAAGGTATGTTTCGTCTGTTTTGATGCATTTCACTTAGTAAATTATTATCTATATACCTGCTGATCTATTTATTGGTGCACGATAGTGAATGCAGGCAACCTCTACTATGCAGAACTCAGAAATCCTTCAACCTAGCTATTAATATGGTAATTTGACTGCAGTTATTAATTAAATTATTAATCAGGATATTAAATTGATAGTTTAGTGTATTTTATTGGGCTGATTTATGAGGCTGATGATTTGATTCAGTGGTTCCCTCAATTTCCAACATTAGTGATTCATGCAGATTAATTTAATTACTCAGCTGCACCGAAACATGTATGAGCTGTTTATGAATGTGTAGATTAAATTGGAGGCCCATGTCTATTTCCTATCAGGAAGACACTGATCACAAAAAAAAATAATTAAATGAATTAAGCAGATGTCCGAAAGCTCTGGAAAGCCTGTCCAGCATTTGCTTTTGCAGTCTTAAGTGTTGTTGTAATTCCTTAATCATAGTACTTTCATGCTTTTGAACGCTTTTGACCAGTTGTGCTTTTCAGCAAAAAAAGACTAGAAAAAGGACATTTGCCACCTTTTCTTTCATACATGTTAAAGTCGTTTACTATATTAGGAAGTGTTACTGATATGATGTGCCTTTGCAAAATAAAGAAAAAAATACAAGGACAGAATGTTAGAAAAACTTCAACATGACCCCATCACATGTAGTATTACATCTCCCCATGAACACTTCTCTAACAGACAATCTGCAAAACCAGCAAAAGCCCCATGGTCAATGGATTTATTGCCAGGCTGTTTTATTGAATTGTATTATATCACACATGTCTAGCAAATACAGCAGTGACTTGGTGAATCCACTGGCTATGACTTTTCCTTATGATTTATTAATGCTCTTACCTGGCTGTCTTTTATACACTACATATGTCGATGTGTTTTCTTCTGCTCAGCAGTGCGTTGGATTTCATGATTTATGTGGATGTCAGACCATCGTCTTCCTCACGGCTCTGCTCCCTCTCACAGGCTGTTATCATGAATATCTCTCATGGTTGTATTTACTTCCTTGTATATCTACATTTGCTTCTCTTTAGCCTTGTACATGGATCTTAATATAGCTAGGCTTTATGGGCCTTTTGACTCGCAGTAACAAAAGCGCAGGTGTTATCCATAACACTAATGGTGCCCCTGTTCCATTAAAATGTCCTGATGAGCCACTGTGTAATATTGGGCCCCTGGAAGTGGCACACCAAAATAGAACATATTAACATTATTAGTTACACCTGTGCTTCACGAATCAAAATATCTCCCGAGCAAAAGGTCTAAATTCAAGAGAAAATTCAAATTAAGGAGACAAAGGTGAAGATACAACTACCCTGGCCTTACATAGACTTCTTTCATGAGTATACATTTTGACCTGACACCAAGAAAAACCATATGTGAAAATAAATGGTATTACAACTGCAGCCTTCACAGAGTCATGTAACATACATTTCATCATCTCAGCATCAAGAGTCCATGCTGACCTCTCCACACACATGTAGCCCACAATCTCTGACAGTACAAGGGTCATTCCAGAAATGGACATTTTACATCCCATCCATCAATTTTCAAATAATCCATGTACAAAATACTAAAATATGCAGTTGTTCTGTAAATGTACTTGTCCAGAGACCAAATCTAAAAAAAACTAGGAGCAAACAATGTTTGAAAATATATTTTTTTAAATATCAAGTAAGTCTGGAATTTCCCCTAAAATGTCATTTTCCTCTTGTCCCATCCTTTTGGTGGACAGTGAGGATATGTGGCCAAAAAAACAGGCATGCTGTCATGACTGAGCCAAACGTTCCTGTCCATGGTGAAATTGGAAATGCACACTTGCAAATAGTTGCTGCTCATCTCTGTTGCATATGCTTGACCATGTTACACTCCATTCATTTGCATGAGATGCCTAATATTCCTTCACATCCATCATCATTCCTGATTTTTTTTCTGTGTGTTTAGGAAAACTAAAATGACACAGATTTAACCCGAAGAGTTTGTCAACTTCGTGAAGAAGACTGAGTAGTAATAACATCTCAGAGACATAGTAAAAATGTAACCTCACCCCCGATTAAGTCAGTGAATGCCTCAGCAGACATCCGTTAAATTGAGCTGGTTATTGCGTCAAAATATATATAAAATACAAACACGCATAGCTTGCTTTCATAGCTTGGATTTAGAGGTAAGCCTGGCTGAACCATGCAGGGACATGCTGTAACTGTTGGACATTTCAAACACAGGCTAATACAAACACAGAGCTGTGTAGTGTGAAATTGCCAAGTGATGTAGTATTAACTACACACTGACTTTGAAGCCAGTGTCCATGGTGACTCAATCATCAATGCAGGCAGTAGTACCTGGGAGGAGACGTTTGTTGCCTAGTCTGAATGCTCTTCAATACACACCCAGTTATTAAATTTAGATGGAGATTTTCTTTTTTCTTTTTTTCCCCGCTTCCACAGTTAAACCAGGGAATTGTCAGTGATCAGACAGTTCTTCTAATCAACAGGCTCAAAAGGCTGGCCAGCCATCTGCATGCTGTTACTCTATTATTTTCAGTGGCTTAATGCAAAATGAGGTGAATAACAAGTAGGCTACGAAGACAGCAAGGGTGGATCAAAGTGAGACATGGAAGCAATTGTTATGGCAGCATTAAAGGTTCTCACAGTAGTTGGCCTCATGAATATTGAAATTTTTTGTTGCTATTTTCAAAACAGTAATAGTGAAACCAAAAGCACAAGTGTCACAATAGTAATTATCCACGGCTCAACCTGAATAGAATGCCGCCATCAATAATGTTATTAACTTTATTTGTAAAAACACCTGTTGGGTTGAACAGTACAATCTCAGCTTAATCAACAACAGAAATGGTATCTAATAATGAGGTAATGCTGCATTCATGTTCATGATCATGAGATTTGTGACAAGAACAGCAGATGTGCCAATAAACTGCTTTAAACAGGGGCGCTAAGGTACAATCGCTAGTTACAGTGAATTGAATTCTATTACTAAAATCTTAAAATAATTGTGTGACTTCTATTAGCAATTGTCTGCAGCTGTGTTGTGTTAGGTGAGTCACTTTAAAGGTGGTGAATACTTACGTAACTGCTTATTTTAGGTCAAATACTTTTAATAAATTGCCATGACTTGGTAGAAAACTGTTCTCACTTTGGCATGAAGGAGTCTTTTTTTTGTAAATTGTCATCAAAAGAGCCATCTTAAATTGACCATGTTGAAGAGCAATAAAAGGGGAAAACTATAAGAAACTAAATACTTTTTATTGGCACTGTAATCCTCTCTTGTCTCAAAAAGACTTGGGTGTCACTCTACATCATTGCTTCTTCAAGAATGTCCAGATCTTGGTACTCTCTGCCTGAGCCTTCTCTTCTCTACTTTGAAGGAGGCATTGTTCCTGCAGTCAAATGCTACCGATGCACTTTGATTATTTATCTGGAGCGACTACAAGGCAAGCACTTGGAGATGGAGTTGGAATTAACATGCGACTTTTTGGTTTTTACCATTCTGATGACATTGCATGAATGCCACAGAAGCACTTTTAAGGTTACCCAATTAGATTGCATATATGAGGAGAGTCATCTTAGAATCCATTTTTACGATATGCTAAGGAAAAATCAAGGAACTGCACTCATCTATTGGAGCCAAGAAGTGTGGCTTACATTGAGCTAAACATGAAATGGAGAAAAAAGAATGAAGTAGCCTCCCTGATTAAACCCTTGGTTTCAATATTGCTATAA
Organism: Amphiprion ocellaris; assembly: GCF_022539595.1. NCBI lineage: Eukaryota > Metazoa > Chordata > Actinopteri > Pomacentridae > Amphiprion > Amphiprion ocellaris. Next base: position 17,146,268 of record NC_072772.1, read on the forward strand.
GCTAAATCTAATCTGCACGCCCAGAGTGGGTGCCTTTAATGGTGGTAACTCCTAATTTAAGCCATATAAGCCATACGACATTGCTAAAACTACATGAGATCAAATCCTTCACTCAGTATGTCAACGAATACACGGGAATTCTGTCAAACCTTCCATCGCACAACACATACCAGCAGGGCTCTCTGTGCTACATTATAAGCAATTGCATTGTACTCACGCATCTCCAGCTCCTCTCCTGCAGCCTCGTAGTTTTGTCTCATGTAAGGACAGCTGGCTTTAGTTTGGGATTGAATAAGAACAAATAGAGCCAATTAAACATTACTTTAGGTCCAACACAAGCACAAACAACTCATCATTTGTCATTTCTTTAAGTGAGCCATCCATCACAGTCCAATGGAAGGATCTCATTTGTCTTTTCCAGACAGTGGTCCACAGGAGTTCTTCACCTTAAACAAATTGGATGAGGACAAAGTTAGTTTTATTTGTTGAAGTTTTTGTTTTAGCAGATTTGTCTGAGACCTGAACCCCATCCATATATTGTAGGGATCCAGCTACAAACAAAGTCTTAATTCTTTTAATGTGTTTCCCACCTCCAGATGAGGACCATCTCACTTTACTAAAGACAGATTTTTGTCAATAATTGGGAGGTAGTGCTTGTTTTCCAAGCTGAGATGCGCTAAGAATCAGCTGAGACCTCTCATGTTGTTGTTTACTGGTGACATTTACATCATTTACATTTAAACCCCTGAATTTATTAGCATGGTGGATGCAGATGAGGGATACTGTAACCACCTAATGAACAGCATGAAAAGTGTGTTAATATTTTTTTACTGTGCAGCAATTTTCCATATTTTGTGATCAGCACTGCTGTGATGGATATAATTATTGTGGCAACAGTGGGATTTGGTGGCAGCTGCTAGGTAGTTGTAATTCAATTTAAATATGTGGCAGATGCACTGTTATCCCCCAAAAAAAGAGCTTTTACCACACACAAAAATGTAAAAGATGAAATTATTATTCTGCAGCACATTCATATTTGTATCAAAAAATGCATTATTATGTGCGACATTATGCCTGTATACAGCTGGATATAGTTTCAAAATAGAAGTTTGTTACCTGCACATCTGGCCTGTGCATGTGATGGCATATAAGTGAATAAAAATGCATTTTTTCCATGCATGAGATGCTGCTTTGTTGCAGATGTTAGGCTGTCATATCTGTCAAAATATGGATAATAGATATTCAGAATTTCACATTTTGTTGCCTGTGATTTAAGGGAACAAATTTGGCTGGACTTTAAATGCCCTCGCATGGGGCTGAAGGTCTTTTGTTTCAACTCGGGTGAACATTAGAATGTAAAGTTTGTCGTAATGACTCGGAAGTCATCCCTTGTTAAAACCCTCCTACTCTTTTCTTATGCAATCGTAAGAAATGTACTGATTAGCAGTCTGTCAGCTGTGTCCACTGTTATTTCATGTACTTTGTAAAAGTCATTTCACAACATCAAGCTCTATCTATCTATCTATCTATCTATCTATCTATCTATCTATCTATCTATCTATCTATCTATCTATCTATCTATCTATCTATCTATCTATCTATCTATCTATCTATCTATCTATCTATCTATCTATCTATCTATCTATCTATCTATCTATCTATCTATCTATCTATCTAGCTCCCTTGTCTTCCATGTGTTAATAGCACAGTGTAACCTTGAGTGTGTCTCCAGCATAGAAGCAGCGACTACTTTCTTATTCAGTGTGTGTGAGCTGCAGTAATGTCTGTCATAGACCATTTCCCTCCAGAATAGAAAATGCCAGCTGACACACAGCTTGGGATTAACCGCGCTGTGTGTGTTGACTGTGTGTGTGGGTCCTCAGCACTCCACCCATCCACATATTTGTATACTTCCGGTTGTCACTCTCTACTGTACAAGCACTGATATGACTTCTATATGGGCATTTTAAACACATACAGTACATTTTTGTCTGTGATTCTTGTTTTGCTCTTGTGCTATTGTTGACGGTATACGGATTCTTTATTTACAGTCAGCGCAAAATCAACATCATTGTAGGTAAAGTATACACACTTCAATTCCTGTTTAATTAACGGGACATACCTATTAGCGATATATATTTAAAATGCCAAATACTCTTATAAATGCAGCCTTTTCACTCACATAATATCATATTAGACATTATTAGATCGTTAATGCTAATGTGTTCGTGTGTCAGCATCATTGTGCTGCTGGAGCTGGTTGAGCTGGGGTTTAAAGGGTCATACGGAAAATGTGAATTGTATTAAAATGATTAATGGGGTAGAAAAGAGGAACCCTTAATTACTCCTAGACATGTGACGCATGACAACACGCTTAACTGAGTGAACACAAGCCAAAAACCTTGAACAGTTCCTTGTATTTTTACACTCTTGTAAAATTTCAATGAGGAAATACACAAGTATCCACGTATGTAACAAACAACTACAGCGGAGTAAAACTTTGTATGTTTAACTCTTTCCCTCTTAACTGGCCATATGTGAGTATAAATATTGAAGAACCACAAAACAGCAATGCTTAAAAATGTCTCAGATTTTGAATATACTTTTCTGTCTGCCTCTGACTGTACAATAACAATATAACAATATCATTTCACTTTTGGCTCATGTCCTTGATGCTTCAGATCAGATTAAAATCATATAGACAGCGTTGTGCTCAGTTAATGTGATCATATGAAACATGGCTCATGTGAGTTGTAAATCATGTGCTTTACATCATCTGTAGTACCCGTAATTCAAACTCTGAGTTAAACATTTTCTGTCTTGAGGGCAGAAGCATGACTGTTTTATTCGATAGTATTATGAAGTATAAAGGCAAAAGAATGCATGTAACTTCTACTCCCAGCTTATTCCTGTCTTTCTGCAGTATAACTGTGCATATTTTAACATACTGTTGAATGTAAATCCATCATATGCTGCCATTTCTGCCAGTAGTAAAGTGTGAATTTGGGATTCATAATATAGGATTTTTCCCAATATTCAATATGCGGATGTCCATATGAAAATATGTACATATTTTTTCCGCCTATATGCAGAGAAAATTAGATCCATCCTGTGGTGGAATTAACATAATGTCATAGCTACTACTCCTACTGATGACCCACAGGCAGCTGCAGGCATAACATAGAATTCTTTTTAAAACAACCATCCATCCATTAGCTATACCTACTTAATCCTGTGGAGTGTCACGGGATGCCGGCATTGGATGTGAGGCGGGGTTCACCCTGGACAGCTCGCCAGTGACTCAGTGAACAACCACTGATGCTCACACCAACAGTGAATGTGGAATCATAGATTAACCTTCCCTGCATGCCTTGGACTGTGGGTGGAACCTGGAGAAAACCTACACAAGCAAAGCAAGAACATGTGTACTCCACATAGCAGGTGTGAACGTAAAACTTTCTTGCTGTGAGGCGACTGTCCTAACCCCTGCATTTTTTTCCCTGATGGGGATTATTGTTCTGTAACTGTTCATTTTGAGCTGCTACCGACATCATTGTGCGTCACTAGTATGCATCAAGTGTTTTTGCATGCTTTGGTGGGGTTTTACTTTGAATTTTATCATACTGAGAGTCCACATTTTGCCAGAAAATGCTTGTTGAACCTCTAGCAGGTTCACAGAGCACACACTTAGCACTTTCATTATTATACTAAGTATTTCCACATAAAACTTTAACAGACATCTTACAGTAACCAAGCTGTAGCTGAATTTGGATCAGTGCTGCCCATGGATGACCTCTGCTATTGCAAACATGTGAAAGACCTACTTAAAAGAACTACATATTTCAGTAGGGGTACACATATTTGGTACATATTGGCCTGTTGAACTGTATGCTTGGAATGTAACCATTTTTTCCCACTTTCCTATTAATATATTTCCCAGAAAACCAAGAATTGTCTGGAAATTGACATCCATACAGTCCTGTTTTGGGGTTAAAATCTAGTTGTAAGGTTGTATGCATAACATTTGCATTTACAGTATTAATATGTTAGGATGTGTGTAATTAAATTAGCTGTGCTCCGTCATACTAACTCTCAACAAGACTAACAAGTGGCACATCTTAACAGAAGAGAGGACCCTTCTTTTTGTCGGCCCATGTGTTTGGTTCACACTCTGCTGAGTATTTTTAATGGGGAGATAAATGTCCTTGTTATCTCCATCCGAGGATATTAAGCTTCAATCCCATACATTCATATCGAGTTTATACTTCCATTTATGCATTGACAGAAATAGATTCAACCCCTCGGGTGCAACTGTAACAAAATCCTCCAGCCCCATTCCTCACTTCATTCTACTTAACACGGACTTCAGCTGAGCCATCTAAAATGCCATTTCAGAGGTCCGCTGGACTATATTAGGCTTATAAATCCTGTCCATTAGCAACAGTGTGTGAGAGGAGATGATATGAAATCTCCCTACAGCACCACATCTGACACCTTGAATGTCATTTTAATCAGTCAGTCACACTCCGAGCCCCCACCCCCTTTTAACCTCTTATCGCCTCCTTTTCTTTTCGCCCTCATTCATGTATCTTTCGCTTTAAATGCAAAACCAATTTAGAGATATATTGCTCCGCCAGACACCATTATTAAATTGTCTTCATATTGGCCAGTTTTTCGCCGTCGGTCTTTTCTCTCAGCCTGACCTACTCAGTGATCTGCAGGCTTGGTGGGCAGTTCTACTTTGATCTTCTTCACAATCGCTGAACATAATGCAGCTACTTTCAATGAGTTTGCATTAAAAACACAAAGACGCAGAAAGAAAAAGCAGTTAAATGACTTGATGTGAGAGAGGCTGGTGTTCAGTGAGGGTTTGTTGGTCCTCAAACATCACAAAAACTGATTTTTATGTCATATCTATCAGAAAGGCCTTGTTTCAGTAAACTTCTGTTAAATGTAATTATCACATCTTTTATAGATACCGCGGGTGTGTTAACTCTCTGAACCCTCAAAACTCTCTCATGATTTGAAAGGCGTGCTGTCTTTACAAAAGCATTTATCAGAGCCGGAAACTTTAAACGCCGAGAGAATTGTCAGATTTTGAACTTTCACACAGTCCTTGAACTACTTATGCCTGATGACTCAATTCTACATCTGTCATTTAGTAATAAGTCATTTGCTCAAACCAGATTCTGTAAAAAACTAAAAAAAAATCTGCTCTTGCTGGGACAACTGAGCAGCAATTCATGACTCAGCTGTGTCCAACACTAACATGAGAAACAATCTGAGACTTCTCAACTGAATGGCAGGCTGTATTTGCACCTTGCAGAGAGAAAACAAATGTAGAAACAAAGTAAAAATATAAAAACTTAAATATCTATACTATGTAGCGTCATTATTTTCTCTCCAGTACTGATGGCAACTGTGGGCACTTGGAATAATATTATGTAACTTTGTTGTACTTCACAAAAGATATGCTTGAATTCTCTCTACTTCTAGCTATAGTTGGGGTGTTTACATAGAGCTACAGAACTTTATATTGTCGTGAAAGATAAGCTGACAGTGAGTGAAACTGTGACAGGAGCAGAAAACATCCAGAAACTGCTCGGGGTTAAGATGCAACCAGAAGCAGCGATGTATCAAAACACAACAACGATGAAGCAGAAAGTCACCACAGGGCTTTTTGCACAGCTGCACATTCATTTTGAATGTTCTCATTGCCCTCTATAGACTTGAGAATGAAGTTGGGCTGGGTTCAAAAGACTTAAAAAAAAAAACAGCTCCGGTTTTGCCCCCCAAAACGAACCAAATGTAACGATACACCATATAATCAGGATTTATGCGCCCAAATGAAAGTGAAGCCGTGACATTGAGGAAAAGTTTATTATTATTTGTCACTCTTGTCCTCCATTAACACGGACCACATGGAGAGGTCAGAGTCATCAAGTGCTATTAAAATACAGCAGTGCTCAAGCAGCCATAAACCAAAGCGCAATGACCTGTAACTATCCAAATAAATTAGTCTCATTTGCACTTATGGGCTATCAGCTACCAGGTTAACTCCCTAATATCATAATATTCTGAATATGAACGCAAGCAAGAAACCGTGAGTACTCCATCTAACTGTGGATATCTGGAATACTGAGGTAAACAGAACGCCCAGTCAGCCGTGGACTAACAGGCCTGGTGCCCAGCAGAGCCAAACCCAGCATGTCCAAACCAGTTCAGGGTAATGAAACACCCAGCAAGCCCTGTCATTACCTGCTGTGGTTCAACACCCTGAAGAAGCCGGCGACAGGCAGCAGAGCGTCCTGAGTGTCCAGATATGCACACTCTGACAATAAAAGCTGCATAGAACATTGGCAGGCACATTAGGTCATTTTACTTAGCATTTCATTTTATTTGTTTTGCAGTTTAACCAGCTAGTCACCTGGTATTTACGTAAAGAGCTTGAAGGTCAATAGTTTCAAACAAATACTCCTAAAAGGAAAGACTGTACCATTGGTGCTCTACAGAAAGATTTCCAGAATCTAATAATTTAGAAATGACAGCAACCACAGAAGCACTGGGAAATAAAATAATGTATTCACTAATAAGATACTAACTCTAACCTTAGTTGCATGTGCTTATTTTATGCAGATAAATACAGTCAGTCATAGTTTGGCCTGCAAAGGTCTCCATCAATATTTATGCCAAATACACGTTTGACATTGAACAAACAGCAAAGTAGACAAAGAGTCGGCACAAACAACACAAAAACAGCCACTGGCCGGAGATTCTGTGGAGGTCAAACGTTTAGTGATGGACTGGTATTAATGAAGCCACTGTGGGACCCAGATGGGCTAATAATAACAATTTCCCTAGGAAATGAAATCAGCTTTCTGCAGTTATAGTAACACATATCAGAGAGGGATGGAACAATAGAGAATACTGATAAGTTAAGTAGTTTTTCTTTGTGTTTTCGAAATAGGTTTCGCACATCTTTTTAAAAATATTTTCTGCTGTATTCTGTGGCTGTCTGGCTGTATTTTCTGTTGCCAAGCAATTATTGACTAAATGATGACTCAGCTGTAATATGTGCAGGCTGTAGTCCTTCCTGTCAAAAAAAGACCTTAATAAGAGGTCACTTGTGAAATGTGTTGGTTAAATGGAGTTCAGACTTCTGTTGTAGGCCAAGCAGAGTTTCAGAGGTGTATTTTACATCCCCCAAACGACATAGCTGTGTGAGATCAACTAAACACTGTGCACATTTCCCATAGAGTCATAGGTGGCATCCGTCTGTCACGCGCTGCTTCCACCTGTATGGCTGTATGTCCAAACATTTAGAGATCTGAGGAGGCTGACCTTCAGCAGATTGTGATGCATAATGTATGAACAGCAAAAATCTGCCCAGTTTTAACCGTGTGATCCCAGACGGAAAGAGATAAAGGGAGCAAGAAGGGCAGAACATTGAAAAAAAGAAAAAAAATGAAAAAAGAGAGATGCATTTTAAGAAGCATATTTATTGTTCAATCATTTTATTCACTGTGCAGTGACCTTTTGGAAAGAGGCCTAGATGGAACCTGTGCCTGCTGTGTGCTCGTGTGTGACTGCTTTTATATATTCTGTAGATTTAAATAGGAAAAGAGACCACTTTGAACAAACAGTATGCACAGCAGACTGCCAGACTAATCATAGAGCTGAAATATATACCATATGTGCTGCTGAGTTAACCATTGTTTGGTGGGAGTTTTCTTAGGATTATTTAAAGTCAACACACTTGCTGTTCATAAATTCTACCAAAATTTATGTTAAATTTGACAGAAGCAGAGTTAAACCCGTAATCATTTGCCAGTCGGATGTATTTCACTATAATATTGCAAGGACATTTGCAATAAAGTCGAAAACACACTTGTAAACCTAACCCCTAACCAAACCAAACCCTAACCCCATCTAGAAAATTAAGGTGAAGACCGAGTTTTGGCTCATCAGGCCTCAGTCTTACCTCTGGAGATGATAAAATGTAATGGCCCAGAGCTCTGCCATTTGGAAGCCACAGCCAACACTAATCACTGTTTAGAGAGTCGTTTTTAGTGAAGGAGATGATTCAGCAGAGTGTATGGTTAGATGTTTCAGCCAAACTCAGCTGGTGTGGTGCAAACTGTGCTGTAATGTGCAGGCCTGGTTCTGTTCAACTTCAAGATTGAACCAAAAAAAGCTTTGGTTTGTTTGTATGGATAAGAAGAAGAATCACGCCAGCTGTACAATTACACTTCAGTGGATGATTCTGCTTCTTTGTGTGTAGGTGGTCATACTTCTCCATTCCACAAAGAAGCATACCTTGTATATACCTTGTATTTACATTGGACTCATTTTTCACTGAAGTGTAAGGCCCTGAAGATCTATGGGAAAAAATAAATAAATAAAAACATGATCATGACTAAAAGTAGAGAGAATTTCAAACATGTCTGTTGTGCATTATGTCAGTTAAAATGCCACAAATCAGACAAAGTTATTATTTTGCAAAAAAATTATAAACCAAATTTTTGGCTACATCAGACTGTTTCCTGCAAACACTTTATTTTGGTCCATCGGTTAATCATAGAATTTGCCATTTCAAGCGCTACAAGTGATCATTAGTGTTCGCTCAAACAAGGACCTGCTTCCTCCACTGCTTCGTTCACTGGTATTTGATAAGAAAAAGAGAAATACAAGATTTGATCAGCTCATTAGCTTAGCAAAATTTGCCTACTCACAGTCAGTCGTAGGTGTAACGAATTTTTTCAGGTTCACACGCTGCAATTTGTATCCTATACTTAAGCAGTGTTCCAGTGACACATTTAGGAGGATTTGATTTATTTATCAGAAACCTCTTGGAGTAAATCAACTTGAAGCCACTGTTCACCAGTTATAAATATATCTGTACCTCAAGTTCCACCAGAACATTGCTTACAAAATAGCATTGTGATAGTGGCAAACATGGTATAAGAACTAAGTGCCAGACATCAGACTCTTATTAAGATTTCGGCTTCCAGAGGGCAGTACATGGCACTCTAAAACCTTTTTAAGACTGGATCATTTGTATCTAAAGCATGATCAGACAGTTCAAAAGTGACAATATCATCAGAGCATAAATACATCCAAAGATACAACGTTTACTAAATGAAAAACACAAGACTTCAGTCAGCAAAATACACTGTCAGTGGAAGGCTAGTCATCTCCAAGGACAAGTAGAACTCTCTGAACTATTTCTCAGGAGAGGAACAAGGCCAAACACTTGTGCCTAATACCAGCACCTCACACTGCATATCTGAAAATAAATCCTATTTACTCAAGAATACAAATCTGAATCAATGTCCAAGCCAAAAACTTGTCAAAGCTTTGCAAAAACCAACCACTTGAAGACTAAAGAAGATCAAAGAGTGCTGACTGTCTTGGATTTTCCTCCTCAGTTACCTGATCTCAACCCACTTAACAGTTATAGGGGCAGTGGATGACTGAGAAAGTCAGACATCACTAACATCACGAGATGCTCCTTGGAACACTGTCAAAGCATGTTGGACTGAGATGAATCATCAAGATTTCCACAAACTCGTAAAGTCCACACTGGTTGAGTGCATGCTGTCATTATAGCAAGTAAATCCTGAAACTTATGTACATTTTTCAGATTCAGCTGTTAAGTGAAATTGTTTAGCTGATATTGTAATTCCTTAAAAGAAAGTCTAATGTACCTGGGATCTGCTGCAACAACTTTCCCGACTTTGGGTCATCACAGTTCCTAATACATCTCCAGGACAGCTATGGACATTACCTTCTACAGTTGTTTCTTTAGCCCCTGGTAAATCTAAATCTTCTCATGTGCCCTCTTCCTTGTGTGTCCTTCACTGTCAGCTAGGATTGCCACATCTATCACTACTGCCCTTGTCAACTCCTTGTTGACCACCACTATGTCAGGTCAGTTAACCAGCAGCTGCTTATCAGTATGGAGCTTGAAGACCCATAGGATTTTAGTTATGTTCTCAACAGCTTTTTTTCTTTTTTTGTGCATTGTGTCTCATTTGGACTTGACATCTTGCAATCCATATTCGACACAAATGTTCCTAGCCTACAATATCCTAGCCACTTGCTTGTGCCTCTCAGTGTTTGCTGTCCCATCTCGCAACATACACCCTACTACTACATGCTGGGGTATTTAGATGGCATCTTTGCACTGCCTGCACTTGGGGTCCTGTCTGCTGTGGTAAGACTACTGCCTCTCTAGATCTGGTGCTCAGGACCTTTTCTTGAGCTGCCACAATCAAGGCCTGTGTTGTACTTTGGACCAGCCTTTTCCATCCACTAGTAGGATTTCTTGATATCAGCCATGTCCTTTGTCTGCCAGTGGTACACCCCACGGAGGGCTTTGGTCTTCCGCAATATTTCCTCTCCGTCCCCATCATTTTCTGTCCTGTGAGACACTCTCCTAGCAGATCATCCTTGTAGCCACCCCTTCCCGATGTATTCATGGCTGCTACATGCTTTGTCTTGGACAGTGGTTTATAGGCACACTGATCTCCGTCCTTCCTGTTTTTGTTGACTGCATATTCTCCGAGTTAAATTGTATATATCTGGAATGTGGCACACCACTTCCACTCACTGGATATTGGTCATGTTTTTTCATACAGGTCAGCAGTCATTATGGAGCCACTTTCAGACAGCAAAGTGTTCAGTGTTGAAGCTAAAGGGCTTGGATCTGTGAAACACAAAATCAGTCTGAACAAGGGGATCTTTCTGAGAGACAATTTACTTGAAGTGCAATAAAAGGCTTCATCGCAGGATGACACTGTTGATACGCTAAAAACATGATATCTGTATTCATCTCAGCCAGACAGAGCCAGAGAGTGATGTGCTAATATAAAATAAAGGCTCTGTTATAATCCAAAAACACATCTCGAAGAAATAAATTCCTTCAACAATCCAATGAGATAAATACTTTATATGTAATCCTATAAAGTGCCTGTTCTGTCTTGTAATGTTTCAACGTAGTCTGTTAGAAGAAAGACTTTGGCACCTTGTTTCAGTTTAGAGTGTCAAATATGCTGAGATGTTTGAAAAATAAATAAAACATAATCTTCCACATTCTGCCCTTCAGCCAAACAGTGAGACAGGTTGAGTTAGGCTCTATGGTTTCGACGTCTTCATTATGTTACTACTGCAGTACATTTAGATTGGGCTGTAATCTATCTAAGCCAGACGTGCTGATTGACTAGTATCATTTCCGTAATTAGACGACACTCATTAATAAGCAGCAAGCTTCACCTAAGGTCAAACAGTAATTGCTCTGTACTTTTGGCAGGGAGTGTGTTCGTATGCTGCTCGTTTTGACTGCTATTCTTCCCAGTGAATAGCAAGATGAAAGGATTATTATTCAGTCCACAGCCACACATTGCTCCGGCAGCGCAGCAGTGATCAAGGCATCTGTGGCTTAAAGCTGACATAATTTCACCCAAATGCAAATTAAAATGTGTGATTGCCAGGAGCATCTGCTGTAGGTTAGAAAACAAAACACAAATCTTCAAAACATCCTAATGAATTTACCAGATATGAAAGCAAAAACAACACTTCTCTTAGTTTAGGTCCGACATACTCTACACAACAGAACATTGTTATAATTTACATTTTTGGTACTTTTAGCTTTGATTTCACTTTAAATGAGTGGTTTGGATAATAGGATTAACTGAGGACCCAACCCGTCTGCTTGCTTATGTGGTGGTGCCCTGTGCGCTCAGTTATAGTAACCCTGCTCCTGTAGTCATTATGCTGATAAAAATATAATCTAGCCTCTATTTTCCCCAAATAGCATCAGCCAGTATTTAACTGCATATGAATATGAGACCGCTTTAGTGTTGCAGTGTTCCTGTAAATCCAAATAAGTTATTCAATTTCTTATTTTAATTGTTTTTTTTTTATTTTGCAAATTCTTCTACTGTAATTTCCACTAAACAAAAGCCACTCTTCCTGTTTCCCCTCTTACTGTTTACAGCTGTGGACGAAAAAAAGCATACCTGTGACAGGAAGATGTGAGGAAGGTTTAGTATTTATATGACAAAGTTAAAATAATGTGAATCTACTATCGTTAAATTAGGCAATTCAGTGAAGCCAAGCTGTGCATCAAATATGTTCAGTTCTATTTGTCTGTTATATTCATTGATTATGTCTGGGTTTGCATTAGAGACAAGCGCACTTCATTGGTCTGATTGTCTTGTTTCACTGTTAACATTCGCAAACAAATCTTCAGAATGACATGATTATTAAAACATTACCTCTAATTTGCCCATTTCTTTCCAAGCTTATAGATTAAAAATTAGCTGCAGTCATTTGAACGTTTCAATTACAGCCAGCTGTGACAACTGATTATTTCTGATATGCAATGCCAACAAAACTAACTGTATCCCATTTTCTGGATCTTCAAGGTCACAGACTATTTCTTTTTTTTAAAAAATATTAAACCTGCTTCTTTCTGCAATTAAAGGAACGGGCTGGTTACTTTGTCTGAGAGCAGAATGGCACTCCAAAGGCTGTATTTCTTGCAGTATAAGTTTGCAGCTTTGTCTTAGCTATACTTAGCTCAATCACTTTACTTAGGAAACACCACTCAGTAAGCCTGCAGTCTGGCATATTCATCAGGCAGCTCAGCGATGGAACCATTTCTCCTCTAAATCTAATCTCCAAAGGATCCCGCTCTATATCCTTTGGAATAGAGACCCTTGAAACAAATCTATGCACCCTTAAAAAGCAGCCACTCTAAAAATCATCAGCCTTCACATCTTTTTATTTTTTTTCGTGCACTGTGTTGCAGATTCTTGTGCAGTGAGTATGGGAAGGACTGAGAGGAAAATAAGGGTTCATCTACTGTCTGATTATTCGACCCTGTCTCCCAAAAATAACATTCCATTTCAACTAAACTGCATTTTCAGTTACATTTTTCTACCAGGAGATATATAAGTTTTGTTTAATACTACCTGGGTAAGTTTAGGTAAATATCATATTTTAGGTTAAAATACATTGTTTCACACTATGTTTGAATTCACTTGTCTTCATTTGTTCTGTCACCTGGATCGTGCTATATTGCCAAAAATCCTTGTTTTTTTTTTCCTTGTCAGTTTCAAAATCTTTATTTCATCAAATTTGATTGTAGATCAAATACATTCATAAAACAAATGTTCATTTGCTTCCTATGCAGTCTCTTCTTCTTGTAGTGTGGACTGATGTTCCAGCCCACATTTAACTCACCAGTCAAATAAATAGCAAATCATTGTACACTGTGTTTGTGGGAGAGATGTGGGAAGCAGGATCATTCAGAGAGATGCATCGCTGAGACAAGAGGTTGCCTAAAATCCCTAAAGTTATTATATTTGAGTGTGGAATAAGAAGCCCCAAAATTAGATATTGGAAAGCAATTTTTAAGGAACCCCTGTTTAAAAGGGTGCAATAGTAATGCAGATTCTTATTTAGTCATTGGAAAGGTAAGTAAGTAAGTGTTTTATCTATTATTGAAATGCCCACATAATGCACTTTATTGCAATGATTAAAACTAACATTCACAGACATTTGCCAAGATTTTTCTGAATAACGTTAGCGCTGGCACAACTTGCAATAGCTAAAGTTCCTAAATAGGAGTTAATAATAATAATATTTGACAGATTGTTCACCTGTGTGTCTTTGTGTTTCCGCATGACAAAACTAATTAGCCAACATGTTCAATTACTTCAACAGATAGCTGGTGGTGTCAGCAATTATGGTATAGATGATAACCGGATTTCCAACTGCCAGATCCAGTTCGTGTTATATCCTGTTTGAAAACTCTTCCGATCATTTTCTTTGTTTCCCTTGACCACGAGTTTACAAGGTCGGCCTTCTTCACCTCATTCTTATGTGCTGAGCCTTAATAACACTCATTACTGTCAATGGCTATAAGCTGAGATTAACTAAGTGGTACATTTGGCAGCTGCCAGACCTCTGTAGCAGCACACAGCCCTCCCTGAGCTTTTCTATGGAAAAGTCTGCTACTGTCTCCCCTGCAGTGGATGAGACAGTCTGCAACTCTGTAAAGCATGATGCAATAGTGGAAATAGCCTGCCACTAATAACATTGTTTTGATTGAAAGGTTTCCTTTCTTCACGTGCCATGAAAAGAATTGGAAATTTGGGCACAAGAACCTCAGTGGATATATAGGCAATGATCATCGCCTCTCAGTTGCATTAGATGATACTGAAGATTTGAAGAGATGTGAATCATAAGTTTGTCAGTGTGTGATCTGAATCTTCTAGCTTTGGGAGGAACACTGGTAATACAGTCGTCACATCAGGAATCATCAGTATGCTGCACCCTCCTCCAGAGCTGTGCTTATTTTTGTCTCATAAAGTGGAAAAGCTGGTAGCACACAGCTGAGTGTGGGTCCAGTGAAACTCAGATTTACATAATTGGAAGACTGTTTTTTCCTCTCTCTCTACCTCTCTGAGTTGCTTAAACCCATTTTCCAACAGCCCACTAATGCAGTTCACAAATCATTAGGATTGATCAGCACAGCATTTTCGCCTGTGTAACACTTCATTTATCTTCTAAAATTTGGTCACTCACTTACGAAATTTAACTCATGTCAAGAGTAAAAACCTCATCGAGTGCGCTGCTTAAAAGTAGTATATGCTTTTAAAATGCTTAAGCCAACACAAGTTTAAAAAGGAGAAAAAATCTTGAACTCAGAGTTGTATATGTGCGATGATCATGAGGGGACATTATGGTCAAGACAAGGAAAGCAGCTCTCCTGCTGTGAAGAGGTCAGTCAAGGCTGTGAACTGACACTCCTGAGCCCTGATCAGGTCCATGAGAAGTAGGTTGGATCTCCCGCTGCCTCCAAGAGGAATTGTCCTTTAACTGTAAATCTCGGTCGTGTTTGTTGTCTGGTGCCAGGAGCAGATGGTCCAGGTGAATAGAAGGATGGTGGTTATCTGCTCACAGTGGCTCAAGTGGTCCCACACCTAATTTATGACTGTGAGAAAGAGTCCTTGGAGTTTCGGGGGGGTGGTTGGTGTGGAATACATCCTCCATTAAACTGTTCTGCTCTGAGATTTCCTCCAACACACACACGCACGCACGCACGCACGCACACACACACACACACACACACACACACACACACTGCTGATGAACACGTTTCTATCTGAATGCAGAGATTCACCGGCTGTCAGTTCTCTTGGCAATATGACAACAGTAGAAAAATGATGATGTTTGCAAGGTTATAACAGTCGGGTGAAATATTTTGCATGTGACAATTTGCACAATGAACCTGTTGATGGATGTGCTTGAGTGTAGTCCAACCCATTAGAAAGGCAGCCTAATTTCCTTTCACTGCCGAGGCAAAATCAGAGTATCTCTGGATCCTTCATTGGATGCTCTTAGTATTCGTTAGGCGTGAGGTTTGCAAGTCATTTATTCGTTAAGGAATTAGCATAACTGAGAGGCTATTTGATTTATTTTGATGAATCGTATTTGATTGATTTCTGAGACTTTTAATGCATTGGCACATTATTCAGTCACTCACTGAGGGACATTGCTGTTGCACAAAAGACTGAAATGCATGAAACCGACTAATAAGAATAGGTGTAGGTGTAGACTGGCTGGAACTCTCGGGTCTGTGCCGAGGCTCAGAGGGTTCAGCCTGGAAGAGCAGAGAAGTGTGATACACTCCGTTGACTCCACTCCGGCTTAATGGAAGAAATTGATCTCCAAGGTGCCATTCAGAGAAGGTGTGTAAACAGCCCGATAGCACTGACACCGTGAAGGCATCGGGCCTCCGAGAACCCAGTGGGTAGCCTTTTTCAGGGTGTACAGGCAGGCACTAGCTCAGGCAGACTCTGTGGTAATCTTCCTGATGATCCGTGGAAGCTTCAATGTCTTCAAATTACCAATAGTGTCTTGACGATGGGCAGAGATTTAGAATTGTTGCAGTCAAATTAGACAATGGTTGTTTGAATTATAATAATTTATCCCACAAGAACAGCTAAGCATACGGCAATTGAACTCAGATTCCTCTTTGTCTGTACCAAGCACACAAAGAGTATAAGCAGTATATTCTGTTATTTCAGATTTATGTGAATGCATTTGGAAAAGATTAATGAATATGCAGATTTTACTGTCTGGCTTTTTTGTTTTGGATTTGGGTGACTTTGTAGATTACAGCTTTGCAGAAGAGGGAATGTTGAATGTATCACTGTGTTTCTTTTCACTGTTGCCAGATATTGTCCTTAGTGTGTACATGGTAGGCACATCAGCATTGAATGAAAATAGTTCAAATGCAAATGCCTTTATTGTCATTGCACAAGTACAGCAAAATTTGAAGTGCATTTTACGGTGCAGAGTGTAATCTAAAACAATAAAACGTTAGGCTGAAGAATACAAGTACCACAGTGGGGTGTTGGCCAAATGACTATGGGGTCCTTCAACTTTTGCCAAGCAGGTGCCCTGATACTGTTATTTTTTTCAAAGTTTCCTTCACCACTTTTGTTGGTAATATATCAGTATTGTTTTCGGTTTTTTTTGTCAAATCCCAAAACTGTCTCTTTCCTTCTCACCCACCATTAATTCTATGTCCCAACTCTGGCGCTGCTCTGCGGTTTTTTAGTTGACTGGTGCTGCAATAGAGGCCAGTTCAGGTGGAACCGCTGAGTTTCACAGCTGCCAGTTTTATCTGTTTAAAAACAATGTTTTTAATAGGCGACATCAAACTCAAATTGACCGACCTTATTGAGCTAAACCATGGTGCCAGTCCATTTATTTCTCCTGGTGGTGCTAGAAAGTCAGCGGAAGTTATTAAGATTCATCATCTAGACACTATAGATCTTAAAATTGTCCAGACATTTCGCTGAAAAAAAAACAAATAAAATCTGTAGGATTCATCAGATGGGGCACATGACTGTCTCTACACAATTTCATGACAATCCATCTTGTAGTTGTTGATGTATTTCAGTCCAAACTAAAAAGGACTGACTGACATTTCCACTCTTGGGGCCTTGCTGCTGGCAGGACGGAAAAAAGAGGCCAAAATTCTTGCAGCAGTTGCATCAGAATGGTGGATTTTGCTGTCAAAAGCTTAGCTCATATGGATGCTATAGCTTTTCCGTCTCAGTTGCTAAGAGACAAAAAAAAAGCCCAACGTTTTTATGGCTAGTTCAAAGGAACATGACAGAATGTGTATTGTTGACAAGTTCATAACCTCAGTGGTCGTGCAGTGATTCTCCTCCCCCTGTTCTCTTGCTCTCTCTGTTCTCCGTTTCAGTCTGCTGAATACTGATACATGCTATGGACTCATCAGTGCTTTTTTTTGTTTTTCATGAAATATTCCTTTCAAAAGCTTCTTTATACAATACAGACCTCTCTTGACTGTTCTCCTCGGCGGCAGAGTCTCTATATATTAGTAGCTCACAAAGGAGGATATCTCACTCAACTCAAGTAACATTATGTGGCTGCATTTGCATTTTTAAATAAGAGAGGAGAGCGGCAGCTTCAGTTAATGTTCTTTCAATGGTTGGCTCTCAAAAATCTAATTAGTGCTCATTATTGTCCTCTTGAAGTGAGTGTCCTTATGAGAATGTGCTTATGTGATTGCTGGGGGCTCAGCTGGGCCCTGGACTGACTTACTTTTTGTTGGTTTGTTTCCCAAGTCCCATTATGACTTGTCTTTGGCTCTACCACAGTTTTTTTTTTTTTTTTTTTAAAGCAAAAAAGTAGTGATGACTCTACAACTAATACAGCAATATTAATGAGAGATGATTAATTCTACATTATATATGCTTCAAAAACACCATCTTGTTTTTGTAGCCTTAATTACAAAGGGGAGGAAAAAAAAAGAAACAAAACTGTATAATCAGTTTCTTCATTGGGAGAATGTAATCTAAATGGTAATTGTTTACCCTATCTCAAACAAAAGCAGCATCTCAAACTCAATACAAAAGCATGCTATTTCATTCAGTCACAAATTATCCATAGAGTGTTTGTGTTTCAGGCTCTGGAGATATGCAGCGCTGTCACTGAATAACAGGATTTTTTTGCTCCATTGATCTCAAGCTGTGTACTTCCACTGTCAGACATGGCTGTGCTAAGCTTTGGCTGCAGTAATCCCTGTATTTACAAAGTCATTCTCATGTTGAGAGCTTTGCACTGTTCAAGGCCACTGAGCTGTTAACGTCAGACTCCATTCACGGTACAATGTCACGTAACGAAAATGGGGAATGCATGCAGCTTTATTAAAGATCAACACCTACAATTTGACAGAACCAACCAGGAGTATTAATTGCTCCACTGCTTGATGTGGCATGAGTTTACATACTCAGCAGTTCCATTTCAGAGTTTCCGCCGTCTGTATCCCAGGTGATACAGCCGACACATCAAAACATGTAACTTGTGCAGGTAATTGCGACACTCATTCTGGTTTACCGTATGGAAATCAGTTTTAACTACGTAGTTTTAGAGCTTTGTGAAGGATATTGCGATTATTTCGGTTTTTCAGCACCGTTTTCTTTTCACCCTCTTCTGGAAATACAACTTTAAACTCTGTTATTTTACTTTTTTTTTTTTTGCCATATTCCCCACATTGGTTGCAGTTAGTGTCTTCCTTGCAGTTTATATTCAATTGTCAATTCAATTCAGTTTTATTTATATTGCACCAATTACAATTCAAATTGTCTCAGGACAGTTTACAGAACCCGTATGCCTGAACCCCCAGAGCAAGCCCTAAGGTGACAGTGGCAAGAAAAAAAACCTCCCTTTTAATAGGAAGAAACCTTGAGCAGAGCCTGGGCACTCGAGGAAACAGAGTGAATGCAACGCAGTAACGGTATATATAGTAAATACATCGGTAATTAGATCCCCCAGCAGCCTAGGCCTATAGCAGCAGAACTAAAGGATGTCGAAGAAGAAGTCAGTTGTGCACTGTACATGTGGACTCCAACTGACCCCCTTAGGGTCACCCAGTCAGCCCTAACTATAAGATTTGTCAAAAAGGAATGCTTTAAGCCTGGTCTTAAAAATAGCGCAGGTGTCCACCTCCCAAACCCAAACTGAGAGCTGGTTCCACAGGAGAGGCGCCTGATAACCGAAGGTTCTGCCTCCCATTCTACTTTAACCCTTTGATGTGCAACATGGGTTAAAAGTTACCCGTATTCAAAGGAAAATAGGTATCTCTTGACCCATGTTGTGCATTATAGGGCTAAGAAAATCTGGGAACTTCAAGTAAGCCTGCAGTTTGAGAGCGAAGAGTTCTGCTAGGATGATATGATAGTATAAGGTCTTTAAGATATGATGGAGATTTATTGTTTTTATGTATGCAGGCTTCTAATCTGGCATTGCAAAAAATAAAAATAACCTTTATGTGCAACTAGATAGATGCACAACCAATCAACCGTGGAGTTTTTTTTTGACATGATAGCAGATCGAACAGATCAATCCACATGTGAAAGTGCATCAAGCGCGCTTCTCTATGCAGTCATCATGTCAAACCCTCCCCATATTAGATAAACAGTTGTGACTGGGCCAGGCAAGGCCATTTGGAAGTTTGTTTGAACTGGAGTGAGTGAAACATGAGCTCTCAGTATCTTCTTGGTCCCAGGCTGTGTACTTTCAACATTTTGTATAAGAACCAGATATTTTCTGATGCCTTTGTTCATCTGGTGTGCTGATTATTAAACTGGGAGAGTTTCATGCTGATTCAAGCTGTCAAAGTGCTCCTGCTTTGAGGATGTGTAATTGTCTATGGGATTGTCACTTCATAGCCGAAATGCCGAATTTATTTAGATTGATATTTGATGCATACCAATTCAGTCAAGCAGAAATATGTTCCCTTTTCCTCCGGCCTCCTTGTCTTCTTTATCTGAAAAATTCATGACATAACAGATCTGACATGATCCTGTTATCTTTCCTATGAGCCAAACCACAGCCACTTATCAGAACAGTTTTTTCTTTCTTTTGTAATGACATTCATCAGTTAGTGTGTTATGAAAATCATCAATGTAATATTAGAGCAATGTCAACAGCGGTCAAAGAGGTGATTTGCAAACGTGATGTATGACTGCTAACCCCAGCAATGTTGTTGTTTCGCAGTAATAGATTTACTGTGCCACATAATGAATGGAGCAACTGTTCAATATCAGCTAAATGACAGCCTTGCTGCTACTGTTCACTGTGACTGTGGATAATTAGTTGCTGTGGTCTGTGGGTAGTGGCACGCTGAAGTACAGCTCAGTGGGTTGGTGGTCTCTCTGGTGTCTTCTAAACCAAGGTTTCATATGAGCTGTCAATACCCAACTTCACTTCCATCAGTCTTTTTCAACAGCCTCTCAATCTTCTCTCTTTTTTAAACGCACACATACTTGGGGTTGTTCTTTAGTGGGATACAGACTCAGTAAGAGTGACAGATCAGAAATGCACGATAATAACCCGAACTCTCCTAGCAGTTGTCCTGACCCGATACCACTGCATCCACCTTTTGAATAGCCTCATTTGTCTTAATATGTTATAATAGTTGGGATCACTGGAAGCTATATTGCCCAGTATTGTTTTCAAGATTTTCCCTTTCATGTATTTTTATCTTAGACTGTCCTTCCACCTGTGTGCATACTAATCACCATGATACAGTAATTATCTGAAAAATGAAATTTTGCACTTCCAGGCACATTGTTTTATCCTTGCTGAAGCATTTTCCCTCTGGAGAACTGATATACTCATTAAAACCACAACCGAAAATATAAGTAATACAGAACAACACAAGCAAATTGAAATACATCTCAAGCATGCTCTATGTGATGGACATATGAATCTGTCCATCATAGAGAGCATGCAC
This sequence comes from Amphiprion ocellaris, assembly GCF_022539595.1. Taxonomy (NCBI): domain Eukaryota; kingdom Metazoa; phylum Chordata; class Actinopteri; family Pomacentridae; genus Amphiprion; species Amphiprion ocellaris. The sequence continues at coordinate 17,167,116 of NC_072772.1, forward strand.
GATCACAGTTTTACATCAAACCCCTTCAGCTGGGTTTCAGCTATGGGAATACAGCAGCTAAATTAGCATAATGCATTAATATCAAACAGCTTTATCCAGCCTTTACAGCCTTAAGGGTCCAAAGCTCCAACCAACTCTTTATCTTTAATGTGTCCCCTGCTATCAGCATTAACACAGCTGACCATTCTGGTCACATGATTCATCTTGACATTGTTTTCAACCCGAATTAACTGCGCTAAGATCTTGGTAGCAATGCATAAGAATCTCAGGGAATGCTATAAATTAGTAACTAAATTACCATACCAGGCATATTGAGTTTCAAGTAACATATGGCAGCTTTCCATTGCAGGAACTTGGGACAGGTGCGAAGTGGTGCAAACATTCACAGGAATGGCCTCTGTAATAACCCCTTACCTTCTCTATGTTTCCAAGTCACTGTAGGATCGACTATGACATCAATAGCAGATACTGGAGACAACTAGTTCTAGGAGGATGTAGGAAATTCAACAGTGGGTGTTTGTAATGTTAGCGTATATGGTAAAAGAGGTTAAAGATGTCAATGCTAGAGAGAAGAAATCTTCTACTCCAGGAGGACAGAAAACAATAGTGCTTATTGTCCTTTCTGAGTTTAGCAAATCAGCATTGCCATCTCTGGAATCAGTACCTTTTTCTTCCCCTGAAAGAGCTTCTACGGGGTGGTTCTTGTGGTTAGAACACACAAAGGTTCAGGCTCTTATGAAGCAGCTAGAAACTTGGGAACAGTATGTTTAGGAATACTGAGCTTGGACTTGCTCAGTGTGGGAGCATGTTCAGGCCACAGATGTTGATTGATCAAATCTAAAGTGTCTTACTCAGCAAATCTGTTTGTATACTACTATTTTATGGCCATCTTATTTCTACACTTTGCTTTCTGACTCTTGCACCGAAGCAGCTTCTTTGTTTTTTCATGGATGAAGCTCGGACTTAAGAGAAGCTCAGAGAAGAGACATTATCATGGCCTTTTGTTTATTATGAAAAGATCTGAGTTAGTCATCTCTGCCGAGAAACGTAACTGAATTCCTAATGCACGCATATGTTTTTATTTATAATATTGGCAACGTCTCAGTCCTGTTTCCAATGCCCTCCTTCTTGACTCTTGCTGCCAATTGGAATCCGCCAACAATGATTATTGATTGTTTTTTTTCTGGATAATGAAGTTTCTCCTTCTATTGGTTTTGGAAGCTAGGCACAGCCAGAGGTTAGGGGGTCTAGGGAGTTTATTTTCTTTGGAACCCAGATCCTGTTTACACATCAGCTAACCCTCAAAATGATGAAGATGATGTTTCTTCATCAGAATTCAGCATAAAGACCTTTCTGGGTAATTTCACATTTCACAACATCAACTATTTTAAACATTCCAGTCATCTAATGTAATACGGAACCAACGCAAGGTGAGAGAGATGATATGTCTGTGTGGAAGCGCATTCAAATAACTGCATTAAACATTAATAATGAAGAATTTGAACAGAAATATTTAGTCCCAAGTAACATATGACAACTTTCCACTGCAGGAACTTGGGGCATGTACAGGACAGGAACACCCCTTGTAATGACCCCTTTCCTTCTCTATGTTTCTAAGGGATTTTGGGATCGACCATGAGGTCAAGAGTAGTTATTGGATGTAACTCGAGTTCAGGGAGTATGTAGTAACCACAGCATTGGAGTTGTGTTATGTTAGCCTATATGGTGAACTTAGGGTTGAAGATGCCAATGTTAGAGAGAAGAAAATTTCTCCTGAAGGAGGACATCAAGAGGCCATAAAACAATGGTGCTGGTTGTGCTTTCTGAGTTTCTCAAATCAGTGTTGGTCTTCTCTAAGTTCTTCTCTGAAAAGAGTCTGGAGCCTTTTTGTAGTCCCCTTCTACAGGTGTGATTCTTGTGGTTGGATCATACACAAAGGTTGGCCACTGTCCTTAATCCAGCATTTGAATTTGTTAACAAACAAGTTCAACAAACTCAAACACTGGGTTAAGGAGACTATGGAGATCAGGTGGCGTGCGGAGAGGGCCATGAACAGGGACGAGGGGGGTTTTATGCTCTCCCACACCTGGAACACGTTACTCCAGAAGTAATAGGGTGGCGGGGGTTGCGCCGTACGTGGTGGGGCGGTCAGGTCTGTTGGGCTCACCACGACATGCCATTATGGCATAGGCGTGGTTGGCCCAGTGAATCTGGTAGCTCTACTGGGCGTGCCGCAAATGCCGGCTGTCAAAATCTGCTGGCTGACATGTCACACGCTGTCAGTGAGACGCTTCTGAAGAAGGTGAAAGTTTTCACCGAAACTGTCAAGATAATCAACATCTGTCTATTTACGTCTGAACAAAAGAACTCAAAACTACAGCATTTGTCTTCTCCAAGTTCTTTTCTGGAATGAGTTTGGAACCTTTTTTTAATCTCCTGAAAGAGCTTCTACAGGTGTGATTCTTGTGGTTGGATCATACACAAAGGTTTAGGCCACTGTGAAGCAGTAACTTCTTTGTGTTGTAGTGGATGAAGGTCAAACTCAAGAGAAACTCAGAGAACAGACATCATCGAGACCTTTTGTTAATTATGAAAATATCTGAGTTAGTCATATCTGTGGAGAAAAAAACTGAATTTCAAATGCACGCATGATTTTTTATAATATTGTCAGCGTCTCACTCCTGTTTCCAGTGCTTTCCCTCTTGGCTCTTGCTGTCAATTGAAATCTGCCATCTATGATTACTGAGGGTTCCTTCTGGATAATGAAGTTTCTCCTTCTATTGGTTTTGGCAGCTAGGCACAGCCAGACGTTAGGGGGTCTAGGGAGTTTATATCCTTTGGAACCCACATCCTGTTTACGCATCATGCTGACCCTCAAAATCATAAAGTAATGTTTCTTCATCAGAATTCAACATAAAGACTTTGCTGGAAACTTTCACAACACCATCTATTTTGAACATTCCAATCATCTAATGTAATTTGGAACCAAGTCAAGGTTCCAAACACAGAGATGACATGCCTGTGTGGAAGCACATTCGACTAACTGCATTAAAGATTCATACTATCACTACTTTTACGACTTATAAATGGATGCAAATAACAAGGAATTAAACAAATAAACATTAGTAAAACACACACATATAGATGGCCTTTTTCACCACAGTGTGCATGCACTTGGCAAATAATAATAATTTTTCCAGTTTGGTACATTTAAAATATAAAAAGTTACAGATCGTAGCTCAGAATTCTAATACCCAGTGTTACCATTGTTTATTAAAACTTTTATTTTAATTTATGAATTATCTGTCATTGATATTCCAGTCAAGCAGATGGTATAACTCACACATAGGATGGATGGAAAACCCTCCAGAGGTTCAGCCCAGCTCCCCCACCTACACAGAGCAAACTAAATTGAAGGCTAACATCTGGTGGAAGTTTGCCAAAGTAAAGACAGACTGGGCTGGCTTTTTTTGTTTGTTTTTTTTTGTTTTGTTTTGTTTTAACTCCATGATCCTCATGTGGCGTTGACTCTAGCTGCGGGGTAGACTTGCAGCATGTTCACACCTAGTGTGTTGGAATGCCCCCATTTGCTTAATTTATGCTGGTAGGTGAGAGCAATAAAATTCCAACTGCACAGAAGAAAAAAAAAATACTAAAAACCCCTGAAATTATAGTGCTCGGCCCTGTTCCAGGTTGACTGCGGGTGGTTTGTTTGTGCTGCGGACACAAAGACGAAAAAATAATGAACCCAGCACTTGGTGTCAAGGGGTTCCTCACCTCCACATTTTCCATTATTTTTTGTGCATCAGAACAACTCATTGTGCATATTGTTGATGAACTTCGCTGAAATAATGTCAGACTTTTACTTGGAGAAATGCAGTTTGGTATTGCTTTTCAATTATGTTAAGAATGTGGATATCTCACGACTCTGGTCAGCAGATGTTAAAGTTCAAGTTCTGCTCTCCAGTGTGTGTATTATATGAACGTCCAACTGTACCTTTGAACGGTAGGTTGTCAGTGTCATACTCAGACAGTTAAGCTCATAGAAATGTTGGGATAATCATCACATACATAGCAAGTGAAAACAAAGTAAAACACAACACACAACCTACATGTATAGCTTTTTTATTTATTTTATCCTTGTGGTAATATGCCAAAATGTGGCTTCATCGTCTTCCAGTCAAACACTGACTCCCTGTGATTAACACTCCTCCAGTCAGAAAGGAGAAACTAATTAGTTCAACCACCTGCTGTGAACCCTGCATTTCTATACTATTCTCACCGGCACCCAGTCGGGGAGCCAAAATTCAACTACGTGTCCTCAATTTAAAATGTTTTGCCTCAACTAACATGATGATTAATTTGTTTCTTTCTTCCGTTTCTCCTTCTTTTCCCTCCTGTGCAAAAACAACTACATACAAATGTTTGCGAGCGCTTTCTGTGAATTTCATTTGTATTATCACGAGACAGCTTCCGTAAACAAATTTTTGTCTCTGCCGGAATTTTCCCTGCTCAGAAAACGAGCTGAAGAGAAAAAGTGAAAGCGATATACGTTCACTGTATTTTTTTTAAGGAGAAATGGACCATTACGCTACGCGAGGCTTCGTCCTCAGGCGCTCATTTCTGTGAGACAGTGAGTTTGTTTTAACGATTTTCTCCCTGTCTTAAGCGCTCTCCATCCTTAACAAGTTTACTTCTAAAAGACAATCTGAATGCAGCCGACTGTGATGAATGTGAATTTTTAGCGAGGCATGAATATCTATCTTGCACTACTCGGAGAAAGACATTGAGAGGGACAAAGAGAGGGAAGGGAATGCAAGAAATAAAAGAGACAAAGAGAAGAGAGATAACAAATTGAGACAGTTTATTCTCCTTTATCCCAGTTGTCTAATCTGCTAAGCACATGAATTACAAAACAGTGGGGACTTTGATTTTTGACATTGGAGAATGCAGGGATATAGAACATATACAACATTATCTTACAGTGCGGTATTATTGTAAACCCTCTTCTCTTCTCTTCTCTTTTCTTCTCTTCTCTTCTTGTTAATCATATTTCTAATAACAATCACAGCAAGGCATTGGGGAGAATCCTTAATTTATTCTTGTCCAAAGTAAACCTTCTGCTCGGTCCTCCTAGGATACCTATCATCACAATGATGGTATCTTTTATAGTGAGATAATGCATGTGTGTGTGTGTGTGTGAGATGGTAATTCCAGAAATGCTGATGTAGGAGAAAATAAAATGTGTTCACTCCTCCTATAGAGCTGGTGCTTGGTGCGTATTTACTCCTCTATGTGCATGTACCATTGTATGTCCTTTGCCCCTGTGGAATTGTCCTCATTAGTTCTTCCTATGTGCAGTTCACATTAAAAGACACACACACTTGAAGCGAAGTACAGCACCCAGGTTTTTGTGTGCCTCGTGTTATGGTAAGGACACTGGATATGAAATAGATTGCAGCCTCTTCAGTGGGTTCATATTAATCATGTGGGATGGCTGAGCGACGGTGCTTTCTCTCAAATCGCAGTCATTACTGCAGTGGCAGATGTAAACAGATGACAGTAATAACAATCAATACAAAGCAGTAGTTCTACCTGTTCGCGTGTCAGAGACGTGGCGCTGCTTCCCCCTCCTGCACAGTGGTAGTTTAGGCAGCACAAAGAAAGGGCTACTTATCTGTTTCATTCATGCTGCACAATCGCTGGCTAATTCACAGGCTTTCAGATGATGAGTAGCATCCACCCTACCCTTCTATTCATGTGCTCTATTTTGGGGATTGTTGACTTGAAATTGGAATTTATCTCCAAATCTGTTTCTGTGTGTGTTAGCAGAATCTTTCATGCCTCGATTCTTTCTTTACGGAGCACAAATTGGTGCTTGCTGAGATGTCAAGGGGTGTGAATGTGGACTTTACGTTAAACATTTCCAACTGACCACCATCAGTCCAACAACCAGCAATTCCTGATATATTTCAAGAGCTAGAAACAGAGTTCTCCATGTGTCTTTCAGCAAAATGCAGCTAAAATAGGTGCTTGTTGAAACATTAGTGTATCTGCACAATTAAAGACTATGAATTAAGCAGTGCGCTTCAGCCTCCAAAAAGCCTAAGGGCATTTAATCAAAATTACCCACGTACTGATTTAGCATTTATTGATTTGACTGTCGTGTGTTGATTTCTCTTCTTCTTTTTTCTTTTTTTTTTTTTTTTTACTATTTAACATGAGTAACATCATTTTTCATTGTCAAACTGCATGCATTTTTATGTGTTTATACCTTGCTTTGAGGATACACCTGCTGATTTTGCTGGTCATCATGTGTGAATACATAGAAATCAGCCTGAAATTCTACATAACCAAGCCTCAGCCTAAAATATAAAGCCAATGCATGAAGTGCCAAAAATTGCAGTTTCTTCAAAGTCTTGTCACTTGTCATTTTCTCTAAAAGCAAATCAATCTCTATATACCTCCATGTTAGGTAGCTCAAGTTTACTTTGTAAATTACATGTTGGCAGCCTAATACAAAAAAAAAATGTTTTGGTCTCTAAAGTGAACGCTCTTGTCATGGCAACTGTATGGGAGGTGAATTTGTATATAACTCACCCATTTCAATTGCATGAAGGCTTAAAGGTATGTGTTATTAGTGGTGTGGCAGTGAAAGGTGGGTCCCTCCACTTCAGCTCCACTCACACTTCACTTCTTGATTAGTCAGACTTAGGCAGTCAGACACTGCCAAGCTGGCAAAGGCCAGAGCTGCCACATATTGGAAAATTCAAATGATCATTTCCTTTGGTCGAGCCCCATGAATGATGTGAATCTGCTGCTTCCAGTCAGCCTCTGGGTGAAAGCCTCCACAGCTGGTCCATTCACCACAAGCTGTGCTCTGTTTGATAGGTCTTACCTAGAGCCTCACTGGTGTGGCCTGACTTGTTAAAACAGAAACCTGCCAAATGATTCCCTTTTTTTTTTCATTCCATCTAAGCACCGTTTGCACTTAGCAGCATGTAGCCATATATGCTAACCCATTCTTATAATATTGCTTAAGGCTGAATTAATTAATGCTAAGACAGATGGAGTACATTCCTCTTAACATGTAGTTCATGTACTGGGTAATGTAAGGGCTGCCGCATTTACTTTGTTCATGGCAGTTGAATAAAAGAAAGATATGTCTGTTCTTGTTTAGTGAAACATCGTATAAGAGACTAGATCCAAGAAGGGTGACCGGATCAATTTGTTGACCTCAGAAGGGTAAATTCAGAATTGGTTTCCCTCAGTCCATTTTCCCACAGTGAGAACTCTGTGAAGCAGTAAATCAGTTCATGGAGCACAATGAGAAGAATAGCTAACACCACCAGTAAGGCTGTTTGAGCATTGAGTGCCGCCTGCCTCCCTTGTGAACAAAATCTCCATTAACACTCTCTTAAACCTCTTCACACTCAAGGAAATTTAACTCAACAGTACTTGGTAATTGGGGGTTATTATGGCAGCGGCGTGGTAAAGAATTTTTTGCTGTATAAATGTATTGACGTAGAGGCTGTTCTGAGGCTGTAGTGACTGCCACTGGTTTTGAATGATAAATAAGTTGGAAGTTTTTACTGAACTCAATCCGTGTTAATTGGAGCGGATTTTCAGCGTTTGCATAGTCGCATAGAAAACACATTGTGTAGACGCAAGTTAACGTTTCTGTCCACATACGTTGAGGTCTCTGCAAGTTCTGTTTGAATGTCTTGTGTTTTTGGAGCATATGGGAATCTTGGTTATTTTTTTGATGTCTCTTATAACTGCAGGCACACCTACAGAAAGTGTGTGTGCATCACTTACTAACTGGCAAATTTTAGATAACAGCTGTACTATTTTGTATGTGTGAATGCTCTGAACTCATTTGTTGCAGAACTATAATACCTGGAGCAAAGCACTGCCAACAAAACGATGGCAATCATCAGTGATCTCTTTTGAATGCACAATCGTGGGCTAAAAGAAATTTCCAGCCTGGACTATTATCGCAGCCAGGCTGTGATAACTGGGGATTTGTTTGTGTGCAGAGGCATGCTATTACAAATCTTTCATCATGACAAGGACCTACACATCTGTTAGCCTTCAGTCCAGTCTGCAGGAGGCAGCTATTATCAAGCCTCGCCACCTGATGAAGACAAATCAAAAAAAGACATCAGCCCTCAAGGCTCCCTGCTCTGGATTGTATTAGAGGGCTGAGAAACACTTGACAGAACTTTCTGAAAAACTGAACCATGCCAAAGAGAGGAAATATGCAGCAGCATGTTTTAACATCCCTGAATGTTCCACTACTTTTGGGGGTGTCACTAATAGAAAAGGTCAGTTTAAATCTGTGCCAGGGTGCTTTAAATCAAGGATTTATTCGAGCGAAGCAGATTTCTGGCCCCACAATTCCCTGAAGGCTCACGGTAGAAACTCTGTTGAAGCTGTCTGCTGAAAAATGAATCCTCAAGGGAGGATATACTTTGGGAAATACCACGAACAGACAAGTGGCTCACCACGATCCTTTCGTGAAGGAGGGCTGGATTTTCTGTTCAGCCTCACAAACGGTGCATTGAGAACATTGGAGAAGCTGGTCCATTGTGGGCTAATCTGCACAATGAGGGAAAATGGCTCTTTGTCACTGAGTGGAACATTTTGTGCCATTGAAATTAATTTTCTTTCAACATTTTCTATTATTGCATATTACTAATGGACTGATATAAGCTAAAATTAATCTGACTAAACTCCAGTTTTCTCTTTAATGTACCCTCCTGTTTTTTTTGTGTGTGTGTTTTGTTTTTTTTTTACACCTCAGCCTGTCAGCGTTGCATCACTGCTCTCTTTTACCACATCTGAGCTCCACTTTGAAGCGTTCTGTTGCATATATGAGTGTGCGAAATGATTTGGGTGCATGAGCAAGTGACTTTCAGTTGAGACACTCACTCTGGCAAAATGCACCCATTCACCAAACTGTGATATTAATTATCATCAGGAAAGGGCACTCGATAAAACATTTGGGAGACTTGCACATTGGCAGGTTTGGATGATTTTTGTTCTCTGTCATTTTCACTAGTTAAATGACAAGAGAAGATGATAATTAATGCCAATTAGGTAATGTCAATTAATGTTAATTATGTGTGCTACTTGATAAAAGGCCAGAATTGAACTTGTCTGCTTCAAGAACTCTCTGCAAGTCAAAGATCATTTTTGAGGGAAGAACCTTCACTGTGTAATACCACTGTACAACCCCCAGCGGACACACTGCCTCTGTAGTTCCAGCAGCTCCATCACAAGCGGATCACATCCGCACATCAGTATCAATTTCGGGGGCCGCATTCTCCTGCTAAACTTTTATTCACACTAAATCAATAATTTAAACTTCTGAGCTTTTGATCCAGGACCTTGAGTATTTGCATGGAGTTGCGTGAGAACTATAAGATGTGTCAAACACAGTAGGCTAGCGGTTAATGTCAATGAGTTGTACATATTTAATGAGCATTTAGACGTATATAAGGATGGTTTCAGACCCAGTATTAGCAGATAGCAGTGTTAAAACACTTGATTGAAAATGAGGATCAGGGTCAAAAATTACTTGATATGTACATCCTTACTGGAAGCTGAACGATAATGAGATCCCTGCTTCTTGCCCTTTTTTATGTTTGACATGTTGCAACCCCTTAGCATGCCCACATCATCATTTGCTGGGGCTTGTCAAAGCCACTCACGTCTGAGAGGTAGGCACAAGGTGTCCTTTGGCGTCAGTGCCACTTAAATCAGTGTTCAGTGCCGATAGATGTATGGGAGTTTTTCCAGTTTAAAAGCAGCATCAAAAGGGGGCTTGGAGAGTTGGAGGCAGTATAAGTCAAAGGACTTTCACCCTGGAGACTAAAGCTTGTGTTCTGTGTCAGGCTATTATTCTTTCACTTAATTCTATTTTGTGATTTAAGGCTTATTTTCACCCACTGTTTGGTTAAATTTAGGGACCAAACTCGCTAAAGTTCAGGAAAAGATCACAGTTTGGGTTACAATGCACCGTTTCACAACATTAATCACATTTTGCAAGGAAAAATTCTCGTTATCCGATAAAGAAGGACCACGACGACAGCAGTAGGGCTATTTGGCTACCTGGTACCTCTGACATTCACAGATTTCCTTATGTATGTTGAGCTACTCTGCATGTTTAAAAATGACCCTAAAGGGTACGCAGAATGGACAAATGTGATGGCAAGGGTTCCAGACAAATCTACCATAGTAGTTTGTATCGTTGTCGGCAGTGAGACACTTGTATTTATTGTTGTATGTTGTAAAATCGCTTCAGTGCTTTTTGTGCTTGTGTTTTTGTGCTTGTTCATTTACGGTTGATTTCCTCTTATGCTTATTTTTTAGGTAAGAGGGACGTCGTTGAACCTGTGCCTAGTGTGCATGAGCATGATTGCATCTGTGTGTGTGTGTGTGTGTGTGTGTGTGTGTGTGTGTGTGTGTGTGTGTGTGTGTGCGTGCGTGTGTTTGCTTTTTTATGTTCTTGTCTGCCAGAGGGGTAACAGCACCACTGAGTTGGGAAAAGAAAGTAACATTTCACCAGACACTCACATTCGCACACATGCACACACACACACACACACACACACACACACACACACACAGCTTGTTAAGGATGCTTCCTGCCTACTCATCTTTTTCCTCACAAGACTTCCATCCTGATGGCTCTTTGATTTGATTTCAGCTTCAGTTTGTGTCATTCCAAGTTGTTTGATTAGGATTTCTAATTAAATCAGCAGGATATGAAGAAAATCAAAGCTTCTACAATCATGTTTGGATGAAATGCTTTTTTTTTTTTTTTTTTTTTCTTGAGAAGACATCTTATTCAGATGCTCCAGGAATGGTGTAAGTGCATGCAGATGATGGAAAAGCACCTGTGCTGTGCTGCTCATTTTCACCAAACAGATGGTCCTTAAACACTTGGTGACTCTGCTAGGTTTGGGTTGATTTAAAAATGGCCATTTTCATGACCATGGCTCATGTTGGTGTGTGTTGCATTGAATAGTTTTGAGTGACTTGTACAAAATATATGAAATCCAATCAATTATAGTAGAGGAACACTCCATATTGTGGTCTTAAAAACTATGGCTGCGTGTGTGCAGTGCATTGTAATGATGAGGGATAGTGTACATAAGGTGGACAGGGTGCAGTTTAAAGACAGAGTTTAGACATTTAACAGAAATATTGATGCCTTCACATGAATATGTATGACACGTTGTCTCTCTATAGAGGAATACAGTATATGGGAGGGAGGTATTTACATGGAAATTAAGACTGTAGCACTTATTTTGAAGAATTTGGAGATTTAAATGTGCCATACTCTTCATATGTGGTATGTTTCTTTAGGTTCTGACCCAGTATAACTCGGCAATTTAGCCTCTGGCTAGGCCACTTCAGAGTTCGAAGCAGAGCATTAATGCAGTGGGAACAACTTGTATAGGGTCATACATATTTAGCAGAACTTGCTATTATTTGTATGTTGTTCATGGAATACAGGGGTCACAGCATATTTCAAGACAGTCCCTGTTTCTGAAAGCTTTATTCTGCTATAAATGCAGTGCATGTAAATGTGTAAAAAAAAAAAGAAAAGAAAAGAAAAGAAAAAAGAGCTTCTCCATTTTAATCTTGAATTACCATTGCTCATAGAGTATGCTGTGTCCGGGCCTCAGTGTAGTCACTGATACTCATCTACAGCTGTGATCTGCTTCAACCGAAAGGGAAATCTCTGAGGGCCGACCCCTCTCTGTACTATGATGGAGACATGCTGTGAAGCTGTGAGTGTTCCTGTCTGTCACTTTGTCACTTGGCGCCTCATTTTCTTCCCTTCTTCTCTATCTGCCACTTTCCGTCTTGTTGTCTGTTTTCAGTTATTCTCTTTTTTTCTTCCGGTATCTGTTTCGTTTCTGTTTCCGAGCCAATTGTGCCACAAACCGACACCTAAATTGTCCGTTTATTACAAGTTCCCAGCTTTGCAAGGCCTTTGCTGCATATGGGCAGTCAGTTCTTGCCAGTTTTGACAATTCGTCTCCTTTTACGTATGACAAAACGGAACATTCATGTCCTTTCACAGCCCGGAAAATGCTCACATGAGAATCCAGCCTCTCCTTCTCAGCCTGCTTTGAACACATTCCCAGTTCTGCCCTCCCTGCTGTGTTTTTCTCTGCTTTGACTCTAGAGCCTCATATCTTTGCTTATTGCCTCTTTCCTGATTCACTGCACGCTCGTTTGATTGACTATACAAAACCGTTTCACAAAACCACCCGAATTATGAGCCGCAAAGAAAACATGAAGAAGGGACAAGCACAAGTATTTAAAATTTCTCTTGTACTTTGAATGTTTAATGGCAGTGTTGCAGTGATTACAAATCCCAAGGAGAGACCATGCTCTGGTCAGACCTCTGAGGGTCTCTCTGGGGCCTTGGACAATTTTAATGAAGAAATGGATCAAGTGGTGCAGAATTCAAACCAGCACATGCCTGTAGTGGGACTTCAGAAAAAAAAAGAAAATCTGCATAGGAAGCTCAGGCAATCTGGCTTGAAACAATTATCTGGATATTGCTGATTAGAATTTCACATTTTGGACTGAATGGGGATACATTTTTCTCACTCCGAATCAAACAATACATTTAATGGCTGCTGATGGTTTCAAGTGGAATCATTTGATCACAAAAGATTTCTTTAAAACTTTTTTTTTGAGTGCTAAGCTTTTAAACACTACTAATCCCCAACCATCAATTTGCTGTGTAGACATACTGCATTTCAAAGATATTTTTGCTGCTTTAGCTCTGTACTTTCCTCATGTTATTACAAAGACTAAAGCAATACAGTTGGACTAAACAGAGATTAATGGAGGTTCTTGCAGCGTTAAAGCAAATGCATGTGTCGGTAAGATTTTGTCCTTAGCCATAATCCGAATGACAACTTTGAGAATGCATTTTCTCGGTACAGCCTGTTACTGAGTGACTACTGATAATATTATGAGATATCTGTGTATGAGTAACAGTTGGTGGGTAAAACACAACAGACCTCTGAACAGATCTCTCTCTGGTGACACTGGTTGAAGCAATGCAGAGAGTTCAGCACAGAGAATAAAACCCATTCATTCATCGAAATTGCCCACGAGGTGCATTTTGTTAAAGACTTCCTCCACTGGCTTCTTCATGCCTGCGTATTTTTTTTCCACAACAGAGCACACATAATGGAGTCTTTGTCTGGTCAAACTGGTTTGGAATGTACGCATTCAAGACTGCTGCTCGCTAAGCCGGCTGACTTTCTGGCGATGTCAGGATCATGACTGATTGAGCCATTGTGAATGGATCCTTAAAGCGACCGAGGCTTCCCAGTTTTCTAGGTGAATGATTCGCTCTTTTTATCTCCTCGGTAAGATCACACCTTGTTTTCTCCCGGACCACTCGTCACCTGATCATTTGTTCACTGACTGACCAAGACGGATGAGGCTAACTTATTAAGCTTAAAGTGGATCGAGACTAACTGGGAGCCACAGCAGAGTAGGAAGTAGAGGTGGAGCTGATAGCAGAGAGCAACATGAAAGCACTGAGTGAGCTGAAGCTAAGCCTGTAGCAGAAGCGCCACAGAAAACACAAAATTAACCAAGAAGTGTTTCTGTACCATAGAGGGGAGCCTGATGTTTAGGTTCCCGCTACAAGTTTGACATTGTTTTGATATGTGAATTTCGTGAATTAAGCTATATTTTAAAAATTCTGTTTTTCTGTCATTGCTTTTCTGCAGTATTTCTTTAATGTGCAGTTCTACTTATGTAGACTACATAATTAATAACTTCTAAGAAAAACAATCATGTCATTAGTGAATTTTTCTTAATCTACTCGAATGATTTATTTCTCTTTTTTTCTGTTTTCTTTGTCTTTTTTCTCGGGTAGTGTGTATAATTGTAAGATTATGAAGCCTGCCTCTGAAATAAAGATCCCCACAAACTTTGTGACATTATTGGGACATAACCGGAGTGGAGCCTAGAGCATGGAGCCGGGGTGAATGACGAGAGCCTAAGGGGCTTCTCTGGAAACAGCCCAATGAGAGCTAACATGCCCCAAAGTCATGGTGGGCAAGTTGGCAGCACTTAGCGGTAAAGTGAGTGACTGATCGATTTAAAGAACAAATCTTTGAAGGGAACCGAAGGAAGAGAACTGGCTCAGCCTAGCGAACAGTTACTGCCATCTCTTCCTTCCTTCTTCTCTGCACATAATTCATTTCTTCCCTTCTAAGCGGGCCAAATCTCAGTGGACTGAATCGGGCAAAATCTGACATTAAAATGAGTCATCGCAGTATAGCAGTGGCACCATTAACATTAGTGGTGACTGGAATTTAGTTTATATATTCCAACTACATGATTTAGACCTATGGGTTGGTGCACACTTGCATGGCCGAGTGGAAGACTTACATGGAATTGCAGCAGTTGCACCTGTTTCTCTCACAAATGTTCAATGTTCAAAAGAACTATGTTTCTATTTTCTTTTTCTATGTGACAATGAGGAAATAGTGCTTCCATCATGCACCATCCTAACACAAACTAATGAGGTGAAAACATTGTTTTTCAGGGTGAATGCAGGGACTGAATTACATACTACATTAGAAAAATGTTATAAATACATATGGAAAGATGCTTAGAAAGAGAAATTTAACAATGACGAAACACTTCAAACCTGCTAAGTAGTCCTGTATCCAAGCAACGTCCTTGTTGACCTCTGTAAATGTACTGCAGCCCCATTACTTCCATTTTTCATTTATCCTTTAAATGCCGTCCAGCCATTGTTGCACGTTCTGCATTAACCGGCCTTGGACACTAGTGTGTTACTATGCTGCCATGCATGATCCAGGATGAATTTATTGTGCAACCTTGGTTTGGTTCACCAAAGAAAAGGGTCTTGAGAGTTCATGTCAGGTGCTTGTGGCACTCAGCTTCATTCTATTTTTCCTTTCTATTTCATTCCAACTGTTACTGTTTTGTACAGATATGACCCAAATGGAGGACGCAGGAGGAAGGCTGGAAAAACACAAAGCAAGCTTTAAACACTATGAGGTGCAATCGAAAAGTGCAGCGAGTGTACCAGTTACATGCACATGGATCTTGTTAAGGTCATGTGCAACATGTTCAAAGAATAACTTTCATGACTTACTAGGATTGTGCTATTGGGACTTGTGCTACACAACATTCTGAGACCAGTGATGATGTGAAATTCATGTTTCTTTGCATTATGTGACTGTGAATGTCCTGGTTTCTCTTCAGCGATGCTGCTAGTTGAGGGATGTTCGTGACCTTAAGTTTGGTGTTTGCCTGAACAGAGTGTACAGTGACTGAACTGTAAGTCACCAGGTCACTGCTACAGTGTTCTCTTCACACAAAAGACAAAGATCTATGCCTACCAAATGCCAAGAATCTTTGCACACAGAAGAGAAGAGAAATGCGCATTGTGCAAAAAACGAGTTGTCTTCTAACAGGTCGCCCTGACTTTGCTTAAAAGCATTGTTTAATGTTTTTATGACTGTTTTATATATTTACAAGTTTAAAAGATGTTACAGTGGCATCGAGGTGTGACCTTCTTGTTATCTGAATTTCTACACCAAACTTTAATGACTTCTCCTTTTGCCATGTTTAATGAGATTTAGCCTGATAGTTTTTGTGTAATCATGCTGTCAGGCAGGCAAACAATCTGCTCTGAAAACAGTACCTTCACCTCTTCGGCAGGGGTAATGAAATCTGCCATCAAACAAAGTGATACATGTTCAAATGCAGTTGAAGGCTGAACACCGTCCTTGGACTCATCATTGATTTGATAAATCTTACACACCTAACAGATGTTTTATGTGTGTTCATCAAATGATATGAGATTTAGATGGACTAGATGGCAGTAAATTAGCCTTTAAATGTCTCATTAAATGATGTATATGGTTGTAAATTGTCACAGTAAGAAGGATTTGATTTGAATATCATGTACAGTACATACAGTATATAGTTCTTCTTGCTGAATGTAATACACAGATTGCAAAAATACTGTGACAAGTATCTTGCTAGAAAAAGGTAAGGATTATTATTGGTTATAGGAAGAGAGTAGAGCTTTGAGGACTATGACATTCTGCTTTTACAATAGCTACTACACTAAACAGAGTGTGTGCGTGGGTAAAACAGGATGTGATCCACAGAGTTGATGTGTAGTAGTTTGCCAGTATACCACAGCCCTGGAGAATACATGTTCAAATTACCAAATAACCATTTCTGACTGTAAGAAGCTCTTTCTTTTGTTAAGGTTTGTATGAAAACCAGCAGAATGTGAGAGCAGTGCTCGTAGTGCGTCAGAAGTTAATTTGCAGTGTGTTATTTTTGGCAAAATCCTCCTCCTCGCCCATTAGATTACACTGGTCTACAAGCAAAATGCTTCCTGGATAAGAGTAGTGAAATTTTACCAACTTTTGGTCACTTTTAAAGAAAAAATAAGTCAGAAGTGCCAATTAGCTATAGTTTTCAAGATACAGTATTAGGTCAAATTGTGAAATTTCTTGAAAATTAATGAGAAATCGAGTCCCATTTCAAATGGGAATATATTTGTCTGAGACATAATCGATTTAAAACAGTGATTCCAAACAAGAATACTATCATGTTGAATAGAAATTTGATTGAGCATCATGTATTTGACACATTACTTGCAGAAAACCTGTGACTTGAAAGTTAAGGTAATGTATTAATGTAGAGATATTTCTTGATCAGTAGCACGAGTTGACCTGTGGATTACAATTCCCATGCAGCCGTTTTCATAACTGAAAAGTTGCCAGGACCTGATATTTCTATGGAACTCTTGTGTTTTTTAACTCTGGAAGCAGATATGCCTCGAAACTGTGTAAACAATGCAGATAATTTCTGTTATATTTGTGGTGAGGTAACCTTTGCATCACAAAAGCAGACTCTAACAGCAATGGTGAGAAAAGCATACCATCTTTATTTTGGATGCAAAATAGGTGACCAGGACAAAAGCTGAGCCCCACATTATTGCTGTAACACATGTGCATCAAATCTACGCCAGTGGCTCAACAAGAAAAGAAAATCTATGCCTTTTGCAGTTCCAATGATTTGACGTGAACCAACAGATCACACTACTGATTGTTATTTTTGTATGGTACCCCCAGTTGCAAGTGGTATTTCCAGAAAGAAAAAATGGACAGTGCAATATCCTAATATTCCATCAGCTCTTCGCCCTGTGCCTCATGGAGAAGAACTACCAGTTCCTGATGCACCAGAATCTTACTCCTTAGACTCTGATGATGACCAAGATGATGATCAGGATGCAGCTAGTCCTGAGCCATCAACATCAGCTGATCCAGACTTCAGGCTGTCACATTCCTCTCCTGAACCACACCTTATATCTCAGAGTGAACTGAATGACCTAGTGAGGGATTTGGAACTGCCTAAGAGTAAAGCAGAGCTGTTGGGCTCCAGGCTGCCACAATGGAATCTCCTGGAGAGTGATGTCAGGATCTCTAGCTTTCGTGATCACCAAAAAGGTCTGGTTGAGTTTTTTCTGATGGAAGGTGATCTGGTTTACTGCAGCGATATCAATGGCTTGATGACAGCGCTTAGCATCACTCATGATCCAGATGAATGGAGACTGTTTATCGATTCATCCAAAACAAGGCTTAAAGCAGTTTTACTCCACAATGGAAATGTTTTGCCATCCATTCCAGTTGGTCATGCCGTTCATATGAAGGAAACATATGAAAATATGAAACAGCTCTTAAGGTGTATAAAGTATGAGCAACATCAGTGGCAGATTTGCGGTGATTTGAAAGTGGTTGCACTCGTACTTGGGCTACAGGGTGGATATACAAAGTACTGCTGTTTTCTATGTGAACGTGACAGCCGAGCCAGGGAATCTCACTATGTTAGGAAAGACTGGCCGCTACGACAGTCCTTGGAGCCAGGAAAGAAAAATGTCCAACACTCACCCCTTGTTGATCCCCAGCATTTGTGCAATAAAACTTTAACATTAAGTATCTTGAAAAGAGTAGCCAACTAAGACTTTTAATGTTTGTTTTTCACTTAATTGTATCAAATTACATAAGATTTAGCAAGTTTTATCTCTGAAGCAGAGACTTCCCAAAATTTTGTAGACCAGTGTTATTAGCCTCTATTGGAGCAGTTTGACACAATGCACCTTTTTTCTTTGCTTTTGTTGAAATATCTCTTCAAGCCCTGACAGATAATATGATTCTTATTCAAAGCAGCTGAACTGATAATCCCATTAGACTATAGGGGGGTAAAGCTGTGCATCTTCAGCGGGGTGTCATTCCAGCTCGCTGCAGGGTTATCTCTGTCTCTGAAGACGACTGCTGAGCTCGAGCCGTGTGCCTCTTCACTTCATATCAAATTCTGGGATATGTGCAGCTCTCCTTTCCCACTATCCTCTAGACTATTCTGTCACTCCAGGAAGTGCACTTGTACCTTTTCCAGTTCAAGTGGTGCCCGGTGATGGTGATATGTCAGCTGATCCATCCATCCAACACTTTGATGTAGACCGTGATGAAGACATTTAATTGTATGGACCTGTTATTAATCTGTCTCTCTCTCTCTCTCTCTCTCTCTCTCTCTCTCTCTCTCTCTATATATATATATATATATATATATATATATATATATATATATATATATATATATATATATATATATATATATATATATGTATGCCTTCTTATTCAGTAGTTTTTATTTAATTATTTTGTACATTGTAGATTAATACTGAAGACATCAAATAGAAGAATATATATGGAATTATATTGTTAACAAAAAAGTGTTAATCTTCAGTATTAATCTACAGTGTAGAAAATAATACAAATAAATAAAAAACATTGTATGAGGAGGCGTGCACAAACTTTTGACTGGTAGTGTATATACAAAGATGACACCATGTATGAGCTAGAAACTGTTAAAAAAATGAGAAAATAGACAAATTTGCACTTTTTTTTACTCTGCCAAGGAGGCGGAGTTATGTGACGATCAGTGTACGTTTGTCTGTTTGTCTGTCTGCCTGCCTATTTGTCTGTCCGTTCGCAACATTACTCAAAAACGAAATAACAGATTTGGATGAAATTTTCAGGGAAGGTCAGAAGTGATACAAGGACCACCTGATTAGATTTTGGAAGTGATGTGGCTTATAATCTGGATCCACGGATTTGTTTAAGGTTTCTGTATCATTGCGAGATAGCGACACAGTGTCACTGTAGCTATGAATACAAGTGAACACTATGTCAGCTGCCTGCTGACAATCACATGACTGCGATCCTACTTCTAATCGACTTACCAGGACTTATCTGTTGGAAATCATACGACTGAGCGGCCTTGGCAGAGTACTGTGCTCTCTGAGTGCTTTTCTTGTTTGAAAATCCTTTAACCAATCGTGTGACTCGCTGGTATTTCGGAGGAATTAACCTGACATAAAGTCAAGGACTTTTTTAGCTGAACTGGATTGAACTGCAGCCTGTGCTTACAGAGTATATAGAAGGCAGGTAAACTGGAAATAGGCAAATAGGAAAATGTTACATATTGTTTCCAAATTAAACTTTCTGTTTGTTTGCTTTGGTTATTGTTGTTTTTAGGCTTTATGGCATTACAACTGTGTCATACTGCACAGAAGATTCTTCAGGAAAAACATTTTTTAGCACCACTTCTTGTTGGCCTGTAGAAAAGCAAATCTGGATGCTGTTTAATTTGGTATTTTCTGTTGTGGGATATAATGATCAACAGCCTCTAAATCCTGCTGCATAAGGGCTTTAGATATTACACATTTGTTTTATTCCTTATCATGTTTATCTTAGAGACATTTTTGCCAAATTAAATGGATTAGAGCCTTTGGCCGTGATCGAAACGACAGCTCTATTTTCGAACCGCCCAGATTGATGCAGTCTGAATGCCTTTCTTCTCGTCTCTCTTGTTCAGCATGCTTTCTCTCATAATTATCCCTCCTCTTCTCTCCCACCTCACCACTTCTTTTAATCAAGTGTTGTAATGATGTATGTCATCTTTCACCGAGCCACGACTTCTTTTTTTTCTGTTTTTTTCACCTTGTGTGTGTCGGTGCATAGATGTGTCGTCTTGCTGGAGCTTGAAGCTGCTCGGTTACAATGATCCACTCCACTGGGCTGTAGGAAGCTATTGTGAACTCCAGATTAATAGCAGTGACACAGACTCGCCCTTCAGCCCCCCTCAGATCTCATCGAGCCTACTTTCAGTTACTCAGTCGGGTGAAGTAAAGACATTTTGGTGGGGAAGGTGAGACTGCAGAGGAGGTTTTACAGGAGAGAGAGCATGCACCAGGTGAAGCTTGGTTAAAGCTCATTTGTGTGTCAGCGTCTTCCCTCATATTAATCTTATTCATGCTCGGGGGCATGACATAATTTCCTTGTTCTCTTCGGTGATGTTTATTTGCTCAGAGAACTTGTCATCAGGGTACATGGAATTACTGAGACAGACGATTCAAAGCTCATTGTGAATTACATATAAATGAGCTGTGTGGACTCTTTACTACGGTCTGCAACTCAAAACGGATGCAGATATTCATAAATCTTTTGTTGTGTATGTAGTATCTTGTTTAAATTAGGCATGTTAATAACACATAAAGAGGATCATACTTCAAAGAGGAGGAGAACAGCAGGGGGGCAGAAAAAATCTACAATTTCATCTTTTCTGTTTATCTTACTGCAGTTTGAACTGTATCTAATCAATAACTGGTCTTGTTTGATAGGATAATAGCATTGTGCTGTTTGATAGTTACAAACACACTCCCACTGGGGTTCTACAAGGGCCCAGTTTGTTGCTAAGCAACATAATTAAATAGCATGGGTGGGCATCAGTTATTGGCATATAGGTTAAGTAACTTGCCATTATTCAATTGTGGTAATAAACATGTATTTGTGTGTTTCCATTAGCTGTACAGTTTTTTGATTAATGTGTGAATTCCATAACAGTGATTACAGAAAAGGGTTGCACACTCCATCAGTGGTGTTTGTCACTTTGTCATTTCTCAGCTGTCTGTGGAGGGTCTCCAGTCACTCCATGTTTCTGTAGTGATGCAAATGAAACATAACAAACACAGTGCTCTTCATCAGAGATTAGATTTTTGTTTCTTTTTAAATACCACTTTAATCCCAACTGATAAACTGGTCATTGAGTTGCTTTGTAAATTTCTACTCACATTTATGAGCTACAGAGGATGAATCCCTCTGAGTTGGGTTTGGGGATCTCCAGATTAGTTCATTTATAGATTTATGTTTAACTTAGGGCCACCTCGAGGTAGGTTTTTTTTGGTTTTTAGTGAAATGTCTTCACAGCTATTTGGTCAGACCTCCTTTTTGTCCAGTGGATGAATCCTAATGACTCAGTAGTTTATCAGATTTTTCATCTAACCGTACCACTGTGCTCCTTATCTGTTTACCGCAGGACAAGAAGACGGTATAGATGAGGGCATGGGTGTAAATTCTTAGTGTTGTTAGGTGTGACTTCAAACAAATCCTCCACATTAAATGACAAACACCCTTCAGAATGGCACACTGAGCAACCCTGTGTCCCATTCTCAATTACATTATGAAGGAAGCGTATTATATGCCAGATTAGGTTTGTTTTTTATGCATGGACATTTGTATGAAGATGTATGCACATTTTAAATCAACATTTCTTTCATTTAATTTATTGCTTCACTGTTGCTCCAACTAATTATATATCAAATAGGGTTTGATTCATCACCCTGGTAACCTACAAAGTGGATGGAAAGCTTTAAGCCCGATGTAATACATTTTTAATCAAATATCAGTGGTCCCACATGGGACTGGTCTCCTGAGTCAAGGTGTGTTTGCCTGCATATTTAAACCATAAACATTTTCTGGTGTGGACCCACGACGACATGCAGGTTATTTTTATTTCACTTTTCTAATCTGTAAGAGTCCATTTGGACAGCTCTGTTGCATACGTGTTCACATCAACAAACTATATTTGAATATACACAATTTTTGGAAGACAGAGTTGCACTAAGTCATTTTCTAGTCTATAGACATTGTTTGCGAGTGCCTTTCATAATCCTATGCTTTAGCAAGGGAAAAATTGAAGTGCTACAATGGGACAGGACTCTGGTTAGAGGTGAGCCTTGGGAAGATAAATGACTATGCTTCACCAGCCCATCACCAGATATTAGACTAAATCATGCTCTCTGTGTGTCAGTAGACCATGCGTTCTTGGCTTCTCTTTTCCATCTAGTTCCTCATCACTCCTGCATGCCAGGATTTCTCAGTTGAGTAATCTCTTTCTTTGTTGGCACCAATACTCTTTGCATGTTAATCCTTTTCCTAGACTTCAAAAATATCAGTAAATATATAAACATAACATTAAATAACCAACCATTTTTGAAGCACAGTGGTTTTAATGGGCATTAGCTGTGGCTAATTAATTAGCAAAACAGACTGTAACACTGTGAATTAAATGGATACAGACTTCATGAGAACAATCTGAAAAGTGGGTGGACTGGTGACATTTATTTACCCATCATCTTGCTCAGAATTACATAAAAGAAACATGTTCTGCACCAAACCCTCCAGTTGCTGAATTTTCCAGTTTTCCTGTTGGATGGAAAGTGAAAACCAAACACTCGTATCTCTAGAGAAGGCCACTCGTCTCGGCAATGAGCCGCAGTGCATTTCTTTCTTGATTTTTTGTGGATGAGCATCATATCTTGGAGATGAAGTTTAACTCCCGTTGCATGGGTCAGCGCAGATAAGAACCAATAAAACACTGTTGCTTTTGCTCTGATGCTGCAAGTTCTACAGGACTTCAGTTTCATGTCACAGCGCAATGGAGGGAGACTGCAGCAGGACCCATTGTTTCAGACCACTGTAAGAGTATAGAGAAGACTTGATGTCACTGTATTGAAGTTCATCATTCCATTGAGCAATTGTAGTTTCTAGTCCCTGACATTCACTCAAATGTTTAACTAAAGGAGTCTCAGTGTTACATGAATATAGAGTTTGCCAACGGCGTGTGCTTGTGTGTCTTAGTTATTAAGAGTTTTGAAACCATGAAGTGTATCAGTGTCTTTCTACAGCAAGCTTTTCCCATAATCAAAGACTTCGAACAGTGTTTTCATGGTGATTTCAGGCATGGGAATACTTTCATCCTTCTGTAGCCCAGAATGCATGACTCATGTGCCCTTGGCATCATTTCTTACAAAGTATGTTTTCAAAGGGATTGTGTGTGTCAGCACGTGAGTGTTTGCGTATGTGTGTTTGTGTGTGTGTGTATGTGGGTGTCAGTAAAGTGTGTGGATGCCTGACCAGACTGACTCATCTATGAGACCTCAATCCCCTTTGTCTAATTGCATTGGAGGAATACACATTTCTCTTCCACGGACAATTTCCCTGTAATGGTTCTTCACTAAAAAGAAAAAAAAAAAGGAAAGACAAGAGGCAGGCATGATTAGTAGTTATTTGTTTCTTTCAGTCTAAGAGCAAGCGCATACTATTGAGATTCAGCTCTCATTCTGATGGACTCTGGCTAGATTGGAGTTGCTAGCAGACTGTCAGTGAATAACGGCAGTGCAGCTGTTGTACAGCTATTGATTCTGCAGACCAATAGAGAGTCCATCCCGGACTGATGCAATGTTAACAAAATGCTTAAAAGCGACAGAAAACAAAACAGCAGCTGAGTAGGCACTCTCACGCACTGCAAGACCAGTTTCAAAAGTACTGCAGAGCTCTTTACAATATTGAACCAGTATTGCACAGATCATTTCTGTGTAGCTGGACTTACACCAACGCACCACCAATCTGTCAAACAGTCATGGCCTGTTTCATAAAAAGATAACCAAGTGATTATATTAAAACATACCGAGGCAGCCCTTTTCAGGCACATACAAAAGAATTTCAATTTCAAAATTAATTTAGGGGGCACGTGACTTCTTGAAACTCTTTGCCTAACAAGCAGGAGGAATTTTGCTAGAGAAGATGTTCTTCTTATTCATTAAAGTGAAATAATGTTATGGTCCAATTTCTACAAATGGATTTGAAAGGGTTGTAGAAGGCTGCAGTTGTGGAAGTGGCTTTTTGTGCAACCCTGTAGGCAATTCTGTAGTTGTTTAAATTGGATTACACTGCGCTGTAGAGTCTCTCGAGGTTTAAGTGACCCCTAAAGGCATATAGAATTTAGTATAACATGAATTTTTACCTTAACGGGTCAGAACTCAAATCCAATTTGCAACTGAGTCACTGATTACTATTACTCCTAATAAGTCAATGCAGAAATGATTGAAAAAAAAAAAAAAAACAATACCCCTACTTTCCAAGTCACTATGAAACCCTAATATCATCTTATCAAGCCTTGTTTTATATAGGTGTGTTGACCGCATGTCCAGACTATGTTAGATTCCAACATAGTTGTATCGGGTGCAATTGCAGAGAGAAATTTTGCCACACACATATGCACACCATTTATGTAAAATATCAAACATAATAGACTTAAAGAGATCCAAAAGCATCATGTTTACCCATATATTCTTTGATTTGTGTTATTGTTAGCCACACACAATGCTGTCTGTCAGTCAGATGGTTGTTCCACCATGTTGGTGCAAACTAAAATATTTGAACACATTCTAGATAGATTGTGATGACATTTCTTTGCAAACCCCCCATATGACTAATCCTAACTACTTGGCTAATCGACTGACTTTACCTTGAGTGCTACCACCAGGCCAAAGTTCTGACTTTTTCTGGGAAATATCCCAATATTTACTTGATAGATTTGGATCAGGCAAGTGTGCAGACATCAATGCTTCTGAGATGATGAATCCTAATGACATACTTGAGTTGTCTTTAACACATTTATGGTTTTGAGTGCAACTTTTGGATGGTTTTCCTTGGAAATTGGTTCAGGTTTCTTATAGACAAATTGTACAATGAGCTGTTCTTTAACACTTAATAGTTACAATACTTTTGCTTATTACTGGTAAAATGAACCTCCTTTCAACTTCAGCTGTACAATGTGTTTATTGCTATTAGCACTTGTTGCCATCTTAGCATACACATGTCCCCAATACTACAATACTGTCGTACCAATGTACAGCCTCAAAAACCCTCGAGCTTCAAGTCTTCTTGTTTGTCTAGCTTTTTCTCTTTGCTACTACAAGACAACAAAAGAGAGGCAAAGGGTCCATTGAAGCACAAGATTGAGATGTGGACAGCCATTCTTTTTCTTTTGAAGTTAAGAGGTATTCTTCCACAACTGCAGTTCACTTATCTGTAACAATCCTCCAGGTTTAACAGCTTTCACATTGCTGTCTTCTTGGCATGGTTTCAATTGGTCTGCTTGATTAAGTTGTGATGCAGCAGGTTAAGTCACTGTTAAAATGAGAGTTCTCCATGGCAAGATAGAAGACTTTCTTTTATGTGTTTCTCACACACAAGAGATTCTAGCCTGCAGGTTTCCCGTCTGTCTATAAATGTCTTCTTTCAGGTGAGCTGCCACATTCGACGGCTGTATAATCCTGGACCACTTCCACTGGCACTGCACTGTTATCACCTGAGCTTAGAGAAAAAGAAAAAAAATCTAATTACCTTGCAAAATTGCAGAGTTCAGTCACTGGATCACTTTAAATGGCTTTTATTTGGGGTAATAAGGCTTACTACATAGCATAGTCTAAAACACAAGGCTGATGTAAGAGCAGAGTGTAATTTTCCAACAGCAGAAGTGGAGCTGCCTCTGTTTTCACGGTGTAGTCTTGTCTATCTCCTGTCAGATGGAGGTGCTGATGAGGATCAATAGTACTCTGCGTAGGGAAAAAAAAATACAACAAATTACGCAGAGAACAGAAACACAACAAAGCATATGCTGTGGCACACAGATGTGGACAGGGTCTGCTGTTGTGATGATGAAGGTTAAGCTGGCTGTGTAGTGGGTTTGGTCACAAGGTCTCGAGATGAGCTTTCAGGAGAGGATGCAATGCACAGTGAGGTTAACAAAGACGCAACAGGCTGGAGGTCAGAGGAGAGACGCAGAACAACACTGAATACCAAAGTAGCGTTCATGTACATACTTGTATTACTGTGTGTAGCTGTAGATTGGCAGTATGGGCTGCTAGCAATTTTCATTTTAGTTTGTTTTACAGGCAGTGTAACAGAAATGTCCTTTTGACATCTATAACAGTCAGACAATGTTGGATGGAAGTTGAAAATAGTATGAATTTCCATTTTAAAATGTACTATTTCCTGACCATAAGTATAAAATCAATCTGAAACACATGATTTTAGGGCACTTAAAGATGGTGTTCCAAGATGTAGCAATTCTAGCAAAGCATCACAATACCCTGCTATTCCAACCAATGCTATGCCCCCTTTTTATTAGTGCCAATACTTAAATAATGACAGTGTTTTCATCGATGCCATTTTACCTGTGAAAGGCCTCGTTGTGCAACAGGCAGCTTGTGTGTGCAGAGCTCTGCTTCCACTCTCTGCAGGTATAGTGGGCGTGACGACTCCTTTTTTTCTTCTTCTGTCTGGCAAAACAGGAGACACGATCAGCAACAGACTGTCCACAGACCAGATTTGCAAAAACGCACAAAGACCCCCCCCCCCATAAATATTAATTTCCATAGTCTGTCATATGTAATGTCATTATTTTTCTGATGTTTTAGGTTTTTGACGTAGTATCGTTTCGACATTGTTTTCGATATATTAACGCAGGGATCATATCAAAGTCAGAATTTTATTATCATGACAGCACTAGTTCAGTATCAGCCTGCTTCTATGTTTTGCTTTTTGTTTTTTTTAAGCTACCTTGTCTTCTTGCCAGACAGAGTTGCAAGTGACATGGAAAATCAACATATACACAAATGGCAGTGTCAGGATTTTTAAAGCTGCTTTTAACAACCTAATTGGTTTTATTACTTTGATCTTTTTTTAAAAATTATTATTTCTTGTGTGAATTAGTCTCAAAATGTTGTGCTGTTGACATTTGCTGTGTTAATGTCAGTCATCTGTAGAGCACTTTGAATTGCAGCTACCACTATGAAAAGCGTTATTCAAATAAAGTTTGATTGATTGAACAGAGTGCAGAAGGTCTTTTTTCTTTTCCAAAATAGTGATTTAAGCTATGCCAGAGACAGATCTGTGTGAATTTGTACCCCGCGAATGTTTGCTTGTTCTGCATCTGAACGTGAGCATCTGTGTGTGTTTTTAGTTTCTGTGCACTTTCACATACTCCAGTGTTTGTGGCCCTGTTTCCCTGTGTTTGTTCTCCACCGAGCGTGAGTGGCTTTGCAGTTTATTAAATTATAAAATGCCTCATTGTAGGCAGAATGCCAATTTGCAGCAGCGCTTTCGTGCAAAAGATCTTCTCGTCATCTCGGAGCTGTTTCAAAGCAGTGTGAAAAAGGCCAGTCTGGTAATTGGGGGACACAAATTTTATCTGTAAATAAAGAAAAGTATTTTATATGGAAACAGCAGTTCTGAGCTGCCAATATTATAGCAGTTATGTAAAGAAAACTGACTTTCTTTTCTTTCTAATGGCAAAAATGTTGACTTTCATTATGCGAAAATGTACTTAAATACAAATTGTTGATAAAATACCATTATAGCTCATTGTTCTGAATGCTGTAGTTTAACATAAAGTGTTGTTTGTATCTCAACAAAGACACTGTCCTATAAATGAGAAAGATGCAGTTATTTGTGTGTGCTGACACATAGACCTTTATGCTGAGGAGGTGGAGGACAATCTTACTGTGAGCCATCTGCTTATTCTAACTGTTCTTTGCCTTTGACAGCTGAGTAGAAAGTCACTGTCATCCATGGGGAACAATGAAAGACAGGGACCAGCATGAGAGTAGTGTAAGAGACAAAAGCTCTTTCTCACATGTTTACCTGCACATTGCTGCATTCAGTCATCCTTGAGAGACAGTGTTTTTTGTTTTTTTAATACACATATTGTCTTCGCACCATCTCTGTAAAGACGCATTCAGGATGGAGACTGTTCCCTTATGACATGACAGTTCTGGATAGATTTGCTTTTACTTCTCACCATGGGTGGCAGCGCTGCTGGAGGATGGCAGCAAACTGAAAATAAGGACACCACAGGAGAAGCATCGGGATGAAGATGAAGTGAATGACCGTTTTCAGTCCTTGCTCAGGCTGCATAAATAATGGATTTTTGTTTTTTTAATTTTTTTCACAAGTGAACGCTTTGGCTAACCCAGTTGTTTTCAAAGAGGCTCAACACTGTCTCATTACTAATTACATTTGGTAGGGCATAATTTTAGGGGAGTCCTACTGCTTATTTTGCTTTATAGTACAGTAACCCACAGAGAAAAGAGTAAAGAATGAGAAGGCACCTGGAGAGTACATCCTAAAATAGATGCCATTTTTTTTCCCAGTTTATTTCATATTTCCTATAAATTCGGCTTTTGTGATGTTTTCCACCAAATATCTTAAATGGAAAACACACATGCATTAGCACAGGTGGCTAATTTATGTGTGTATTTTAACTTATTATTGTAATTTTTGCTAGTTGTTTTATTGTACAAAAATACAAGAAATGCAAACAATACAAGAATTTAAGGAAGCACTGGAATGCATAGTTTGCAGTCCTGTCGTAACAGTGTGGATGATGTCACGTGGTTGCTACGCTAGCAGACGGAGAGATGTAAATAGCAAAGAAAATGCCGTGTGTGTACTCCATGGGTATAGTATGGATTGATCTCCACATGTAACAGTTCAATATGTGGCCTGTAGAAGCTTCATGGTATTTGTTTTGTTAATAAAATTGGCCAGCCCTTGACCTCTTTCCTCGTCACCGTCAGATTTAGTCCTGCCTGTCCACACAATGCCCTACTGTGTCTCTGAGAAACATTATGCTCACAGAAGTCTTCTCGGTTCCTCAGCAGTGATGTTAGTTGGTCCATCGAACTGTCCAGTGATATCACACTGTCCATGATGACAGGTGAGATCCGGCTAATATCTCCTCCTCTCCAATAGTCTCTGTTGTCTGGACGTAGCTCTTTTCTCTCATCGCTTTGTTCTTGCTCTGCATTGCATCCGTCTCCTCCTCTGATTTCTGTTGGGATGTCCGTCGTTGTTGTTGTTGCCGGCTGGCTTCAGCATGATCAGGTGGTCCCCGGTGCAAAGGATGTGAGCGTGGGGCTGCAGAGCAACAGCAGTGCATTGAATGAAAGAGGTAACTAACATTGCATAAAAACACAACAGAAGTCTCCCAACCAGTATGTCTAAAGATAGCACGGCTCAAAAAAGTCTCCAGCAATCATACCCAACAAGTGTTACAAAAACAAAGTTAAAAGAAGTTGGAAAGAATAGAAAAATGGAAAAGAACTGCAGTATGAAATTGAATAGGTGGGCACCCAAGATTAGTGTCACTAATTTCATTATGTGGCCAAATGTAAAATATGATCCTCCCCTTCTGTTCCTGTGCTGTTGTGTTGAAGAATGGCCAGAGGACAGTTCTTGCAGAACACCATGATATCCAAGTGAAGCTGAACTTTGACCTTTTGAGTCTAAATGTCATTATATTTGTGTGAAGTTTTGACATAATTAGTCTATAAATTCTTGAGTTGTGGCCAAAAGTGTGCTTGGTGAGGTTACATTGACCACCAAAATCTAATTAGTGTCATCATGAGTCCAAGTGGATGTTTGTGCCAAATTTCAAGAAATTCCCTCCAGACATTTAAGAGCGATTCTATTCACAAGATTTGGACAGACACAGAACCAAAAAACATAATGCTTCTAGACACTGCTGTCACCAGTTTGGAGACTGTAAGAAGCTGCATGCACAGCCAGAAGAAGAAGAAGAAGAAATTTAATCCTGCCATTATCTTAGTTATGCCATTGGTGTGTAGGACAATACTGACAGCCATTTAGAAAGAATAATTTAAAGGCTTTACATTCACTTCCTCTGAGATTTTAAAATAGAATCCAAATATTAAATGGGTTATAAAATGCCTGTTTATTTATCTTTAGTGCTTTGTTTTAAAAGTTTCATTTAAAAAAGAAAAGAAAAAAAGCTCTATTTTTTATTTTTTTTCCAGAGCCAGAAAATTTTAAAAAGGGAACAGTAAAGCAGCAACTGAACAATAATCCTTGCTTTAATAATCCCTTCTGTTCTTATCCATTTTTATGTACTTTATATTTAAACAAATACACAAACACCTGTTAAATACAGAAAACAAAAAGAGGCTGAAATGTCACAAGGGTTCCACCAGTACTATGCTATAGTTGTAACAGGCTGTTATATTTGTTTGAACCTTGTTGTATTCCCTGACATCTCATATCAGATATTTCCCATTAATAAAATATTGGAAAATTGGTTTATTCTAATATTTTTTTCCTCATGAGTTCTATTTTATAGTGAAAGTACATGTTAAACACATCAGCTGTGTCGGTTTTGGTCCAAAGACACCAAACATGAATAGATTAAAGTGTTTTACTTTTGCAGGGTGTGCTGACTGGATTATACTTATTGAATGTGGCAAGGTAAAAGCTTTATTAGCTTGTGCATGCTTCAGTAAAAATTATTTTGCATTTGGTCACATTGGAGCTGACAAAGAAGCTGGAGAATTACAGCATTCTTAGCATAGGTCATAACTGCAAATTGCTGAATTGATATTCAAATTGCATTCACAAATGACTTTGACTTCACAATTTTCCAGATCGTTGACTTATTAAAGTGCATGTCTGGATGGATGTGCATAGAACAGTCTGAGAGGCGTGAGGGGAAGGGTCAGTGGCATACACATTAACAGAAAACAAACCCAGGTCATAGGTGCAGCTGATTTACCTCTTTAACTGTTCAGTGAAGATTTGAAGACCCTGAACTAACCAGAGGGAGCAGAGATGATTAAAAAATCAAGTCGACTACCTCACTCTGTAACACTCTGAAATCTGTTGAATGTATTCATGAAGAGACTTCTATGTTTTTGTAGTTTCCAGGAGGAAATGGCTGCTTGGTGTCCTTTAGGACCACTTCACTCTTTCAGGGACAGCAAAGAAAAAGCTCAGATAAAAGACAAAGAACCCATATCTACTGTATGATTGACTGACTGTGATATATGGCTTATTTGTGTTTAAATGCTTCAGACTTTGTGGTGATGTTTGAGATTCTCTGCATTCCCTGGGCTGAAGAGAAAATCCATCATTGAGGTTGAGGTATGTAGGCCTCTTGGGAAACAGAGGATGTTTCTTATCTAAAATGGATCTGGGTATAATAGGAGAGATGAATGTGGGAGATGAAGCATGTGTGGCCATGCCTGATGCTATATTACAGAGCCGCACCAAAGCCCTTCTAATGTGTTATGAAGAATAAAAGAGAATATTACTTACTTAGACAGATAGAGATGAATGTTGTCATAAGCCAACTTAGTTGCATAAAGGCATCAGAGTATAACGTCATGCTGTCGTCTTCTAGGAGATACAGAAAAAGTTCAGGTTTTCCACTTTTACCACAAAGAACTGTCCTATATTATGGCTTATTTCAATAATTATTGGGTACTGAATTACAGAGGAAGATAGATCTGGGGTTCAGAATGAGCTGCAGATCCTATCTTCAGAGGTTAATTGTTCCCTCAGCATCTTGTATCGGTAAAGTGAGATTACGCAAACACTCATCATCTAGATAGAATGACTCTGCAAATTAAATGAAAATGAAATCTTACCTCATGATACACAGTATTATTACACAGAGTGCCTAACATTGTCACAAACAGTGTGTCTCCTTTGGAATCCAATCTACCATTTTCACAATTTCAGCAGGATATTGTGTCATGTCACTGACCGTTTTTTCTTCTCAAGATGGTTTCAGGAATATGCCATTTCCAGATCTTAATGTTTCAGGTCTTACAATAACTAATACATACAAACCAGGATGCATCATTTCCAGAATTTTGCAAAAACAGGATCTTATCTGCTGTGGGTATGTGTGCACTGAAAATCGGCCAGCTGGCATATGTAGTGACTGAATGTGATGTTGGCTACATGGAGCACTCTCCTCACTCTGAGTGTTTTATGAACCAAAACAAAGTCAATCACCGTACCCTCAGGGATCCCTTTGTCTCCCTCTGCCTCTCTGAGGTTAAAAGGGCAAAGAAAAGCCTTTTAGACTGTCTGTGCAGAAGTCGAGGCTAGCCAGCAGCACAGATAATCAATACAGTATGTTGATTCAACCCACTTTACTAAATGAGTGGCCTCCTATAGATGGGCATTATAATTAGAGTAGTTAAAAGCCTGAAAAGATGCATAGTAGATAGATGCCCTGCAGACCTGAACTTGTTTTGTCCTACTTATATATGTATATGTTATTTTTCTAGACTTGTTTTTAATATATCTTGAGAAAAGCATGTGGATGTAGGCTCAGTTGCTGCATTCTCTTCATGCAATTCCAGACTGACTCCTATAGGTGTCACCATCTGTTGCAGGACCAGTTGTGGAAGATAGTTACAGTGCCTTGCAAAACTATTCATACCCCTTGAACTTTTCCACATTTTGTCACATTAAAAGCACAAACTTAAATGTTTTTTGTTGGAATTTTATTTATGATTGGCCAACAGAAAGTAGCACATAGTTGTGAAGCAGAAGGAAAATGATATGTGGTGTTAAAGATTTTTTTTTCACAAATAAAAATATGATAAGTGTGGCATGCATTTGTATTCAGTCCACCTGCGTCAATACTTTGTCGAACCACCTTTTGCTGCAATTACAGCTGCAAGTGTTTTGGAGTATGTCTCTACCAGTTTTGCACATTTAGAGACTGCTACTTTTGCTCATACTTCTTTGCATAATAGCTCCAGTTCAGTCAGATTAGACGGAGAGCATCAGTGAACAGCAATTTTCAAGTCTTGCCACAGATTCTCATTAAGATTTAGGTCTGGATTTTGACTGGGCCATTCTAACACATGAATATACTTTGATCTAAACCATTCCATTTTAGCTCTGGTTGTATGTTTAGGGTCATCGTCCTGCTGGAAGATGAACCCCCACCCTGTCTCAAGTCATTTGAAGCTTCTAACAGGTGTTCTTCCAGGACTGCCCTGTATTTAGCTCCACATCTTCCCATTAGGTGTGACCAGCTTCCTTGTCCCTGCTTAAGTAAAGCATCCCTATAGCATGATGCTGCCACCACCGTGTTTCACAGTGGGGATGGTGTGCTCAGGTCGATGTGCAGTGTTTGGTTTCCACCACACATACCGTTTACATGTAGGCCAAAAAGTTCAATTTTGGCCTCATCTGGCCAGAGCACCTTCTTCCACATGTCTGCTGTGTCCCCCACATGGCTTGTGGCAAACTGCAAACAGGACTTCTTATTGCTTTCTTTGAACAATGGTTTTCTTCTTGCCACTCTTCCATAACAGTCAGATTTGTGGAGTGCATGACTAATAGTTGTCCTGTGGACAGATTCTCCCACCTGAGCTGTGGATCTCTGCAGCTCCTCCAGATTTACCGTGGGCCTCTTGGCTGCTCTCCTTGGCCGGCCTTTCAGTTTAGGTAGATGTCCATGTCTTGCAGGGTTTGCAGTTGTGCCATATTCTTTCCATTTTTGGGTAATGGATTGAACAGCACTCCCTGAGATTTTCAAAGACTGGAATAGGTTCTTATAACCTAACCCTGCTGTAAACATCTCCACAACTTTATCCCTGGCCTGTCTGGTGTATTCCTTAGTCTTCATGATGCTGTTAGTTCATAATGTTCTCTAACAAACCACTTATGCCTTCACAGAACAAATTGAAGTACACACTGGTGGACTCTATTTACTAATTAGGTGACTTCTAAAGACAGTTGATTGCACTGGATTTTATTTAGGGGTATCAGAATAAAGGGGGCTGAATACATATGCATGCCACAGTTCAGATTTCTGTTTAAAATACATAAAAGTTTGCGCTTTTAATGTGACAAAATGTGGAAAAGTTCAAGGGGTATGAATACTTTTGCAAGGCACTGTATTTATGACCCTGGCTGTATGTTTTGATCCTTTGTAATGCCCTGATAAATCTATATGCATAAACAGCTGTATACTCACCAGTATAAGAGCATGTGGAGTTGAGTGGTTGACAGTTTTAAAGTCACATCTGATCCCCATCGGCCAAGCAGGGCTGAACCTAGGTGCACGTCAATTCTTTATGCAATTTAATTAGGCCTTCTGGTGGTTTATAAGCAGGTGAAGTTATTTTCCAATCAGCGTAACTTAGTTTGAGACAGATGTCATAGATCGCGAGAGAGTTGAACTTTGTGATATTGGCTTGCAGTGTCAGATAATCAACAACAGATTGTGGTTTCAACTCTCGTGGGTGTTATGGAAGTTGTGTGTGCATGCGTTAGTGCGCTTATGTGGTGTATGTGTGCGTTGGAGGGAGGTTTGTGTTGGAGGTAGCACATTTGTAGGTCAGGCGAAAGATTTAGCACTTGATTGGACAAGCAACTTAATATTAAAGTGGAGCTTGGAGTGAGCAAGGGCACTTTTCTCATCTGTTATCATTCCTGTTTTTCACCCTCTCCTTCACTTTCCACTATGTCTGCCCTCCTTATTTCTCATTTGACATTTTCATTAGGGATATTCCTGGCATGATTAAGCAATGGATTTGTTGGCTAATATAGTAAAAATATCAAACCATTTCAGATTTTTCTTATTTAAATTTGTCTTGCAAAATGTAGAATGTTGAGTTGCCAAACGTTTGTTTTGGGCAGACTCATTTCAATATGTCACGTTAAACACTGTCAGCTCTTCATGCTATTTATATGCTGGTTGATGACATGCATTTACATCCAGTTCATAATTAATTGAACTGGCATGCTCTGAAATTATCTTAAATTTGCTTTGTGAAAGAAGATGCATACCTCAGAGATGCCAAATACAAATATAAGAGGTGATATTCTGGTAACCATTTCAAAGAAGTGCACTAATAGACTCAGGCACAATTAACATTTGTTTTTTCTGCCCAAGGACAATACACTTGATTGGTAATTAGCTACACTGAAATGTGGCCTTAATGAATGAATGACACATAGGGCACAGTAAGCGAAGTTACGTAGTGACATTTACTTTTATTTTTTTCTATCTGTCTATGGGACTTCAGTGCAGAGGGTGCATGTTGCCACTGTGTGTACAAACTGCTCCTGAATGTGCCACTAACTGTATTGCACTGTACTTTCAAGCATTCCTTTCATGTACGCCTTCTGCCAGCCACACTGAAATTCACAATAGATTCCTCAAAGGCATCAGGTACAGAGTCAATTCAGCCACAGACGGCCAAACATCCAAACAGTCGCTGGCAGCAGAATGCCATGTAAACCCTCACAGGACGCCAAGCAAGAGTAGCTAACTTCCAGACAGCTAAAAAATCCCAGACAATACCAGATGCCTGACAGAATGCAAAGCAATACTGGGTCAGTCTGGTGGACTGAATTCATAAAGCTACCTGACAGATTGCCTCCATGCATGGCTGCACGGGGATGAAAAGTGTGTGGGTGAGAAAATCCAGCCCTATTAACTGACCATTATGTTGCCATTTGCTGTCATGGTGAATATCCACAACAACACGATTTGCATTTGAAGTTATGCCCCCTATTCATTTGAACAAGGACCAGTATGGAAGTATTTTTTAATGGAATAGTGAATGTTGAAGATGTACAACCATAGCAACACAGTACTCTGGCGAACACGTCTACCAACATTGGAACGGTATTCCAACGTAAGTCGAGGACCCCCTGTATGCATAATTGAAGAATTTTTTGTAACATCATCTCTGTATAAAAAATGGATATAGCATTCAGATTTTAAAAAATAAGCCAACGTGAAAGTGACTTAACCCTGCATTCTATGTAATGACCAGCAAGGAGCATCTCTTTGGTTGCATAAAGAAGCTCAACTGTATAGAAGTCTGTGAGATCACAACCCTATTTTTTACTTGAATTGTTACATCAGTAAGCATATTCTCAATTAGTTATTGGTCTGAATTGCTGGTTTCAGGTCTCCTTCAGTACAAAAGGATTTTCACACTGTAAATCATGGTACCATTTAGAAGAAACTCGATGATGAAGCGATTATGTGGGGCATTGCTACCTTGCATTTCCACAAGGTAGCCAGTCCATCAGTCGATGCTTCAGAAGGTTCTATAAATGGTGGCATCATGGTAGCTATGTCTATCTTTTAGTATGGTGATGGTTGACTCAAAGAAAGTGCACTGGATGCTAGAGAAGCACACGTCTCATTTACCAAAAATCAACATTTGTTTCACCAAAGAGAACTTTTCTGAAGCCTTACCCATGTTATGAAATGCATGAAAAAGTAAAATACTTTGTAATTTTGGTTTTCTTTACTAGGAAGGTAGTCAATGCTGTGATCCCTGTCAACCAGTTTGCCACACTGTTCTGATATCGAGCTGGCAATGTGCCTAGAAGTAGGACACACACAGCAATGAGCTATTAGAGGAATATTGATCCTCCCAGAAGCAATGCCACAGAAGTCAGATACATGATTCAAAAGCCACAGAAGTCTATTATATGACTGAAACAGGAGCTATGATAAAATTCTTATCTGGCACTAAGTTGTAATTGTGCTGGGATATTGCGATATGACCCACAAAACCGTTTAATGGTTAATAAAACCATGCTTAGAAGAACTGATCTTCAGTGTATTTGAAGAATTGCTATCTGATTAAAAAACAGTTTATCTTTAAAGTGAACAGTCTACAGTATGTGATAAGGAATGTAACATAGTTGGCCTTTAAAGAAGCCAAAATCCTGTTAACTGAGGGCTTATGAATGTTTAAGGAGGTTAAAATGGAACAAAAAAGCCAAACCTCCCACAGGTCTCTGCCTCTTACTTTGCTTCATACTCTATTAGTTTCTCCTTCCCCCACGGAGAAACACCAGTGTATTTCCACAGGCATACATTCATCTCTGAATTACTAGATCAAGCAGTGTTTGGTTGTACACAGAAGTGCGGGCCTCTCAGTTTTTCCCTCTCCAAGCTTTTCAGGAGGTTCATTCTAGCAAATAGTCTGATTCACTGGTTCTGCTTCCACTAATTTCATGCTGCAGTTCTGTTTGGAAACAAACATCAAGGAAATTGAGAAATATTCAAAAAGCAGCACAAACTCCGTGTGCTTGTTTGGGTAGTGGAAACTGGTAGCAATGATCCACTTAGACCACAGCCACATACACACACCCACGCCTCTCATTAAACATGGCTGCAGCTGTGCCTGGAAATCTGCGTGGGGAGATTAATGGGGATTTGACGCAACAGTACTGTTTGTCCCTGACATGATTATTATCATTATTTAATCAACTGTGATTGCATTAATCACTAATGAAATGATGACCAATTAACTGCAATCCATTTCATTTTGATGGCTGCTTTTGGTCTCTGGCTGCTCTCTAAATTTTAATTGACAAAAGTTGCTCTGGTTTGAAACCATCTAGTGCAAAATGTTTCTGTAAAGAATACAAAATATACAGGATACACTAAATATAGCATCTGTGCCTCCTGCTTCGAAAT
The DNA here is from genome assembly GCF_022539595.1 of Amphiprion ocellaris. Lineage (NCBI taxonomy): Eukaryota > Metazoa > Chordata > Actinopteri > Pomacentridae > Amphiprion > Amphiprion ocellaris. The sequence continues at coordinate 17,204,688 of NC_072772.1, forward strand.
GCACTTACAGCACCAATTGTCATTATACATATGTTAATTAATATTTGTTTGTTGGCCACAGCTGATTTTATAGATTGGGTTCTTTTTATTAATTAGGAATTAGGTTTAGAGAACCTGTGGCTTTAGATACTGAGAAAATAGCATTAATCATGTCTTCAGGCAAAGCCATATAGTACTACATAGACATAATTTTTAGTGGACTGGCCTGGTCAGATCAGTCTGGTTTATGAATGGGAAGCGATTTCAGTGAGGGGTCAGTTCATCCAAAATTACTAGAAATCACAATGCTGTTTATCTTTCTGCATGGAGTTTGCATGTTCTCCCTGTGCATGTGTGAGTTTTCCCTGTGCATGTGAGAGTTTTCTCTATATGTATCCCTGTGACAGACTGCTGACTTGTCCATGTCGTCCCCTGCCTTCGCCCCAAGTCAGCCGGGATAGACTCCAGCCCCCATGCGACCCTAATAAGCATTGAGTGGTGTATAGATAATGGATGGATGGACAATGCCATTGAGTAGTTTAAATGCATATTTTTAATATTTTGAGTATTACAGGTAAAAATGTCATTTCTTGCTCACTGTATTTGAGATGATGACAGAACTAACAAGGCATCCACATGACTCACTACTGCTAATGGCTATAGGTCTTGAATACAGTCATATCACAAAGCCCTGATGGACTTGATTCGAAAAAATACATGACAGTTTCATTGTGGTGTTATAAGAGCAATCAGTAATTGGAATACATCGTCTGGGAACCAACAATGCATGACACACACACAAAATGTTGCACCAGTCATTTGAGTGGGTGTATAAAGTATTTCACACAATCAGTGAAAACTCTGACCTGCTTGTGGCAATAGGGGAAAAGACAAAAGATCATCAGCATCATTAGAATTTATTCTCTGTGGACCATGAATGTGTCAGCAAAATGTCACAGCAATCCATCTCATAGCTGAGTTGAGATATCTCTGTATGAACCCACACTGGATGGTGGATTGACCGACCAACTGACATTACCATCCCTGCAAGAGATACTGCAAGCATGGCTAAAAATGGTAGTTATATTAGGATTCATTTAAAGTTCAGGTCTTAGGAGTTGAAGAATCCCTAGTCTTTGCCAGGCAGCATAGCAGGTTGATGAGCTATGAAGCATTTGAAACGTGATAAATGTCAACATCACTTAGTCTGTTAAAATTCTCTGCACTACAGAAATCAGACTAATGAACCTTAATTTAAGCAGTGCTAAAATACTTGACATATCTGAAATGTTTTAGGTGTTCTTTCAGTGTGTTTTATTCCAGGAAACTCTGTTACATTTACTGAAAAGAAACTGTCAGAGTCACGTTAAACCTGCAGCATAAAACATTTGTCTCGGCACTGTTGGCTCATTCTTATGATGTACGTCACACTGTTTAACACCCACTTTCTTAGACTGTAGTCCTTCCTCTGAATGCTGCATGGAGTAACAAAAACTTTTCTTGGACGCTACCTAGATTCTCCCGCTCTGGGCTCCACCATATACCACCAGCTGCTGCAGCCTACTCATTCTCCGTCGCTACGGTTGCTTAACTTTTCAACTCTGGCAAATTGCTTGTTAAAGTAAAAAGCATTGCAAGTGGAGCGCCAGTGTGGGAATTTCACCATAGACGCCAGATTTGAAGCTCCTGTATGCTGCGAAATACAGCGGATTTACATATCGCTGATAGGCTTATTCAGCATTATGGGAACTCGTTTGGTTAGGGCTTGAACAGAACAGATGTTCATTTATATGTAAAAGTCCCCCACTCTAGCTTTAAGTGGAAGTCAATACAAGCAAGCGGAAGAAAGCGATCATCTGAAACTGCAGAATAGCAATCTGTCAGCAGCAATATATATTGTAAGAAATGCTCTTCTGTGTGTGGTATGATATAATCTGATAGAGATTCTAGTGAAAGCCCTCATTCAACAGAAATAACGAGGCTTTCTAGCACCGAATTTTCCGTTTTCGCATCTTTTTGCCACAGTGCTTGTCGACTGTCAGCGATGTGCGTTGGTTTGCACTCGCACATGTTGTTTTACACAAAGAGCTTTAACCGACTGCAATAATTTTGGATTGCAATTTTGAATTTAGTTGAGAAAATGTGGGCGCCTGCCAATTAAAGCTCTCGCTGCTTCTTTCTCTCTCCTTGTCACTGCGGCTCTCTCATTTGCAGCAAATGATTGCTATTCAGATGTTGCATTGAATAATTTTCATGACCAGGGATGTGGGAGTAGAAAACCTCCACTGGCCTCCCTCACACTTCCCTCCCTCCTCCCCCATCTCAGAACTCACCATAAATATTTATGACAGTATTTGAATAATGCGAATTGGAATGACAAAATATCATTTTGAGAAGCGAAGAGTAGAAATAGCAGGAAGGTGAGGAATGGGACACAGCAGAAGGGGAAGAATCATCCAGACCTGAAACGTGACTCCTCTAGAGGTCGAGCTTTTGACACGCAGGAGGTGCAAATAAATAATGAGATGAGTGCTCATAATACTTTGTACTCTCAGAAAAGTAGGACTGAAATCTCAAATGTGATCATTCCTACAATATATTGCCTCTGTGACATTGACACATCAGCATTTACAGTAATTACACCGATGTCACGCAGGCCGATGCTAGTACTTAAGAACGATGTTCCTCGCTGCTCTCTGAAGGGTGTCATGGAACAAAAGGCCGCTGCATACAAAACAAGTGACGACAAAAGGAAGAAACACTGTTGGTAAATGAGATATGGAAGTGACAGTCTCACAGGAACAGAGAAAAGAAAATGAGATTAGGTGTCTGTAGAAAGGTAAGTGTTCCTCTCAGAGAGGGAAGACAGCGTGGAAGATAAAGAATGAGATGAAGATGAGTGTAGAGGGAGTGAGGTGAGGACAGCATCACCCTAGAGGGAAAATGTGAGAAGGGAGGGATTTGTGTGGTCTCGGTGGGTGTCACCGCCGTAGCCTGTGTGGATCTGATAGACAACAGAAGTTGATTCTCTAGTTGTGCGGATGACAGGGCTGCCTTGATGCCTCCCACAGGGAGAGACACCTGATGTTCTGGGAACAAAATATACAGTCTCATGAGTAGAATAACCTGAGCTTTCAGAGATGTGCATCCTTGAAATTGCCTCACCTATATGTAACAAAAAGAACACAGTTGGAAGTTATTCCAGATACAAGGAAAAGCTGAATAACAGCATGGGAACAAGCATTCCAGTCTGAAATGTTTGGTAAATTAAAATGCTTCATTCTTTGTGCTTGCTGAGCGTGTTAACATCATTGCTTAAAACGCAATTTTTCTCTAGTTCAGTTTCACTTCACTGGCAAAGTATTTAAACGATATGTGTGAGGATCTGAATACTAAATACATACTCGTGGCAATAACACTTATTCTTGCAAATTTATTCGTGACATTGCTAGCAGTAAAATAAATAACTAAATAAAATAGACCTTACAGTCTTTATCAGTGAATGGAGTTCAACATCACATCAACAAGTATTGTAAAAATGTTGAAAAATCAAAGTCCCTTACTGCTCAGTGAATAAACCCCTGCAATCTCATCTATTTCTATCAAAATTGCATGTTTAGAATTTTTTAAATTTTTAATATGATAATAACCCCTAAAGTCCTTAGAATGGTTTACATGTAACTCTACACCATCACCTCCTGTAGAATGTGCAGATCTCAGCCTCACCTTTCTTCCTGGATCACTGCTTCCATCCACTGACCTCGTGGCCTCTGCGTTCTCTGGAGGAACCAAAACCATCCACTCTGGACTGTTCCACCAGCCCCCCCCAACTCATTCTAAGACCCCTCCATGTTTGAGGGACTGAAACTAACTGTTTGGACTGTTTGGACTCTTCCACTCAGTCTCACTTCTCTATTAATGTATTTGTTCCATCCGCAGCTCAGAGCAGGCCTCCGGTCAGGAAACAGATGTCAGACTCACAAAAATCCTTGACGTTTATTTCGAGCTTAATAACCTTGACCCCAGTTCACCTTAGCTCTTGACTTCTCACTTCATTACTAAGTTAAAAACCTTTTAGTTTAACAGTAATCAAGACTCTTTCTAAAACATCTCAGTTTCATAGTAATCAAAACTCTTAAAAGTATTTCCATTTAATAAAGCATTAGTTCCTCATATTTGTCAAATCTATCAAAAACATCAGTTTCCCTGGTAACCAAAAACATCACTTTTCACGGTGAGTTGTTGTTCTGACTTAGTTACTTCTTAAACAAAGATTATAAAAAATAGGTATTTGAGTTAGCTTTAACACACTTATTAGGTTATAGCATGAATCAGTTATAAATCACAGGTTATAATATCACAATGTTCCCTTATTTAGCTGTTATTCTGCCAGAGTCTCCCCCTTGTGGCTGATTCTGGGATCTCATACCTCCATGTTTCTCAACGAGAAACCACCACAGTTTAAATTTCCAGTGTTGTCAAGGATTTGGATCGTGCAGTAAGGCCACCTTGCTAGTTTTTTCGGTGGATTACCCATTCTTATGACAGTTTTCATCCCCCTCACATGCAAATGTTCCACCACAACAATTACACCCATCACTACTTTGTGGGGACACTAAAGCCGTAATCTTCACTTAGCTTTGCAATCATCTACTGTGATTGCTTTAAAGAAATACAAACAAGACAGCATTTTATTTCCATTTCCAAAGCAGAATGAGTGTGTTCTACAGAATTGACTGGCAAAGGAAAAACACCAAAAACAAAACAAAACTTGATTTTGACTTAAGGAGCTCTTTAATTGTTTGATGTTGTATAGAAGTTACACCTTCAACAGTTGAAGCTGAAGCCCTGCAATGGACTGTTGTGGCTGTAGATGTATAAAAGACAAAAAAAATAACACAGTCTACAAAAGCATTTGAAAGCTCAGTTTTAGTTTGTGCCCCGTAAACAGATTTTTTTCTTAAAATACCAAAAATAGTGGAAGACTAACCACTAAAGACAGATGGACTTCCAGCTGAAGAGTGAGGGATGAAAACAGCTGAAATGTCAGTGGGTGTCGAAACCATAAAAGCAATTGAGGAATCAGTTGATGACTAAGCACTAAAAGCAGTTCAGCTGCTTGAACTGTCATTGAAAGAGCAGGAGATGAAAACAGTTCCAGTGTTGGTTGAACTGGTAACAGTGATAGCAATTGAAACTTGGGCTGAAGTTGAAGGGCCAGAGACAAATGACGCATAAGCACTGTAACTAGCTGAAGTGTCGGTGATAACAGCAGGTAATATGGACCGTGTTGTGAGATTCCACAACTGAAAAGTCTGCTAAGCACATATTTAAACCTAATAACATAGTATTACACTTTTGTGGTACCTGTTACGACTGTCTTCCATCCCGTGGTCCCTTGTTTATTCTGTTGTACTCATAATTCATCGTCATTTTTGGTTAGTGACCCACAGCTTAGTCTAAATTATCTGGATAAACTTATGGTATTCTGTGAGATATATAACTTGTTGCATCTTATTATATATATATATATATATATATAGAAAAAAACTTGCTTTTTTCCAGTCTGGAAACAGAAACTAAATTCATTTTTCATCTGAAAAGTCACCGAAGCTGTGGACTGTAAAATGAGCCAAACTTCAAGAGCCACACAGTAAACAAGGATTGAGTTAAGCATTTTGTCACCTGAATAGGAATCAGTCACTCATCTGCTTTTCTGTCTGAATCAAAACATACACCTACAACTCAATGCACTTTGCATAATGAGTTATTTAGATCCCAATCAGATTGAGCACAGTGTTTGTCACAGAAACTGTCCTTGCTCCAATCTTCTGAAAGGAGCTGAATCTAGTTTCCTTATCGCTGTGAACAGAAAACAATGTCTTGAGAGAAAGAAAAGACCTGAATGAATGGAGGGTAGAGGGAAAAACATAATAGATAGTAGTGGAAATTGATTTTGAACAAGTGCTTTTATTCGACAAAAGCTTGGCATCTGAAGAGAAAATGGTCTCCCCGAATAAGGACCATGGTGGAAATGTGGTTCAGACGTGATAAAAGGATGCCAGAGGGAAGGTAGATGGAGACAATGGGTTGAGAAAGGAAGATAAAGCGTGATTAAAGAAAATGAGAAAAGAGGCAAAGCAGAAGCAAGAGAAACAATGTGGAAAACAAGACAGAGTATGGGAAGAGAGAAAAATGTTGCGAGAAAATGTGGGTGGGACATGAAGAGGAACAATAGCTCTGTGCCCTTTGGATTTAAATTGCCAACCTACAGATAAATTTGAGACATCTCTCTCCTATTCTTACAGGTTTAGTTTGGATTTTATAAAGTGGGTTGTATAACACACTTATATAGTCAGTGTATTACCTACAGTAGACGGCGGTTGGCACACTTCCTGTCTGATTCTCCAAGCTGCCGGGGTGCCATCTGCTGTAGGTAATACACTCACTGTGGATGCGTACTTCATTCAGCTGCTCTTCAGAAATTCCAAACTAACCCAAAAACTTCTTACCCATTACTAACTAGAAGGTGAGTCAGACAGAAGTTTCTGAATGGAGAACCAGTTTCTTCTTAGAACTCATTCCAACATTTTGATTCCGAAGAATTCATGAGGAATTTTAATTTCAATTCTGCATCTTACTTCTTGAACTAATCTCATTTGCACAAGTTAATTAACAGTACACTGCTAACACCTGTCATATATGTACCAGGATGCATCCTCTATCTACCTGTGCCATTAGTCATGTGACTTGGATGTCTGCATGTCTTCCTGTCTCCTAATGAAAGATTAGTCTGATATTATTCTCCTACTCAGCCTTTGTTAAATTGCTTGATGAGCAGTAGAATAACCCAAATTTCATGACTGTACAAAATAAGTTGTATGAAACGCTTTGAACTGGACAGAACTCCAGTATCACTGCAGTAAATTTTTCAAATTAAACATGACCATATAAACCAGAAAAGAGTCCATTGTCACCATGGTTACGATTACTTAAAACAGCTTTGTTTCTGCCAGTTAGATTTAGCCATAATAAGTAGTGTTCAACACAACTTTTCTGTGATTAATTCATGAGGATGACATTAACATATGATATAGTTGATATAGTAATATATCAACAAGGACTCTTTATTTCCATTCTTTAACAGTAAACACATACTTCAAGTAACTCTCATGCTTTTTAAAGTATGATGCAGCTGACTGAGATAACTTTACAAACCCTTGTAGCACCACTTCTTTGTAACTGTGGCAGCATGCAGGTTCTTCCCACATGCTGGAAGAGGCTCACTTCCCACAACAAACCCACTAGTCCACATCGCCACCTTCCATACCGGGGCGTGTGGTTGGATGTGCTAACTTCAGTTGGCAGGACTGTAAAGTATGCAAATATAATCAGAAAAAAATTACTCTTGTATTAAAATTATATGTCTCTTGTGGCCCTTATACTACAGAGCAGTATATTATAACATTAGATTACTATCATTACATTTGTAAAAGCAGAAGAAGGTAGTGTTAATTGCTGTAGCTATTCTGCCACTCAAGGAAGCAGACTTGACAATAGTTAAGAACCCAAATTGAGAGGCAGAAGGGGAATCTAACCCGAGTTATGACGCATGTCCTGATTTGCCACTCATTTAAACAACACATACGGATTTGACAAATGAGCATTTTCAAAATTTAATGAAGATGGTCACATTCTGACTGCTATCTGTCTGGTTAGACAGATGATTAACTTATTGTGTGTTAATGGAGTGCATAATAATGCATTCACAACATGTGTATTGTTAGCAGAAGCAGTGGTGCACCACGCTCATAACTCTCTGTCAAATAGCTTGTCTCACCACGTCTGACAGTTTCCAGGCAGCTTAATAATGCTTGTTTTATGGAACATTACAGTTGCAGTCATTGCTGATACAATGCATTGGATAGAGCTGAGGAAAAAAATGTTCACTCAGTCTAGAGGAAATCAAGTAAAACATACTTATGTCTTTGGTATCTCATGGTATTGATGATGTAAATTAAAGTCACTATCACACATTGGGGATTCACACATTGATATTCAAATCTGATGTTGGGGAGGAATGCCAAGAAAAGCTAATATATGGTTAGGTTTTACCAATAGGATTCTAATGCAAAGAGAGAAGTGGTGCAACTGGATCTTTATAGAACTGTCACCAATGGATGGATTGACCTACTGGTTAGCATTATGACCAGCAACCCTGATGGCAAAAGACAACAGGTTAGCTGACCATGTTAACTGGCTCCATTTGTCAGTTATACATTGAGAAAAACTGTGATAAAATTTTTACTTGAGTCAAGAAAAGTGTGTTGTAAGTAAATCACAACTATAGCTACCAGCCACACTATTGAAATTCTACCACGCTGTACCTGATTTGTTGACCATTCGTGAACAGCAGAAACAACATCTCAAGGCAGCACTACCATATTCACCGTCTGTATAGTTATTGTGCCAAATGTGTTTAGACATCCAGCACATTTGAAGGAACAATGGCATTGGCAAATTCATGTCATGTATTTACTCTCCTTTTAGCTCTTTTCTTCGTCTTTATTGGCTCCTTAGGGAAGTATCTGGTTCCATAGCTGGAAAATGTTCCAACTTTCCTCACAGGCTTGAAGCTAGGTTTGTCTGTCTGCTGACTGGGACAGAGCAATATGCATATAGTGGGTTTGAACAGCTTTTAAGCTTAAAATAGTTGTCAACTGCAAGTTAAGGGAAATCCATAGAATTAGAATCTGGGCAGTATGTAGAGACATATTTTCCTTGACATAAATAAAGGCATTTGATAAATTACATTAATGCAAAAAAGGAACAATTTTTTGCATTAAAAAATCACCATAATGCATGAGATGCAGATCTCCACAAAGATCTCCACTCATTCCAGCAATCACTGCTAATAAAAAATAAATCAACACATTAATTATTACAACAAAGAACAAAATAGATTTTAGCAACTTTAACTTTTTTATTTAATCTGTGTAATTCTGTTACAGAAATTATCTTCACACCTCATCATGTGTGTTTGAACAGCACCGAGTTTGAAGTCGAGATACCCTTCAGTGAGTGAAAAGCAAAAGCAAAGCATCCTGGGAAGGTCTAAAATTGTCTACAGATGTTTGTGTAACACACTTCATTCATCTCATCTCACGAGTCCATCTTTCTTCCCCTGCCAGCTTTATTTTGGTACATGCTACCTTTTATAAGACAAGCTGACAATGACAGACTGACTGGGCTATGTATAGCCTACTGCAAACTGCAGCAGAGTCCTATTAAATTAATGAGGATAATCTTCAAATTCTTCTTCTCTACCTGACTGGGAATTTACACCGGAAAACCCGTTTTCTTCACTGACACTTGAGGCATCCAAGTGGCATCATACTCCATATGATTCACTGACTGACAAGATCTGCATCCAATTATTATTTCTGCTGTCACAACAATGTACAGTTCTCAGGGTTTCACAGGCAGCTGGAAGTAAAAGAGACACAGTGCAGTGACTTTACATAGTGACTTTATTCTGTTTCTGTATGTTTGTGCACCTGTGTAGGACACAGACATTAAGTACAATATTAACGGATGTAATATCTCTGCTTCTGTTGTTTCTTTGTTGTTGCGTGTCCTCTCTGGCATTTTAAATCTGTGGTCAAATCACCTATCAATCAGAGGCAGCGTGAGGGAGGGAGGCTCTGTGACATTGTGGTGGGAGTATTAAATGAAGGCGGAGAGCGATGGAGAAGGGACCCATGCATCAGGTTATTGTCTTTCCCAAGCAGAGAGGAGACTCTCAGGAGTCTTGCCACATAAAAGCCTTGTTACCCATTCCTCTTCTGTTTTAGTTGTCATTTTCCATTTGGCTTTCACCTTGGAGGACCGACATCTTTTTTCAGTCTGCCAACATTTCCTACACTGGTTCACAAAAGAGGCTGCGCTTGAATATTAATTCTCTGAGTCCTTTATTGCTCTCCCCATCTCTCCCCTTTGCTGTTCAAGGAGGTAATGATGTCAGCAATTACTCCTCTCATTGCAGTTTATTAAAACCGCTCTAAATCAGAGGAGAATGTTATGTTTCTCTGTTCACATGATTTGTTGTGTCATACACTGACTCCTCTAGAAGAGGATGCACATTATGTATGACTGTGCACTTTAGCTAATGCATATGAGTGCATTTTTTTAGGTTTATACATGCTTGTATAAATGCTTTAGACTAGAATTATTCTTTTTTTTTCATTTCTCCATGAGAAGAATCTTTACACCCGTTATTACTAAAAGTGGGAAAGGGCAGTAGCTATTTTTATTTTTGGCTTCACTGGGCAAAAATGATGTACTAACCTTTCAACATATTAAGATTCAAGTGGTCTGAACTAGACTTCTGCACCTCCTCTTGGCTCTGTTTGCAGGGACAAGATTGTAGATTTTCGTCAATCACAAGGTTTTTCACAAATCAGATGAGGTAGTATAAATAGCAGTAGTCCATGGCAAGACTAAGATGCAGTGTCACAAGTGGTTGGATGAAGGACTTTCACTGGGTGATGCCACAAATGAATGTCAACTTTTAGTTTGAAGTGCATGCTTGTTTGGTGGACAGGCTTCGAACAAGGAGGAAAGAGGGAACAATTTCTCTTTTGATGTTTCCATATTACTGCCTACCATAGTTTTAATTACTTTAAAATATGTTTACAAGATAAGATGTCAAGAAAAACAATAAAAGTGCAATGAAAGTTACAAAGTGCAAAGCTAAAAATGCTATCATTCCATGTGTAGATATGTGGGAGTGTTTGTTGCATGATATTTATCTATTTATAAATCTGTGATGGTGGAAATATTAGAGAATAAGTTATAGTCATAAATAAACAATAACTCTGCCAAATAAGTTTCATTGACAGGTAGACTGTGGTGTTTGTGTAATTGGCACTTCAAGCAGCCCTCTCAGAGTAAATGGAGTCATTTGAATTTAGGTCCATATAAGAACCCAAAAATCCATATTTGAGCAAAAACCTCCTGAATCTTCACTGTGATTTCCAGATCAACCTTCAGTAGTTTACAGCTCTGTGCCCCTGTTGTTGTTAAATTATATTTTGAACAGTTAATACATGAGCACACAGTGTCAGTGAGTAATAATATTCCTCAAAATGTCCGAAGGTTATGTTGGCTCTGAATTTTGTTATTCAGATAACTTCAAAGCTGTCAGTGTTCTGCAAGCATTGCACTATTTCAAACTAAATACACATCATTTCAATAATAAAAAAGAGTAATATGGTTGATATATTCTCATAATATGGATGAGTAATTTTTATAACTAACCTTTTAAGCCCTGGGCTATTTATTTGACTTCTCCACCTGACAAAACGCCCCTAAATATATTCAGCAACAGCTGTAATACTGTGAGGCCAAAATGAAAGACCTCGGGCTTTATGGATAAGAGACATTTGGGAGAAATTTGAAATATGTCTCTTTATTCTTATCACCGGGTCAGAGTAAAATCTGACAACTTCAGCAAAAACTGACATTTTTGTGTATGCCTAAACAAAAAAAGTAATTTTGTAGAATAAATATTGTCCTTATCACAAAGAGTATTTGACAGTCATGGTGTTGAATCTGTTTGAAAAATTCCCACATTCTACCATATTGGATGCAACAGAAATGGAAGCGTAACACATGCTGCATCCATTTTAGTCATAGTAGTACCAGGCAGCCTCTTCAGTGAATGTGCCAGGCTTGGCAACCTTCGGAAAATGGCACCAATTGTGTTGTTAAACAGATATGGCCTGGTCCCAGCACAGGGTCCCTCAGGGTGGGAGAGGCTAATGCATTCTTCTACAAACATCTGTGGGTGACACAGAAATAACCCTTTTCCAAATAGTGGCTTAAAATCACGTTACATTTACAAATATATAGATGTGTCAGGAACATTTTTTTAAACTCCCACTGTTGTTCAGCATGATGCTCTTTTGAATGCTTTGGAGATAACCAGCGGTTATCTCCAAAGTCACATTATATTTTGTTCTTTTGACAGCAGCACAAACGATTGATAAAACACAAATTAAAGCTGCTGTTACACTGAAAACCCCATAATCACACTATGTTGTCTGAATACAATGTACACTGACTTGTGAAGGAGAAAGCAATTGTTTATTACTCAAGAGAAGTGCACCACACTATGAAGACAATATGCTGCTAAACAGTAATATAAAGGATAACCTCATGTACTCCTGTGATTAGCTCAGCCATGTAGTTAAGTATTAGTCATCCACCTGCTATTTCCTGCAACGAAGGCACTGGCTTTAGAACTTGTGCATTGTTACAGAGTGCAACATAAAAAAACATAAATGGACCTTTTTGAATTACTTGTATTTGTGTATACATTTGACTTAAAATCTGGTCAGATATTCATGCAAGCTACAATTACAAACAACCACTATCCGTTTTGACTAATAACATGCAAATTGCTGTATTGATGTTCATATTGAGCAAATTATTCAAACATCCACAGTGCAATTTGGAGAAAGTGTGTGAACCCCCAAAACTAATGGCATCAACAAAAGCTAATTGGAGGATTTATCAAACCTGGAGTCCAATCAATTAAACAAGATTGAAGATGTGGGTTGGTGTTACTTTAACATATAAAAAACCCTCAAATATGTTCAGTTTCCTATTCACGGGGAGCATCTGCTGATGTGAAACATACCTCACTAAAGTGATGTCAGAAGAAATGTGTTATTTGCATGAAACTCGAAGGAGTTGCCGCGTAAGCTCCAAGAGTTTAGATGTTCATCTGTCCAGAATTGGACAAACTGTCTGGAAAAATGACCACTGTGGCCATTTTCTTTAGTAGTGGGCACCCTGCTCAGATGAGTCCAGAAGCACAATGCAGAATATTAATGAGGTGGAAAGGAATCCCAGAGTGGCAGCTAAAGGCTTACAGGAATAATTGAAGCTGGTTAGCATCTCTGCTGATGAGTTTTCTTTTTTGCAAATCATGGTGCATGGAGTTCGCCAAAGACTACCTTGGCATTCCACAGTATTACTGGGAAAAGAGCACTGAGCATCAACACGGAACCTTCATGCCAACTTTGAAGGATGACAGAGGGCACATTGTGATTTGTGGCTGGTTTCCAGCCTCTGAGCCTGGACAGCTTGCCATCATTAAGGGGAAAATCAAAAAAATCTAAATATGTCAAGGTACTGTATGTTAAAGGAACATATCAGGGTAGCTGGACACAAACTGAGGCTCAGTAAGAGGTTGAGGAATCCACCAAAATAGTGACCCTAAACACAGAAGTAACATTACCCCGGAAAAGCTTAGAACAAAGACTTGGATTTACTTCAAGGGTAGCACTGACAACAGACATTCAAAGAAAAAATAGTGGAGCTGAAGCTTTTCTGTGAGAAAAAATGGTCTAGAATTCTTCTTAAATGTTTTACAGGTCTGATAATTGTTTAAAGGTTATTGCTGCCCAAATAGGTATAACCACTTATTTGGTCCAAGGATTCACTTGCTTTTTCCACCAACGTTTTCAATAAACATAGTTTATTTTCGGCCTTGTGCTTTTCTATACCAGTGACTTAGATGAAAGTCACATTTTGTACCCAACTAATGCCGAAAAGTTGCTAACACCAAAGGGTTTACAGATGTTGTTTTTTTTATTGCCTCTGTAATCATGATGTGTCAAATGCAACGACTTTATTTATATGGATTAATGATGTAGGAAACATATCTCCCAAAATAGTACTTAAAAAGACACAACTAAAATTGGAGTCTGAGTTGGTAGGTTGCTGGCGTAGAGATATAAAACTGAATGCAAGCAAAGCGTGCCTTCTATAGGAGGGAGTAGCATTGTGTCTATCTCATCATTAGTTGGGATATCTGTGGTTATTTGAGTTCACAGTTGGTTCATACACAGCATGGGAATGCTTCTAGGGCCAGTAAAGCTCATATAAGGTGGCTTGAGTTAATAATTTAGGCACAGCTTCTTCTGTATTCTGCTGTGCTGCTGTGAAACAATCTCCCATTAAAGGTCAAGTTGTACAAATCCAACAAGATTTTTCAAGGTCGGGTCCAGTTACAACTTTTGGGTAGTAAGAGATGCTGTTGGCGATAAATTTGTTCCTGGAGTCAGTAAATTCTTCCAGATATTGCATTAGACAGTTGTTTAAAATGTTCAGCTGATTTGTTAAGAATTTAGTTTCTTTTTGGATTTGGTTTTTCTTTCACAGAGTTAGTTTTTTTCACTGTTTACTATGATAATAGATGCTCTCTGACAGACTGGGCTAAATATTTGAATCGCTGCTCAGTGTAACACAAGAAAATTCAGCAATGCAAAAAACTGGAGCCTTCAGAATGACCAGTGTTGGCAGATGCTACAAACCAAATAATTGTACTCCGAGGTTATCGTATTTCAAGGAAAACTACGCTAAAATCCACACTGCAGAGCGCCAGAAATTGATTTTTTAATGTAGGTGAATCACAGAGAGCTGTGTGCTATGGCTCAGAGTAAATACACTGCCCTCCAAAAGTATTGGAACAGTGAGGTCATTTTTTTTATATTGCTGTAGACTGAAAATATCTGGATTTGACGTCAAACGATGAATATGAGACAGATAAACATTTCAGCTTTTATTTCCAGGTATTTACATCTGGATCTGATACACAATGTAGAAGACAGCACCTTTTGTTTGAACCCACCCATTTTTCATGTGGGCAAAAGTATTGGACCATGTGACTGACAGGTGTGTTTTGTTGCCCTGGTGTGTCCTATTACACTGATTATGCGAATAATAAATAGCGCCCAGTGTCTATGTTCAGTTTCAGATTTGGGTTTTGTCTGTGCAGACTGCATCTATAGTTAGAGGTGTAACCAACATGAAAACCAGAGAGCTGCCTATGGGTGAAAAACAAGCAGTTGTGAAGCTGAGAGAAGACGGAAAATCAATCAGAGCCGTTGCCCAACATTGGCCATAACCAGTACAACCATTTGGGATGTCCTGAAGAAGAAAGAAACCACTGGTGTACTAAGTAATAGATGTGGAATGAGTAGACCAATGAAAACAGCTGCAGTTGATGACAGAAACATTGTGAGAACTGTAAAGAAAGACCTCAAATAACTGTTAGTAACATCAGCAACAACATCCAGAGGGCAGGAGTGAAGGTATCACACTCTACTGTTTGCAGAAGACTTCATGAACAACAGTACAGAGGCTACACCAGAAGATACAAACCACTCATTAGCAAGAAGAATAGGAAGACCAAGCTGGAATTTACCAAAAAGTATTGACATGAGGCTCAAAAATTCTGGGACAAAGTTGTATGGACTGATGAAACAAAGACTAACCTTTACCAAAGTGATAGAAAGACTAAAGTTTGGAGAAAGAAAGGATTTGCTCATGATCTAATCATACATGGTCATCTGTGAAACACAGTGGAGGTAATGTCATGGCTTCTTCTGGGATGGGCTCATTAATCTTCATGGATGATGTAACACATAATGGCATCAGCAAAATGAACTCAGAAGTCTACAGAAGCATTTTGTCTGCCAATTTAAAGAAAGATGCAGTCAAACTGATTGGAAGATTCTTTGTCGTGCAGCAAGATAATGACCCAAAACACACTGCCAAAATAAAAAAGGAGTTCACCAGGGGCGAGAAGTGGAAGGTTTTAGACTGGCCAAGTCAATCTCCAGACTTAAACCCTATAGAGCTGCATTTTACTTGCTAAGAGGAGACTGAAGGGAGTAACTCCCCAAAACAAACAATAACTGAAAGAGGCTGCGGTGAAAGCCTGGAAAAGCATCATAAACGTTTGGTGATGTCAGTGGGTCACAGGCTTGATGCAGTTATTGCCAGCAAAGGATTTGCAGCTAAATATTAGGTCCCATTCACTTTAATCTATTTTAATTGTATCCGTTCCAATACTTTTGCTCACCTAACAATTTGGTGTTCCGTTACAAAAAAATGCTCTCTTCTAAATTGTGTATCAGATCCAGATGTAAATACCTGGAAATAAAAGCTGAAATGTTGATCTCTTGTCACACATTCATCATTTGATGTCAAACCCAAATGTTTTCAGTCTACAAAAAATATATAGGAATAAAAAAAATAAAGGAATTGGCCTCACTGTTCCAATATTTTTGGAGGAGAGTATAGGTTACCAAGACTACAATGGAGTCCAACAACATTTGATGGGATCATTAAGTTCAGTTCCAAAACCAATTTTCCATAATACAGCAGATCCTCAGTTTACGATGTTCTTGACCTACGGCATTTCGTGGTGACATGGTGACATTTATACAAATGTTGCGCGGAAATAGTTGGTGAGTGGAGCAGATGAATACATTGTCACGTGGAGGAAGAAGGCTTTGTTTTCCATACGCCAAGTAGGTGAGTGACATAGGTACTTATGTACAGTATGTTTCAGGCGAAAATCGCGTTACGTCGTGCCGTAAAAACGGAATTCCAATGTAAGTTGAGGATCCCTTGTATAGTACAGTCAGACTTATTTCATGTTGAAATTCAGTGGTGGGAAGCCTAAGAAAGAATCCTGGTTTCATATACTTTACTAAATTATTAAATTGTCCATTACAAGGAAAAGTTATGGATATATATATATATATATATATATATATATATATATATATATATATATATATATATATATATATATATATATATATATATATATATATATATATATATAGTGTATGACTCATAGGATATTTCATGACTTTTTCTTGAAATGGAGAATGTATTATTTTTGCCGCTGCCATTGTAGCTGCTGGAGGTTTGAACTACTTTTATTTCCAGTTTTATATCCAGGGACACCAAACAAATCTGAGAGATCATCGGATGATTAATGTGAGAGGAAAGATGAAAAGGCAAAGGTCTGATACACGAGTCTGTTTTCAGTTCTTTTACTTTTTCTCTAATCTTTGACTTGGTGGTGGTGAAGGTGGTGAAACATTGGATCATTTGAACATTTACTGAAATGAAACCTTGTGGGATGTTTTGAGGGAAACATCACTATTTGACTCTCAGACATTTGAAATGTGACCCCAACTAAACACAGTTTTTGGTTCTTTTCTGTAAGATGTCAGAAACCAAAAAAGGTTGGAAATCAGTGGTTTAATCTTCAACAATGTGTTAAATTTTTAAAGCTTGTTATGTTATCTATGTGAAATCTTCTTAGAAATAACTAAAGCTGCCAGATTAATGTAGTGGAGTAGTTCTCTAATGAAATGTAGTGAAGGGCATATATACAGAAACATAAAATGTAAATACTCAAGCATTTCAGTATTTTGAGGAACTGTAAATTTCTTAAGTACTTGACTAAATGTTTTTTGTTCCTCTCCATCATTGTCACAATTGACATATATTTTGGAACTTCTGTAATTACGAATTGTGCATCATACAGATGGTAAAATTATCATACAACACACATTATTTTACATCTGGCAATAATGAAAATAAGAACAAATCTGTTCAGTTATACTTCTACATTTTCAGTAAAGTGCATTCAATCATTCACTGATACAGTTGAACTACAATTTATGTCAACACCATACTCACAATGACAAGATGAACATGCTGCAGGTGTAGTGTTTACTATGTTCACCATGTTAGATTAGCATTTTAGCAAGCAAGCCTTTGCTACATAGCAGTGAACAAAATACAGTTTCAACTGGTGGCACTATATTGGTTTTGGTTGTAAACCAAAGTATTTGACAAAAATAACTTTGACCAAGTAGAAAAGTCAGTGGATCACCAAAGTTGTTGTATTACATCTTAACGGAAAGATGGCTGTTGGTGCTTGAGGAGACATGGAGGAGTCTTCAGATTCTGCTTTAGTCGCCCTGTACAGACTATTAATGTTTGCACAAAATTTCACAGCAAATCTTCCAAAAGTTTTTGATGTTTCTGTGCGGACCAAACTGATGGACTGACCCACCGACAACTGTCATGCTGCCAATATGGCTAAAAATCACATTACAACCCACACAGGCGATGCCAGCTTACTACGAAGTCTTTACCAATTTTAAGTGAATCAAAACGCTTTTTTTTATTATCTTCTTTAACCTTGTCTTGCAATTTCATGCTTCAGCTGAATCTAAATTAAAGTCCAGACTTTGGTTACTTTGTGAGGCTAATGCACTTTTTGTAATTGTCAGTTAAAGGTTGGGATCGTGCCAAATTCGAACGAAGCATAAATCTTTCTCGACAAAAGTCCTCCTGCTTTGCCATGTATGAACTTACTGCAGCGTGCTTATCTGCCGTGACCCTCAACCTTTATCTTGACTCGCTCCCTCTTCGGATGGCAACCTCTTTTCATTTCGACACATTTAAAGCCCTCTATCTCGTTAATGATGTGTAATTATCTTGGAGTGTATGTGAGGTGAAAACGTGATTTCTCCATGTCAGGGCTGTTGACAGGCTTGACATGAGTTTAGATGTCCGGGGCCAACCGTCTGTCGACATCCGGTCCTTGGGGGGGACACTCAGTGACAGAGTTCACAAGGTAAAATGACTCCATGGCTTTTTTCCCCCCTGCTCCTTCCGTCCTCCAAAGGAAATCGGCCACAATGCTCTCTAAATGCAAATTGGAAGCTGGGCTTTTGTGTGCCGCACTGACCAAACACCGGCTCTCCACTGTGAAGCTGGCTGGGTGGGTGGGGACTGTTGAAAGTGCAGGTTCTGGGTGAATGTCATCAACTTGTGGAGATCCTCAATCATCCTTACCTTTGAACAGCTCTTGCAGCAGAATGGAGGTCCTTGTTCAAAGTGCAGGACTGAATTGAGAAACCCAAATGTTCCGTCTGCGCCCTGGTTTCATTCTGAAACCCTAATTGCGTGTTAAAGTTAATTAAGTGGTGCCGCTATTGATCAGCTCCACAGTGAATAATTTATCAAACATTATATAAGACTGGCGTTTTCACCTTTTTTTCCTCATCTTCTCGCTCTTTGATAAAAAAAATAATAATAATAACAACTGACTGGGTAGGCCGATGTGATAAACTGAATACACAGTACGCTGAATACGCAGACTTAATGAATGGCTGTGAGATATTTTGATGAGCAGATCAAAGTATCTCCACCAGTTTAACAGCTCTGTCTGCAGCTGATGAACCGTTGCCTCAAAGTGATAAAAGAATATATGCCGTGTCAACTGTGAAATGAATGCTTTGCCTGCCATTTTCCCTGCGCACTGGGCTAAAAAATTATATAAAATTACTCATTTATAAGGCTCACTTCAGATTATTGAGATTCACCAACTTCCTCACTGTGCCAGTGTCATTATGCGAACTTCGCCGGAGCTAAATTATATCCTTATCTTCTCCTTTCCTGCTCTTAGATATAGATCAGCAGTCATGACGAGATTAGATTTTCTCTGTCTCTCAAAGGGTTTTCTCGCTTGTCTTTTGAAATGCTGCTGCTGCCTCCATCACTTGCTTCAGCTGTCTACACGAGGAGAGTCAAGCTGACTCATAAATACAGACATGAGTTCAACTACATCATAATAACCTATTGTGGGAAGTTGGTTCTTTTTGAAGACCTCAGCTGCAGTTTTATTACACACAAAAGAGAATTTCCTCATTGCTTGTCATGAAATCTTTGAACTGAATTAAGTTGGAAAGGCTTCACTAACTAATAATATGAAATGTTGAGGGGATCAGACTGTTTTGAACATGTTGCAATGGTGTAGGAGAAATACAGATAAATCGCAGCATCTGCAGTACCTATGAATCATCTTGATCTCATGTTTCTTTTCGTTCTTTTCCCTTTTCTCTCTTATAGGTAAGTTGCCAGTGGTGACCTCCACCTGGAGAGAGAGAGAGCGAGAGAAAGGAAAAAGAAATGAATGTACAGCCTCTACAGTCTTCATATCCCTGAGGGTCTCCTGCACTTTCTCCATATTCAGTGGGAATAATTATAACACAAGGCACAAGAGGCCATGGCAAACAACCAGTGAGAATCTTAATGGGACACAAATGCACTTTCTCTGTGGGTTGCAGTGTCAACAGGTTCTCTCAGAATCAGAAGTAGAATATCATATTAATTGAATCTTCCCCGTGCCTTTTTCCATGCTGCCACTTGTGGGTATGTGGCTGAACAACAGGTCTCAGCGCGTGAGTTCTTTGTGTTCTGGACAAAACAAAGCAATCCAGCAGTCAAGTGAATAATGGCGGATGGCCAGGAGCTCGACGGCGAGCAAAAGAGGCCACACATTTTTCACAACAGTAGTGCTACCCTGCAGTGGTTTGCTCTCAAATACAGGTTAGAGCTATAAAAAATAAAAGAATAAGAGCTGAGAGTGAAGACCCAAATTGGCAGAGTACAGCTTGCTCAACCAGCTCCGAGATTTCATCAGATTTGAACTAAATGTCCCTCATTATTTAGGCCAGGGAAGATTAACCTGGACATTCATCAGTGTCTATAATATGCATACTGCTCAGATTTTGGCCAGTGACTCCCAAACTATAAAGCCTGATATATCTCCTCCTCATTCCATTGTAATTATAGTTCATTGAATGTGGCATGTGACAATGGCCTTTTATGGAACTGGGTGGAGACAGACATTATTGTTCATGATGAACAGCTCAGTAAAATGTGATCAACTGTCACTTGAAAGACACCAGAACCTTTGACTTAGTGATAGTATCACTGGTACTGACAGGAACATAATTATACCTTGTTGCATTTTAACCATGATGTACAGTCAAAGGTAGACCTTTTAGAATCATTGTAGCAGAATAAGGATTCTAATTTATTCCTCTGAACTTGAAAATCTGCTGGCCGTTTTGAGAAGCATCTTTGCTTTAAAAGTTGCTAAAATGGCAAGATTTATCAAGTGGAAACTGTAAAAAAAAACCAAAAAAAAAACAGAAAGAATCATCAGATTTTCAACTTTCTGGTAGTCCTTGCAACTACTTATCTGTGACGTTCAATCAAAAAACTCAACCAAATCTTAGTCTAAGCTGCTATTTTTTTCAGTACTGGTAACACATGCGGACACTTGGAAAATGTGTTGTATACATTGATTCCATTTTTTTTCTTTATGGAAATGATACTTTTGCTTTCTTTCGTAATAATTTTGGCGTCACAAGTGTGTAATGCTGCATAGAGGACATTTTTTAAGTTGTCTTTTACACACACACACACACACGCACTCACACACACACACACACACACACACACACAGGCATATATACACTACCGTTCAAAAGTTTGGGGTCACTTAGAAATGTCCTTATTTTTTAAATAAAAGCAGTTTTTTTCAATGAAGATAAAATCAAATGAATCAAAAATCCAGCCTAGACATTGTTAATGTAGTAAATGACTATTCTAGCTGGAAACGGCTGATTTTTAATGGAATATCTCCATAGGGGTACAGAGGAACATTTCCAGCAACCATCACTCCTGTGTTCTAATGCTACATTGTGTTAGCTAATGATGTTGAAAGGCTGATTGATGATTAGAAAACCCTTGTGCAGTTATGTTAGCACATGAATAAAAGTGTGAGTTTTCATGGAAAACATGAAATTGTCTGGGTGACCCCAAACTTTTGAACGGTAGTGTATATATATGCTGTATCCACTCAAACTCCTAGGAAACTTTAGCAAGTGACTTTAATTGTAGTTTGTACTGTAATAATTTTGATCAGCAAGAGGAACTTCTGACTCCAGTCAAAATATTTAGAACAGACTAATAATGTAATTCATCATGTTGAGGAGTTAAGTAAACAACCAATTGGGCATTCATTAAGCTGAACTCAGGACCGTAAGATGTGGACGTGATAATTAAACTCTAATCGCCTGGACTTATCAAAATACTAAAAGTTTGTTTATGAATTCATTTGTTATGACATTTTTACAATACATGGACAGAAAACACAGTGGAATTTGATTTTTGCTGCACTGCATTCTCCAGCAAAAGAGCACAATAGACGTTCTTAGTTTTTTTTAATAAATCACAGATTAGGATTCATAGTAAGGACTAATTGACATCTGTTGAGCTGTTGACAATTTTTATTCATCTAATGATGAGCTCATTGAACGTTTTACTTGAAACACTAATAGCTGAGGTTTTCTAGGCACAGCAGGTGATTTGAGGGAGAATGTTGGGGGGATGCCGTCCAACTTGTTAGCAAAATGACCAAAAATGTATTTGTAAAATGTATTTATTATTTTGTAAAGTAATAAATCACCTGCTGCATGCTTTACATTGTCTCTTATGCCACAGCATGCAATTGTTTATCTGTTTTGTTTTGTGATTAATTTCAAACCAAAAACAATCCCCAATCTGTTCGTGATTTAGCAGTTCGTTTTCGCTTTTACTAAGCATGTGAGTAATTTTATAATTCCACTGGGTCCACTCCCACAAGGTAATTTGTTCCTCAGAAGTGTTCGCTGTGGCAGTCGAGGCTGGACCTGGCCTCATTTCTTTGTCAGAGTGAGGTGAAGAGGCCTTGTGATGAGTGTTTGTCTGCTGGCTGCTGCTAGAAATGACTGAGAAGTGTCTTTGCGTTCCCGTGCGTCCATAATAAGCCCTCTCACATTCGCTAAAAACCTCCAAATGGAACTTTTTGAAGGACACAGATTGGAGTGGAGCAGAGCTTCATCACTCCGCCTGCTGACTTGTTTAGCTCAGAGAGATCTGAAGAATCAATCTGATAACTCGCTGCTTTGCTCGGATTGTTGACACTCTTCATTGTCGTTTGTGCAGCTTGTACTGTTACCGTCATAATGTGGACTATTAAAACTCCAGCGAGAGTAAATAGATGCCTAACCTCCAACACTGCCTTTAACGAGGAGTCATTGACAGGCAAACAGAACTCAGGCATGAAGATGGTTGCTTTCACAAATATGTCACCATGCATATGTTGTGTCTGACACTTGGCCTGTCAAAAAGGTAATGGAAACGGGAGAAAGTGCTGATATTGAATCTTTTGAGCACAACCTCGCCGCCATTAAAAGACTCTTATCTCTATGTCTGCTTCTTACACTTGACCATGTGACCTTGCATAAAAACATACCAGAGTCTGTGCTTTTACTGTAATGCCCAGGAAATGTTAGAGGGAGCTGAAGAAGAAGCGTGAAATCCAACCCTGAACTCCGAAACGCTCTCCATCGCGAGAGGCACTGCACACTGAGGCTTCACAGAATGTTCATGTGCATTATGATAAACTTTAATGTCACGTTCTAGCCATGCAGCGCGTACTGTTCTGCCTATTGTCTGACAAATTGAGTTCATTATCGCATGCCGAAGCACTGTCATATTTAAAATCTATTTTTAATGCTGTCAATTGGATGACAGGTAATATTCTAATATGCTCCTTAGATCTTGATATGCACATGAACAATCAGATATAATTATGGAAACTGACTTCCAAATGACATTTAATATGTTTTGATGAAATGGGGGCATTTCAAAATTCTGACAGCAGTAAATTAAGATTGAGTGATGAAAGCACAGACGTCCCGTTTCCAAAGTTTCAGTGTCACGTGTTTTTTTTTTTTTTTTCCCCCGGAGTTTATTAATACTGATACTGAGTTTCTGTTCTAATTTCAATGAAAGTTATTTATCTGACAAATGATGATGAGCAGCCGCCATCATCACTGAATCTTAATACCCGTCTAGACTCCACACAGTTGGTTGATTATTGACAGCAGCCTGTCAGTTAGTATGCACATCAGTGGCTCATATTAAATAGCAAACCAGTCAAATGTGGCAAATCACGTCGTTAGAAGATGAAATTAAATGGAATATTTTTATCAAGATTTAAGTCAGTTATAATTTCCTCAAACAGCTTATTATTTTCCTTGTCTAATAGGACTTTGCATGGCAGTCTTCCCAAATGCTCCGCAGGTATTATTAACACAGGCAGTGGTTCCAAATCTCTGCTGGTTATTGTCCGTATGTGCTCACTCTGTGTTTCTTTGACTGCCATTGAGTCGTGGCTGACCGGGGTGTTTTCTTCTGGTTTTCCCACTGCATGATGGGAAAAGCATTAGAGTTATTAGGATGGCGCCTAAGTACACCTGGGTGATAAAATATTTGTTTTTCATGACAGTGCTACACACACTGGAAGAATTAATCGAATTCTTTTGAGCAATTTAGTGTCCCCTGCTTTGTTAAATTACACAGAATAATGAGTAAAATCACACAAAAAAACATACTAATTTAAAATAACCCTCAGTACCCTAATCCTATAAAAAAGGCCATAACCATTTTTTTTTGTATAAATTGTTCTTTTGCTATGTTTACTGAAGATAAATCAGGAGAAAATATCATTGTTTTACATACATTTGTCAGGATTTGAAAGAAAAATTGTATACCGATTGAAAAATAGTAAGTCATTTTTAAACTGTTGTTTTCTTTCTTTCTTTTAAGATTTTTCCTGTTTTGTTAAATCAAATATTATCTTGGAAAAGTCTTAATTTACATGTTGACTGTGGAAAAAAAGAAAGAACAAGACAAAACAAACTGAAAACCCCAAAGTGGGGAAAAAATAGCATTTTTACTGTATTTGAATAATCCATCCATCCATTATCTACACACTGCTTAATTTTCATTCAGGTCACAAGGGTCTATCCCAGCTGACTTAGGGCAAAAGAAAGGGCCACTCTGGACAGGTCACCAGTCTGTCACAGGATTACAAACAATCACACTCACATTCACACCTATGGACAATTTAGAATCACCAGTTAACCTGAGCATGTCAAGGACTGTGGGAGGAAGCCGGAGTAAATGGAGAAAACCCACACATGCACAAGGAGAACATGCAAACTTCATGCAGAAAGATACCAGGCCCAGGCTGGGGACACAAACTGGGTATCTTCTAGCTGCAAGGTGACAGTGCTAACCACAAAGCCACTGTGCAGCCCTATTTGAATCAGCTAAAAATATTGTTTTAAAGACAGTTGATGTTATTACTGTTTTTACAGTTTCAAATGTGACAATATTCCACTGTTCCTTTCACCTTTTTTTTCTGGCATTCTTACTACCTGATTTCTGCAGTGTTTTTTTTTTGTTTGTTTGTTTTTATGACATTTATTTTACAGTGCACTTAATCTCCACAATGGGAATTGTTTGATAGTTTCACCTCCATGCATTAGATGATAACCACCATGAAAAAGTTTCACTGACAAACTCCAACAGTATCATCATCATATGTCTTGATAATGCAGCACCTTCACCCTGGGATGCTCTCCTGCTGCTGTGCAGGTCTCCCGAGGTGCGCTAGTCCGCGGCCACCTCCGCCTTTCCTTCCCTGCATCTCGTGGGCTGGTATTTTACCCTGTGTGGGTTTTACAGTCTAAAAACACCCACAGCTATATGTCAACCACAACCTCCATCGAAACGAGGCCTTCCCAATAGCCTGCTTAATGGGCTGCAGACTTTACGTTGGGATGCACATAGAGGCTGTTGTGAGGTCCAAATCCAGTGATACATGGTCAGAACAGCTTCACCCTGGTCATCTACCATTCACTAGGTTTTATTTGCTATCATTATTCTGTGTGTAGGAAGGTCAGATCATTATTAATCCTTATTTATTTTAAGTTACATTTTTTTATGTTTTTCATTGTGTTAAATAGACTACAGTGTTTAAATTCAAAGTAAGGAAGTTATGTTTAAAATCAACCTTTATTTCTTCTGGATTTTATTAAAAATGCGTCATTTAACGAATGATTGAGATCTACCTTTCTCCTATATCACTCCATCCTACACCTAGGCTGGTCAGATCGATTGATACCTTGTAGTTTGCTGGTTATATTCACGATGCTGCCTGCGACATCGCCGTTCCTGTGAGCTACAAACCCTAATCCCTCCAACTGATCAGTTAAAATGAAATAAAAAATATTCTGTGTGTGTAATGGGGCAACACTCTAAATGAGTCACATTTTAATTGTCCAATCTTCTGCACAATTAACTTCGCTTTTGTACATTCTGCCATTCATGCAGTACACTAAGCTAAAACGATTTATGTGGTTCATGCATGCAACACATAAATTACAGCTTGAAAAACACAGTGTCGATATTTGGAGTGCAGACATACAACAAAGCAGTCAAAGTGTTAATTATTAAAATTTCTAACTAATTTCATGCAAACCAGTTGCCTTCCAGTCACATATTCAATGTGTGAAGTCAGTGTTTGTCTCTTGATCTGCCAGAGGGATGTTGTATGTCCCCACAGTGTCCAGTCCTTGGTCCTCTTGTTGTGTATTTTCTCACATCCTCCTATAGCTGATCTAAAGTCGGACAGCTGGCCTCCCTCTCAACCCGTCTTCTGTCAGAGCCACAGGCCTGAAGCTCCTCTCTTGTGTCCTGTCAGTGGTTGGATCTGGTGTCTCTCCTCCTCCTCCTTCTCCAGCAGACTCCCCAGACAGAGCGACCAGACACTGACCTCCGTGTTCTGTCCTTCAGACTGGGACAGAACTTCACGTCTCCTTCAGCCGTATCATCACCACTTCAAAAATGTCCGCTGCTGCTGTTTTTTGGGGGGGTTTTTTGAATAATTTTTTTAAACATTTCAAGCTCACAGATTCTGGTTATTTTTGCTACTAATTCGTCATCTTTTTTTTTTCCTAATCGATGTGCGCAGATGGTTTATTATGTTAAATCTATTAGCTTAAATGGGTGAATTTATTTTTATCTTTTTGACATTGCCGTGCAAATTATCTTGAGGACAACTTCTTTTTGTCCTTTCTTCATCTTCCCCTCATTTCTTCCACCACCTGCTCCTTCATTTTCCTCTGCTCTTTTTTCTTTAATCAGTCGTCATAAGCATGCTGTTGAGCCTTAATAAACGTG
Organism: Amphiprion ocellaris; assembly: GCF_022539595.1. Classification (NCBI taxonomy): domain Eukaryota; kingdom Metazoa; phylum Chordata; class Actinopteri; family Pomacentridae; genus Amphiprion; species Amphiprion ocellaris. The sequence continues at coordinate 17,231,484 of NC_072772.1, forward strand.
ACACTTTTAGTCGGAATGTTGTAGTAATAAACCTAGAGTGCAGCTGGGTACAATTATGAGGGTTGCGGGTAATTCCTGCTTTAACTGAAAACCAGTCATTTCCATTTCTGACCTCTCCACTGCACTGACTGTAAGGTGAAAAGAAGATGGAGAGAGGAGGGGAAGAGGAAGGGCTCAGCCAGTGAAGAGTTTGTCTGCTATTGACTGTGGGTGAATTGGATTCAGCCTGGACTTAAGTGGCTGTAGTCGGCCAATTCAGCAAGAAAGAGCCCACCAGTAATTGTATGGGGGCAGTATCTGAAATGTATAGTGTTTTAGGAGGACAAAACAATGAACTTTATAGTGAGAAAACGCTGGATTTCTACCATCAGTGCGGTTTCGGAGTGGAAAACATCAAAGAGCAGAGGAGGGGGTTAAGGATGGATAGAGGACGTGGCAGGGAAACAGGGACTCAAACCGAGGATAGACAGAGAAACACAGCTCAGAGAGATAAAAAACAGATTAGAGTCAAACAGCAGGAGAGATGCCATGCTGTGCCGTCCCACCAGACAGAGGAGGGCACTGGCTGTTAATCACATTGTGTTGTTTTTTTCTGCTTTTTTGTTTTTTTTTTCCCACGGGGACAGTGTCCATGTGTGTGTTTGTGTGCGACTTCTGACCTGGTTTCTGGAGGACACAAAAACCATTTCTCACTGTGTTTGTTTGCATGCTGGGATTTCAGCTCGTCACACTAAAGCCTGTGCTCTGTTTTTTTTAGACTCTTTTGACTTCAGAACACTAAGATTGCAAACAACAGTTCTTTTTTCATCAGTGAATATGATAGATTTTTCATCTGAGCCTGTAAGAAATGTGTAAACTCTGCCGCAAGCATGCAGCTGAGAGCTGAGACTCCCCGTACAGTACCTCTAAATAGTCCCCCATTTACAACAAGGACACATAAACACACCCATGCACTGATATCACTGACTACACACAGCGGACCACCTGCTATGACGGGAAAGTAAAAAGGAGGAATTAAAGGCTTTCAGGCGAGAGTAGCTCCTCGGCTCTTGACAGGCCTCAAAGTGGAAATGTTTGCTATTCACGCTGAACTGCCAGTGGGTGTTTAAAGTTGTGCTCTGTCTTCTCCTCTGCACTGTCTTTTCCTGACAAGTTCCAGAAATGCTCCTGTTTTTTTGCTGCTTTTTTTTTTTAAGTTCTCAGGCTCCATGAATGTAAAGCCACCGGTGGGTTTAATGCTAGTGCTCTTCCCTTTCTGTCTCCGTCCGCCTCCGCCCACATTCTCTCTCCTCCACTTCAGCTCAAAGTCATCGAGTCTCTCGAGTTTGTATTCACCTCCGCTCTGAAAGACGCTTTTTGTGTATTTTTCAGTTGTTTCTCATCCCCTCGTGAGAGATGGAGACGATCCAACGCAGAGCCTGGCTTTCCGTCTTTTTCCGTTTCACACACGCAGATACACACAAGCAGCTGTTGATGATAAACAATCCACTGAGGAAATTGGCCACAGTTCGGTTCATCTTGCTGACCTTTTTCATGCTACCCTTCCCTCAGATTGATATTGTTTTGTTTTTTTTCCCCCTAATCTGTCTAATATAATTAGTTCTATGCGTCTCTACTCATAGAGCATGAAGATGTTCACACTCTGTCTGCTAATAAAACCGAGCCCTTTTCGCCTCATCTCAGGCCTGACCGCAGGCCAGCCTCTCCCATACTGCCATGCCAGACTGAGCTGGCACTCACACTATCTCGCCCTGGCATGGACCAGACCCTGTCAGCCTCCGTTCCTACAGGAGGAATCAGCTAATTAGTGTGAAACAGAGGAGACAAAGAGCCTTCAGCAGCTGGATTGGCTGAACTGAAAGAGGACCAACATCTCTGTCTCCATCATCCATATTTGCTGTTTTCCTTTTTTTCATACCTGTACCTCAATGATATGTAATCACTGTCACCAAAAAGAAAAATCATTGCTTTTTCTGGAATCATTATCTTTTGATGTTTGCATGCTGATTGTTTCTTGTCTTTCTGTCTGTTTTTTCTTCGGGATGCTGTCTTCTGATCTGCTCCACCCTGATCCTGTTGCGTCTGTGGACCTCAAAATCCAGGTCAAACTAGTGGTAGTACTCATACATATGGGCTGGTCTCTACTGGTCGATGAACTTTAAATACGGTTCACACTTGTGTTATAAAAGCCAAAATGAGGGACATATAGGCACATTTAGCAAAAGACATTTTTGCTTATCTAGATGCCAAAATTGCAATGGAGAGCTCATTTTATATTCCTTTCCTTGGCCGTTGGGATTTGCATATTCCCAACTATTCAAGTGGAAAACATTGGCAATGTGAGCTGTGAGATTTGGGAGGAGTGGGACGGTGAGACCAGACAATTCCCAAGGCATGCATCCATATTTTGTGTTTATTATTCCCTTACGTATTTTTTGACTGTTCTCCATCTGCTATCCTGCTATCCCCACCCTGACCACTCTGCCACCGCCCTCATCCCGACCCTTACCCCAACTGGTTGAGGCAGATGGCCACCCATCCTGAGCTTGGTTTTGCTGGAATTATTCCCGATGAAGGGGCAGTTTTCTGTTCCTTCCCACTGTCTCCATGTGCTTGCTCAAAGGGAGTCCAAAAGAAACTTTGGACTTGTTGGGTTTCCCTGTTTGACAATTGAAACGTCTTCACCTTACTATGTCAAGTGCTATGATGAGATTTTATTGAATTGTTTAAATTTTCCAAATGAAAAGCTCCAATCTGTGCAGTGTTCCACCAGCCTGAACACATTTCAGCATTTATTGTGTCAACTTTTTTGTATACTAGCAAGCGAGAGCTGAGATCAGGCTCGTCAGTACAGGTTCATCCGCTGCTTCGTTGCCACACCGCCAAACTCCTCCACGATGCCCCATTCATAGCAGCAAAACCACTCTGCCGTGGAAGCTTTGACATACATTAATCCATACCAGCTGCTGTCTGTTGGTTCTGGGGGCTGCTATCCTGGCTGATGTAACGATGTAGCAGCAGTGTCACTTCTTCTTGCTCATTCCCTCTGAGTGTCTCTCTGCTTGCCTCTGTGCCAAATCCTCCACAGTAAACTCTGGCTGACACTGTGAAGCAGGCATTCTGTAGAAATAGTAATTATTGTCAGGGCTTCTAATTATGAAGGTGTCACTACTTTGCAGAGTTGCTTCTTTCTCAGCCTTCTGTTTATTCACAAACTAGCATACGCTTGACAGAGCATGATGGTGTGTTTATATGTGTAAGTTGCAATGTGGCATCTGGGCTTTACAGATCAATCTGCAGTTTAAGCACTAACAAAACTGTTATTGTGTTTTGTGAGCAAGTTCCTGTGAATTGACAAGTGTATCCAGAGGTGTAGCGATACATGTTTGCAGACAGGAACAGCTTGTTTTCAAGGTTATGTGGCAGGTTTTTATACATTAGTCAACTATAACTGACCCCACAAAGAACTGTAGACTGATTCACTTAATAGTCATGTTGATGATATTATGAGCCAAACATTCAGCGAAGTAACATTAAATGAGACAATGAAAGTATCTTGACAAGAAGTTTGCATTTGGAATGATTCCATTTACTTACTTGTGCCGAGTAAATTCATCTGCATTTGAAACATCCATTCTGAGGAAAAGTGCAGTATGGGCAGATGTCAAGCTCATCTAGGCTTGACTGTGAAAACACATCTAAGCAAGCTTTCATTTCACACCATCCAAATTTACAATTTACTGACTTTGTAATGTTTCTCTGCAAATGCATCACAATTAAAGAAACCTTGAGTAAAGTGTGGCTCATGAATGAAATGATGTTTTGCTGCCTTTTCATCTCCCATTAGTTAACATTAGCTAGGCAGACATCAATACACCTGGAACATCAATACAGCTTTGATCACTTCATTTAATTTGTTAGCTCTCTTGCAAGATTTTTTAAAATTTTTTTTAACATTAATGATGATTGGATCTTTAAAGTGTAGATGTATATGCATTTTCAAGTGGATTATATGAACTATGAATATTTTGTATCCTCGCATGGAGAAAAAAGTGGCAGAGCATCATTCCAGTGTTCTGTAGCAGCTCTTCACCTTTAAATGTAATCAGATGAAGTCGTATTTCTTAAGAAAAAACACAAAAATGACAGCACTGCTTGCATCAATTGGAACAGAGTTTCTGTTCATGGAAGTTAGGATTTACCGGACTAACTTTGTGAAAGTGCTCATATTGTCTTTTAAGTTTTCTTTTACTTCACATTCTCAATATAGCTTATATAAATGTATGGTGTCTTGTATGCACATTACATTAAAGGTGGAGTCTACGATTTTGGAATAATGATTGCTCATATATTAATCTAATTTTTAAATCTGAGACATTTTGTTTCCCATTTACAGAGAGAGCTGTGCATGAACACCATATTTTTAATAGATTTTTTTCAGCACACGTAAAGAATGATCCGCTAAATTGGACAAAACATCGCTGCAATAAAAATGCATATTCCACCACATTTCATTCAACTCTGCTAAATTCATTCACTATCATCTAGTCAAACATAATAAAGTCAGCTGCATAATACAATATCAGTGTATTTGCTTTGCATGCTGTTATGACCAAATTAATGTAGTTTTCTTTTCAAAATGAGGATTTCAAACAAACAAAAGTAAGAGGTCGACTCCTAATTCTTTTTTTATTAATTTTCTGAAACTGAATGCACAACTTTGAATGTTTCTGTAGGTTAGAATAAATCAATCAATAAACAAGTTGTGTTATCAAAACTGCTCAGTAATTGGCCGGCTGCTGGGTGGAAGTGCATCAACATAATGCATCAAAAGTATAATCTCTTTCTTTATCCGCAATTTGACTTAAATGTTGTGAGCATCACTGTGTAAATAATTTTAGGCACAGTGACATCAGTAGTAGTGTTCACTATGGGGTATTTTTCGTCGCTGAATTAATCTAACTTGACCGCATTTGTCTGACAGTGAATTGTGCTTCGCTAGTGTCCAATTTGTTTGGTTGCCAGTGTTTTTCCACCCCATGCAGGGACAGCCATATGTGTGGAGTGTTTGTGGGGTGAATGGAGTCTCCAAGCTCTCTCTTATTATGTTGAAAAATGCCTTCCATTATGTTACAATTCAAAATGGTCCACCCTTTTTAAATGAACTGAAAGCTGGAAAATACAGAGTTCAAATCAACATTGTGTCATGGCTTTACAGAGACTTCAGCAACATTGGGGGGGGGATATATATGTGTGTGTGTATATATATATATATATATATATATATATATATATATATATATATGTGTGTGTGTGTGTGTGTGTGTATATATATATATACACACACACATATATATATATATACACACACACACACACACACACACACACACACACACACACACACACATATATATATATATATATATATATATATATATATATATATACACTATATTTATTGACCATTTAATAAATATTCCCTTTGATTGAAACTATAGCACTTTTTCGAGCTAAATTCAAACATCTTCACTTTCATTTGCTCGCCCCTCAATTATATTTTCTAGTGATTGTAAATCATACTGAGGGGAACATGAATGTCTGAACCAAATTTCACGCTTCAGTACTTCCAATATTAGTTGGAGAGAAAAAGTCCTTTGGATTCGCTGTCTGGGATTTTATTTATTTATTTATTTATCTAGTTATTTATTTATTTTACCAGGTAGATGAGGTACAGACAAGTGACAAATTCAAGAAAAAGTCTGAATGCTTGACAGGCAGTGAAGTATCCATTGAATCTGTTATGCTGTGGAGGACATTTTTAAAATTTTTTTTTGCCATGCTTGGGATCCACTTGTCCCTTTAGAGTTAAGGGTCACTGCAAACCAATACGAAGTTGCTCTGAGTGCTCACCTTTATCCTATGATCAAAGAGTTCTACCCTGATTGGAGTGTTCTCTGTGAGGATGATAATGCCCCCATCAATAGGACATTAGGGGTCACTGAACGGTTTGATTAAAATGATGTGAACCATACGCTCTGACCTTTACAGTCAATTGATCTCAACCCGATTGAACACCTATATGAGATTTTGAATCAGCTTGTTACTCGGCACTCTCTACTACCATCATCAAAAACACCAACTGAGGGAACATCTTCTGGAAGAATGTTGGTCATCTCTCCAGTGGAGTTCCAGAGACTTGGAGAATCAATGCCAAGCTAGCTGCACTGATACTGTTCCGGCTGCACGCTGTAGCTCAAAGACATTTTATATTGGTTTTCCCAGAATCTGTAACCCATCTGTACTTTACAACAAGTAAAAATGAATGCCTGTAACTGTATTACCAACAAAACATACATTTATTATGATGAAGTTATCATAGTTTTTCACATAACTAAATTATGAGCAGCGAGTGCAAATTTCAAAATTACAGTAACTCTTGGCCTCATAGGTTTGCTTAGTACCAACTTAAGGCAGCTCAATCCTGTCTCTGTAAAATGATGTTCTTATATAACTAAACTACATTTACGTCTTAAAGAAATGGTCTTTTATTTTGACACAAATGTGTTCTTACCTATGATGCTGTAGGAAAGGTTTTCAGCTTTAAAGAGCCACAAAATCTGCATATAAATGTAAGAGGGGGAGGTGATGGAATAAGTCATCTTTTACCCAGGAGATCGGAGTTCACGTCCCATGTGGGATCACTATTTTTAACCTTAAATTTACACACCGTTTAGTTGTATGGAAATGTGATTTTATAGAGACAGCTTTGAACAGTCACCCATTGAGGTCGCCTCTCTTACCAAAGCTCAGAATAGCTAATATACATTTATAGCAATTCAGAACTTATAATAGTTATGATAAAGTTTATTTAGTTTGGCTGATTTGGATTTTGTGTCCCTTGGTGAAAGCAGCTGTCTATTTAGCATTCCACATAGCTAGCTATCCAGCAGTTTGCTGCGTGGTCGGCATCACGATGTTGACTTATCGACAGCAGTTGTAGCAACAATGACATGATGTCTGTCAAGATATCCAAGTTTCTGAATACCTCAACGGTGTGTTGGATTTACTGGACAGAGCAGGCTGTTGGCAAGATGTCATAGACCCCTAGAGATCAGACAGATCCAGGAACTCTACCTTGAAAATCATTGCTATTGTATACAAAGTTAACATTTATTTGTCACCGCTGTCTTCATTTCTTTACTTAAATATCTTAAAATCAAAACTCACGTAAATGCTTTGCATTTCCATAGTAGTTTCCTGCCATTGCAGGGTTCAAAGCACTTTGTTTCTTATCCATCCATTCGCACAGGAATGGCAGCAGAACTGATGTGCAAAGTGCCTGCCTGCCATAGGAAGCAACTTCAGGTTCAGTGCCTTGCCATAGGAAGGGTCCTGGATGGAACTGCCAACCTTGTGATTAGTCGACAACCTACTCTACAAGCTGAGCCACAGCCGCCCAAGTCTATGTGAAGTCCAGGTTTTAGTGGCATTGCTCTCATGAATTTTTCATCTTTTCTTTTTTTTTTTTTTACTGCAAAACAGAATCTTATCTGTTTCCTCTTTTTTTTGAAAAGCTGAATTGAATCAAAGGCATAAATGTCATTTGTAAAGTGATAGTTCCCAAGTCTGAGGTTCAGTGCAGCTCCGAGGTGCTATATTTTCAGTTCATTGTTTTGGCTGGACTGCACATAGGACGGTTGAGTATCGCTGCGATCATCTGCTCCTCATATACCACTGTAGGCTATTAAGAGTGCACTCCTTGCAACCTCAAAACCACAGAGAGGGAGAGAGTAAAAGGGAAAGAATACTAGTAATGCAGTTGTGCTGCTGAGTACGTATAGAAACAGGGTCCAACATGCCTCCAAAATACTCCCATATGACTGTCAGACACAGAGCAAATTTTCAATATCGTTGCTATTAGAGCTTTTTTAATGTGTGTGTGTGTGTGTGTAAATATTTCCCAGTTGTTAACCATAATTATTTGGCAATGGAATACCAATTGACGCTGACAGTGGACATAAAAGGTCAAACTAATTGGAAGCTCAGCTCACCGAGGGCTGATCAAGCCTCCAAACTGTCCACATAGTCCGGTAATGACTTCTCTTCTAATGTCAAAGTCCCAGACAACTGCAGCTTTCTGGCACCCGCTGTCTTGCTTTCTTAGTTAATCTGTTTGATGCTTTCAGATCACATGTTCGTGTTCACTCTATTAACAATTTAATTTGAGTCTGGCTATCCTCTGTTTTGTTTATAAATTCTCTTTCTGCGCTGTGATTACAAGACCCAGCTTCATTCTCTCCCATGAAATTCGATTCCATCCCTCAGCAGTACTTACAGTACATGAGGGTAAAGTAAAACCCCGGGAAAGGTGTCTGGTTCACACACTCTTCAGTAAGCAATCACAATAAAGAGCTCTAAGTTGCATTATATATAACAAAACCCGGCACATTTTCTAATCGATAGACACGCATTAAGGGCTTGGTGCCATTATTGGTTTAAAGCTTTGTTTTCTACTCAAGCTTTGTTTTTTTAGTGTACTACACTATGACTGCAAATTTTTAAAAAGAGGAAGACGAGCCTTTCCCTGCACCACTGTGATTTAAACTGTCTTAGAAAGCAGTATTGCAAATCAATAGTCCAAATATAGAATGTATATCACAATGTAAAGATTTTCTCCATCTATATAGGATAAAAACATTATACCGTCTTTAAGTAGGAGTGAAATATATCTCTGAAAGCAAGATGCATCTACTTAACTTGATTGCATACTATGTGACTAAAAGCCTACTGATTACACTTGTGTTCTTGCTTTTCTTTGCCACTATCAAGCAGTGGCACCAGTGGTTAGATTACAGACATGCAGGATGTCTAAATGGTGCATTTGAAAAGAAGCAAGGCAATCGCGACACTTGCGGTTTGTGTCCAATTCATTGGTGCCCCGAGGCAATCATCAATGAGAGAAACCAAATCAAAGAGTACTCTAGCACAAAATCCTCCCTTTTAAGCTTTAAACTCAACATACAGTCACATTTTCATCCCATGTTATGATCATTTGAGCCTTATCCCTTCCCTTTTGTCCATTCACAATAAGACATATCCTTCATACATCCAGTCTACTTTTCTCTTCTCCTATTATAACTCTCTATACCAAATGTACACATAAATTACATGACGTAGTGCTTCTGCATCTTCAGAAATATCATCTCTGAGTCATTCTAGCTCTACTGTATTACTGTATATGCCAGCTTGAACCTTTTTTTTTTTTAGAATGACCAGCTGTGTCTAGTTTGTGTTCTTGCCAATGTTATTGCAGCTCTTTCAGTGACAGCCATATGGTCAATGTGTTTGTCACATAGTCACCTTTGTCACGTAATAACCTTTAGTTGGGTTATTTTCAGAATTTCTGAGCGGTGAACAATGAACATGTCAGCATGTGAGGGAAGAGGGCAAGACAGCGAAAGTCAGTTTGCTCCCTCTCACAGGAAGGTTACAGGCATGCAGATCAGCTGTTGCATCTTGTTTCACTCGCATTCACTGCATAGGTGCAACTTGTGCTCTGCCCACATGCTTGACGTGATGTCTGTGATCCGAAAAGACATCTTGAAAGACAAATTATATATATACACACACACACACACACACACACACACACACACACACACACACACACACACACACACACACACACACACACACAGTATATATTTATATTTATATATGTATATATATTAGGACTGGGACTTCAACACAGATAATTATTACAGAAAAAATGTGTTTAAAGTGTTGCATCTACTTGCACCTTTCTCAGTACCTTAATTTCTGGCACATTGGTAACACTGATACACACTCCAGTCCGATAGATGGTGGTAATGAACCTAAAGTCTGTTTGCCAGCTTCAGAGAGGATATACAGGAATGACGTCAGCGCACAAGAAAGTTTGATGAACAGTGAAGGAAGGCGAGGCTGCATTGAGCTTGTTAAGCAAAAAGTTTTCTTTAAAAAATCTTCCCGATGGCAGCTTAGATAAAAGCGTGGTTGTGTGCAAACTGTTCAACAAAGAGTGTTCTTATCACCGCAGCACTTCAAGCCGATGGTATAACCTCAATGCAAAATATGTTGCTGTTAGCACCAGTGCTAATGTTAGCTACAACTGTCCTGGTACCAGCAAACGGTGTAGCCATCCCATAATAGACCACATTTCAAGACTTTGAAAGTGCTTGACTTCACAAAAAGTCTTACAAAGTTGAATATGATCACTATAATTGAACTTTGAGTTGGCAGTAGTCTGTGAATGTAGTAGATAGATGAAAAATGTAGATAAATATAAATGAAGCAAACATTTATATTGTTTAAGTTCATGTATATGTCTATTCATCGATTCAGTCGTCAATCAAAATTTATTTGAATTGAAAAACTTTACTGATTGTGTCAAATATTGCTATTTGACAAAAATGTGATTAATCGCGATTAATTAATTACAAGGCCTCTAATTAATTAGGGTTTTTTTTGTTGTTTTTTTAATCGCATCCCACCACTAATACATACAGTACCGTTCAAAAGTTTGGGGTCACCTAGGTAATTTCATGTTTTCCATGAAAACTCACACTTTTATTCATGTGCTAACATAATTGCACAAGAGTTTTCTAATCATCAGTTAGCCTTTCAACACCATTAGCTAACACAATGTAGCATTAGAACACAGGAGTGATGGTTGCTGGAAATGCTCCTCTGTACTCCTATGTAGATATTCCATTAAAAATCAGCTGTTTCCAGATAGAATAGTCATTTACCACATTAACAATGTCTAGACTCTATTTTTGATCAATTGAATGTTATCTTCATTGAAAAAAAAAGTTTTTTATCAAAATTAAGGACATTTCTAAGTGACCCAAGACTTTTGAACGGTAGTGTATATATATTTATATGTTTTCAAAGTGGATGTGTTTGGATACCTGTGGGTTTTCACTGCCCTGCAGAAATGCTTTTCATTTTTGGGATCTAAGAGATGTTGCAGCACTTCAATTTTGTGCACACTGTGACATTTCGACTGCGAGAAGAAACTTTAACTTCACTGTGATTCTGTTTCCAATGTCTATGCACGCTTGAGATATGTTACCACACTTGGAGCCTTACATAGAAATGCACACTGAATTCACACTCTTCCTATACATTCACCCACCTGCAGTATTAAACCCAAGTACTGTGCTTCACTCTGTCAGTTTCTCTGTCATTGCAGTGTGTGTTGAAGAAACTCAGACTGTGTTCAGCCATGACAGCAAACACGGCTCCCTCTCCCGCCATGCCAGCGATGTGCTGATGCAACACAGTGGTTAGAATCCTCGCATTCATACTGTCCCCTGCAATGTGGCTTCTCCGGGCCGTGACAGAGGCTCCGAAGGAAGCTCATTCGCATTGCAAAATCACTCTTATGGTGTGTGTCCGCCAGTGTGTGTGTCAGGAGAGAGAGGAGGGAAAAGAGAGATGGGAAAAATGTGAGCATATGTCTGCTGGGTGCACAGTGAGCGGCTTGGGTTTGTGCATTAACAATATGGTTTGGGCGTTTATGTTTCTTATCGCAAATTCTTATTTTATGTCCATATCAGCATCCCTCTCCTGTGACTGTATAGAAGGAGGGTCATGCAACACCGTGTGCATCACAGTATGTGCATGTGTGTGTGGGCGGTGCAGCTCGATCATCATCTTGGCAACACCCTGGAGCGCTCAACAGAACTTACCTCTTAATCTCAGCGTCTTAACTGTATGTCATTAAAGCGTTCCGGTTTTGTTTAAACTAATGTGTCTGATTGTTAATGTTGTCATTTATTTGCCGCCATATGCTGTAGATGGCGGTCGCAGCTTTTCACGCTGTAGCACGGAGCACAAACAGATAGGAAAGATGCATATCTGTCCGCCGCGTCTAGTTATCTATTCATCTATGCACCATTTTCTGTCTGCCAAATGACAACCAAGAACATTTGTCAGACATCTAGTCACACCAATGTACACCTGCAGACCCGCACACCTGCTCATGCATATAATGTGCTCTCTGTAGGCTAATAGGGATTGGTGTAAATGAAGTTGTTTCCCATATAATTAAAGAGGCCGTCCATATGATGGTTCCAGCTGCATGGGAGCACATATAGTGTTGACACACGTCCTTGGACACACAGAAGTCGCTCATAAATATGCAAAATAATTGATATATTGTTGTTCTTGCTGCGGAGTGATTACTTTTTCCCATATGTTTGCCCATGTGAGCAATATGCCTCTGGAGAAGGCAGTGTTGTTTGGCCTGTCGCTCTACCACTTTTGCCCAAATTGAAATATGACAACTATTGGATTGCCATTGATTTTTGTACATGTGGTGCCCAAAAGATGGCGATGGCGATTTTTTATTATTCCCCCACCCCTACCCCCCCGGCGGCTATATAAGGCTGAAATTGGATTGCCAAGGAATTTTGTATCCCCACAAGTTTCATTCAGTTTTAATTAGCAAATGCTATGATGCTAAACTTGGCAGTTATCTATTTTTTTTTTCTGCTGCCGTTGCATTATTTGCATATGTTCCACTGTTCTTTACAGGACTTGAATTTGCTCATTTACTGTATATTTTTATTATTATCTATTTGCAACTTTATGGTGCATCTTTCAGCGTGCAAATTTTTTGTGTGTTTGTTTTTAATTTGCGGTGTATTTTCCATTTTATTTAGCATTTTGTATTTTGGTATATTTTTCTATTACACTACCATTCAAAAGTCTGGGGTCACTTAGAAATATCCTTATTTTTGAACGAAAAGCAGTTTTTTCCAGTGAAGATGACATTAAAATGAATCAGAAATCCAGTCTAGACATTGATAATGTGGTAAATGACTATTCTAGCTGGAAACAGCTGATTTTTAATGGAATATCTCCATAGGGGTACAGAGGAACATTTCCAGCAACCATCACTCCTGTGTTCTAATGCTACATTATGTTAGCTAATGGTGTTTAAAGGCTAACTGATGATTAGAAAACCCCTGTGCAATTATGTTAGCACATGGATAAAAGTGTGAGTTTTCATGGAAAACATGAAATTACCTGGGTGACCCCAAACTTTTGAACAGTAAGTGTATATTTCTATTATATTTCATATTTCTCTTTTGTGGTGGCGGCCACTTCACTTTGTCTGCTTGCTACTGTAACAACAGAATTTCCCTTGGGGATTAATATCATAGTTCTAGTCTATTCTTATCTATTCTAAAATCACACACCAAACATAATGAACCTGTTGCTATTCAGTTGAATTGCCACTGCATTTTTTTCATATCTGGGATTCATTTTCTGGACAGAGGAAGCATATTAGATGTGTGAGTCTTTAAGGACTCCCTTTTCTTGTTTGTTTGTTTGTTTGTTCTTCCTGCATCTGTGGCAGAGGAAGACTTCCCCCCTCTGCTCAACCTTGAGCTCAAGGATAAAATTGATCGACTCTCGGCTTCACGGGTTGTACAGATACTTGGCTTGACTCGCATTCATGCACATGCATAGTGTGAAAGCATGCATACATACACAGGCACATCGCTTCAATCAAATTCACCTTCGCTATCAGTGGAGCTGAGTGGTGCACATTGTTTAATTTGCCCTTATCACAGCAGTATTGTAGTCGAGGCTCTTGGCCATAGATTAAACGTCATTATTTAATGAGAGGAGAGCAGGATGGATGCAGCATGTAATTGGAACGACACATACACCGCTCTGATATATCCATCACCGTGGACTGAGAATGGATGTGTGTCTCTGAGTGTGTGTTTCCCATTCAGCCCACAAATGAGCGTGTGAGTATGCAAACACTCAACATATTAGGCGCTGCTCATCAGTCTTCTGTTAAATCTGTCTTTGTCGCACACACATGCCCTCGAATGTTTTGAATCCCGCTCCTGAAGGAAATGTGTCAAGTATCTGGGAGGTAGAATTCATGTCGCTGCACACAGATTGGCCATGTAAGCTCCCGGGTGTTGCTGGTTGAATATGTTAATGATGTTGAGGTTTGGTAATAAAGATGTCTTCTATGACTAATGGAGGGAGTCACTATCTATTTATCTCTGTCTCCACATTTCTGTTTTTCTTTTTCTTTTTTTTATCTCTCCTCTATCTCATTTTCTTTTAGTCACACAGAAAAACACACGCAGAGTCATAAAAAAAAGTCAGCGTGGGTCCCATTCATCAAATTAAAATGTGACATTTTAGGCACAAATAAAAATATTCCAGCACACACACTCACACACATAGCTAATGCAGTAGGAGTGTGTGCAGTGGGACGATAATGTAAGTTACAGTGAGGATGTGCCATAAAGCAAACACAGCAATTATAAGGGTCTGCTGACATCTAGTGGCCCGTGTGTCCAACTGCATACCAACATAGGGAATTCAGGTAAATTGAAAAGTTTTGCATTTCAGTTCCTGAGATATGAGTAAATGTAGTGGTATCTTAAAATTTTCTGTACTACAAATGTTTGCACTCTGTTCCATACAGATGCAGTTCTATAACTTTAGCACATCTATGAAATATAGCCATTTAAAGGTGAGCTGTAGTGGTGCACTGACATTTGAGTCAGCTCCCTGTGCCTTTTTTTTAAGCACAGCAGTGGAGAATATGAATTTGAGGCAGAGTATGGATGTGGTATAGAAGTGCGAAAAGAAGTGATGCTCAGCATTTATACTGAAAATGACATGATACTATAAAAACAGGATATATTCAGCCACTGCAACATCTCTTAATCTTTATAAAGAAGTTATACAATATCGGTTCCAGTTCCAACCTGAAACTACAGTGTACCGACGACTTCTGGGTTTTCATGCATCACAAATCTAAAGACAAGTCTTTCTGCATCATTGTTCTTCAAAATTTCCTGTAAGTTCCATCATGTATGGCTGAATCACTGCTCTGTTAAAACTTGTCATCGTGTTGAGCAGAGTAGTTTCACAGTGTTTGAAGCTCAGCACAACAGCTCACGTAAACCCTTCTCAGAGAATTTAGAGGGGTGCGTTCGAGGGGAATTTCACTTCTAAAGAAGGCAACAATGCAGAGTTACATGTAAGCTTTTTTTAAGGCAAGAAGGGGTTATTTTAAAGGAAAAACTTTCTATCTACCTGTGATACACAGTGCATCAAAGAGAATTTATCAACGACAGGAGAAGGACTTTGCCAGATAGATATGATCAGATTCCTAGTGGCATCAAAACATATATATATATATATATATATATATATATATATATATATATATATATATATATATATATATATATATATATATATATATATTTCCATCTTTTGTTGAAGTGCAGATTTCTTCCTTTTCATTTCCTCAGACATAGAATTCATGCTCATGTCAGTGGTCAGCTCACTGTTTGATGTAGTCCTTGCACTGTATTTAAATACATTTGAACGGATGACACAAGGCAGCTCAAAGTCTTTGATCAGGCCGCCTTTCCAAATGTTGCATCTTTGAGGTCAGCTTGTGATTTAATGGAGATTTCAAAGTGGAAATGCTATTTAAAACCTTTAATGTATGCAAATGACACAAGAAATCATTTATAAATTCAGTTGTTTAAAATCTGAGTCTGTTGAAAAAAAATAAGAAAAGTTGAAAGATTAACTATAAGTGAGTCTCTGAGGCTTCAGATTATAGAGCCAAAAGTTTGACTAGTTTAAATAAATAATGGTGAGAAAAACACCACTGAGTGACCTTGGAGCCTTCATTAAAAAGTAAACAGTAAACACTTCAGAAGCAGAGAAGTTCAAAGTCAGAGAAAATGCTTTATGTATCTCTGGCACACATTTTGTAGGTTCAGATCTTTAACTTTGCCGTGCCCTTATCAGATCTTTGACTTTCTTGAAATGGACATGCGCCAGGAGCATCCAGCATGTTTGGAATCTTGGAAACAGCAATGAAAACGCAACGTTTTTCGGATATGACCTGAGGCAGAACTGTTTATGAAAGGCAGTAATATGTGTGATTCCTGCGGTGTGTGTGTGTTTGAAGTGAATTTAAGCTGTGTTGTCGTGATTGATCTATTATATCTTTGACTGAGGTGATTTAGTCACAGCAATGTCAGAGGGCTTCTTACCTAACTGCAAACTGACTCACCGACACACACAAACATGCAGAGAGACAGGGTTTATGTGTGTCTGCTTCTCTTTCTGCAAAGTCTGTCTGCATGTAACCAATCAGCAGGGATCCACCCTCTGAGGCCCTTGACAGTCTAATTGCAACTTTCATGTAAAGTAGATGTAACACAACAACTCTGAGATTACATTATTAGCAAACCACTGTCATTACACATCAGTCCTGACAACACTGTGGACCTACCTGTTGTTTCTGCATTATACAAAGAGCCTGCTGCTGCTGAATAGGGACCAGTTGTTGGCCATAAAGAGTTTTCTATATTTTTCCAACTGATTCTAAAAGAAATGGCCAAAAGAGGATTCTTCATGTAGCTTTCAGACACTCAAACTAAGGGTGAAGAACTCAAGACAGTTGACATTAGTTTTTTTTCACTCTTTTTAACCCAAATTTTATCTGCTACAGCACAGTTAAAGTTGAAGTTCTTTGTGACTTATTTACTGTTCCTAAGGCAATGTGAATATTGAAAACTATCCCTTTTATACTTAGTAGTAATCTGACTTTGTTTAACTTCAATGCATGGAATAAATTTTGAACTCAGTTTGCATCAGTCCGGATAATCAGCATGCAGAATACCTCTTTCTACACATAAGGTGATGTTAAGACTGTCCTTTAGCATAGCATGTATACAAAAGATTAACAGAGCCTCCATGTCCAGACCCACCGGTTTATGTTTGAAGGCCTAAGGTTTAGAATTTGACCATTGCAATCTTGCCTTGAAACCAGATGTAACAAGAAAAGCAGTCAGGGAGCGCAGTACTCTGCCAAGGCTGTTTAGTCGTTGTATCATTTCCGACGGCTGAAATCTTTAAAAAAAAAAATTGTGGCAGAAATCATGGCACCATAGAATATGGCCATTTAATATAGATGTACCCACAAACATAATGACCGTGCGCTGAGCACAGGCATGTGTTATGCATGCCTACGTTATGTACAGATACCAAATTGCGTGACCTAAATATGTAGCAGGCGGCGTGAATTGATGGAACTAGGCGACACTCCCACAATTTAATCAATTGCTCCTTGTATCATTTCTGACTGATTTGTCCCGATAAGTCCACAGTAGTCGATTTGTAGTAGGATCGCAATCATGTGATCATCAGCAGGCAGCTGACATAGTGTTCAATTGTTGTCATTGTTACAGTGACACCGTGCCGCTATCTCGCAATGATACAGAAATCTTTAACAAATCCATGGATCCAGACAATAAGCCGCTTCACTGCCAAAATCTAATCACTTGGTCCTTGTCTCATTTCTGACCTTCCCTGCAAATTTCATCCAAATCCGTATGTCCATTTTTGAGTAATGTTGCTAACAGACAAACAAACAGGCAGACAGAAAGAGAGACAAAAACACACAAACCAACGCCGATCGTCACAGAACTCCACTGAGGCTCCGCCTCCTTGGCGGAGTAATAAACCACAGGTGGATCTGACTGGAAACCTGAGGACACTATGCCACACCCTAAAATACACCTTACTTTGTTGTCTGTTTTACTCAAAGTAGGACCATAGTTTAATACATGAACATATGTTATTTTCACAAAGTGTTAAAGTGGCAATTAAGACCATACACTCATTAGGAAAATGTTTCCTGAGGTAACAAATCAAGAAAGAAGTAGGGTGATTTTCTCATACATTTCTACACCATCTGGGTTGTTTTTGCAACCAGATGAGTCACTCCCTGCTGGCTATTAGAAAGAATGAAAGCTGAAGGCACTTCCACATCGGCGTCACTTTTCAGACTTGGAGGATACATACATCATATAGTTTACTTTTAGTCTGGTGTTAGTCATACTTTTTCAAGCTTTAAACCGTACCGCTCATCCTGGCAGACAGAAAAAACACTGCTTCTGATTTCCACAGAAAATTCTTGAGGGCCAAGTGATGCTCCGTCCGCTTGCTTAATTCAGATGGGATCATGTACCAGTCAAGTACAAGTCAAGCAAAAACGAGACACAAATCAGTGTTGGCTTTCTGCCATTAATGATGCTGTATCTGCTGCAGTAAGTTATTTAACATTTGGACACTACACTGGTAGTTTTTATTAATGCAAGAAATGGCTACTACTTTGTTGTGTCAATCACCAGAATTTGCTCTACTGCAGGAACATTTCAGTACAAATGATTCTACCTCACATAGTAAACTAGCATGAATAAGTCCTACATATTGTTTTTTGTTGAACTGAACACCTTCATGGTATTTTGAAAATGTCATGCCGTGTTTGCTGTGAGTGTTTGGACTTCCGTGCTCCCACGGTGGCCAAATGTCAGAGAAAAAAGAGAGAGGGTGTGAATGTGTGTTCACGGACATACTGAGAGTACTGATCCTCAGTCAGATGTGACCTGCTGCAGGCTTCTGCATTCACTGCACAGATGAGAGTGTGAGTACACACTCCACTCATTAGACACAGCTCAACAGTCTTCTTTGAAATCTCTCTGTCACAGTCATACTCATGAACCAAACACACACACACACACACACACACACACACACACACACACACACACACACACACACACACCCCTCCATAGCAGTCAGTGTGTCTCTCTCTCTCTCTCCCTCTGATGTTTCTATAGCAACAGCAGGCAGGCCCAGAAGTGGGAAAAGGGAAGCAGTTGTATCCGGAACCCACAGCCAATTAAATACTCAGTCAAAATCTGCATACAATACCAGTCAGGAGTTTTAACTGCACATCCATTTATCCTTTATGTATCACTACAGTCAGCACATCTTGGGAATAGAGATAATAATAATTCATCACAGCAAATGCAATTAAAATATGTAAAATTAATTAGCGTAATCTGAAACATAAACTCAGCGGACCCTTTATTAGGAGCACCTGTTCATTCATGCACGCAGGCAGTCCGTCCACACGGCAACACTTGAGGCTTTAACTCGGCGTAGGAACCAAGCAACTTAACACAACCCACCCAAACTGACACTTTAGAAATATACAAGATGTTTTTACTCATTTATATCTTAATGGTGGATGCGTTACATAGCTTAAGCAAATAATACACCGCTTGTGAAGACAGGCTTTAGAGCTCTGCTGGCTTCGGTAATTAGCACACTGAAACAATACTGGACGTCATGAATAAGACATCACAGTGCTTTTATACAGCTCTGAAACTTGTCCTACTTGTCCACCAAAAAGTACTGCAAACAAAATGACGGTATTAGTTTGACCTGTGGCCGCCTCTGTGGTTTATTAATTGGCTGGTGCCAAGTTGTTGGACGGTTTTGTCAGATGCAATAAACCACATCCTGAACTGCACGGCCTTGTCCATGTTCAGCACCTTCCATATGTGCTCGTTTTTTGTGTAGCCCCACAGTAGCTGTAATAACCCTCAGCCTGCCATCTACCTGGCAGCACTTTTCCAGCAGACTCACATGGAGATCGTGTTCATCCAAATGACTTTGTGACTGTCTCCCAAAAGTGTAAAACAGTGGTGTTTCCAACATGTGCAGGGCAGATGGAATGGTATAGTATTTTTTTAATTAAATCCATTCAGAGCAGACTTGGCAGCCACAGCACAACGTCATTTTAAATACGGACCTCTCTGAAGAATTAGTTTGGCAGCATATGGCTGTGAATCGGAGGCTGCTGCCCATCTAACTGCAGCCTCAAAACAACGGAGAGCAGCTGGAGATAAATATGGCTGCGCTGATTAAATGTGAATATGAGCTAAATTGATAAATAACGAGAGAAGTTTGTTCATGTGTTTCGTGGATCTGTCTGTGCAAATACCGCAAGAAGAACAACACAAGCTTTTGCGCATACAAACACTGATGCGCATGCACGGGTGCACACATGCACTCAGACGGGCACGGTTGGGGTCTGCCTACATTTTTTTGTGGCCCACAATTCCGTAATTGGCTAGTTTGCTTCTCCCTGTTGAAAACAGTTTTCTCTGCAGGGTAGCCGATGACATTTCCTTTTGGAGATAGTAAACAATCCCTGTCCTCAGATGCTTCCTGTTCCATTAAGTACTGCTCAGATCCTTTGCAAATCATGTCCTTGTTCACCTAGCTGCAGCAAACAAGACCCTGTTGTCTGTGTCCATGTGTCGTTTGAATTTGTGCTGTTTCACTGCACCTCCAATGAATGGACTGAGCCACTAAGGTTCGGCATGAGTGAACAAATATTTGTGACTCATTCTCCTTGAATAGCAACAAAACAAAGATACAACTCTAATTGCTCTTTTCTTCACTTTCGGTGAATGCAGGAGAAGCAATTAGGAAATGATGACCGCTGTAGTGTGTTAAAGTAGTTGTTGGAGCTGAAATCATTCATATGTTTGCATCAAATTGTTTAGTGTTATACTAATTCATTGACATTTTTTGGTCAAACTATTCAATTGTCATTCAAGTTTCATCCACTACTAGCCCACCTACAGCTCTGTTCAAACTGCTCTACACTACTCAATGCCAAGTTGTTGTCATCCATCCATATATTACAGAAACTGATTCTGAAGAAGAGGAATGGTACTCAAAGCCTCATCATGGAAGGTGACAGGATTGGTTCCATAGGTTTGTGACATATGAAACACTGTGTTTCTGAATCTTTTTTTTTTTTGAGACTGTCATTGGTACACTACAGTTTCAAGGTAGAAACTCTCAGCCATGGCATTAACTGGCTTGTTTCCCTCACGATGTGTTGTATTGTATATAAATGCCTACTAAAACACACCATGGACACAGTGACAAGGTGAAACTGAGGGGATCTATATCACTATAACTAATAATCTAGCAATATTAAACCTAAACATAGCACGGACCACAAAGAGAGAAACTGTATCGTCTAACAATTTAAAGTATTTTTTATGGGCAATTATTTACATTATGTATACTAATTTATTCACAATTTATCAGTGTCACACATACCCACAAAGTTGTAACAAGAAAGCATTTGGTGGACCCACCACCCTTGGCAGGTTTTGGTGGTGATTCAGATCTGGGATTCTCGCCATCGGACGATTATCATTTTTCAGCCAGAACATTTTGTGGTGCTGTAGAATCCGACATCTGGGATGTCTGCGCCGTCTGCCAAACATCACTACATTTACATACTTTTTTTTCCCCCCTCTCAGATAAAACTAGCTGAGAAACAAATCATTTATGAAGACTGTTTCTTTTGAAGATAATCATCTTGAACAAGTTGTTTCTCTGCCTCTCAAACTCATCATAAAGCAAATAGTTGCTTGAGCTACTTTTCTGACTTGGGCAGAGTTCTCTGAAGGAAGCTTTTAACTGCAGTGGGAATGCTTTTATTCAGGAATGTAAAATCTACATGCAGGCATAAAGCTGTGCAATAAGTGAAGTGATTAAAGATAAAGACTGACACTCAGCAAAGTTTCCTGTCCATCAGATAACAGACAGCGTGCTTCCCCTGGTGATATATTGTATATTAGAGGCCCTAATAGAGCTGTAAGACAGCTGGGAGCCAGCAGATGTCTCTCCTATACTGGGGAACTCACCAGCATTCACACAGGCTCCATGTCTAATTTCATCCTCTCTCTTATATCATCCGAGTAGATGGGCTTATCTGAAAGACGAAGTGCTGATAAACAGATAGGCACACTTCTGCCATCACTTTGAATAAGGCAGTCAAGTTTGATGGATGGGGCTTATCACAGATCTTCTCATGGAGGAGGGGGCGGTCGAATTGCTAATCAGGTCCTCCGTGTCCCTATCTGATCCATTATGATCCTCCAAGTAAAACTAATAAGAAAATATCATTCCTTCTTGTCTTATCCCTCGTTTTTTTGGACCAGAGTGAAGTTAATTATTGAAACACATTTGGGATTTGACCCTCCTGACTCCCTCAACTTTAAATTGTGCACCATCTGTTTCTTCTTTATACCAGTTCAGATCGTTGTTTTTTTTTTTTTGTTTGTTTTTTTTTTTTAGGAATACATGACAGGTTTTCAATCACATCCTCCCAAAATTGCCTGCTGGCAAGGCCACGGTAAATACATCAGTATTTTTATACAACCATCACAGAGTTGACCTATCAATTTTCTTTATTATTGGGGGTATGCCAGCACTGTGTAATTTTGTTTATTTGCAGAATTTTGAACCTCAAAATACACAAATTGCCATGAGCCAGTATGCTGTGGATCATGTTACACTTCCAAGCAACAACTATTTGCTGCATTTTATCAGCATGTTGAAATCTATAACACTTTCCTTTAGCCTAATTAGCAAAAACTTAATAATTCATCTTTGCAAAGCTCTTCATGATTTTAAATTTAGACCCTTGGATTTTGGGTCGATACTTTGCTTGAATACATTATCTGAAAGATGCTTTATACCCCATCCATACCTGTGGTAAGTGATGTGATGAACCCTGAAACTGTGTGAGATCCCATCAGAAAATTGTTTCGTTGACTTTGGCATGGGGATGCAGAATGCGTTAACATATTTGTCCGACATGAAGCAACGCAGACCTTATCTCATACCCATACCTGCAATAAAAAAAAGTTTCTTATATATACACTATTGGTCAAAAGTTTTGGCACATCCCAATTTTTTCAGTTTTTTACTGAAAATTATGAATGTTAATGTCTCATTGTACTCTGAAATGAAAGCGTAGAACAAATAAACAAATGAAGTTTAAAAAAAATCAATTTAGAAACCGAAATGTATTCTAAACTTTTGACTCATCAAAGTAGACACCTTTAGCAGATATAACAGCTGAACACACTCGTGGCATTCTTTACACAAAGGAAATCAAATATTCTTCAGAAACTTCTTCTAACTCTGTTGCAGAAGTTCCCATAAATGTGTGGCACTTGTAGGTTGCTTTGCTTTCACTCTTCTGTCCAGTTCATTCCAAACCAGCTCCATGGGTTTAAGTCTGGAGTCTGTGCTGGACACTCCATGTTTTCAAGCTCACCATCTTGTTCTTTGTTCCTAAGGTAGATCTGTCATAGCTTGGATTTCTGTTTTGGGTCATTATCTTGCTGTAGGATGAACCCCTGACCAACTATCAGAGGGTACTGCATGGAGCTGCAGAATGCTGTGGTAGCCGTTTAGGTTCAGGGTTCCTCTTACTCTGTACAAGTCACCAACCCTGGATCCATTAAAACAGCCCCAGACCATCACACTTCCTCCTCCATGCTTGACAGTTGATGTCAAACACTGAGGAACCATCCTTTCTCCTACTGGACGGCGTACAATAATTCTGTGTGATGAAAGATTTCAAATTTTGATTCATCAGTCCATAATACCTTCTTCCAGTCTTCAGTAGTCCATTGGTGGTGTTTCATGGCCCAGGCAAGCCTCTTTTTCTTATTCTGACATCTTAGCCATGGCTTTCTTGCTGCAACTCCAAGTCTTCTCTTCACAGTTGAAACTGAGACTTCTAACTACAACCACTATTAAGCTGTGTTTGAAGCTGTTGACTGTCAGAAACTTGTCTTCTGATTCTGTAGTGGCTTTGGGTCTTCCAGACCTTTTTTTGTCAGAGTTGCCTCCAGTTTCTGAGCCTTTTGATGGTGAAGAAAATTGTAGTCACTGACACCTTGACTTTCTTTGCAGTTTCACTGTCGGAAAGATCTACATTTTTAAATGTTATGATGATCTTGACCGGTAGTGTACATATATTTTTAGTTTTAACTTGCATCAAGTATTTGATTTTGTTTTATTATACAGTTAGATTAAGGTTTTTTTAAGCTTGTTAGCATGTCCAAATGGTCCTTTTTATATGATAGAAGACATAGCAGAAGCAAAGTCATGAATCAACTTCATTTTCACCTTGAAACTAGCTCCCAGCTTTCATACATAGCAAACAGCAATCGGTACTGTCAGTTTACTGTATTTAAACAGTCAGAGGTGAGCTGAAGCTACACTGACAGGTGGGTGGAGAAGAATGGTGGGACTTAACAGAGCTACACTTTCTGAAGGAGGCAAGTGTATTGAAGGAATTAGTTTAGCATGGAAAATAACTTTATAAATATGTAATTCTGATAAATGGAGATGAGATTTTAAGGAATTAATAAATACCTGGAGGCCTCACACCAGGGCGGCAGGCCTGTAGGTCCGCTGGGGCTGAGTGGAGCTCTGTGCATGATTTTCATGCAGTAAAAATGCCTGCGAGTTTGTTTAATTAAAAGCTTGAACGTGTGAATATGTATGTGAGCTGGTATAACAGATGGACGTTCACCATTTCTGTCTGTCATACCTTTCTTGTCATAATTAATCGCATTTTTTAATCCGTATCTGCTTTTGATGCATTATTTTAAAGAAAAACGAACCCTTCAGGATGATGCTTAGCTTAAACAATCCCTCTGTTCCCCACTTCTGGTAGCTTGTTCTCTGCTTTATTCTGGTTTATCCATGGCTCCAAGCTTATGATCCATGTGTTGCCTTCATACTTGCTCTGCCTAAAATAAAGCCCATAAGCCGCATGGCTGCTTTAGAGGCACCAAACACAGCCTGATGAATGCTGATAGTAGAATCAAACACAAGGGTTATTTCTTATGTGGCTACATTGTGGAAAGGTGGAGATCCTTTAGTAAATTGTGAGTTTTTTTGGGGGGGGCGGGGGTTAAGTACTGCAAATCTTACTTTCCAAGTATCACAGGATGTAATGACTTAAGAGGTCATCATGCACTGAAATTCGTTTGTCATAATCAGTTTTTTTGCATTTGCAGCCTTTCACCAGACAACACACTGCTGATCCAGTACTAACTGAATATATCGAATGAAATTTGCATTGATGACACTGACCAGTGTTTATACCCATACTTCTATTCTGTTGTAGATCTCTGTTGTGTATATGTTGCTCAGTGGATTTATTTGATGCTTTACTACTATCATTATTATTATTTTGGATCATGCCTGGGACTCCTCGCATGAGGTTCAGTACACAACATTTCCCTCTTAAAATTCAGAATTTTTAGTAATTACAAGAAGAACATGAAAGCCGGTAAAGCATGGTAAACAAACAATGCTGGCATAGCTCTAATTTCAGCTGGCTGTTCTTTCTTTTTCTTCGTCATTATTTTTATCAGCAACAGCCACAGTTAAAAAAGGCACATGTAATGTTTGAAGTAATTTAGCTCAAAGGAAATTCTGCAGGATGGAAGGACTCGTCTGCTGAAACTGTTGAGATCATGGTGAGCAGAAACGCACTCTTAGGCATGTGCATGTGAGCACACACGTCCTCTTTTTGTTTCCCCCCAAAAAGTTTCTCATAACTGAACTTTGTTTCAAGTTTAAATTGCATACCTTCTTCAAACATTTTTAAATGAATGTGGAACTCTTCTTTGAATCAATTAAAAGTACTGAGGGGATCTCAACTCAGTATTGAGTACTTTTCAGTCTGTCTTCAAACTAAAGCTGTTTTGGCCAAAGATAAGTATTATGTTTTTGGCCTCCAGCATTTGTTTGAATCCTTCAATTTTGATATCAGCATAAAAACATTTGAGATGCAAGTCATCCATTCTGGCTGGATGCACAAAATTAAAAAATATATATTTTTCACATCAGTTTTTTGGCTCTGGAATAAAGACTATGCCCAATCCCATCAATGGAACAGCTAAAGGCATTTTTAGTGGAACCTAAAGTTTCAGTCTTCCACGTCTCTGTTCCGTATTTTTATTTTTGGACAGCATACTTTGAAGTTAAGAGATCATAAGTGTTTTTTTCATGGGCTGAGGAGGTCAAACATAAAATGCCTCCTCAGGCATAACATATTCAACTGTTGTTCACTGTCCGCTGAGTTCATCTCACGCACAGGCAGCTCAGGGAAATATGGCAAACAGACAAGTTCTTGACTTAACCTTACTCTAATGCACCGAGACCCCTAATCTATCCATCAACTCACTTTTTTGTTCTTTTTTTTTTATCATTGTTGATCGCTTTCTTCACCTCGAACCAAAATGCAAGTGGAAAACTCTTCTTGGGGGTCAATGTCGTGTGACACACCAAATCAGTCAGGGTTTGGATTTGTGAAATATCCTTCAGCAATGACAAAAAGCTCAATTCGACCCTAGTCAAATAATTCAACACTTTTATGAGCGTCCTTGTCAAGCAGTGAAGTGATGATTAGGTGGAAACTGGAGGACGGGACTTGGTCATGCCTGAATGGCTGTGTGTGAGGAAAACAAAGGCTTGGCAGCTGACTGGAAAAGGGGTGAAATCCCGGCCGCAGAAGGCCATGTTCCCATCATTTAGATAAAAATACTAATGAAATAGAAACCTGCAGTACATTTAGATATACTGTGCAGACAGATAGATAGATGGGTAGACGGACTACTTTGGTATGCCATTCGGTGCCAAGTTTGACTATTCTGACCACGTTTCCTCGTAAAAACACCTCGTTTTACTCATAAGTGATATATTTATATTACTATGAATCAGAAAGCCGAGTGCATTGTGATCCTCTTGTTTGTTCACTGTAATGTAGGTGGTGAATAACAATGAACTGTAAAACTTCAAACACACGTAAATATTCTATCCAGGGCTCTACTCCATAACCTTAGACTTTCAAACTATGGAGACCTTCATGAGGAGAACAGGAGCTGGTGGCCAAATTGACTGGGGCGATAATTTGCCTCCTGTCCTGGCTCAGTGTAATTCAATAATGCTTGCTCTTCTCTCTCTCTGTCTCTCTCTTTCTTTCTGTTTCTCCTGTCACAAGCTTTGGTTAAATGTGTTATTAAGATTAGATTATGGGAATAGGTACAATGCAATTTGCTGTTGCATATCTACCCGCAGCTACAAGTCTCACTGTATTTGCGGCACCTAATTAGCATCATCATTCACTTGTTGAGCCATTCTGCATAATACAAACAGTTGCAGCAGTCATTAACGTTAATGTGATTTG
Source organism: Amphiprion ocellaris (assembly GCF_022539595.1). Lineage (NCBI taxonomy): Eukaryota > Metazoa > Chordata > Actinopteri > Pomacentridae > Amphiprion > Amphiprion ocellaris. The sequence continues at coordinate 17,258,485 of NC_072772.1, forward strand.
TCTGACAGACATTCCAGTGATTACGGAAGGCGTATGCTGGAGGACGAGTTGAATACATTGACTTGTTGTTTAATCAGTTATAAATCTAGGTTTTGAATGCAAGGTGTCGTGCTTCTGATTCACTCCCTCTTGAGAAACCTCATTCACATTGCAGATGTATCAATTCTGACCAACAAAAAGGGCAGACTTTGAAAGTAAACCGTCATTACCACATTCTTGCAAGTTTCTGGGGAGAATTGCGTTTCATTTGCATCAGCAGTTGTTTCTCCCCCCCTCCCCCAGATTTGCATATATTAACGAATCAATCTGCATAATCAAAGAAAAAAAACCCGAATTACTATCATTTATTTTTTTGCCTGACATCGCTGTCACCTGCTGTTTCCTATAGGACTCCTCTCCCAGAAGGAGAGGTGTCACTCAGCGAGTTAAACACCAGAACAGTGTGGCTGCGTCTCAGGTTTTAGCATAATTTCCCTGTTTTGATGTTGAATTTCTGAATAAATGCTCCTGTCAAAATGTGATAAATAATGAAATATTTGCGATGTTTAGACATGATCCCAGTCAGTTTTAACAAATCACTGAGGTAAAATTATTGGGAAAAAAAATCAAACAATGTCAGATTTGACAGCAGTATTTGTACATAGTTTGACATGATGATGAATTAAAAACCAAAAAACATAAAAATGCACCTGTGATTAAGGCTATAGTGGACACAGGACTCATCTCATACAACACAGCAGTATTTTTGAGCATCACTTATACACTACCGTTCAAAAGTTTGGGGCCACTTAGAAATGTCCTTATTTTTGAAAGAAAGGCAGTTTTTTTCAAATTAAGATAGCATTAAATGAATCAGAAATACAGTCTAGACATTGTTAATGTGGTAAATGACTATTCTAGCTGGATTTTAATGGAATATCTACATAGAGGTACAGAGGAACATTTCCAGCAACCATCACTCCTGTGTTCTAATGCTACATTGTGTTAGCTAATGGTGTTGAAAGGCTAATTGATGATTAGAAAACCCTTGTGCAGTTATGTTAGCACATGGATAAAAGTGTGAGTTTTCATGAAAAACATGAAATTGTCTGGGTGACCCCAGATTTTTGAAACATTAATGTATATTAAATCCCCCCCACCACCACCACCACCACCACTACCACCACCACCACCACCACTACCACCACCACCACCACCACTACCACCACCACTACCACCACCACCACCACCCCCCCGCCTCACCCCCCCGCCTCACTTTGGGGTTAGACAGTAGGGTGACCTAGAGGCTTATCAGTAAGACATATTGATATCCTTAAAGACACAGCAAGCAGCAAGAAATAAATCAATTCTTGATTAAAGCTGCTGACCTTATGTTACTGATGATTACCACCTGCCAAGCCACTGTAGGCTGCTTTAAAGGATTTGTGTATGTGACTCATAATGCTACAGCATCGATTGTCCCTTTTCCCTGTAGCAGACCTAAATCTGTTCCCTCCACTTGCATTTTCCACCTTGTGTGTATAATTGAGTATTCAGTGTCTATACAAAGTATTTACCCATCTTGGGACTTTCTGCATTTAACTGCTTTTCCACATAGAATCATGGTCAGTTAAATTTCACTATTTGCCAAGAATTTTGAAGCAAGACTTCTACAAAGCAATGCCAGTTAATTAAAAATACAAAGTGTTAACTAAGTGCTTGCATAAGTATTCAGCCCTTTTAAAACGAGTCACCTAATTTAACACAGGTGCAGCTAATTGGTGCAATAAATGTGTCTAAATGGATTGTAGTAGAGTGAAGACAAAGGAGCACTTCAAGCACCTCAGTGAAAAAGGTTATTGAAAAGCACAAGTTGCCTGTTGTTTACCGGTGAAACCTTGAGAGTGACAAGGAGAAAGCCGCTGTTAAAAACATCTCATATTAAATCTCGACTAAAGTTCACCAAAAGACGTGGGAGACTCTGAAGTCAGCTGGAAGAAGTTTCTTTGGTCTCATGAGAGCAAAATTGAGCTTTTTGGCCATGAGACTAGACAATATGTTTGGTGGACATCAAACACTGCACGTCATCACGAACACAGCATCGCTACCATAAAGCATGGTGGTGGCAGCATCATGATTTGTGGATGCTTTTCAGCAGCAGGCCCTGGAAAGCTTGTAAAAGTAAAATGAATGCAGAAAAGTATAGAGACATCCTGAAGGACAACATGATGCAGTCTGCAAGAGAACTGCAACTTGGGAGAAGATTTGTGTTCCAGCAAGACAATGACCTGAAGCACACTGTCACAGCTGCAGAGAAAAGGGGAATGTTCTGGAGGGTCCGAGTGGAAGCCCTAATCCAAGCTTAATCCAGCTGAGAATTTGTGGCTGGAAAGGCTGTTCACTCTTGATCCCTGTGCAACCTGACAGAGCTTGAGCAGTTTTAGAAAATAAAAGAAATTGCAGTGTCCAGGTGAGTGGGGCTGATTGAGGCCTATCCACACAGACATGAGGCTGCAAAGGTGGAATCTATTAAAAACTAACTTGAAGGGGGTTAATACTTATGCAATCTATCCTTTTATGTCTCTATTTTTAATTTATTGACATTACTTTGTAGAAATCAATTTTTTGCATTGTTTCTTTGACCTTTGACATTAAAGATTTTTTTTTTGTCTTTTGTAAATTTAAGAAAAGCCAGCTTAAACAGACTATGGTTCAATATGTAAAAGCCATAGAAGGCTAGATGTAGTGAAATGCCTTTGTATATTTAAACTGCTGCCTTTTTTCTTTCTTCTTTTTTTTTTTTACATTAAACAAATTATTGAAGATAGATATTGAAGAAGGTGGTAAAACTTACAAAAATTAAAAAGGGCTGTATATGAATGCTTTTTTTTCATTGTTATTAAAGATAAAAAACCTCAGTGAAGTGCTCAAGGTCTCCTGAGAGGATCCACTGCCTAGCTTTTGAAAAAAACTCCCTTTTCCTGCGCTCTAAAGGCTGACAGATTTATGTTAGACGTGGGACGCACAAACAGCAGGTTATGCACTTCAGAGGGATCTCTTGTTCCCGATACAAAGCTTGTGCATTTAAATATTTTATGGCCAAATTCTAAAAGGATGTTCCTTTTTGTTCATCCATTGTACCATGTACGTGACGTTAAACCCAGGTTTTACAAAACTTAGTAGTGCTATCAAGGGTCTAGTCATGGCGGCATTTCATCTGTACGATATAAGTGCACAGGTGTCTTATATCTGTCTATACTTCCTTGAAGGCACAAACACATAATACAGTGGCCTGTTATCCATCACAGCTTGCTGACAGAGCCTCCGAGGACAAGTTTTCAAAGTTGACAAGCAAAAGAAGCCATTTTCACCGCTGCCACAGCTTAACTTCAGGGGGTAAATGGAGCTTCAATGGGCTTTTGGTGTGTGTGTGTGTGTGTGTGTGTGTGTGTGTGTGTGTGTGTGTGTGTGTGTGTGTGTGTGTGTGTGTGTGTGTGTGTGTGTGTGTGTGTGTGTGTGTGTGTGTGTGTGTGTGTGTGTGTGTCAGTATATACAGTATATACAACAAACTGAGGAAGGTATTGATAGATTGACCCCATTCACTGGACAATGGAGTGTCTCTGCTCCAGGCAATGCCACCCCCCAGCCCCCCACTGTTTATCCACTTTCCTCTGAAACATTGTCTCCTCTTCTCTCTCTTCCACCACTCCTCAGAATCTTCTATGGGGTTTAAACCGACTCTGCCCTGGGGTGCACTTGTTGGTATTTGGAGGAGGCTTGCCTCTGGGCATAGCTTTAGAGGAGAAAGTGGCTGCATGATGTTTCCAGGTTGTCATAAAAGTTGCAGGTACAGACGCAGGAATGGCTTCCCTCTAGTTTCTTAGAGGAAGATTTTTAAATCTGTTCTGGCACAAGATACTGACAGAGACTGGAAGAAAACAGACAGAAAGGAGGACTTGGAAAAATGGTAGCAGGGTCGCAAACACAGGATCTAGCACTGCTACGACAGGTAAATAAAAATGCCATTATTCAAGGTAATTTCCACATGGGTCACCACACACATGCACATTTGACAGAGAACAAATCGCAACAGTAGAGTGTTTATATATAGAAAACGATGTGCAGTGTGGTGAAGGAAAGACAGAGACACAGCGATGTGTCAGTGCTTCATTTGTGACATTTCTGCGACACGGATGCACTTGGCTGGTCGTCTCATTTCATTGTGTGTTTTGGGTTATCGCTGACACTGACCTGTCAAGTTATAAGAGTCCAGTGTTCCACCTCGGTGCTGCTTCTACTGCTCCCCAGGGATCTCCGAGGGCCACAGCCTCCAAGCTCTCGGCTGTAGTCATCTTCACTGTATTTATACTGACTTACTGTAACGTCTGACATATGAGGATATTCAAGCACAGCACGCAGCCTGCAGGACTTGGGTCACTGGGCACGTCATTCTATTGCACATGTGATTCCTGGATGCTGACTTAAATGCTGCATTTAAAATTTACACAATGTCCAAGTGGGAGCTTCATTTCAACTGAAGATGTAGAAGACATGGCCCCGTGATTCATAAAAATCCTGTTTTTGCCAGATTCATTAGTGTTGTTTTGTGGAATTGCTTTTGAACATTGTAATCTTATCATCAAACCACCATTTTCCTGATTAAGGCTGCCTCTAAGTATTACTTTCATCGTCTTTCCATCTGAGAATTACTTTCATGATGAAGCAATTAGTTCTTTTATCTATAAAATGCCCGAACATAGTTAAAAATGTCTATCAGTGTTTCCCAAAGCCCAAGATGATGCCCTCCAATGTCTTGTTTTCACCACAGTCCTGAGGTGTTTAGTTTACTGCCACAGAGGATGAACAAAACAAGAAAATGGTCACATTTAAAAAGCTTGATTATGAGAATTTGGTCTCTTTTTTTGTTTTCTTTTAATGCTTTATTAGTTGACAGCTAATCAATTACTCAACTAACCATTGCAGCTCTAGTCCTGATAAGAGAGGTCTTGACATGAATGTTGATTTGCTTATGTGAGTTTCTTCAGTTATCACTTGCACTCAAAACCATGAGCATTGCTGCCTACAGACACAATAAACTACTTTACTGGTGATGTTTGCTGGGCTTTAATACATCTGTATATCCTCTCTTACATCCTGTATGCATGGAAAATATCGCCACTGACAGCCACCATTCAGGGCTGAAAAAATGTACTGAAAGAAAACATTGAATGTGCATCTCTATTTTCAGTTGATATTTACTTAAAATACTAGTAAAAGAGCTAAGCACAGAGATCCTTGTAGTGAACACACACATACAGTGACATCTATTTTGAAAGTTAGTTTATTTTTGTCTAATCACTTAATTTCATAATTATATTGTATATGTATTTTCAGTTAATATTTACTTAAAATGTGCTGTAGAATAAAACATCAGACCAAATAAAGAGCAAAGCACAGAGATCCTTGAACTGAAGACACAAATACAACAACATCTATATGAAAAGTTAGTTTATTTTTTGCCTTATCAGTTAATTTTAAAATTATATATGATAATAGAATATACTTAAAAATGTTAGACTGTGAAATAATTACAACCATATAAATATTTCAGACTTAAAGTGAACACACCATTATTCGGTTGGACTTTTCAACTCTCCTCCTGGCCTCCTGTCGCTGACTTTTGGTGTTTCTATTCAGGATAGGAATTGACTGTTACTAATGCTTTCTTGACGTTCCTACTGGTCTGAAAAAGGCTCACCAAGTGTGAGGGCAGAATTGTAATTGGTACTTCCACAATGCACCTGTATCAAATCCGATGGTTTGCAGCAATGTCTGTACCTGCAGTGGTGCAAACATCCATAGCTGAGATTAACCTGCGGCAGCAGTCTAATATAAAAAGGGTCAAGCGTGTTTTAAAGCGTAAATTTAGTAGGTCTGCGTCATATCTCCGGTATGAAAGGGCATGCGAACAAGGCCAGAGGCCTGAGCTGCAATTGCACTGACCTTCTCAACCTCAGGTGTGAAGAAAGGTGGAGAGTTTAGCTGTTGGCAAACAACAGACGCTGATTGAAGTCAAGGAGCAAGGCTTTCTTTTTCCCGCTACCTTCCTCCTTCGCTCTGCCTACGTTTTTTTTTTTTTTAATTCTTCCTCACTCTGCTCCTCTTTTTACCGTGACACTGCATTTCATTCAAGTTTTAAATACCTTCCTTTATTTTCCTCTTAGGTTGTCAGTTTGACCTTGTGTTCTATTGGTCCGTTTAAAAAATTAAACAATAAAAAAAACCTTTAACAGAACATACAGTATAAAATCCTCTTTTGCCTTAAGTGTTGGCAGCTGAATTGCATTGTGGGTTATATAGCCAAACATAAATAAGGCAGCTGCTTTTGTGCAGGGGTCACTCAATCCTATGGCGCAGCCTTCAACTGATCACATATCAACCCGCCCAAACTCTAACTGGAATTTTTGCAGCAACCTTTAGACAATAACAACACTACAGACTAACTGCATGGTGCAAAGCGTAAGATAGATCTCATAAAGTACGATCTCAGTCTGTATCAGAATATACAATGTCAGTTTTTAGGCATGTCCAATAGCTCTCTGTTAAATCATAGTGTTGTCATATAAGTACAAAGACAAACTAATATGCACGGTGACTTTGAGATGAAGATGTTTTTAGCAGTACAGTTAGCTCCCTACTTCCTTCTGCATCATTCTTTGTCTTATTCCAGTTGTTTGGCTTGTTAGCATGGGCTCTAGCAGCAGTCTGTGATTTAATAGTTTACTTTCACTTTCCTGACTGTGTCATAATTTTGCCCCAGCCCGCCTTTGGTGGAGGAAGCTCTTAATCAGTTGTCAGTGGGACTTGTCTCACGGATCACAGAGTTTAATAGAGAGAGCCTTTAGATGGCCACCAACCATCATCAAAGGACTGTGGAATAAAGTGCTTTTTGGTAGGAGGACGGTCTATGACAGGGAGCACACAAGTTGTTATAGAGATTTGAAACAAAGAAAATCTTATCAAGACACTTCTTGTTATTTGCCACCCCTCTTTTAAAGTGATGCTAGTCTTTTTTATTGATTTATCATATTTTGATTTTTAAATTATGTCAAATGTCTAAAATTGTCACCAGTAGGCTTATTTCTCAGGTAAAAAAAATATTAATTCTGGTATAATTAGAAAGCAGAGCTGCTTCTAATGACGATTTCAATAGTCGAATAGTATATCAATTAGTGAAACAAAAAATCTGCTGTTCAGATTTTAATTTGCACTATTACTCAGTGGCTTTTCTTTACCTGTCAGCTTTTAAATTTAGCTTGAGTTTGTTTTAGACGTGTTCACTAACAATACAGACAGCATAGATGCTGGTCGTGCACTTCTGTAGTATTCGCATATGTGTGTTTGTGTGAACTGCTGCTGTATCATCACAATTTCTGATAACCAGCTTTATAATATTATGTTGAAAAGTTGTTCAGTCAAGCAACCGGGAGCTGAAAGTACACGTAGCATGCTGCCATGTGCACCTGAATGGCAGGCACACAGAGATTGCCAGTAAAAGCTTAATTTAATTTGTCCACAGATGCAGTGGCCAATCGGCTACAACACTGCAGCCAAGTGTCATTTGGGAAGTGCAGCCAGTAACAGACTAATGGTGGCATTAAAGTAGGATCAGATAGCTTCTGTAAAAACTTAGCAGAACGTGTGTAGTGAGGATGGTGGCACCACAAATGTTGCATTGCAACTCAACTATTATATCTGTTTCTAACCATACTGTACCACTGTAGATGTAGCCTAAAGACTTCTTCCTTGTGGTTCGGCCCAACAGGGGTCAACTTTGACTGGCATGGGATTGCAATACACTTGTGGAAGCCTTGGTTATTACCAAGGAATGGCAGAGTTATGTGACGATCGGCAGACGTTTGTCTGTCTGTCTGTCTGTCTGTTAGCAACATTACTCAAAAACAAACCAACAGATTTGGATGAAATTTTCAGGGAAGGTCAGAAATGATACAAGGACCAACTGATTAGATTTTGACAGCGATGCAGCAGCTGCCTGCTGACGATCGCATGATTGCAATCCTTCAAATTGACTGCTGTGGACTTACCAGGACTTATCCGTTGGAAATGATACAAGGAACAATTGATTAAATTGTGGGGGTGTTTCCGAGTTCCATCAATTCCCGCCGTCTGCTACATATTTAGGTGACACGATTCGGTGTCCATACATAACATACACATGCATAACACATGCCTGTGCTCAGCGCAAGGTCATTTTGTTTGTGGGTACATCTATATTAAATGGCCACATTCTACGGTGCCATGATTTCTGCCAAGAATTTTTTCAAGATTTCAGCCATCGTAAGTCATGCGACTGAGCAGCCTTGGCACAGTACTGCACTCTTTGAGTGCTTTTCTTGTTATTGTTGCTTCATCCAGTTCTCCTGTGCTGAGATCAGCATTGAACTCAGTACATATGTCCCCAGATTGTGAGAGGGTGGTATGTGCTTTTCAGAAAATTCAGAGTTCAGAATAACAATTGCAGTGTTTTCACACACTAACTAACAATTAAGCCCATTGGTGACCAGTTTGGATATCAGTGTTTTCATTATTAATTGCACTACTACTGGAAAGCAGTTCACACTTTGTCATATGCAACAGTGCACAGCGGTTTGCTTGTTTTCTTGGCAACTCTTGGTAATTGTCAGTTTCTTGTCCACTCTAATCTCTCTTCCCATGCCCGTCTCTGCTTTGATGTTGTTTTGTCCCACCTTTAATTCTTTTGTCTGTTCCACTCAGGCAGCAGCAGTCTGACAGGAGCAGGAAAGAGATCAACTATAACTGAGCCCGACCCCTCATACAGCTCCACAATGCTCCCATGTCTGTCATCTGCCACTCACATCACAGCCCTCCACAAAAAAGATAAAGAAATTGCTCAGCTCTCAAACAGGGAACAATCTCACTTTCCTATGTGCAACCAATCTCTTTTTCATGGGCTCTGGTTTATTCCCTTTTTTTTTCTGTCCTCTTCCTGTCTCACTGCCCCTGTCTTCACTCCACATCCCCCCTTCTAGCTTCCGTTTTTTTTTTGTCATTTTGAATTGGAACTCTGATGGGAACAAAATAATCAGGCTGCCAAGTTGGCTAGATATAGGCTGCATGGGGTGCTTTGATCTGGACTTTCTTGTACAGGCATGCACACACAAGTCGTCACACACACTCGTACAAGGCACAAGCTGGAGGTCAATTCAGCTGAAGCAGTGTTCGGGATAGAGATGTACAGTGTTTTGGCAGCCACACAGGTGATTGGACTGCAGAGAAGTAAGATGTATGCCAGTCACAGATCACAAAATGACTGTGTGCTTATACTACTTCACCACTTCTGTAAGCTACTACGCAGTTAGTTTCCGAGCTCCACTGATGCACACTGTCATTTAGCTTTCACAGCAATACTTAAAACCCAGCTCTAGATGTAAATGGTGCTATAATACGGTCAGATTAATTGATTTTATGCATGGCTATGTGAAGCGGCGAGAGGCTGAAGGCTAAAAGAGAACCTTCAAGTTGTGCGTGTGCTTCTGCAGTTAAGAATGTGTGACTTTGAATGCGTGTAGTCAATTCTATACAACCCCAGGAGCCCTTGTGTATATGTATTCCAAGTGAACTTCTGTTTATAAATAGGAATCGGAATCAGAAATAAAGGTTTCAAGGTCTGAAAATTCAAGGCCTTAGTGAGGGTTTGCTTCGGACGGATTATTTGCATAACTAATATGCAAATCTACGTAATCCTAAGAGTCAACTCAGTTAATATGGTTCTTGTTTGCCTTTTATGTAACCTGGTTATTGTTGTTTATGTAAGCATGGCAGCTGCGTATGTGTGTAGTCATGAGTGAACCCAGCCTCGGTACAGATGCTGCATTCAATTGTTTTCAGGTGCTTAATGTTCCAGCTGTTCTTAGACTAAACAACGACAAATTCCCATGGATTGCGTGGCCTGATTGTGAGCTCTGCAGGCCCGGCCTAGTTTGAAAGAGCTGTGGTGGATGATGCATTTATTAACTATTCATTGCTTTTACATGGACGACGTGGTAGGTAGCATGGAGGCTTAAATCTCACACCATGTAAATAAAACAAGGACTTTTTTTTTCATTTTTTTGTTGATTTCCTTTTTTGCAGGCTTGTCTTTTGTCGATGCTTTCATCAATATTTCTGTTTATTTTTTTCTCTTTTCTCTGGGTATGCCTAACTCCAAAGACTTTGTTTTTGAACACTGTTCCCTTTTATGTCAACGACACCCATGTAGGCAGAAATACATGCATATTCCATTAAATCCAACTGAGTACCAACCATAAATTAGATCCCTTTAGATAAACATAAATATGGCTTTATAGTTTACCATAAACATCCCTGAAATGCCCGGCAGGAATACCGATTAACCTATGATTCCGAGCTAAAGCGCTTCAGTAATAGCCAGCCATCACAGAGAACCATTCAAATGACAAATGTCCAGCGCTGGATAATTGATGTATGGAGGACAGCATCAGCCTGCCAGGCCCCTTCCTCCGCACCATCTCCCCAATGCCCTGCTGGGGTCGTTTAGTATTTATTCGCCTGACCTGGCTCCTTTATGACTCTGCTCTGCTTAATGGGCCAAAAGAGAGCCGCAGCTCACAGTTTACCTCCTCTCATAAGATGATGCATGACATCAGTCTGCTTGGATGCTGTCAAGTTCAGACTGAGGATTTCGAAACCCAGGATTAGCAAGTTAGGCAGATTCATTTAAAAGCCGCACTGACTCACGGTCCACACGTAGGCATTTCCACTTATTTTTCCATATTAGAACTCTCCTCAGAACTGTGTAGGTGTGTCCGGATTAATCCTGATTGATATGTGATTTACCCTGCTGTTAGCTGCACCAATTTTCATGACCTCATGGACTTTGGGGACTCATATGTACTTTTTCATACAGTAAAAATCTGCATTATTAATGACTGTGGCATAGTTTTAAATATATTAAGGTTATATTTTAAAAATTTAAATCACTATTACCAGGATATAGAATACAGTCTTTTTCCTCAGTTGTCTCATTTTTCCTTATCTATTTTTCAAGTACCTCCAAGCAATGTAACCATCAGTATCTAACGCATTGCATCCACTGTCGCTGCTTTTAAGCTGGTGTAGGGCTTATGGTTAAATGAAGACATACACTCAAATGTCTTTTCTTTCTCTCACCAGAAATAAATCATCTTCTTGTTTGTAGATGACTGAATTCTGACCGGCTTCTCCTAAACACATCCTTTGGAGAAATGAGTTGCGAAAGAAGAAATCGACCCAAGACAAATTGTCCTGTCCTGTTTGAGAGTAGCAGGAGAGCCACAAGAAAAAACAAGTGTTTTTTCGCTGTGCTCTTCTCAGAGTTTTCTCCTTAACAACCTTTTGGAGCAATAAATAAGCAAATAAGGGAAAAATCCCCATTGACATTCAAAGAAAGGCAAAGTACTCTCTGGTAGGTCGCCAGTCCATCACAGAGCTTAACACAAAAAGACAGACAACTCACTCTCACACCTATGGACAACTTAGAATCACCAGTTAATCTGGCTGGCAGACCATGTAAATACCACAGAGAAAGGTCCTAAATTTGAGGGACCGTGTTAACCTTTGCACCGCTATCCCATCCAGTAAATCTGGCTTAATGCAAAAAAAAGTTTATCATGAATTTTAAACAAATTTGAATGAACCTTATATCCATACTGAAGTGCACTGAAAAGGACAATAAAGAGTGTGTGCTGACTATATCAGCAGTGTTTACTCAACTGTGCTATACACCAAGACATAAAGATTATCACCCCCACAGCTTGTGAACAAGATCCCACCATGCTTGCGCTCGTATGATCCACCTATGGACATGAGTGTTTAGTTATGAAAAACATGAGATTATGGATACAGGCGGCCAAATCGAGTAATTCGCACATCTGATATTGATGCTTCCTGGTCTGAGGGTTAAATATCTCATCTGGACTGGGAACACAACGGGATCCTCCAGGAGGAGGTGAAAAAGCTATTTAGCTTTTTGCCATTGTGACTCTGCCCTAGATAAGCATAAGAAAAAGGCTGCATGGATAGATAGATGGAATGACCCTGTCAGCTACATTTTCATACAAGAAAAGCACTCAGTACTCAGTACTCTACCAAGGCTCAGTTGTTGTATTATTTCTGATGGCTGAAATCTTGAAAAAATTTGTGGCAGAAATCACTGCACTATACAATGTGGCTATTTAATATAGATGTACCCACAAACAAAATGTCATTGCGCTGATCACAGGAGTGTGTTATGCATGTGTACGTTATGTATACCGAATAGCGTGACCTAAATATGTAGCGGGCGGCGGGAATTGATTGATTGTTTCTTGTATCATTTCCGATGGATAAGTCCCGATAAGTCCGCAATTCCGAAGAGAATTTTCACATCTTTCAACCGTACAGCTTGCAACTTGGTACATTCAGTACATACAGTGTTTTGGTGCATTGGAACTGGTATCAGCAGCATCTTCAGCACCACTCCTGAAAGCTAACTGAACACAAACTACCCATTATCCAGAAACAAAAAAACAGGAAGATAAGGTTAATAGGTGGTGGTGGAGATGAAACAGAGCTGAAAAGGCAGTAATTACTTGAATGAAAAGATCACTGAGACCTTGTTTCTGCTGCTCGCATGGCTGGAGAAAACAACTTATTTTAAAAAATAGAATATTCTCTAATGACTAATGCAGCTACATAATATGACATTTTGGCCCCATATAAAGTCCCTCCTACTGTTTACTGCAGTCTGTACAAACAATCAATATGTATTCAATGCCAAGGCCGAGCAGCAGCCTTGGGCTGACAGATGAAAACAACATGGAATTGGCAAAATCTGCAGTTCTTCCAATGACCTCCAAAAGTGGATTATTCAACATAGACCCCATGTTTAAATGTCCAACTTTACAGTGTCGTAGTTTCTCTGATGTTTGTGATGTGCAGGTTAGGAAGAAACGTCCGTTGACACTGACTTACTCAATAATATGTTTATTATAAGGAAGAACAGCATCAGTCAGACAAAGACAGTCTGGGAGAATTCAGCCAAACGAAGCTCTCCGAACCCCAACTGGAGGTCCCTTTTATATGCTCTAAACAAGGAGGGCAAATATGCAGTCACAACAAGTAGTTTCAGCTAAAAGACCAAAATAGCAAACAGAGGCCCCTGTCAATCTTTCTCCTAAACCCAAGAGCCCCATCACTCAAACTCTTGGACATAGGTACCCTAATAAGGGTCCCTTCTAAAAGGAGAACGCATTCCATTGTAATAGACCATACCTCCCAGATTCCATATGATAAGTAACACATCAGATACTACAACAGCAGAAATAAACATGTTTCCAACCTGGTAAACAATTACATTTTAGTCTCTGTAGCTAATTTCTGTCTTCGTAGCAATTGTCCAGAAAATAATTTTTTCATGTAACACACCTGTTCAAAATTAATTAAGGACTAAGATTATGCCTAATTTAGGACATGGCTGCTTTGATTGGCAGGTGGTTGTCAAGTCTGCATGACCCACCCTAAATTCACTGTTGCCCCACTTTTTTTGCTCAGGCGGAAGCTACCACGCTTAGCACCAAAACTGCACTGCAGGAAACCTGTGGGTAACGTCCCAGAGGGTTCGTCCATCTTCATAAACAGACTGGCCAGGATATTAAACAGAAACAGCCACAGAAACATAAAACCCCTCGTTTCTATTTGTAACACAAACAGAAAATTGTCTTAGAATCCAACATAAAAATGTCTGATTAGTTAAAAAATACAGCATACTAGCACCCACTTCACCCCATCCCACCGCTATCCTCCTCTGACTCCTAGAGAAAGTGCTGCCACGAGGCCTACAGTCACTGTGATGTATTTATCTCTGCCACTCTACTCATGACTGATGCTTTTCCATTAGCATGCGGGGAGACAGGGGAGGATTTTAAATCTGCACTGCCGGCTTGCGTCGCCCACACCTGAATAAATTCGCCATCTCTTCCCCCATATCTCTTTTACTACCTGCTGATCATGTCCCGTCCATCTATTCACCGTCATGACCGTCCTCTCTGCTATCTCTCTACCAGCCCTATTGCAGCCATCGCTCTCCCCTCTCCTCCATCCCTCTCTCCCTCCTTGTAGCCCAAATCGTACCTGTTCAGCGTCTCGATAATCCCTTAAGTTCTATTCTTAAATGGCTGACTAGTCCGGCATAGTCCCCTAAAAGACTTAGCATTATTGAATAAAACGTGGTAAACGCCACCGCTGGGGAAAATTAATGCCACATCATATCAGTCTCACCCTTCATCTCCTCCCGTGTGGTTGGCTCAGCTATTGTCTTTATTGAAGGATTGGAGCTGAAGACTGATATTCCCTATTTCTATTCGAGTGCTGGTGGGGCCGGCCCAGTGTAGTCAAACGCAATACAGAGCTGTCACTTTTGATCAACATGATAGAGACGGTTAAGGGCTTTTTTTTTTTTTTCTTGCCCAGTCTCCTTCTTCAAATGACACTTTATGGAAAGTCATTTCCATTCATTTTCTGTTTGCCAGGTGGGGAGTGAGACTTTACAGGAGCGCGTAAAGCAAACAGAAAGAACAGGAACATCCATTTTAAAGAGCCCTGTTGAAAGGATGCTAAATAAAAATTAATCATTGCCCCCTGAAGGTGCAGGCATACAAAGCTTTAATGATTCACCCTTAACGAAAGCACTTCATGCAGAGCAAGCCTTTCTTGCGGTACATCCTCCCCACACAAAGCATTTGAATTCATTTAATAGCTGTATTAGCTTTTCTGAGTTTATATAATGATGAGTTTTTTTGTGAAAAGGACAATGAGCCTGAGAAGGATTCTTAATAAATCTTACCAAAAAAATGAGAGAAAATCACTCACTGAAATGATTTCAACTAAAACCTAAAGCTTCTTTCATGTTTCTAAGCTGATGTTAAAAGGTGAATTTATAACAGAGACAGAAACTGTGCAAATAATATAGCAGAAGACAGTTTTCATTACTTCATTCTCTGGGGTTATAAGCCACAAGTGAGCTCCCAACCAACACAGTTTCCGTCATTTTTTATTTGGCAGACTATTGCTCTGTATATCTCTATAGAAAGGATAAGACAGAAAGTACAGGACAAAAGAGAAAAGCATTAAAATGCCCAGTGAAACCAATCAAATCACTTCCCAGGTCAGAACAGACTGAAAACTAAACACCTTTTCTATGGTACATAGCAACATTGCCAATTGAACAGAAAACGAAAAGATTTGCGCTGACCTACTCTGCCTCTGTCTGCTTTCAATCTCTGTGTTAATTTATCCACTACTGAAGAATCCTGCAGAATTGTATGAACCCAGTTTGGTCTTATTAGTGAAATAAATGAGGCCCCAATCACCAGTAACTATGGGAACAAGCCCACATGTTACAGCAGGCAACACAGCAGCAGAGTCTAAGCAGCTCATCAATGAGAGGAGGAAAGGATCTGTGAAAGGCTTGGAGATTGATTAAGTATCAAGATGTATCACCCAGCTGAGATTAGCATTTTCTCTATGTATCACCTTAGGTCACAGTCATTTATTAGTCATTTTCAGCGGTGTCATTTTTATGTTAATACAGCCATTAACAATTTACTCTATGTCTAGATCCAGAGTGCCTGCATAATCGATCATGCACGGACTGTTTATTGCCAGTCTATTAAATTAGTTGTGCACGAGTATCGTTTCTAAAATTGGCATTTTCTGTTTTATTGCCAGATTATTGATCACTCTTTGCACATTCCGTTCTATCCTGCTTTAGCAGAAAATAACTGTATGCTCAGATAGAGGCTGAAATTCTTACATTATGGTATTTTACAATCCATGGTAAGCTGTAAAATTACACAGAAAATTGGGCATTTAGCCACTCAACCAAATTTCAGTGATTAAAAAAAATGACAAGTATAAAAATAAACAGTTTAAGGGTTGCCTTAAAGCACTGGAGGCCTGTTCACCAAATGTGCTGATTGACAGCTCTCACACCAGCCAAAATGAGATCAGTCAGCTCAACCCCAATCACTAGTAGAGGAATATCCGTGAACCAAAGTTGTCTCCAAAGACAGTTTCTTAAACTTCAGAGTCAAGTGGTTCAACCCTTTCTCCTAATATTTACATTTCTATACAAGTGAACTGCATTCTCAGTTACACTTCGGGAATCAGATTACCTACAAATATGGCTCCAATCAACATATCTGCCATGTATTGTACTGCTCTGCCGTCGTTACTTTACAGCTAAGCAAACATACGTTAGAAAGGCAGGGCTCATCGCCATGGCAACCCAGAAAATGGAGGAGAAGCTTCAACATGTTGTAGAAGGGTCAAGTTTAACCAAAACCATGCCATTTTCCAAAACTAATCAAGCAGTTTTTGTGTCTAAACCTGGCCAAAAACCAAACCAAAACAGCAAGTTAGAACCAAACTTCATTCTACGAATAATGATCCCACATGGGAAGTTCAGTGGTGGACTTACGATTCCATCTGTCCTCCAAGCTCCTAATGTGGATTCCATAGCAATTCAAGTTTAAAATATTTCCTGCTATGTCATTCTCTTACCTTTCAGGGAGATAATATGTTTATTTCATACCTTTTTTGAGAGGAATTGTAGTTTAGAAGGCTAGCTTTTGAGAGACAGGGTTGGCTGGTCAATGCAGTGGCAGGTATTGGTGATCATCAGTGTTGGTCCTCACAAAACCAAGATGGAATTGGCAAGATGTGACCAAGATGTTCTGCAAATTCCAAAGTTGAGAGAAGATGCATTTGCTAGCAAACCGTTGGCTGTAGTGACTGTAATATCTTGCGATCAAGTGGGAGAACCAACACTGCTTTCATAGTAGGGGAAGGGTTAATGCTAAGTATAGCTCCAGTGCACCACTGACACGATTTCTGTTTCGCCTGAGAGTTTAGACTAACGCCACAGTTCAGCACTCCATAGTTCAAGCACTTCACATGTTTTCAGCAATTATTTTCTGACACGTATAATGTGGTTAGAAACCAATTTCTGTATTTTCACTTTACATACTTTAAACATCTCCTTGTGTACTAGATTCCCCCATTAGTGTTATAAAAAACATTTTCAGTACTGATTAATTCCCTTTTTTCCCTGCTGTTGCACCAGCATTATTATGACTCCCTGTAAAGCAGCTACATTACAGCCAGTGATTTGCTTTGTGATATTAGCCTTCTGGGACGGCGTGTTAGCCAGCGTGTGGTCTATCTAGAACTCAGACCTGTCAGAGCCAAATGGCCTCGTATTATTGTGAATCAGTGCTTCATCAGCAGAAATAAACAAGGAAATACTTTCAGTGCAAACACTAACAACCTTTATCAGGCATCACATCTTTAATCTCTTTCTCTCCCTCATTCTTTCTTTCTCTCTTTTCTATTTCTTTCTTTCTTTCTTTCTTTCTTTCTTTGTGACTACACAGTGATCTCCAGTAATTGACTTTGTGTGTATTCCTTTGAATCTTTTTGTATGAGGAAGCTTACACTCTTGCAAGTAAATCTGAACTCATCAGTTCACGCAGGCTGACTTGAATGAGCGCATTCAGATGGAGGCAAAAGCTGTATACTGTTCCTTCAATTTTACGCCGCTGTTGTTGAACATTTCACCCACCGAACTGGTAAACTGTGCAATTTGAAATTATCACAGCTTAAACAGTCACAATTTATTTCTCTCTCGCAGCAATGCGACACAATGTAATAATAATAATAAGATGAAGAAAATCATTAGAACAATAATAAGAGTTCCCTTCCGAAGCAAAGCTGATGCCTTAGTGTTTTGCAAATCCAAACAGTTATCCTTTCTTTGTGTACTGTCCTTGGATTGCAGCAACCTGACCAACTAAAATGATGGCTCTCATAGTCAAAATGACAATCAAGCAATGGTTGGAAATAGCTTTAAATTGTTTTGTCCCCTGTATACAGACACTTTGATTGCAGGGTAAATAATGCGAGATCTTGAGAGGGTAATGGCTCACGTGCTGATGAGTGCTGTTTCTGTGTATGTGTCCTTGGTTAACAACATTCTCTACCCCCATGCAAAGAAGCATTAACACAGAATAGGTCACAAAAGCCAAGTGACAGAAAAAGACATAGATAGAAATCAGCCCAAAGCAAAGTTTGAGCAACTCAGACAATACATTTGAGATACATCACTGTTTGGCTGTGGGACAAGAATTTTTTTTTTGTCTCTACACTGAAGATGACACCTGTTGGATCATTTTTAGCAGATAAGTGTTTGAGGCATTTTTTGTTTTTGTTACTTTTTGCCATTGAGAATGATGGTGGAGAATGGAAGAAAAGGCAGCCAAGCTCACATTTTATGGATACCAATCACAGCCACCCACTCTTTTCTGTGTGAATCGATGTACATAAATACACAAGGTGATGAATGCTGTTGATTTCAAATAGGGACCGCCTCTTGTATTCTATTCATAGGAATTTGTGAGGAAAAAAAGGTGCATCTGTGACAACAAACTAACTAAGTAGCATTTCTTTTCTACAAGACGGTACGGTTAATTCCCCTTCAAGCTGCACCCTGGAAACATCCATATGAGATGAGCTGTGGAAATGTCCCCATTTGAGCTGTATTCACAAATCTCTTTGTTCCTCTCCACTGGGTTCCAGCCTAGCCCAGCATTGCTATGAATAGAAAATCTGATGGTGATGCAGAGTACCATTTTGCACGTGTGTGTGTTTGTGCATGTGGGTTCATGATACAGTACTTGTCCAACGGTGTTTTGACCACTTCTTCTTGATTATGATGTCAGGAAAGCAAAACAAAAGCCGTCCTACATGTGTTGAGTCAAAAACAGAAACAAGGGTACGTCTTTGGAGAAAAAAAGAAAAGAAAAATCCACATTACGACACAAAATTTGTCTTAATGTAGCAAACATTTTTGATAATCTCTCAATTGCTTTAGTTACACAACAATGTCAAGTGTCTCCTTTTATCCCATTTCTCACTCAAATGGAATGATCTGCTCCTTACATAATTTAAAATTGTCATTCTTTTGGCAGCACATTCACGGCTAAATAGAAAGCATTTCTGCTTCTGTTTTTTTTTTCTTTTTTTTCAGTCTTCTGTCGCAGGCAAACAGATCCACTCCTACAATTGTCAGCCCTGCTGTCTACACTGTCTGTGAAACAGCTTAGAATGTACTCACACTATACTCATGTTTCAAGTATGTTTTTCCTGTGTTTCAAAGGCGTAACGGTAGTGATTCCCAAAACACAGGGGACTTACAGCAGAATACTGTAACATGATGCGTAGACACAGCTGGAGCTCTGGAAGTGTTAGCATGACTCTGCTGTGCAGTACATAAACAATTCAGCTCTTTATATATGACCCACACTGACCCTCATAAATAAATAAACTAATAGGTCACCTCTGAACAGGACAAACCAAACCAAACGCTCATTAGTAAAGCTTCACAGTTCGTATTACACGCACCAGTTTTCTTATAATAAATTAGAATTCTCTTGAACATAAATGCTTTCATATTATCTTTTCATTTTAATTTCATTTTAGATTATATCACATCACATCTTATTTCTTGTCATGCATTTTCATGCATAATCTCAACGATCAAGGATATAAGTATACAATAGATTTCACATTCCCATAACCCATAAACTATTACTGTTCACCAGGTTGTCACTTGTGCAGAATAATTCATTTACATTTCCTGCTGGTGTGGGAAATACAGTTTAAAAAAAAAAAAAAAAACATTGTCAGAAAGCTTCCAAACAGCTTTAACAACCACTCACAATGTAATTTCCCAACTTATTTCATAACAAGGAATGATCTATAACATTGAAGACTCAAAATCAAGTAAAACAATACTCACTTATTCCCCATTATCTAGCCAAATTTGCAGGTTATTTGTCACAAGCTATTGGGATGACTGTTTTACCAGAATATGGTGCAGCTGAATTATTAGATAAGATGAAATTACTTTTTCTATCTACCATGCCTGTGGTCATTTACATTTTTTAGTGCTCAGTATTTGTATCATAACAAACAGCAACAGCAATTAAGTTTGCAAAAATATAAACCATTTATGTCTACATCTACACCCAGTGTTCTGTCTGTAGCTGTGCAGCAGATGCTCCACCTCTGCAGTTATTACTTTTTTCCAAACTTAGAGTAAACTTGTTTTTCATTTTAAAAATATCTTAAATCAATATTGCAGAGAGTCTCTTACTTATTTGGTGCGTATTCCTCCTCAGTTTTCTCACTTTGTAATGAAAATGTCATTAAAATATACAGGTATTTGTACAGGTTTAGTCAAAAATGTTCCAACCAAATCAAGGTAAGTTGATGTATCACTTGCCTTTTCTTTTTATTTCATTTTTATTCCTTACTTAATGTCTTATTTTCTTTAAATTTTTTTTTAAAAAGTGCTATTCAGACTCATAACTTGATCTTGACATAACTTGATAATGGGTGCATTTTTTATTGATTTTTTTTTTTCAATCATCCATTTGTTTCACAATTATTTTTATCCTAGGTGGTATCAATGTCCTTACTGTCTGTTTTATAACTGGAGTATATCTTTCAATTGCATTCATTAATGAAAACTGTAATACTTCATACAAAACATCTAGTTTATCTTTTTTTTAGTCCCTGCATCTCTCCGTCCCCCAGTTGTCCATCATTGCTAATAATTTAATGAAGACGCACAATTGTGAAAATATTTGATGGATAATGATGATCAGACAAAACTTTTTAAGGCATCATCTTGGACTCTGATAACTTGTGATATACATTTTCCTTTTATATAGATTTTTTATGTGAATTTGATCAATCGAATCCATTCTAAGTCCAGCAGGTAACAGTGCAGCTACTGAAACCACTAATCACCTTGATGGATGTTCCATGTCAAATGCATAACAAGAATCGCATTTACAGCCATTGTCTGCATGGGGAAATGGATGGTAATCAAGATAAAGACATTTGTTCTTTTTCTCTTTATGTTGTTGTAGCATCATGGATTCATGATGTTACTTTGGTTGACTTGGCTTGTGAGCATTGTAAGGTTCACTAATCTAATGACACAGAAGTACATGCCCCTGACTGCAGTGCCAATAGAGGTCATGTACTTACATAGATCAAGATAAGGAGGCTTTGATAGTGTGAATGGGTGTGTACACTTGTCGCTGTATCTGAGTGCATGTGTCTTTTTGTGTATGTTGGTGTGTGTGTATCTTTTATTGATGTGCCCTGGTCTTTGTGCAGAGGAGGAGGTATGGAGGCTACTGCTAAATCATTATGTTAATGTAATTACTTTGTGAGATCATCAGGCCATTGTTTTAATTGGGGCTTGCACATTAAGGCAATTCATCTGGAGAGTAAAATAGTAATAGACTGCTTTTGCTGTTGGCTTTTCTGCAGATCCGGTTAAAATGCTAGTTAAACAAATGGGCTTGGTCTTTATGTTGCAGTTTAGGTCCTGCCTGAACTAAAGAGTGAGATCCACATTACAGTTTTGCACCACAGGAGAGATCACGCATGACGCAAAACCGTAGTTTCCCCACATTAGAACTAACATAGTGCTGTATCAAGAAAAAACTTCTCCTCAGAGATCAGTGAATCAGTTGAACCCTGTCCTCAGTGCTCCTACATCCACATTCAATTACAGCTCTTGGCGACACAACAGAAAACACTCTCACCGGATGATAAGGCCAAACCCAGTGTCTTTGAAAGGCCAAGATAAGACCTGAATAGAGATTAGAGGTGGCCAAGGTTAATGTGAAGAGTCAGGATCTACTCATGCTAGGCAAGCGGATAATTGAGCTCTCGTGGACTGGCGATAAAGCAACTTTTAATCTCTCTCAACTCCTCCTTAATGCGATCTGAAAATCCCTGCGCGTTGTCAAAAGAAGTTGAGCTCTCCGTGCAGAAAGAAAAGGTAACTAGATTTGAGGATCGCCTTCAACCCTGACCAACCTCTCGTGGCACCCGTTCTTTCAAGGTCAGCGCTGTAACAAGCATCTTGAGGGGCAAGAGGAGGCGATGTGGCCGGCAAACTACGCACGAATAGCTGTTTAAAATTTTACGATGCAATCTGGGAATCCTTGCTCAGGACTTGCAACAGCCATTTGGCGCACGTCGGCCCATCTTAATTGAGAAGAAATTCATCCACTCTGACATTCACAGTGAACTTCGAGATTAAAGTTTAATGATAAACTAATGCTTCTATCAGATTAATCAAATGATAGGAGATTAAATTTGGATGCTTCCTGGTTGTGGTTTTGATGGCATAATTACTTTTTTCTCCCCGTAGAGAACATCAAAGACACGGCATCCACTTTTTTGGCACTTGAAGAAAATAAATTAAATAATGTGGATGGGGCTGCAGCAGATAGAGGTCACACATTCTGAGCATTTATTCTGAAAGCACAAAGTAACAGCAAAAACAATCATGGCAAAGAGAAACAAAGTTACTTCAACAATATACTTTATTGTAAATGTTTCAATTATGAGCATGTTTTCGTCTGTGAAGACCTGAACTGTAAAAACTTAAATGGCTCCTGCCAAGAAGCTGCCAAGTTTAAGCACCGAGCCCATATTTTAGCTGCTGTTTAACAGTTATACACTTCTGGTTCTCAGCAAGTCTATTTAAGTGGCAAATAATACATCATGTTGCCACAGCTCTTGCTTTGCCAAATTGCAAAATATGTTAATTAAAGTGTATATGTTATTAAAATAAGCCCTCTTTAGACTGGCTTTATCAATCTGTTAAAACGACAGCATTTTGTCATTCAGACGTAGATCATTTTTACATTAATGATTCTCACAGCTTTATTCAGACCTACAGAGAGCCACAGTACACATACATTTGTTATACTAGTGAGATTGCACAGTACGTCAAGTATGTATAATGCATAATAATCACTAATAAACAAGTGTCTTAATCTAAATGGATAACAAACTTTTCAAACTGTCCAAGTAACTAATAGCTTAGCTTATTTGTGATTTCCTAAACAGTAAAAACGTCGTTCACGTGTGATTAAAATCTAACTGCTACCTCACAGTGAAAAGTAAAATAAAAATATCCCGACAGCAGGGATGGAGCTCAAGACTCTGACGTGATTCACTGTCATGGAAATACTGCCATGACTCATATTACCTTAAATAAGAAAACAAACACACTGCTGGCTGGTTGGTAAATGTGTTATTGTGTGTGTTATTGTCTAGAATATGGAGAAGAACAGTTCATCGTGGGGAAAAGAAACACTTTTCTCTCTCATCCAAGAGAAGAAGAATGACAGCTTAGTTTTAACATCATAATGAGCACTAGCTTGTTTTCTATTGCCTTGTTGTAAATGTATACTTTATGGTTTGATTTCAATGCCATTTAAAATCATTTAAATATATTACCCTATAACAGAACAGCTTCCTGGCAATGAAATGTGTAGTAAAGTCACATTCCTCTAGTTAACCAAAGATACTCTTCATGAAATTTTTACTCTGAACCAAAAACCTGACCAGTCCTGTCTTCATGTTGGAGATCATTTCTGATTAGAAGTAGTAAATAGTTAGACTGTTGATACATTTGCATAAATGCCCACAACTGTCTTGCTTTGGAGACACTCATATAGATCCTGCTGCTGTATGAAGGGATTTAATAAACTCAGAACAAAGATTCCTAAAGGCAGCAAGCTGAATTTCAGCTCCTGGCCCACAGTACATGTATTATTGGTGAGTCTCATTGATCTGGCCTGTTGGCTCTGACTGGATATTTCAGTTTGTAATTCATGTGAAATGGTTGGGCAAAGTGATTGAGACAGATGTTTTCTGATTTTGGCCGCAACTTGTGTCTTCTGTGCTTTCTGTGATGTTTTTGGACCATTTTTGTTGCTGAAATAAGGGGAGAAAGCTTCATATAACACAAGGTACTGCTAGTCGTCTTTTCAGTGTAGCATCGAGTTAGTGGCAAATTAATGCTCTAGGTGTTTATTTCCACTGTTTGCGTCTGTTAAAAAGAGTCAGATACCATTTGTAATGCATTGCAGTTTCAGTAAACAATTCAAACTTTCCTGGGGGGAATCTCTTAGCTGTCTGTCAAGCTAAAATATACCACACTACCAAGACAGAATACTCACACTGTGCATTTATCAAATCCCATAGGAAAGATGTGGCTAAATTAAATGTGCATGGGGTCATTAAGCAGTTTATGTGTAAACATCTGAATCAGAGCTACCTGGAAAGTGTTTTAAGGAGAGCCTTTATTAGCGCTGAATATTACATGTCGCACAATGCGACCCTAATGGAATCCGATGACATGCGCCGTGCCGCCTAAACGGATTACTCTCCTCATGTCTCGCCCACCAGCACTCACTGCTGGCATCTCTGGCGACAAGCTGCTGACTCAAGGCCACTTCAGTTTGGAATTTTCCACAGACTTCAATAACTTCAATTTATTATGTGGCCATAAAAAAGTGGCTTTTTTTTTTTTTAGTACTGTCCCCCATCACTCCTCATTCCTCCTCATTTTTCTTTGCTCCCTTCTTGCAGCATACTTCTTCCATCGCCCTTCTCGCATTCTGATTGGCTACCCTCCTCCACCACCATCACTGTTCCCTCCCCACCCTTCTTACCTGCCACCATTTTGATCTTTCTTTATTTTTTTTCTCTCTCTTCCCTCCCCACCTGCTTCCAGCTCGGGTATTCCTTCTGAGTCTTGTGTGATTAGTCAGTGTGAGAGCAGGTCTGCAGCTCTCTGATAGCATCCAGCTCCCCCACACGTTCCCGCCTGGAACAAAATAACTCTGGAGTTAAAGAGCTGC
Organism: Amphiprion ocellaris; assembly: GCF_022539595.1. Lineage (NCBI taxonomy): Eukaryota > Metazoa > Chordata > Actinopteri > Pomacentridae > Amphiprion > Amphiprion ocellaris. The sequence goes on from NC_072772.1 coordinate 17,283,342, forward strand.
AGCTGTGAATGCTTTGCAGCATGTGTATGTGTGCATGCATGCTCATCTGTGTTTCGGTGCATCAGAGCTTGTACGTGTGCATTTTCCTTTAGTGCACAGAACCACTGCATATAGAACTTGACTTCCACGTACATGGGTGGATGCTGTAGATGAGATCTTTACGTACTATGTCCTGTTCGTGTCTGGAAACTAAAACAATAACTGTGTTTCATGTTTTTCAACCCATTAATTCTTTTTCAGTGTGAATAATTTCATTTTTCTAATTAAAGAGTAAGCTCAAGGATTGCTTGTAAAAGGAACAATTTGAGTCTTTTTATTTTTGCATTTATTTTCAATCATAGGGCACAGATAAATGGAATCATACTCATAATATTAACTCCCTTCGGTGGTTCCGCACTTCTTCTAGAGGCCTAATGGGTGAAAATTTTAAATTACATTCACGCTGTTTTGGGAGGTTTCCGAGTAAACGTTAACTGTCATCATGAAGGCTTAAATTAAAGAAGTAGTTCCACATTTTTTTCCACTCTCATATGTATATATATATATATATATATATATATATATATATATATATATACACACCTCAAACCTCAAACCAGAAGACTGTTTTCTTAGTTTGCCCACAGAGGTGCAAAAACCACAAGTTACAGGTTTATGGACGCATTTGCATCAGCCTGTTTGTCATGATGAAGTTGCCAGCCAACCATGTAAGAAAAAAGGTGCATTCAATTAGCTCAAAAATAAATAATAACAATAAGGAAATAGATCACAAGCAATATCATTAATTAAATACAATTATGTTTGATATTTAGGAAGTCCACATTAAATGAGGCCCTTTAAAGTGATCTATTTAAAATTTATAGATTCAAACAGAGAACAAAAGACAAACCAATAAGCACCACCGTGCTCACTCAGTCATTTAAATATCAATATTCTTAATTAATGAACCCCTCTTCAGTGTGTTTTGAATGTTACCAACATGATCTTAACATCCATGTACACACACACAACAAACGAAGACATTTCTTTGTGTTGTCTGTTAACCCGAAGCACTAAATGCACCAGATTTTTTTTAAGAAACAAGGACCAGAGTTCTGCCAAACAGCCTACATGCTAATACTTCAAACACCTAAAGAGACCAAACAGTCACCTCAATCACAAGTCAGAATGTCTGCGGTCTGTTTAAATGTGTTGTGGCTTGATGTCTGGTTGCTGTGTTCTTAAAAACAGGCTTGGAAACAACATGTTTTTCAGTTAAAAATTGCCTGATCTCATTAACATGGATATTCTTTATATCATTTCTGTCTAGAGTAACTATGTACCTAGGATAACTGGATTTAGTTTACAAGCATTTTTATTGAAGATTGGCTCAAATAATGGTCACAAAATAAAGGGCACAATTATATTCAATATATTTTACCTAATTATTTAAAATCTGCATGACCACAGAATTATTCATTACAGTGCAACTGGCTGAGACTCCAGAAAGTCACTGCTTTTGGCCAAGAAATAGCCTACTTTGTAATCTATTCCTCGGAGGAGGTTTTTGTTTCTTTTGGACAGTCCCAGGCAAGCTGTTTCCCTCTGTTCCTAGTCTTCACGCTAATCTAAACTATCTGTCTCATTGCATTAGCTTCATGTTGAGGAGAAAGACATGAGGATATAGTGAGTACACCTCTAAAGGTTATGAAATGACAGCAATCACCGAAAATTCTCCTAATGCTTTTAATGCCAATGTGTGTCTGAGCTCAGCTGAAGGTTCTGCTAAAGGGTGACTTTCCGCTTTGTCAGGCGCCACATTGCAGACACGGAAAGGGGAAATAAAATATTTACACCCTCTGACATCAAAATCCTATCGCTTCATAGCACCACCATCAGCATTAGCAACCGGCATTATCACCCTTGCAACTGTTTCTTTCACCACGCTCTGCCTTTATCTCCGGGAACCCAGCAAGCGTACGCATGGGAATGAGACTGATGTGATGAGCTGATGAGCTGATGAGCAAGCACTGTGACCCGCCAACCTTTGCGCTGCCTGAGACGGTGTTAATGAAATAAATTATTAAAAGTCTGATGCGTATTTTGAGGGAAATAGGATTCAGCTGCAGCACCAGCAGCTGTCTGCCCAAATCACACATTCAAGCAATCAAAACACTGGAGTCACAATAGCTGCGTTAAGGCAGCTGCTTTGTCCCAGTGACAGGGTAATAATAAACTACACCTGGCTTCAATATGTCAATTGAAATTCAAACCAGACTGGCAAGAAACCTTTGAGATCTCAGAACAATAACTGTGAATGCAGTTTTTAGCAATGCATTGTGGGATGGTGATTTGATAGACATACTATTTCAGATGTTATAGTCTGTTCTCTTCTGTTTTGGTCCTTGAAAATGTGTTTCTGAAAAAGAAGAAAAGCTTTTCCCTGAGGACATTAAATAGGCAGGAGGGCCTGATGCACATATCTTTTTAAAAAATGTTTTAGTATGTATTCTTGCAAATGAAGACTTGGGAGAATGACAGAAGCTAAATGGAGACTTTAATAGCTGATGAGAGGGAGCCTTTCTACAAGTCAGCTGGCTAGTGAAGACTCGAAGCTTTCCCCCGAGAAATATCTCAATCACAGTCTATGCCTTAAAATCATATCTCGTCAAAGCTCTTTAGCGGTTAAGATTTAGAAATGTCAGGTTATGCGAGATGCAATGAAACATGGAAAGCAGGAAGTAGCTGAAGTGTTTGCATGCATGAAGCGGCGTGAGTTGAGTGGAAGGGGGTCTGGAGCTCAAGTTTCCCTTCCTTCCTTCCTTTTCTCTCTCTCTGCATTTTCTCTTTGGTGCCTGGAGGATAGAGCTCCACGCTCTTGTTCCTTTCTGTGCTTTTGCTTTTCTTTCCAGGATCTTTCTCTTTCATCTTCTCCTGGACCCTTTTCTCTCCTCCCTCTCCCTACACCTTCTTTGCTCTTTCTTCCTCACAGCTCTGTGAGCACACACACACACTGAGGATGCGAACATCCGTCCAACATTATGTCTTTGTTTGAGGAAGCGTTTCTGGCTGGCATACCAAAGTGTAGAAAGCCACCTGTGAGGCTCAATCCCAGCAGCAGGAAAAGACTGATTGCTACTGAGCCTTCGTGAAGGAAAGATGGACTTTCCTCACAAAGCCAGGAGCACACATAGAACTGAGTGACCTTGCAAAAGCGTTTGCAAGCCCTCCATTATGCTTTTAATGGAGTTTTCATCAGAGACATCTTCACAAGGTGTTGCTCACTCACAGAAAGTCACGTTGTTTGCACTTGTTTGCACTTTTCCATTGATTTAGAAAAGCGTCATACATACAGTATGTCACACATGGCACTGTCTTGCATAAAGTGCTATATCTTTGAAAACTTCAGAAAACACTGAAAACCCTTGCAAGTCATTTGTTTTTAATGAGTACAAGCAGGACAGCTACATCATACTAAAAAATATCTCCATTGATTAGTTTTGAATATGAGTCTTCTGACTTCTACATTTAGATCTCCGTTGACATTCTAAATGTCGACTTCAACACTCAGAGACTTCTTAGCCACAGTGGTTAAATGAACACCATATTTCTCTAAATAAGCTTACATCAAAATATAAACATTACATTAAAATACATCAGCATTTAGCTCCTTTGCAAATGAGCGGGACATTATGAATTGATGATTGTCACTTGAATACTGAAAAAAACTCCAAGTTTGCAACTTAATTTGCTTTAACATCACCATTACAATACACTCTGCAGGTTAGGGTCAAGCAACAACCTTTGTGGCTAAAAAAAATAAATGCCAAAAACTGTAGTTCCTCCAATGGCCACTTGTTCTGGTTCCAACAGCAAGTCAATTCCCATAGACATCCATGTTAAAATGTACAGCTTTACAAAAGAAATAAACATGTTTACAGCTGCATACAAAAAGCAGTGTTTGTCTATATAGCTAATTTGCCAGTTCATGACAACTGTACAGAGAGTGAATTTTTATATAAGTTACTCATTTAAACCATAATAATGCTTAAAGTTATGCACAATTAAAGACATGGCTGCAATAAATGACAGGTGAATGCTGTCAATAGACAATCAATGAGACGTTTGGATAGCTTGCCTCAGCTCCACTATAGCGCTACCTTTTGGCCAATTTCTGGATTAGGGAGAAAGGAGGAGTCGCATTTGCCATGAATGGTCCTTCTTGACATAAGTGTCTCTGACTTAGGTATATAAATGTGCAGTGTGACCTTCCACTAGTGAATACAGACATGTCTTTCCCAGTGGTGTTTTCTTGTTTGAACCACATCGCTGCTTTCACACATCCCAGCTTGTCACCAGTAACACTTCCAAGCACAATCCACCACGTTGCAGCCATTTGGTAGCACGTTGTTATAATCACAGCTTTTCAGCCAGTCAGCTGGTCACTTCTTGCTGCGTATTAAAGGTGATCCCTTGTTAGACTTTGATCACAGAAATGATGGAATGAGTGAAGCTGCTTAACACATCAGCCACGTAGTTGGTCTTTGTTTCACACCACAAACACGGTGTTAAAAGAGGCCTCACAAGTCCGCTGTTGGCAGACAGCTCACCAGATGGGTTTATAATGCTGATTATGTGTGTGTGTGTGTGTGTGTGTGTGTGTGTGTGTCAGCATTGGAGAAAGACGCAGATCGTCCCTCTCACCCCCATGACACTGTGTTTGCCTATCACTGTGTTTGCCTATCTCTGTCTCGCACTCTCACATGGAACCATACACTTAGCAGTGTAATGCAATCAGCAGGAGCAGCAAACACAAGCAGAGAACATCTGTGGAGCCACAGAAAGCCAAATCCCCTCCTCTGGGGGACAGTGACCATGGACACGCAGGCATATGGATGGGCCAGAGCTTTCCAACGAGGCCAAATAATGATTGATGCTAGCAGTCGCTCGCTGCACAACAGTCTGTGCATTGCTAACTCACAAGAGAGGCTCTGTCACAGCCAAATGAGCAAATCAGCCATAATTTTATTGCCGTTGATGATCAAATTACCCTGCTAGTCTAATTTGGATTGGAGGTTGCTCATAGCGAGTTTGTGTTTTGTTGTGTCTGTCATTGGGAAAGAAAAGGAACAATCATAAGAATGATGATATGCACTGTGTGACATTGAAACTCTTGAGCTGAGAAATGCCATGCATCTTTTTTCTGGCAGAGTGCTGAGTTAGAGGATGACGAAAAGTTCTGTAACAGCAGCAGGCATTTTAAACTTACAAGACCCAGAATAAATCCCATCCAGCAGCTCAAAGAGATTCAGCATAATGTTGTCAGTAATAATCCCACATTGTTAACCTCCTTCAGAAAAAGTCTATTCAGTTGTCTGTGGTTTAGTTTCAATAAGCCTTGCATTGCATAAAATATTATCATATGGAGCAGCTTAGTTGCTATGAATCACTAGTGGTTTAGGTATGCAATTACGTATTTATATTGGTACCTGGGGGCGTTCTGGTCTCATTAAGCATGCATTTCCAGAGCTGTTTTTATCAAACAGTATTTAGGGAAATGTAGATTTGATTTTAAAATCTTTTATGGTTTTGCAGGTGTCAGGCAATTATTTCACATCACGGTTCTTTCAAAATATTGCTAATTTGCTGATTTCCGCTCTGCTGTCATACTTCTACCTCCACCAAACTCATCTAAACCAGACCATTGTATTTGCTAGTGACCTTGCAGCAATGAACTGACAGTAAAGTGGTGTTTTAACACAACCAGATGTTTGCTCGCCTGCAGCTGTTCTCTAGTTTCCAGTGACAAATCTGGTGTTAAAAAGGGTTGATGGCGCACTAGTAAGGATATAAACCTGTAACACAATGCATTTTTAATATCAAAATTCAAGTCTGCGCTCATTTTGACAACAGCTTAGTGCGACTCTTTAATGCAAATGCACAACAAATAGACCTCTCCAAAATCACTTACCCTGATTCATCTGGATTTGCATTATTTAAACGCTAGATATTACGTTTGCATGCAGATAAAATTAGATTTTTAATGTGATTAGACAGTAAAGCCATTAAGATCGTCTGTGGAATAGCTTGAGAAGAGACTCTTTCTAGTTATCAATTACTGCCTATAGCCTCTATGGTTGGATAAATCCCTGCAGCTATGTGAAGACAGCAGGACTGCTATTTGTGTTCCATCTGCATCTTCTAATTTCAAGAATGTGGTGTGCATTTTCAAAGTGCTGCACAATTTTACAGGCAGTATCTAATGTGGCTGACTTGATTAAATGTTCTGCAAGTATCAGCATTTAGTTAGGGTTAGGGTTAGATGATAGTTATTACAGATAATAACTAGTATTTTTTTAAAGTATTGATTTACATGTTAAATGTAAAAAAATAAATAAATAAGAATAGGTAAAAACTCTATAAATCCCACATCAAAAATCTATATTTTTATATTTAATTTAATTTCTTTATTTATTTGGACGGAACAGTGCATATTAATGAATGTACAATCTCATACGTTTCCACAAGGTTGCAGTAAATAAGCTGGATTTAGCACAAGGCTAATTTTCATCCGTTGTCCTACACATAAAAGAAAAACATACAGGGTTACAGATGTATAAAAACAATATAATAAAACAAAGACAAATGCTCTACTGTAGAATTACACTATTAAAAAAACATTCTTAAATAAAATAAAAAAAGACATTATTTTACAGATGTCTGCCCTTACCTGAAAGGAAAAGTATGTATATTAAGGAATGAAAATTTTTTTAACATTTTCCAACTTAAATTTTGCATATTTTTCCAGTTTTGTTAAATTACAGAGAATATATTTTCAAGTCGCAAAAAAATAAAAATAAGTAAAAATTTGTACTTTACAAATTGTGATTTCTCCTTATGCAGTGTGTGACTACAAAATAATCGTTTTACTGTGTTTAAATCAGCAAAAATATCATTATTTTATGTGTCATATTGTACAGATAGTTGCTGTTATGTTCACTGTCTCTACAGTTTTGTTTTTTAAATTTACAGCATTCCACTATTTTTCAAAATGTTTTTTTCCTGCACTTCTGATGTCATTTTTTGACTTTTGAGTTTTTTCTAATGATTGTAGTTGTTCGCAGTGTAGTTTCCATAAAAAGGTAAACACAGCCGCTTTGCTTGATATTTTACACAAGTTCCAACAGTTGTTGAGCCTCTATCATCATCATCAATAATACAGGATTTGAACAAAGATGCAGACAGACAATTATGTGTTAACATGTGACATAATTCTTGACAGTGCAATTCTTAAGTTTGATTCTGAAGTCAACCCCATGATGAGTGAGATGATAGAGTCACATGGCAGTTTGAAAGTTGAAACATGGGCCAGTCATCACTCGACTGGTTGCAGCATGGAGGCTTGCCAAGTCAACACCACACTGACCTGCTGGTGGTGGCGTACATAAACACAGCAGTGATTTCCACCAGCTCTTATTTCACCTACTGATACTGTTGTCTGCCTGTCCCCCGCCTCGCCCACTTCAACCCATTTTACAACTGTGCCATCACCTTTGTTCACAACCAAGTGAGCCAACACTGAACCTTTTTCACCACCTGTACTCTCACCTTGAGTGCACTAAATAGGACATCATGTTCCTTAAGGGAACAAGCTTAACAAAGTTGTTCACCAACTTGATTTAGAAAAGATAAACGAATCCTTGTTGACAGCAGGCTCTTGTCTGCACCACTGAATCTCTGTAGGTTGGCTAATGAGACAACAGTACATGTTCTCAGTGTCCAGCTGCAGAACATGAACAGTTGAACAGAACAGTCATCTGTATGTTTGCTATATAATCACAAAGCAACCGTGTCCGTCGACCTTGGATCTGCCTTCACATTGTGGCTTTGTGGCATTAAACAATCAGGCTATGCTTTACATGCACCATCTGCATACTGCTGCTTTGTGTGACTGCATCTCTGCACTTTACACTGCAGTCTCTGAGGACGTTTCGGGTGGCTCAGTTACTCACATGCACGAGTCCTGCATCCACATGCGCACACACAGACACACACCTCTATTGTCAGTTATATCCCCACTGGAGAAAGCAGCGCTTAAGGGTGAAATTATAGTCTTGGTATCTGCAGAGTTTGATTATAATGTGTCTGTGTTGGTGTGTGACCTCTCAACCATAAAACCCAATGACTTCGTCAACCGCAGAACAAGCGTTTCCCAAAAGACATGCTTGAAACTGACATGTTTGTTTTAGTGGCTTATGCGCCTACACATCTCCTCGACCCCCCACACAGACACTGTCAGTTCTGCATGGCCCCATTTACCACAGCTGATTTGACAGTATGTACACACGTATGAGTGTGTAACGTAATTAGACTTGCAGACTTCCTGAGTAGGCGTCAATGAGCCTCTCCTGCGGGAAGTGCGAGTTGAGATTCAATAAGAACAGCTACTTAGTTACGTGTAAACATTGACATAAGTAGTAGGAAGTGTATCAATGTGTTGATTAACCCTGCTAGTGTTGTATTGTATCTACCCAGCTGTATTAACTTTGGTTATGATAGTACATGATAATCTACAGTATGGTGAAGTGTTGCCACTTTGACCATTTATGGGAGTTTTCTCCTGATAATTTACCCTTTTTTTTTTCTTTTTTCTAGCAGGTGTTGGTGCTGTTGTTGTGGAAGCTGTGACCAACTTTTCTTCACTCCATCCATCATCCTCATATCCATCTCACTCTCTCTTTAGTTTCTAGGCTCTCAGCTCTCTCCATGGATCCACCGCCGCCATGACATGTTGTTTCTCACAATTTATCAGCAACTCATTCTGCACCATGGCTGGCTGAACCACACTGTATAGAGCCTGACTTGATAGATGGCCATATAATCACACACACACACACACACACACGCGCACACACACACACACACACACACACACACACACACACACACACACACACACACACAGAGAGAGAGCAAGAGAAGCAAGGAAGTAAAGTTTGCAGTAAAGAACCGAAGAATCTTCTTTAAAAATCAGTAAGAAACAAAGATTGAATGACTATTCAGTATCAATACTGATGTTTGAAAATGTCATGTTTTGCATCACAACACATCGTGACATCCACCAATTATTTATTTCCAGTCTGTCAATTACTTTTAAAAGTAGGTAGCAATTTTTTGCTGGAAATTTAGAGATGTTATGTTCATTGGTTTATCTGCAAGGGGTTGCAGTGTTGGGTCCACTACTTTGGTCCAGAGTAAAATATTTCAACATTTAATCAAGAAAATGGTCAATTAAACTTTGCACGTCCCATATGACTGACATGATCTCATAACTTTTCCACTAGCTCTACCATGAGGTTGATGTTTGTGGTTTTTGTTAATATGTTTTAAGACTATTGGATGGATTGCCATGAAAATGGTATTCAAGGTCTGCTTCAGGTTGAGTCACAATGAGTGAATCATGAATCTCTCACTATTCGTCTGGAATATTTGTCTAGAACTATCCACCATCATAAGGTCAAAACTGAACTTTTTAAAGATTTTTTGGTTTATGATTGAATACCTGCAGAACTAAGCTCAGTAAAATGTATGCTTTATATCTGAAGTCATCGGTAAATTGGCATCATTATTGTATGTTGCTATGCTATAGTTATCTAGGAGCCTTGCTGTTCCGGTAGACTGAGACTGTGTCCACCCTAATAGATTTTAATTCTTCTTTTATGTTCTTCCCTATGCCTCTGTTTTAGGACTCCTAAAACAGAATTTATTGGAAATGCTGCTGACCCCTATTTGGAACTCCAACACAGAGACTTCTAGAAACATTGAAACTGGAAGTAAAACACTCCGATGTTTGCTTCCTGATTGGGTCAGTCACTACATCTGCCTTAATTTGTAATGCCCACAGAACAGACCATTTTTCAGAAAAATGAGAAAAAGACAGCTTGTGGTATTTACTTTTAGTAACACTTCCACCTCACCATCTGCTCAGCCAACAAATCTTTGATTTTACATTTCGCCATTGCTGTTCTTCCTCCATAATATTTTTAAGCAAACAATCTTCTGCTTCTTCTTCATACTGGTATGGACCTACCCAGGGTATGGTCGTGTGACATACAAGTTTGTCATATAGACATCAGACTATATATAAAGGATGAGACACTAATGTGACAATGCATTAAACCTGCATTCTTTCTTACAGCCAACAGAGGGAGACCCCTCTGGTTGCGTAACGAAGTCTATAAGAAAATGAACCTACTTCTAATCTAATTTGCCACTTGTCAACATTTTCCTACTGAGTTTATGTCCTCATTTACTAGTTTCAAGACTTTTTGGATCAAGAATGATGTTCATTTATTGAATTACGGTCCCATTTAGACTAAACTATACCAGAAAGGAGGTGCCATTAGATCTGGTTTAGGAAAAGGTGACTTTGTGAATGACGTTGCTACCACATAGGCTTGTATAGTGTCCTCAAGTTCTCAATGAGATCCACCCGTTGTGAGTTAAATCTCGTTTCAAAAGACCAAGATGGCAACAGCCAAATGCCAAACTCAAGGCTACAACAGTACACAATGCAGCTGGCAGGGGCGGAAGCTATGTCAATCTTTTATATTCAGTCTATGGTATGGACGAAGATTATTTCTGAAATGATGCTTAAACATTTATATTGACGCTTCCATTTTAAAATGCCGTTTATCAATCCGAACATGTTAACATGGATGTAGCCTCATTTTGCATGCTACCTACTTAAACAAAATAAATCAGATTTAAATGAAAAGTTAAACAGCATGTTCAAACTAGTTTCAAAGATTAAATAAATAAATAAATAAATAAATAAATAAATAAAGCATCAATATTTAATTTTTGGTGTAAACTCATTACATGGGTGACAACAGGGATAGTCCACTTGACACCTGCTTTAATGATATTAAAATCTCTGCAGAAATCCCAGAGGAACAGCTCTGATTTTATACTTTGTCATATTACTCCCAAGCAGTAAATAAAGTGACTCACGGCAGATTTATAACTACCGTGGTAATGTGCTTACAGTTTTATCTTTCTTTGATGTCAGCCGTTAGCAATCATTCCACCGCAGCTTTATGTGTTTGACAAAACAGCCAAGGCCAAGCATTTTCTAATTAGCCCTTATTATCTTCAAGTTTATTGCAGTCACTCTCTACGCGACTTCGCCGCAGTAGTCCTCCTTCAAACAATACCCTCGCATTAGCATTTTGCATTGTGTGCTTAACAAGGTTCGAGCGCTTTGTATTCCTCACTGCCGCTCGTGAGGGAGCCGCAGTAGACCAGAACGGGACTCCCCATGACCAAGACTTGCCTAATGATGAGTGAAAGGGCCTCTGTGTGTTAAGGCTCATAAATATCTGTCTTCCTGTTGGGTGTTTGTGTGTCTGTCTGTGTTTTAGCGCACTGCAGGCAAAGCAGCGTCTACCAGACTGAGATTATGCCCATGGTAGCTGCTAGCAGACGTGTAATCATCAGCTCCTTATTGCTGCCTGTAAAGACGCACTCTCATTGTTGCAGAAGAAGGACGATAAAATGAGGAAGACAGATAAAAAGCACACAGAGAGGAAGAGAGAGATAATTTACTCCAGCAGGGATGCTGGAAGGGACTCTTGTACTCAATTATGCCTCCGTTTTGCAGGGGGGGTGATGTTTAGTTGTTTTTGTCACATATTTTCCTCCAATCTCACATTTTTTTCCCCCTTTTGTATCAAAAGACTCCGAGCTTTCCGTTCTGTGCTCCTAAACTCCCCTCCTCAAATTTCTTCTTCCTTACATCACATGCCGCAAATCAAAACACGCGAAGAATGAAGGTAAAAGGAGGAGTGATAGTCGAGTGGCTTACAAGCAACTCATCTCAAGAGTTTTTTTCCCTCTTTTTTTCTTCTTTTCTTTCTTCTTGCTTGGTGTAAAAGTACAAGGCTGACAGAATGTTCAAAGTGCTCAGGATCAAAGAAGAGCACGCTGCTTCTCAGAGTGATGGGGGTGGGATTGGATCCAGAGGGTTAGCTGGTGTCAGACCGCATCATGCCTCTTTTCTCTCGCTATCTCCCAACGTCTGTCTTTCTCCTTCCCCCCTTGTTCTTCCTCACGTTTGCTGTCCTCCTCTCCATGCTTACTGTATCCCACTTTATCTCTCTCCCCCTGCCTCTGCTTTAGTTCCACTCTCTTCCTGTCAATCACCTTTTCTACGTAGCAGTGCTTCCTGCTATTTTTCTTTCTTAACTCATGCCTCACCTCTCGTCATCGTATCCCCTCACACCTGTTCATCCATCTCCTCTACCCCTGTCATTATCTATCCAGCTGTATCATTTGTCCCTGTTTATATCTTCTTTTTTTAACCCCTCTTCCTCCCTCCCTCCCGCTGTGCCTCTATCTCTCCCCTCTTCCCTTCATTTCCCACAGAGGCCCATAAGGCTGATGGCTATCCTAATCAGCTGTAGCACTTTCAAACGTGGCTTGACTTAATTTTCAAAATTGATGGTAAATGATAAATCAAAGGCCTCGTAAAATTAAAAGCGCTGGAAGGAATGTGAGTCCTTGAGGGTGCATGCTTACACTGGAGGGTGATTTCTGTGAATGCTCGACTGGATACAATGGAGAAGGAAATGTATTCAATTAGGTGCGGTTTCGAAGTCGAACCCGCACTTTAAAGCACGTCCGCCAGCTTTACTGCCCAGGTTGGGGTCATACACTTCGAAGGCACGGAGAAGCAGATGTCGGCGAGTGCAGCATTTGCTCTCAATATGAGCCAACCTTCGGATTTATCGCACAGTTCATCGCTCTTCCTCTGCTGGTTCTCATTACCGAACACAGCATGCTGCCAATAAAGCAGAAAGACATAAAAATGATTTCCAGAGTGGCGTTTCTTTCTACTCCGGCTTGGTCGATCCTACGGACAGACCAGTGTCACACATTTGGCTTGTCAGAGTGAAAACATTTAAAGAAGCATTTAATGAGGGATTTGGGCCCTGTTCACACGAAAGCAGATCCATCTGGAAACATTTTCTAATCAGTTCGGACCGTCTCTCGTCTGAGCTGATAATTTTTATGGGTTTTTTTAAAGCTCTCTCTGGACAGTTTCAAGAATTCTGGACTTGGATTGTAGTGTAGTGTAGTTTTCTAAAAGTTAAAATATGTTCTTTGGCATTGCCTTTGGAAAGTATGAACCAGATATGTCATATGTCTTATGGTTTCTGTTCTGACATCCCTTTGGGCAAGATGACATTGTTTGTAAGTGCCTTCCACAATCATTATATATTGATATAACAAATACGATTCACTGACTTGTCTTTTACTGCCAACTACAATACTTGTTTAAAGAGCAAAACTAGATTATATGCGGCATGCAGTGCCTTTTAAACCAACAAGTGCTTAAGTCTATGCAATTTGTCTTGTAAGTTCAAACCTTATGGTTCAGGGTTTCATACAGTGTAGGAAATGATAAGTTCATCTTTACAAGAACAAAAAGCTTTTATGGGTGTAAACATATCATCAGATTTACCTCTTATTTTACCCCTTTGACTCTTTGGCAAATCTTTCATAATTATGCTGAGATTCACGAAAGTTACTAACATAGCATAGTTCCCCAACAACAAAGATACATGCAAATAAAATGAGCAAATAGAGTTTACGGTTCAACTAATTTTCATAAGAGTCATGTAGTACAACTTCAAAAAACTGCCAATGCTGCTGATCTTTCTGCAAGACATAAGCTGTGTTTCTATTACATATTTCTTTGTGGATTTTGAAGTATTGTATTTGAGCAAATTCATGGAACAAGCAGAAATCTAAAGAACTTTCTTTGATTTCTTTTTGTGCACTTCATGAGTGATGGAATCACTTTTTTTGTAATAAGTTCTGACAAAGCGAACTCATCTGACTGTTTCTGTATGTTTTTATGTAGTTTTTACCTTCAGACAGCATGACCATTAGCAGCTAACATCATAGAATAATTATAGCTTCCCTGATTGCAAACAATCCCTGAAGATACATTACCGTTCAAAAGTTTGGGATCACTTAGAAATGTCCTTATTTTTGAGAGAAAAGCATTTTTTTTCAATGAAGATAACATGAAATGAATCAGAAATCCAGTCTAGACATTGTTAATGTGGTAAATGACTTTTCTAGCTGGAAACAGCTGATTTTTAATGGAATATCTCCATAGGGGTGCAGAGGAACATTTCCAGCAACCATCACTCCTGTGTTCTAATGCTACATTGTGTTAGCTAATGGTGTTGAAAGGCTAATTGATGATTAGAAAACCCTTGTGCAGTTATGTTAGGACATGAATAAAAGTGTGAGTTTTCATGGAAAACATGAAATTGCCTGGGTGACTCCAAATTTTTTAGTGTATGTTTCCATTTTTGTCACACATATGGCCAAAGTTTAGTTTCTTTTTTCTCCAACATTTTTCAGCAGTTGGCAAACAACTGGTTTTGTTTCTGACTTCTTCTGCTCTGTTTATTACAGTCATGCCCACGCTGCCACCCTCTGCAGACACGTCAGCCTACTTTACTCCAAGGATTTAATAGAAACCAGCCAAACTTTTATCTACTTTTTCAAAGTTTGCTTGAAATTTGCTATTGTCTAGAAAATATGGTCATAGAGTGGAAAGTAAAGGTGTTGTTTTTGGGGGGGTTTTTTGTATTGCTGCACTGACTAATGTATTTTTGTTATGGTCTCATTGCAGCTGCCCAAAAATTAAAGCTTGGAAAACAGGTAGAGATGTAGTCACAATTGAAAGACTTCCATATGACAAGAAAACAAGAAAGATCCGACAATAAGAACACCTGTATCATGCTTAACAAAAACTGAAACCCACAAAAAATAGACAGAGAAGTGGTTTATGCTTGCATTTACCATGTCTGTTGAAAATGTGTATTCTTTCAAGCCCACATCCTGAACAGATGAGCGTTGTAATTAAAATGGTTTTGTTTTCCAAAGGAGGGAACGCAGATTAAAGGAAATCAGTTTCACTATTGTTTTGGAGTTGCACTCTGCTCGCTAAACTTTTGAGAATTTAGCTGAAATCTCTGCTGTGGATGGAACATTGAATGAGACATGGACAAGATTTGCGAATGTGTTTGCGTCGCTGTGAACACAGATCCAATGGCAGCAAAGAGAGAACATGTTTGTCGGAGTCTTTCATGGTTTGACAGTAAAATGCAAAACCCTTCTTTTAAGTAATTAAGAGGCAACTAAAGGATTTATTTGACGAAGAGTGGAATCGCATTCTAAAGATCACATAGCTACGATGAGTAACGAGCTGCAATCAAACCGGAATTCTAAGAAGAAAACCTGATAAATCTGTTTAGCTTTGAATCCGCCTTCCAGATGACACAGAAGATGAGACAGTAGTTCCTGTCAGCGTCTTTCGGGTGGTTTGAAATAATTTGCAGTTTCACTGATACGAGACCTGCATTAGCGTTGTCAAATACATGCGATTATGGGTACAGATGAAAGGCTCGACACATGCACACACGCAGACGCACAAACACACTTACCTACTGTGAAAAGCAGGTTGCCAGTCTGTATTCAACTCTGACATTATGAGAACACCAGGTGCTCTGAGCAATAGCTCTTTCTTCTTAATGTGTCCTCTTGAAGAGTGTTATTTTATGATTGTGTGTGTGTAGTGTTGAGTTGTGTTGTGTAGTAGGAGAGGCAACAGGGTTATAGAGCTGTTCCCTGAGCAGTGGCATCTCTCTGTGGTGTCTCTTTTACTCAGATGGTGTTGATACAACACAGGTCAGGCTAATCCAGCAGAGAGAGCAGAGTGTGTTCATGTGTTTGCTCACATGTTCCTATGTATGAAGCATGTATATAATATATGGCTGCATGTATACCACAATGCATTGCACCAGTTTGTGCAGAATATCATATCGGCCACCTTTGTGTGGCGAATTCCCCAAGGTTTTCTCTCTTTCTGTCTCGCTCATTCTCTATGCCTCTGTATCTCTCTCTCCCTCTTTGCTTCGCTGCCCAGCCAACCACTTTGAAATGCAGAGAGCGTCAGTGAGGACTGTGGCTAAGCCAGGGCTTGATGCTGTCTTTCAGATAGGGTGAACTTTTAAAGAGCTCGGGAAAAAGCTGAGTGCTGATGGCTGGGGAGGAGAAGGGGAGGTGGCATGCAGTTGGGATCAGACTGGAGCAGAGCCGGATATCAGGGGCGAGCCATAAATAAATGAGGCCGGCCACTGAACTGGCTGAGGTCTGGGTGTTTGGCTGCAGGGAGGGAGGAGCTGAGTGGGTGGCTGTGGAGTAGCCATGGAGCTTTGCAGATCTTAAATGGACGGGAAGCAGAATGAGAGCATAGTGGTTATATGCATATATATTTTACATATTTCTAAAAGTAGAAACAAGATAAATCTTTTCTATATATGCAGTGTTTCGACCATTTGGGTTGCACATGTGACCAAAAATCTGTTCAGTCAGAGTTAACATTTTCAGTCGTTGCACCAGTGGGCCAGACATTAGGCTGGTGTGTCTTTGTGCGTGTATATGCTTAATTTTATTTTATTTTACCCCACCACTGCTCTGCAAGTTGCTGTAGCTAATTTCTAACCTGCAAGCTGCTCCATTAAACTGCACGACACTGAAAAATAGAACTGCCGGACCAAATTAACTGAATGGCTTTAATTTGTAACACAGAATCGAATTAAATGTACCCAAATGATATTAAGGAGTACTGTTAGTGTCACTAGTTTAAGTTAGATGTACTGAAATCATTTGAATCCTCTTAAACAGTTTACATTGATGCTTAACTTTCAGAAAAATCAACTCAAAGTTTCCAGTTTTTTCCAACTTAAGTATTTGCTTTAACCAAAAGTAAAAGGTGAAACATGATTTTGCCATTAGATGTCATATTCTTAACTTTTCTTTCGTCTGTAATCCTACTAGAGGTATAATCAGATGTGCAATGCTAAAGGAGTAGTAAACCTAATTTTCGCTCAAACTAGAATACTGGTTTATCGGGACAAAGTGTGATATAATGTTGATAGAACTCACAAACGTTAACTGACATCACCAAAGCAGAAAGATCAATGAGATTCATTCGGAACTATACTTTTCTTCAGCTGCAGTTTAAACACACTTGTTGCAGTAGAGAGTGCTCAGTACTTCAACTGACAGGCCCATACAATTAAGTGACTGCAGTTTCATGTTCTATCTTAGTTCCATATTTTTTTTTTTTCAAAAAAGCTGAATGCTTACTTGGCGGTATATTCTGGTAATGGTGTTTACTTTGATTTGCTAACTTGCAGTGCTCTGGCTGTTTCCTGCTGTCACACAGTATTATCCCACCTCATTTGATGTGACAGTTGTAAACACAGCTAATGTCCCGAGTTTGAGCAAATCGTGTGGAGTGTCAGGTCACTTTTAGCTCTGGAGTAGATTGTTTTGGAGGCTGGGAGGAGCAGGGCAGTAGCCTGCAGTAATTATGAATGCAGTGTTGACAAGCCAGTAATGAACCCACCACTGATTCCTGCTGCTAGCTCCACACCACTGCCCATGCACATTCTCAGAACTTTTTTTGCTTGTTTCTTTACCATTCTGAGAAGCTGGAACGGCCATCTTATTTCATTTTGGTTTGACTTGACGCAGGTAAAACAGGTTGCCCACCAATATCAAGGTTGGAAGTTCAATCCCGGACCCCTGCATGTGCCAGAAGGTACTTGCTCTGAACCTCTAGTTGCTCCCACTGGCAGATTAGCACCTTCCATGGCAGCTCTGACACCATTGTGTGAATGGGTTGATGAGAAACACGTTGTAAATTACTTATGAAGGCGCTATATGAGTGTGAACCATTTACCATTTGTTATGAGGGGAATAAATGGAGATTACCCCCATTACTTCTTCTTTTCATAGCAACACAATGCAAAGGTTACACTCAGAAATGTGGCAGTAAAAATATGCGGTGACAAATTCTAGACGAGAACACAGCAGCGCGACCCATGTGAAAATTTCGTCTGCAGCCGCGATGTGGATGGTGAAGTTTGCTTGTCCCAGCAATCGCTCAGCTGCTGAATATTTATGGGTGAGGGGGAGCATTGATTGTTGCTTCAGTATTCATCGCTTTGATCTGATGTGTCCACTGCTAATGATGTGCCTCGCTTTGGGAGAGCACAGATTTGGTCTGTAAACAATGTAGTATTTCTGTCTTCCCCTCGACGTCCCGTCCCTCCCAATGTGATTAGGAATGTAATGGGGACATAATAACATGGCAGACACAAATGGTGCTTGAATGTAACCATCCTCTCTCCATCCTTTCCCGGCCCCCCCATCCTTCTATTGCTCTGAGCCTAATTCCGTCTGTCTCCGTTTCTGCTCAGGGAAATACAATCAGAGCGTAAGCCATTGACAAATTCCCATTATATGCAATTTCATGGACGATAAACCCATTTGAAATCAGAATGATCCCCTGAATGTATGCATGCTGCTCCCCCAATGAGCTAATTATGATTTTTTTTTATTTATTTACTCTCATGGAACCCAGGAGACAGATTTCATTTCTTGAAATGGAACTGAGTGGGGACATGAGGAGGAAATGTGAGTGTATTAGAGAGCCAGAATGCAAGAAGAAATTTTACTTTGTGTGAGAGGTTTCTAACAGCACGGCAGTGTTGTGTGGATCGATACTGAGATATTAATAATTCTAATCACAAAGTTTGTCTTCTAGGAATTGATTCTTATATCGATGGGTCAATATTTAAGCTAATCTTAAACTAACATGGGGTAAATGTGTATTTTATCATCCACAGGGGACACAGTAGAGAGAAACCGGTACCTCTATGACTTATTTTGAATTATACTCAGTTAAAAAGAACTGCCTCTTCTTCCATCTATCATAGTTATATGCGAACTATGACTTTGTAAATAGATGCTGTTCTGAAAAAGAAAGGAGATGCTGGAGTGAGACAGATTTCTTTCACTGAGTCCTTTGGCAGCTGCA
This sequence comes from Amphiprion ocellaris, assembly GCF_022539595.1. NCBI lineage: Eukaryota > Metazoa > Chordata > Actinopteri > Pomacentridae > Amphiprion > Amphiprion ocellaris. The sequence continues at coordinate 17,302,294 of NC_072772.1, forward strand.
GGCAATATCCAGGTACAGAGAGAACAGAGAGTCTGTAGCTATGGCGATGTTTATCACCGACCAGTTCATCTTGGCTTCAGTTTGTGTGGTGAAGTTCAAACAACAAGGGTTTCCTTCATTTTCAAAAGTACGAAATATCGTCATATCCGATTTGATGTGAACAAAGGTGCCAGCACAATAAATAAGTACACTTATGAAGTAAGTAATTAGTGGAATAGCTTTATAAATTTCAGGGCTGCCATTCTTGAGTTAAGCTGGTTGTGAGATTTGTCACCCTGGGATCACCTCACTCAATCAATTCCCTAATGTATTTCTCAGTTTTAGTGCTATTTTCAAAGACCATGAGGCTGAAATGGAAATCCTCTGTTTATTTTAGTGACACTTAGGCATCAATTTTCAAAGATTTACTATAAAAGCAACAAGCCTCAGCTTAGTAAATGTATGAGCAGCCAATGTTCACAGACCCAGTGACAGATTATTGACTCATTTATGGGTTTAGTGTGGCATTTGTTTACTTTCTTATGTATTTAACTGGCTTTTTTCTTTTTTCAAATTGAATTATATGGCGTTCTAAGCCCATGTAACATGTCAATCACTCTCCTCTTCCACCTAGTACCTAGAACGTTGTAGAAGGCTAAACCTTATTACATGTAGTGCAGCTTCATCAGTCATTTTGCTGTGTATATTTATATCATTTGTTTATCTTACATAGTGCCTGTGAAATGAAATGAGTACAGTTTTGTACACAAGTATCGGCCTGTGACAGTAGCCTGGGTTATACTTGTTGTAGGACTGGAAAGGAAATAAGTGGGGTTGCACATTACTACTACTTGCGCAACCATCCAGTGTGTTTGCAACTGCTCTTTCAAATGTAATTTAGTAATGACAACAGAGGCCAAATAAGAAGTTCTGGTCTGTAGTTTTTGGAATTTTCTTTGACATTTAACTCTCTCCAAAGGGAAAGCACTGTAATCAATCTGGTAGCCACGAACCACCATGTGCAGTATGTAATTTGTGGCACTGGGTGCCTCTCAATCTAAACAATAACAGATTACACTGTGAATTGGGATCATGGGAGTTGTAACTGTCACCACTGTTGCCAGTAAAAGTCAAACAGATGTTACTCCGAGAAAGAAAAAAAAAAGTTTGCGGACTAGCCCGTTTTATTTGTGTTGAGTTTAGTCGTGTATATTCCCATTATGTGAAATAGCTGAAATACCATTAGCTAACGTGATGGTCATTGCTAACTTCACATTAAATGAGTCGACTACAAATACAGCTCTGTAGCCAACATCATACTAAAATACTCATGATCCATCACAAGTGAGCAAATACGAATAACAGAATGAAAACCGCACCAATATCATCCAGTGTTCTCTGTGATTTACTGACTATGGGGGTAAAGGAGATATGACACAATTTGGAGGCATCAAAATTAAAAGTTTCCCCACTGAATGAAATATGATCATTTTTGCTTTAAGCATTGTTGGAAACGTTTAAGATAATGTAAGTACACAATGTCAACAAAATATATACATCGGTCTTCTATATTATATTTAAATGCATAAGTGTCCCATATTATGTCTTTTTACTCTTATGTAACTATACATTGTCTGTAAAGTAAAAGAACTTTCCACAATTCTAAACCTTACACTATGAAATGTAGCAGTGTGTTTTTCAAGTGATGATTTTCATTTTCAAGTGAAGTCTTCTTCCATTGACGTAACAAGTCCCGTGAGACCGAGGCTTCCAATTTTTTCTTTTGTTATTGTTTTAACAACCCATGAATGTGTGCATGCCAAGACACGCCTGATCATAGTCGCTCCACAGGAGAAGTAGTCACCTTGGCTATACGGCATAAAGCTTTCTTTTTCTTTTTCAACAGCACTTAAATAAAATCTTTCTCTAATTTGACAGCTGCATCTATCTCCCATCCATCCATCCATCCATTACCAATCGTATATCCACCCACATTGTTACATATCCATTGCTACAGCAACAAGTGTGTCTTTCCTGCTCAAAGTAATAGTGTCACAGTGACAGGTTTTGTGATATTCAAGATTGGAAAAGTGTCAAGTGTAAAAATGTCAAGATTGCAGAGATGATTGAAATGCATTATTCCACTGTGGTTTCCCTCCTTGCTCCCTCAGCAGCCCTCTCACACAAACACACCACAAAGAAGTCAGACAGTCACAAAGTTCTTTATACTAGGATTCTGTGGGTTATTGTCTTTATGTAATTCACTACTTAATGTGCAACATACATCACTTCAGCTTTGCTATAAACACCATAAATCTTGTGATACTTGCAACTCAACATGCCCAAGCTTCAGTCTCTCTAACTTCACAACTCCTAATGTGTAACTCTTTGAAAAAGTGTTTACTAAAATGGATACCCTGGCACAGGGCATATGTAAGTTTCTATTTGGATGTGCATTTGCATTTGGGATATGATACTGGGACCATGAATTGCGAAAAACAATCCACTCATGACCAGCTACCTCTTCAAAATCTTTCGCTGGTGATAAGTACGTTGCCTTTGTTCAACAGGACTTTAGTGTTTGAGAACATTAGGATTCAAAGCAATTCCATAATGCATAGATTTCTAGAGGAGTCCCATGGCATGAAACACACTGGCCCATAGATTATTTACAGCTTTATTTGCATCCATTGCTTGTGTTCGCTGCGCAACACTGCACTGAAGTTAATGAAATTTCTGCAGGAGATTAGCGGGCAACTCTGAATAGCCTCCAGCTTCTCCAACAATGCGTTTGATCAACACAGCCATTATGGTTACTCATTTTCCATCCATTTTTAGACTGTAAACTCTGTCCACCATCTCAGAAATACTGTAATTGTGGCATCATCAATCGTTTCTGCTGTAAACTAATTACAAACATCCAGATATGATTATGCGTCTACGTATCATGACAGTAAGGGCCACTTTTGACATAATGGTCCATCTCCCCAATGAACCGTCTGATGATATTGGCTTTCTGATCTATAACTTTGCTCCATTACAGCATCATTCCAATAATAAAGCTAATGTCCTCGGGCATTTCCCAGACCCATCTGATTCGGTGCAACAGTTGCGAATCAGAAGATGGAATGTTACCCTCCCAGCGGCTCAGCTCTTGCTTCGATGGAGAAGGTGGAGATAGTGATTTTATTTGAATCGTTTTAAGAGAGACCTTTACCAAATTGAAACTGACATTTCTGGTAAGACCAGCTAAAAGTAGGAAATTAATCTTTAACCACTGGGTGTGCTGGACAGCACCATATGCCACGGTTTTTCAACTCATTTCCTCACTTTCCTCCATTTCAACCTCACTTAATATCATGCCTGGGCTTGAGCTGAAATAAACAAGATTAATGGACTCAAACCACTCTAAAGGCCAGTTTGTGGTGTCCATGTCTGTGTGCGCTGACCGGATGCGTGCCGCATTGCCCCCTACTTCAAACACTCCCGTGGATGTTTCTGAATGGCTGGTTGTGACTTTGGGCTTTTTACAGGATCAGATTAGACTGTCATACAGCATCAGTGATTATTCTTTAAGTGTGCCCACAAGTCTTAGGTTTCCCGTAGACTTCTGCAAAGGGGTCCTCGTGGCCACCGACGGACTTTAAATCACGTCAACCTCTGTTGACCCTTGTAGATGCAGAAAGCATAAATTGGCCTTGAAATGATAGGTTTACCAGCATAACATTTTGCATGACCAACCAACGAATAATTTGTCTTGAAATGTTTGCACAGACCAGATTTAATAGTAATAACAAATTATGTGAAACAAGCTTGTTGAGCAAATGTACTGTGTTTTTTCTTATTGGATCTATTGAATCCTGGTCATGTTTCTGTTTTTTGTCTTCAAAGAGATTATGCATATGGCTTAAATTCTGGTCTGAGACCTTCTCTGTTCTTGAAATGTACTGTTGGAGACATGCCTGCATCTCTTTGCATTAATTGGCACTGCTTTAAATGCTGTAAATGACACCTCCTAATGACTATCGCAGGCTTTAGTGTAGATGTTGAGAATGTCTGGGTTTCTAGGTGCTGAGAAAAAAAATCAGTTTAACATTTGCCCTCTTTTTATGTCAATTTCTTCAAACTTTAATCACATCTTTCTGCGCAGATCACTGAAGGAAATCAAAACAAGCACGACGCTGTGCTAATAAAAGGGGAATATGTATATATTCAAGAATTGCTAATGTCAAATATTTTAAAGACGTCTGAGTCCTTTAGTCTTAAGGGTCACATAAGAATTCAGAGAGAGCAGTTTTCTTCAGCAGAGCAGTTTTTCTCCACTCAGGGAGCCACAGACAACAGTCTATGTGTATGTGCATTCAGAGAAATAAACTGATATTCAATAAATGCCACTGGGAGACAAAAAAGAACCAAGGGTTCATTGCCTGTCTGGTCTGAAAATCAGGCAGTAACAGCTCCAAAGCTGTAAGCAAAATGCTGTCTGGCTGACATGGGTTCACACACAATGAGCCAGAACAGATAAGGACAAGTTTTGTAAAGAAGCGCACACAAACACAATCAAAAATAGAGCCGGCTTCTGCATAGACAAAGAACGTTTTGTTTTGTTGAGCCATGAGAGGAAGAATGCTGCCGTCAATTTCTCTCAGTCCAGTTGCCTGTGATTGGGCCTCACGTGTAGCTGGAACTGGGTGTAGGTCATTGTCAGGGCACTGTCACTTCTGAATCATCAGCAGAGCTCCGCAAAGGGTTCGGATTCAGGTTTCTATATAATGCTAATTTGTTCCCAAGAGAGAGAAAAGCCTGGCTGCCCACAGGAGTGGGTGGGATTTGACAGTTATGTCTCAGCAGGACTGATAACCTAACCTCATTAACCCAATTAAAATAAGACTTCTTGTTCCACCTGGACGAAACCCTGCATAAAAATAGCTCTATATTGTTTTCCAATAATAATAATGCACAGTTTAGAGCCGGGATTGTTTAGGAGGGGGATATATTGTTCTTATATCTTAAATATCACGTTCCATTAAAACACAACAATACGTACACTACCGTTCAAAAGTTTGGGGCCACTTAGGACTGGCCTTATGTTTGAAAAAAAAGCATTTTTTTTTCAATGACGATAACATTAAATTAATCAGAAATCCAGTTAAGACATTGTTAATGTGGTAAATGACTATTCTAGCTGGAAACGGCTGATTTTAAAGGAATATCTCCATAGGGGTACAGAGGAACATTTCCAGCAACCATCACTCCTGTGTTCTAATGCTACATTGTGTTAGCTAATGGTGTTGAAAGGCTCATTGATGATTAGAAAACCCTTGTGCAATTATGTTTGCACATGAATAAAAGTCTTAATTGTCTGGCTGGCCCCAAACTTTTGAACGGCAGTGTATGTATTCTGAAATCCCAGCAAATGCAACAAAGATAAAATTATACACTACAACTGATGTTAGACGTGTTTTCAGTCAAGACGTGAAGGAATCTGGACTTCAAAAGTGCAAACACACAGAAATGCAGGCTTTTAAATCCCGTTGCGAGAGACAGGTGGTTCCTGTCGCCATCTGTTTCAGCGAGGAGGGTCAGCACTTAGGGTAATGATGACAAGATGAAGATGATGAAGCATGTAGACTGACAAGAAAGAAATCCTGTCTGTTCACTGACCGCAGCATTAGTACAGTCAGCTGTAATCAAGCACTGACATAAAAGTCACTCTACAGGCAGGTTAAAAAAAAAAAAAAAAAAAAAGGCAAGCAGCTAATTGGCACAAACAGAACACTTCTTTCCTTTGAATCTGTGTTTGCAATTCTTTATTTTAAAGTGCTTTACATAATTTTGTAGCTCAAGAACTAAAACTGTCCCCAAAAAAAGCCTTTTGTTGTTTGTGAAGTTAGCACAGCTGCTATATAACAGCATTACTTCAAGGAAGTTCAGCTCCATGTAGACTTAAAAACTGTTCAATGAGAAGCTCAGTAACTTTCACTGATATTATTTTTGGACCAGCGTGTTCTCTTTTGTTCCCTTCTGTCTTTTCTCTCCAGAATAGTTATGATGACTGTAACAAAGAGAATTAAATATGAGTGGCATATTGGCCAAATATGAAGAGAACAAAGTGGGACAAAGAAATGCCATAGAGCCCATTAATTAAATTACCAGAATGCTTGTTTGATTCATACTGTATTTAGTCGGAACATTTTCTTTTGACCAATTTAATAATTGGATTTGCTTTGTTAATTCAATCATGTTTACCAGAGGAAGGGGGGATGAAAACCAGACAAAGACAAAAACAACCAACAAGAGACATTTCTTTGGTCGAGGGTTTTTTTTAGCATCCTTAACCATTATCACTTTGGGTGGTCCTCAAAGTGCTCACTTTGTTTGAAAAGAAGTGGATTTGTTAACTTGTGAGGGGATTAAGTCTGTTTTGCTCTGAGTAGACTGGCAATCTGGTGAGGAAGTCAAGCCTGGGGAGAAAATTGCATGGCTTTATGTCCTTTTAAATTTAAGACTGTGGGAGCAACTTTGAAGACAGACATGCTGTATATAATTATTGATTTCTCCCCAGAGATCAGGTATTATCTACCATATCCTCTTTGTTGGCTGTGTTTTTCTTTTCGCTTCTTTTCTTGACTTTTCTTTACTTGTTATCATTGCTTTCCTTTGCTACATGACAACTCTTTTTTCTCCCTCTGGGATCAGAAGAGAAGCCAAACCATTAATCAATCCTTTCTGTCTTAACTTCCTCTTTGGGTTATTTCAGCTTCAGACACAATTGCTTTTGCATAATCCTGTTTTAAAGATTACCCATGATAAGAAATAAAGATAATGAAGCTATCAGATCATTTAGATAAATGGTAGACATTCATTTTAACAGTCTCAGCCAACCTGTTGTCTTTTTCCAGGCCTTGGAAATTCTCTCACTTTAGTTTTTCCTGTCGGATTCTCTTGTAAAAGCATTCCGACTCAGATTTACCAGACTACTTTAACTGGATAACCTAAATTGTTCAACTCATTCTGATGAATGTCATATTCCTGAAAAAAAATTACATGAGATTTGATCATCAGCACAATCATAATCATTTGTGGGGATGTTTTATTCACATAAATGAGGAGCTTGAAGTCCTGCTGTTTGAAATCAGCAGAAAGACGAAAATAAACTATATTTGGCAGTGCCAGTAGTTGTATTTGAGGACTTAAAATGACACAAATATGCCAGTAGTATCTAATGTAGCTGTCTGCCTCAAGCAGAAAGGAGCAGTGGCCACAAAAGACGAAGAAGTTCACTCGTTTTCCACATCCTCAGATTTTTCATTTTCAAACGTATGGCCTTCATCCACAATCGTCGCTGGCATAAAGGTTCCATATTGTGTCCCTGTTCAGCAAATCGTTAAAAGTCTCACCTTTCCCCAGAATATCTCTTTCAATTTCTCAGCTCAAAGTAATGCCAGTATGGTTCATTTCATCATGATTGTATAACTCCTGGTTTCAGCCCTGTTGTAAATGGGCTGTTTCAGTGTTTGTAGCTTTAAATGCAGTTCGATTGCTTTAGGAAGAAAACTCTGTTTGGGTCTGTTATTGACAGAACAGCAAGGGACAGATATGGCAATGACTGTATGAGAGCAGGACTTTCTATTGCTTCTAACTTTCTGAGCAATTATTTTCATTGAAAAAACACCAAATTTACTGCAAATCTGTTGTTTTACAGCATGTTTAAGGTGAGTTTAGCTAGCTATCAATATCAATATTGTAGCGGTGCAGCTTGGAAAACATCTAGTCTTACTGAGCAGTGGTTCAGTCACTATTTAATACCATTTGTATGTCTAACAGAACAAAAAAAATGTAAATAAGAACTGTTTTATTGTGAATTCTGATGTAATAAAATGCAATTTATGTGAGCACAGAGAGCAGGAGAGAAGTTAAACTCGTGTAAATGCCAGCTGATTCACTAAAGCACAACAGGTGATATGAAAGCACAATAATTTAGTGTCTTACAGCTTCCACCATCTCTAAATGCCTCCCAGCATTACAGTTTCTACAGAGCTCAGACCTGTGAGCAAACTAATGGTAATGTTAGCAGCATTAGCCGCACAGTGTGCTAACAGAAAAGATTTTCTTTTGATATGAGGACCTTGCCATCAATAATGATGAGTATTTACTGGATCATGAGAAGTCTTGTGTTCACTTTTGCAGCCAACAGCAGAACATTTGATGTATTTTGCTCATGACTGAGACATTTTAGAGTTTGCAGAAGTAGCTCCTAGTAAGGGGGCATGATGATAAAAATTATATTTTTAGTTGGACAAGTATTGCTTCCTCAGTCCATCCTGAACAAAATTCTGACCAACTTTTAAAAGCTTCAGGCAATCTAGTAGAGAAATGTTACTTGTAGTTGTCCTCATATTTTATTCTATGTGTTTTATTTTTATATTATCTATATTATATGTTTTAAACCTCAACATTTTTTATGACATACAAAACACTTCTATTCCTTTTGGAGCCAAAGAATTTATCTTACAACTTCCTTGTCCCACATATCCACCTGGAAATATATTTTGATTTGTAAAGTTGGTGAAGCTCACCTACACAAATGCAGCCTTTTTTCTGTAAAGTGAAGATATGCAGGTCAAGAGAAATGCCTGACACAGCTGTGTTTAAATCTTGCTTGTTAGGATTTTAATTCAGTGTTTGAATAATCGGTGGATTGAGGTAATTGGTGATCCACTGAATTAAATGTCTCGGGCTGAAACAACTCACTGGTGAATGCAGCACTGATTCAGCCATGTTCAGTCCTTCATAATTATAAAGTCCTCATACTGTGCCGTAATGATATGACTTATTTTCAAGTGTTTCACCAGAGATATTATTACCAGGAATTGGCCAATAATATAAGATTGTTGCACATTTATCTTTGGTATTTTATTGTATTTTTTTTTTTTTTTAACTACAAGCCAGTTCCAGTCAAACACAGATACTGGCAAAGTTAGACAACTCACAGCTTTGCAGAAGCAAAGCAATCAGTCAACCAGCCATCAAAGCAGCACATACTCAACATCTAATGAATCACCACTGGAAGATTTCCTAATCGCGGTGTAACAGAATACAGCATGCAATAATGATAGATGGCTATACTCTTCTACAGCAAGGACTTTTGTTGTGTGACTTGAATTGTAATGCAACATCAATGATTCCCACAACTGAGCAGAGATATATAGAGAGGTGATGTCTTACGGTGCATAATTCTACAATTGTGCTACACCATACTGTATTCATGTGGACTTCTACTGTCTCATTTTCACATCTCAGTGGTTGATGGATAGATCGTTTTATTAATCCCAAGACCTTTGTTTTGACTTCAGAGCTTGACAGTTCTGTGTCACGCTTTTAAAAATCCCTTCTCTGTTTGAGCAGTTTGTCATAATTTGCCTCATGTGAAGAAAGAATCTGCTTCACAAGACTATCAACCTCCCTGGAAAAAAAATGACTTTAGAGGACTCTTGGCAGTGCTTTAAAATGTCATTGATATAAAAATAGGTTCAAAGACTCACTTTGTTTTCAGGTCTTTTGTGACACCTTGACACTAATTCCTTTACAATATCAAAGTTTACGTCTTTCATATCCTAACACTTTCATTCTTTTTTTTACAAACCAATACTGATCTTTTAAATCTAGAGCAGTCCATTTCATAGTGTTAAAATCAAGTTGAAGTAAGGGCCAATCATTCTGATTTAACATGCATCCCAGCCTATTGCTTAGGCCTCATCATTATGATGAGAGACAGCCAGAGCATTATTAACATTATAAGAAACAGAGAGCAAGGCTGGGGATGTGGTGAAAATCAATGAGAGTAATTTTGCCAACATGAGCTGAAGAGGTTTTGTTGTAACTAGACCAGCATGGAACAATGTGAATGTGTGTAGAGACAGCAGTGTCAACTGCAATCTCAAAGCTTCATCCCTACAAAATGAAACTTTCTTGGCTTGTTCTAAAACAAGTCAGTTATTCCAAAATTTCCATTTTGGGATCAATTATTGTACCGTAAGAGAAAATAAAACACGCTGTAGAGTGTTTGATATTCTATCTCATGTCGCCTACACAAGATCACATAAGACTGGAACAGTTTCTTCTATAGAAGCTAAAAATGACCATTGGAAAGTAGCAACAGTGTCCATCCTTGAAATAGAAGCCACAAGCTGCATTAATTATATGATCACATCCTAAGGCAATTTAAATAAATTATTTTGAATAAATAACTGCTTGAAAGAGGAAAATTCTCCATGGAATATTCATCCACAGCCCTCCTTTTCTTTTTTTTTTGCCCTGTGATGTAAAGGAGTCTTCTCCAGCTCACAGTGTGTGGGCTGTTTTCTGCATAATGTCAGTTCATAATGTTCCCCATCAGATTTTTAACATCTCACACTTCCAACTGTGCTCAGGATGATGACATGTGGAATATGAATTAATATCAGACATTGCTGGTTTTGTAAATTTGTTTTGTTCCTGTCCTCAAAAAATAGGTTTTTGAGGAGCCCCTCTGTGCACCAGGCACACAGTCAGCATTAAACAATCAGCTCTGCCTATTCAGTCTGCTTTATAATTAGTCCTCCATGTATAAGGGTTAAACATTAAATCTCTACCTCTCAGTACAGTTTCACACTTTGCACATTTGAAAACTGGCTTAATTGGGGGCAGATTCTGTTGCTATGAGATCTAATAGGAGGATGTAGGGAAACACAGCAGAAACATATTTCTACATAAAAGCACTGAGTTTTGCTTTGATTCTCAGACTGGATGGAGAAGCTAACACAGGAATCTTCTGAAGACGCTGCTTATACTGTTTATGAACATGTTTTGCCTCTGTTGTCTTGGGTTTGTTCTATTTGAAAGCACTCCGTTGCACATTTCAAAAATGTGAGTAAGAGTGTTTGCTGATGTGGGTCTCTGTTGTGTGCAACGGTATTGTGAATGTGTGTGTGCTTGGGGGAGAGATTCTGCCAGAGACTAGAACAAAAAAGCCTGAAAAACAACATACAGTCCCTTTGAACATATTACCTCCTGAATTAACTCAAATGCAGTCATTTTGGGAAAATTGGTGCAAATAGTTTTGACACAAGGTGTGTTCGGGAACCTTGTAAACACTGAAGTACAGCCAGAGCTGAGTAGTGTCAGGCTGTATAGCTAGAATCACAGCTGTGCTGTATTAGTCCAATTACCGTTATTCTGCTGAACCTTTTCGGTTCAAACATTAAAATCAGTTGCTTACAGTAGATGATGGGCAGTTTACTGGCTGGAGGTTGGCAGCTGGCTAGGGGCAGCACAGCACTGCTTATATATTATTAATTTTAAAGTAGTTACACTCTATCAGCTTTGCTGTCCTCCTCCTCCCACAGTGAGCGTGTCCTCTGGGTCTGCAAAAGAACTCAATGGCCGTGAATGCTCCACCACGCTACCTTGTCTCCACCCTATCGCATGTCCACTGAGGAGAACCTCAGTATCACCCTCAGCCTGTCAAAGAGCTGAGTGGCTAAAACAATGATATGTTTCTGTGAGTTCATCTACAGTATTGGTGAAAAAAAAGTTTTCCAGGCGGTTTGAATTTACACAATTTCAGAGTGAGAGAGCAACAGAGTGATATTTACTGTTTCACAGCAGTATGTGACCATCCTACAGATTCTACTGTCAGCATTCTATGGTGAGATATGTGTAGAAACATAGCAATTTCATTGTACTTATTTGTTTTCTTTAATATAAATGGAAATATACAAAATCTGGTAGTGTTGCACCCAATAATAAGATATCTAGATAGCCCAGAGCAGTGGTCTCCAACCTTTATGGCACCATGGACTGGATTCAAGCAAGACAATTTTCTACAGACCGGTCATCACACACGTAGCAAACAAGAAAAGCACTCAGAGCACAGTACTCCATCAAAGCTGCTCAGTCGTTGCATCATTTCCGATGGATGAAACCTTTAAAAAATTACATTGCACTGAGCACAGGCATGTCTTATGCATGTGGGACCTAAATATGTAGCGGGTGGCAGGAATTGATGGACTCAGAAACACCAGCACAATTTAATCAATTGTTCCATGTATCATTTCCGACAGATAAGTCCCAATAAATCCACGGTGGATTTGTAGTTGGATTGCAATCATGTGATCGTCAGCAGACAGCTGATGTAGTGTTCACTTGTCATAGTTATAGTGACGCCGTGCTGCTATCTTGCAGTGATACAGAAATCTTTAACAAATCCATGGGTCCAGACTCTAAGGCGTGTGTTCTAATGCTACATTGTGTTAGCTAATGGTGTTGAAAGACTAATTGATGATTAGAAATCCTTGTTCAGTTATGTTAGCACATGAATAAAAATGTGAGTTTCATGGAAAACATGAAATTGTCTGGGTGACCCCAAACTTTTGAAAAGTAGTGTATAAAGAAACACATAAACACACACAAAAGGACTGATGCACTTAAAGTTTTTTTCCTATATGATAAAAATTGTATTTATTCTAAAAACACAACACTGTTTAATCAAAAACATTCATATATCATGGCAGTTTATATTTTGCTCTATATTCACTTTTCCAATTGTCTGACTTATCCATCCCATTTTAATTCCTTGTTGCCTTTTCTCTCCACTTCTCAAATTCTCTATGTGATTAAGTTATTGTCATCTGTCAGTTAAAAACTAAGAGATTAACCAGTGCTATAATACTTCCACCATCTACACTGGGTAAAATGAAAACATAAAAATATGCCTAATTTTACAAAGCTGGAGCTTTAAAATTTTAATTAAGCAACTGACTTCCTTCTACAAACACAAAATGAATAAAACATCAATTAATAAAGTTCATCTTTAAACTTTCAATGGCTGTGTAATTCACACACGCACACATAAAAATATGATACAATGTAAAAATAATAAATAAATCTAAAAATATATTTGTAGACGAGACAGTTTTTCAAAAAAATCTTTCTACAGCTTTGGTCTCTCATAATATCAGCCTCTTAACACCTATTAAGATAGACTTTACAACTCAAAAAATGTGGTGCACTTTGAGGGCAGTTTAGTTTTGATTTCAACACATTTTAACTGCAATGAAAGAATAAGTATGAGATTCAAGGTTTGTCTTGTGGACCTGCACATCCCCCTAGAGTCCTACATTGTTCACCTGATGTGGATGCCAAAATCAAGCCACAACAATGAGAAGCATAATAGGAAATGCATTCTATTGGACGCATTATCTAATTTCATTTGAAAGCATCTTCTTCGAAGCACTGACCTCACCTGACACAACAGTCTGATTTCACAGTTCTGCGTACTCTTACTTTGAGATGCCTGGATCCTGAACTCCATTGCATCACTTCATGGTTCAGGCTAATAAGATGAGTATGTTTCTCTATGAAATTATTTTCTAAAGCAGCTGTCATATGTAAGGGCGCCTACCTTCTGGAACTGTCATGGACAGACTGTGAAACACAACCTCGACCTGGCATTATCAGGCTGACACAAATTAATACAATCTGGCTCTCAGTTACAGTACACTTGCATCAGTATAGTCGGGTGAATGAGCTCATGAATATCGGGTATTTCTTAAGTTTGTCTCCACTTGTTTGTTGCACTTTCTTTTATTTCTTCATTTCTTTCTGCCTGAAGCTGCTGAAACTGCAGGTGATGCCCGCTGCACTGCAGTTGTGGGTGCAACGCTGGTGGGAGGTAAAGTGTGTCTGGAGTGTAAACTTGTAATCATCAGAGGGCTGGACCCTGGTGTCCATACCCTTTGCTAGCTACCTAACTAGAGCTTGTGCAGCAGCAGATGGACCTGCAATGCTGCTCTGCACCACAAGATTCTCTGCATGTGCATCCATGTATGTGTGTTCCTACCCCAGGACTCACCTCTGGCTCCGACCATAACAGACGGCTCTGGGTCATTATGGCAGGTCCGGGAATGACGAGTAATGCAGTGATGGATTATAGGTGGTGGGAATGCTCCTGTGTGTGTGTGTGTGTGTGTGTGTGTGTGTGTGTGTGTGTGTGTGTGTGTGTAAATATGTGTCTGTGTGAATCAGGTCACCTCCACTCCCTCCTGACCTTCCCCACTTTCCTCTGCACCTCCTTTCTCCATCTCTATATCCCTCCTTCGCAGCAGTAGCTCTCTGCAAAGGTTATTATCACAGTGTGAGAAGCCACAACTATTTTAGAGTCAAGAATCCTCCGAACACACGCAGCGCACGTTTTGAACACATGAGCTGAATGAGTGTAGAACCTTAAACAGGTCTCCCTGTTCTTAACGTACTTGTGCCAGAAAATTAAATAATATAAAAATAAATTGAAAAGACACCACCAGAATGAATAGATTAGACTACACTGTCAATTCTTTTTTTTTTTTCAATTACAGTGCGTCTGACAAAAATCATTGTGCTTCGTAATAAAGTGTAGGAGCCATACTGCAGTGTGCTCTTATCTCCTCAGCTTATTTTTCCTCATTGATAAGCAGTGTGCACTAAAGCCATGTGGGTTGATTTCTTTTTCCACACTGCTGATCTAAATCTGCTCTTGTTTCCATCTGTTGGTAGAAATATAAGCGGGTCATCGGTCACTGCTGTCTAGATTATGAGTTGAACCAATGGCGGTCTGTAAGCCGGCCACTTCGGACGACATTGAATTATTACATAATATGCATTTTGCTGACACTGAATGATTTACTCAACAATGGCTGAAAAGCTGCGAATTTGCAATAAAAACAGGATGTTTAGTCATTTAGTCACTGCATATCCTATGAGGTCCCACAAAGCTCTTTACTTGATCCGGTTCCAATATTGTCCATAAATATGCCCCCGCCTCAGGCTGCAAACAGCTCCTGCAGTCTCCTCTAAGAAGGCAGAGTGGCTTTTATGTTGTCCGAGCAAAATGAGGGTAGAAAATGTTCGGCTTTGCCCCCATTTCTTGTGATTTAAATCAGAGATTTAAATTACAGCTGGGGTAGACGGTATATTTGCCATCACTGGGGGGAAAAAAATCATGCTAGTATTTCAGCATATTTTTTAAATGGACAACTCATGTTGGCTTTCTGTATGCTAGGTTGAATCAAAGACACTTTCTCCACTGTTTGGTGTGAGCACAAATCGTTGATATGTTGTACTGTAATGGAAAGTCCCCCTGATACTGCATGACAGCATGGTGCAGTACCCTCATATTACAGTGAAAGTTGAAATAAACAGCTAGGTTTCAACAATAAAAGTCTTCTTCATCTCAATCTCAACTCTTTATGTGTCTAGCCACACATTTGAACCAAAAGGTTGATCTCTTGATCCCTGGTTTCTGTTTTAATGGCATTATTTATTTGTTTTTACTCAAAGTGCAATGATATGCATATGTGTTTGAAATGGAGTTCCTCTGAGTGCACTGAATGTAACTCAAGTGACTGAGTATAAAGACGCCTGCATCTAGAAGGTCCAGTTACTGGGGAATCAGTACTCCTGGCTCTAACTACACCATCAAAACAAAGAACACTCCATCATTAAAGCAAGGCAAGCTGAGTTTACTTCTGAAGCACACTTCATACACAAGGCAATTCAAGGTGCTTTACTTAATGGCAATATTTCGAATACATTTTTCAAATATCAATATCAGAAATTTATACTCCCTAAATTTGAGCCCTTGAAAAAATTCATTATCATTTGAGCTCTAGTATGTAAGCACAATTTTTAGGGTTATTAGGATTGATCCTCTGGAGATTATAAATGAAATTTTATGTCAGTCTACCCAACAGTTACTGAGATATGTTCACCATCAGGCACACCACCAGCTAAAAATACACAGAGCTTTAAAATTAATTATAAAGATGATTTAAAATTATACATTAAGACATTTAAATCATAGAAATAAACCCAAAAAAGTGCATTAAAAGCCATAAAACAGATTGAGCATCTAAGAGAAAGCTGCAGTAAACAATCTGGTTTTCAGGCCCGATTTAAAAGAGCCGACAGTTTGAACAGACTTCAGGTGTTCAGGAAGTTTGTTCCACAGATAAGAAGCATAATAGCTGAATGCTGCTTCACTATTCTTGGTTCTGGTTCTGGCAACACACAGTAAACCTGTCCTTGATGACCTGAAGGCTCTGGATGCTTCATATGGAGCTATTAAATCTAGGATGTATTTTGGTCCAAGACCAATTAAGAAATGAAAGGAATGTAGCACATGTGTAAGAGCAGGCCGTCCTCAAAAAAAAAAAAAAAAAAGAATGACCATTTAAGAAACTACTGAAGAGGCCACCATGAGACCTGTGACTAATCTCAAGAAGTTACAAGCTTCAGCGACTCAGATGGTAGAGGTTCTTCAACCAGTAACCGCTGAATGTAAGCTTTATGAGAGAGTGACAAGAGAAAGTGATTATTGAAAAAAAAAAAAACTCCTAATAAATCTCAATTAGAGTTTACCAGAATTATTGGAGGTGGGAGACTCTGAAGTCAACTGGAATAAGTTTCTTTGATCTGATTAGACTAAAGTTAAGTTTTTGGGCCATCAGACTAAACACACTATTTGCCGAATTCCAAATCCGGTGAAGCATGGTAGCAGCAGCATCATGGTGTGGGGATGCTTCTTGGCAGATTATCAGGGTAAAATTGCAGTGTCCAGATGTGCAAGGCTGACTGTGTCCTTTCCATCCAAATGCAGCCAAAGGTATACCTACTGAATACCATCCATCCGTTATCTATACACTGCTTAATCCTCTGTAGGGTCAGAGGGGGGCTGGAGTCTATCCCTGCTGACTTAGGGTGAAGGCAGGGGACACCATGGACAAGTCACCAGTCCTGAATACTGATTTCAAATGGATTAAAACTTATGTAATGTCTTATTTTGCTTTTTGTGTTTTTATTCAACTGACATTTTTGCATAATTTCTTTTTCACTTTGACATGAAACAGCTTGGTTTTGTAAATTAACTGACAAAAATGGCAAACTTATCTGACCATGACCCAATGTTGAATAGCAATAGAAGGGAGAAAACCTCCAAGGTAGGTGGATACTTTTTTTTAGAGCCACTGTATATGGCTTTATCTATTCCTTGTTGTGCAGTTTAGTTTTATTATATCTACTATATTCTGTAGCTGTTCAGAGCTGTAAAATGTACAATACAGCCTATGGCAAATTTTGTCTTTGGGGATGATTAAGTGTATACTTTCTTACATTGTAATTCAAGTGGCAACAAGACTCCTGTGCCTCATCCTGGCTCTGTTTTAGGCTAAAAAAACAAACAAAACAAAAACAAAAAACAAGCCCTTAATGAGAGATTTCTGCCAGTCATGGGTATTTCCCTGGTCAGAAGAGATCCACAGCAAGTGATGAATGTGGTGGTCCAGTGGTGCACGTGGAGGACTTTTACTTGGGTGGGCAGGTTTTGGATCCTGTGGAGCAACAAATGGATATTGGCTTTTAGCATGAAGCACCTTTTAATGACTTTTTCCATATTTTTGTCAACTGCAGCTTTAAGTTTCATGACCGCTACATTGTCTCTAAATTCCAATTGTACCTCCAACCTTCAGAAAGTCATCCAAGCCTTTGCATCCTCTCACCTCAACACTGCAACCCTATCTGTTGGCAGGGGTTTTAACAAAACTGTAAAAGAGAAACCGCATCATTTCTTTCTTTTTTACCTCCCTACAGATCTCCCTGTTACCCAGATAATTGAATCGAAAATCCTGCTGTTTGTTGAACTGTTAAATGGCATACAAAGCTCCTGTCAACATACTTCCAGACACCTGAGACCCTGTCGTGCATTCTGCCTAAACTATTGAGGGTTTCACGATTCAGCTTTAGATGTGCTCAGATTTATTGGCCTCTAACTGTGCTTAATTTAACCTGCTCTAACATTTCTTCTGAAAGGTGTTTGTTATATTCGTGTAATTTGTATGACCATGTGATTTTGATACTGAAAACAGGATCCTTGTGACTCTTAGTGGTGAGAAATGTTTCTCTGTTTGGTAAAGTCGGGCAGATGGGATGGTAATCACGAGCGTGCAGGTTAGGGCTGAGCAAAGAGCTGAACGGAGTCTCGGTCGAATGAGCCATTCTGTGATAAATGCTGAGTTGGATAGAAGAAGGAACCATATGAAGTGTTATTTTTGTCATTTATATTTATGACAAAAACAGCAGTAATGTATGCATGGCTAAATCAGGCGGCAGTGGCAGACAAGCCAACTGGAACAGTGGACGGTTGCATGGTGGGCTGGTCAGCACTGATATGAAAAGTTTAAAAAATAGACTCTGTGCTAGTTAGTCCTTCTGCTGCAGACGGGTTGGCTGCCTCTTTGACATGTGCATGTCCACATGCTTATATGGGGTCACCAATTTGTCACACCCCATCTTTCTTCGCCGAAAACCTTTTTTTTCTCCTTTGGTACATTCCACTGTTCACGCTGAATGCTGAGCTGACAGTGTTCCTGTATAAATTTGTGAAGATATGAACCTAACAAGTGAGAAGCGTGCTGCCTTCAATGCTCCGGGTGAAAAATCAGACTTTTGACCTGAGCACACATGAAACTGAAATTAAAGCATATCACAATAATTATTGTAAACTTTTTCTGCTAAAAAGAGCAGGTGTAGTGATCTTGCATTCTGTTTTTATTCAGACTACATTGTCTTGTAAGTGCTGCTTTTACCTGCTGTGATGGATGTGTGTTTAAACATGCATTGTTTCAGTTTCTGTCTAAGTGACTGGGTCGTACCAGCTACTCATAAATACTGAATGCGTAAAGTTCCTGCTACAGTGAGTTATTGCTGTCAAACAACCAATATAATACATAACAATATCCCTGCAGTGCCCAGTTATAACAAAACTGACGCACAACAACACAAAAAAAAGGGTTCAGTGGACCAAGTGGCACATCCAGCTCACCTTCTGAATCCATTTTAAGTAATACAATAGTGTTTGTTTGATGGTTTCTCTTTTACCAGTCTAGGCCCTAGTCCCAGTGGTGTTGATTTTTGTAGTTTCTATGTACTTAATCTTATTTTAACAAATCTGTGGCTGGACATTTGAGAAATGAAATGTGGTTTAAGATTTCCTTGCATTTTTTTGCCTTACAATTCACTGTAACCAACATGAATTCATGTTTACCACAGCTGCCGCTTTTTAAAGTAGGCCTGAAAAACCTACAGAGGCTGGATATTTTAAAGCACAGACCCTGGGGGGGATAACACTTTTACCAAATGTGTGCATAATGGATTTTCAGATAACGAGGACCACCATGGGTATACCAATTATGACTGCATTTCTTGAATCCACTAGAAAGAGCCCTTAGCTGCCTTGTCAGTGCATGAGGACATATTTCATCTTACACTGTGATAAAAGGCGAACTCTGAACTGGCAGAGCTCTGGTGTTTTGGAGGAGAAAAATGTCAGTTTATTCCATCCAAAGGCCAAGAGAGGGAGGTAGCTATAAATTAACAGCAGAACTTGGAGGTGGTGCGATACCTCTTAATGTAAAATAAACATGTTTTCTGCCACTTACGCAAGATTCTGTTTTATTTAGATTTTTATTGATCACTGTTAAAAAAGAGTGAATAGTTGTGTTCTAATTTAGACCATTAGCTGTTAAGCAGTGTTTTGATCAGAGTAAGGTCTTCATCAGCTTTGCAGTTGTATCCAAGCCAATGAAGCCAGCCAAGAGCTGCAGTTTCTCCAATGGCTATTTGAGGCTGGCTCCAAAAGTGACTGAATCCCCATAGAGCCCCATGATAAAATGCCCAACTTTCAGCAAAAACAAAGTTGTTAACTGCCTGGCACAAAAAGAGTTTTTGTCTTTGTAGCTTATTTTCTGTAACTATTGGAGGTGTTTTTCTTTATTTTCATGACTATTTATTTACATTGTAGATTGTCACTGAAGGCTGAAGGCAAATTCCCTTACACAGCCTGGAGATGTGTTTGGTGTCATTGTCCTGTTTAGCGCTTCACGGTAGGAACTATACATGTAGAGGTGAACTTTCCCCACTGTGGGATCAATAAAGTTTATCTTATCTTATCTTAGAGATCATCCGTTCACTTTTTCTGCGTCGCACAAAGACACATCAGGTGGAACCAAAGATCTCAAATTTGAACTCATCAGACCAAAGCACAGATTTCCACTGGTCTAATGTCTATTTCTTGTGTTTCTTGTCCCAAACAAATCTCTTCTGTTTGTTGTTTTTTTTCTTAGTAGTGGTTTCTTAGCAGCTATTTGACCATAAAGGCCTGATTGGTCAGTCTCCTCTGAACAGTTGATGTAGAGATGTGTCTGCTACTAGAACTCTGTGTGGCATTTATCTGGGTTCTAATCTGAGGTGCTGTTAACTTGTGATTTCTGAAGCTGATGACTCGGATGAACTTATCCTCAGCAGCAGAGGTGACTCTTGGTCTTCATTTCCTGGGGCTTTCCTCATGTGAACCAGTTTCGTCATAGCGCTTGATGGTTTTTGCGACTGCACTTGGGGATACATTCAAAGTTTTTGCAATTTTCCAGACTGACTGACCTTCAGTTCTTAAAGTAATGATAGACTGTCATTTCTCTTTACTTAGCTGATTGGTTCTTGCCATAATATGGATTCTAGCAGTTGTCAAATAGGGCTGTCAACTGTGTGCCAACCGGACTTCTGCACAACACAACTGATGGTCCCAACCTCATGAAGAAGGCAAAAAAATCCACAAATTAATCTTGATGAGGCACACCTGTGAAGTGAAAACCAATTCAGGTAACTACCTCATGAAGCTCATCGAGAGAATGCCAAGAGTGTCCAAAGCAGGAATCAAAGCAGGGTGGCTACTTTGAGGAATCTAAAATATAAAACATATTTAGAGCTATTTCACAATTGGTTGTTTTCTACATTCCATATATCTTGCTTCATAGTTTTGATGTTTTCAGTATGTATCTATAATGTAGACAGTAGTCAAAATAAAGAAAAACATTGAATGAGAAGGTGTGTCAAAACTTTTGATTGGTAGTGTGTATGTATATATATAAATTAGATAGATAGATAGATAGATAGATAGATAGATAGATAGATAGATAGATAGATAGATAGATAGATAGATAGATAGATAGATAGATAGATAAATAGATAGATAGATAGATAGATAGATAGATAGATAGATAGATAGATAGATAGATAGATAAATAGATAGATAGATAGATAGATAGATAGATAGATAGATAGATAGATAGATAGATAGATAGATAGATAGATAGATAGATAGATAGATAGATAAATAGATAGATAGATAGATAGATAGATAAAGATGTTGTTTTCACAGTCTGCTTAAGTTCCACTCACATTCCACCTTTATGCTCTTTTTTGGATTATAGTTACATACAGCTGTGCAGGAAGCCTATGGATTATGTTGCAAAAGGGTTTGAATGTCTTACCTACAGGCTAAGGTTACAGCTTGTTGTAGCTTTAGCACCTTTTTTTTATTTGCATGCCCAGTGCTGCAGAACTCCATAGCTTGCAAAAAAGTGTCATTCTTATGAAACATATTGTGCGTAATTCAGTATAGTGCCAACATAGACAACTTCAGCTGTCATCCAGGGGGAGAGTTATGCAGAAAAAAAAGAAAAAACTGAACAGAACTGCAAGAAATTCAACAAATGTGACATAATAAATTAAATAGGCTTACTCAATAAATTATGACTTACATGAATCACATGACTTACAAGGCCAATGAAGCTTCCATCGAAAAGATTAAAACATCATATCAATGTGAGGAGAAGACATTTTCCTCGAATTAATACAAGAAACATGCATAGGTGCCATGCAGTTTTTTTTTCTTTCACGTTTTTTTTAAAGCTTGAATGGCATTCTTTTAAATTATGTAATTCACATTTGCATCTTATGCAGATTTGAAATTTGATTAAAAACTGTCATACCCACTGCACAGCAGTTTAGAATACCACGAAGCAGCGTTTTAGTGTCCGTCACCACAGTTTTTTTTCCAATTCCTTTTTGCCGGTTTTGCCTGCAGTGTCAGGACCTCCGCTGTGCCATTGCAGACGTCTCATCAAAATGAATGAGGAGGCTGTTTTTAATGCAGCACTGTAGTCTGTGGGAACATGACCTCGGGGTTATAGGGGTGCTAGGATGGTGGAAGACCTATGTTGGTTCCAGTGAGAACATTACCCTAATGCTGCCTGAGGCGTAAATGTAAACATGCGAGAGAGTCCTGTTTAAGCTTCTGGGATTATAGAACGGTGTTATAGCTGATGTATGAAAGTGATGAAGATCCCTTGGGTGCTGTATGCAAATGCCCCAGGCTTGTCATTTCTTTGCTGTACACATTTACCCTGTTATTCACCAGAGAGAGACAAAGAGAGTGGGAGATTAATTTATGCCAAGGCAGGTTTAGAGGGAGATTCTAGTTTAGTCTGTATTATTAGATGTGATATAAGGCTATTATCTGAAGAAATGAAGCTTCTGCAGTTTCCCTTCAACACCTAACAAGCAATGACTCATTCCAGGTTTTTATCTCGGGTTGTTATTGACTTTTGCAGCTTGTGGCATTTCTTTCTCCCTTAATTATTTACTCTGCCCTTTAGCCTCGCTCCATCGCCTCTGTTTCCGGGTATAAACTGTGTGCATAAAGACATGTGTTTATGGTGATGATGGAGATGACGTGCACGTAAAAGATAAGGACAAAGTTGTCAGATATGGAAAGATAAAAGACATATGAAAGGAGGAATACAGGGAGGGAGAAGATAAAGATTCGTCACAGGGGAGGAGTAAAATGAGAAATCTGCAACAACTGACTGCAATTACGGTGCCATCTTGTCCACGGCCTCCTAATTAAGAGAACAGAGGGAGAATACAGATTAGATGGGAGGGCCTGGAGACAGGCCTGTGGCTCTCCAGTCCACAGAGAGAACCTCACCCAGGGAATCGCTCTGTTCATACAAAACAATGTGGGGGTCTACATTATTCATCTTCGGAAGTGAGATGCAGAGAGGCAGCGAGGGGAAAAGGATGGAGTCAAATGGATGTGGGGGTGGAGAGATAAGATGTGGAGGCATGCCGCTTGGTAAAAGAACACTTTACATTCCTGTGTTTTGCGCCTCTGCTTACTTTGTTTTACATTGGTGGTTTTGGTAAAGCTTATAGGGGAACTCCTTGTGAATGGGTTTTCTGTATTTTTGCCTACTCCCTCATGGGTTAAATCCTCCCCAGAGCCAACCGCCAGCATGTCCGGCTACCAATCACATGCAATTTAGCAAGCCTTTTAGCTTCTAATGGTGCTGCTGTGCTGTAACAGCGTGGTGTACAATAGCAGTGCTGCAAGAACATGTTTGCTTCTACGAGGTGTGAAATATTAGGAGGCTGTGAAAAAGGACTGTGTTTGTATTTCCTCACAACAGATGTTTATTTTGGCACACAGGTATTATTAATGGGGAATAAATTATTTTTTCACATACTGTATGGGGCTGCAGACATCATTGCAGGTGACAGCTTCTGTGCTAAATAAAGACAACAATCAGATGTTGTGTCTGGCAGGTATTTGACCTACTTGTTGGATGTTCCTCCTACTTTCCTGTACCTTTAAAGGAACCGCTGAGCTATAAGAGTCACATCAGTGGCATTTTCAAAGATTTGCCTCAGGCTACTGTGAGATCGATACACACATTAGTCTCAGCAGGGGGTTCCTGTAAGAGGAAAGTAGAATTTACTGAGATTCGCACTACAAATTAGTTTACTTGGAGTTCCCATGAAGTGTTTGCAGTTTACCATGCTGCCTGCGAATATCTGAAATACACATCATGTATTTCATTGCTTGCTTAAGAAGACTAGTTGTGCAACATACTGCCAAAAAGCAAACACCCGAAGATGGAATATAAACGTGTTTATCACCATGTAGAATTACACTGGCCAAGTATAACATTGTTTCATGATTCAGACAGGTCTGAGAAAAGAGCCAGGCATTGGGAAGCAATGCAGCAAGATTTTCAGTCCAAGGGAGCCTGTTTATTTGACTGTTTATCTGTAAAAGAACAACTGAAAAAAAATTGAACCTTGTCAAATCAGAACCAGTGAGGGCCCTGTAGGAACTATACTGAACAGCAAAACCGTGGACAAGTGCTAGCGGGTTCCTGTCTATCTATTGTGGTTTGCATGGTAATCTGAGACCCATGTTAAAAAAAAAAAAAGTCTTTAAATTAACCCCTTGATGCCTCGTGTCGCAAATTCACAACATACCGCTTTCATTCAGACTGCAGCCAAGATCTACATGATATACAGCATCAGTACCACTACCAGCAGGTAACTCAGACTAGCTGATGTCAAAATGTGTGAGGCCCTTTTTAAAGCACCACATTCAATTTGAAAAAATAATCTGTGCGTGAATGAGGCAATTTCACACCGTTGCTTTTAATTTATGTAGACAGTCCTCAGAGTCGACACATATACTCTGAAAGCCCTAATTAGTCATCTATCACTTCTTGAAATGCATCCCGTAATTTAGTGGATGAGTTATACAGAGAAACAACAACTTAAGTGAGGGGTAGCTACATAATGATTTGCATCGACTTGCTGTTCCTCAGACTCGTGGAGCTGCTTTGTGTTCACAAGGACAAGCTTCTTCGATCTAGCCGAGTACTTTTGCGAGGAATTCGTCTTGTTACCCTGTAGGTTTTCACCTTGAACGTTACATCTGCAGCTAAACCAATCCTCCTCAGCAAGGTCTCTCTGTGCTTGAACTCTCTAATAGAACTGAATAGCGAGCGAAGGGATGACCCTCAGGGGCCAACTCAAAGCAATTCTTTTGCAAGAACATTGAGGAGATGTTTTGTGTCGGGGTAGAGGCGGAGGACGACCGTCTCCAGTCAGGGAGATGGATAACGTAACGGGGCTGAAACCCGAGGTCAGTCTCTGGCAGTTTGTGGATATGGGAGTGACTCGCAGCATGTTTGATTGTCCTAACCGCGAAACACTGGAGCATTTGCGTCACCAGTTGACCCACTGTAGACGTAATTGCTCTCTATTTAAGTTGTGGTTGCAAAGGCAGAATGAAACAATCAGAGCACCAGAACGTAGATGAAATACTTTCGTCATAAAGCCATGAGGCTGTTTTACTTCTAATCTTTTGCAGTATGCATCTAACAGTAAATAAGAAATTGTATTACACAACATTCTTACGGAACTGTAATCATACAATTGTGCTTTGGTTCACTTTCTTTTCCTATAAGTCCATAGCACATGTCTCTGTGCAATGCAATCTCATCTCAGAATGCTATTCAGGGGGTTTTGCTGACCATTACATTTTGCATTGCAGCTCGGAATGAAATGAACCAGCTCAAAGTCAGAAGCTATTGCTCAGTGTGAATGACCTGGAAACAATGCAAGTAGCCTCATGCACCACCTCAGCATAATGGTATTGGTTGGGAAACCTTGTGCATTTATAGGTAATTTTTGCCCTCAACACACTTTCTTATATATTACAAAATAATAAAAAAAAATAACTCACCTTTCCTATTGGAGAAAAAATCCCATGGTTATTCGGGAAATGTTTGTGGTTTTACCTCTGCAGATCCAAGTTTGTGGTCCTTGTTGTTTGTGAGGCAGCATGGAATATCTCAAGTGTGACTTGGGACCATAACAGCTTTTGGCAATGCATATATTGATGGAAAGTTTGAGGCGAGAAGGAAAAC
Organism: Amphiprion ocellaris; assembly: GCF_022539595.1. NCBI lineage: Eukaryota > Metazoa > Chordata > Actinopteri > Pomacentridae > Amphiprion > Amphiprion ocellaris. The sequence goes on from NC_072772.1 coordinate 17,327,937, forward strand.
CCAAAAGAAACCTAAAAAAAAACCCCATCTGTTTGTGAGACAATACAAGCAACGCATGCACAAATACTACAACCTTCAAAAGCAACAGTTTAGATCTGATTACTTCACACAGGAAAAGCAGTCGACCTACAATCTGGAGACATGAGCACTAATGTCTAGGGCAAGAAAATCACTTTTCAACAGACAGCCTTCTTCAATTCCCACAACAACCATCTCACAGGTCTGCACAAAGAAATCAACAACGGAGGTGCTGTTCAGTTAGACATAACCACTCACAGGCCAACTGAAACTCTGTCAAGGTTACATTTTTTGATGCCTAAAAGGTGCTTTTTGGAGTACTTTTTATGCTTAATGTGTCTTCCGGAGTGTGTTTTCTGTGTGTTATCTTAAACAAGTAGGTGTTGGCAACCTCTGCAGGTAGGCGTTCCTCCAGTATAAACAAGCGTCTTTGAGAATGCAGAGCACATTAGTTAGATGTTAATCTAACCAAAAGCAGTAAAAAAAAAAAAAAAAAAAAAAGAACTTGAAATGTTCTGCTTTATTTTGTATTTCTGCTGACAGAGAGAAAGAGGGATAGAGAGAAAGAGGCTTGGGGCCAAGGTGTGTTATGTTGCATTACTGTGTGTGCGTGTTGGCGGTGATACAGGATACTGCTGAGTATGTTGCTGGGTATCGTTTTTCCAGCGTATCATGCATTTTGCTGCCAACACTCAAGTTTTGATAGGAGTGCCAGGGCAAATTACGCATGCATTTCCTCTCTCTTTTTTTTTTTATGTAATGAAAACAAGAAAACTTGTCCGTTGATCTCAGGTCTTCGTGTTTTTGTCCCGTACACACAACCTAGAGGACGCCTGAATATGTGGGCATGTTTTACTAATGCAACCAACTTTAGTTTGACACAGAGCGTATTTGGCTTAAGTGAAAAAAAAGAAAGAAAGAAAACTCCGGCTCATTGATCTTCTATAGCTCACGACCGAGCTGACTGCCATTTGTTTTCATGCAGAGGTTAGATAGTGCATACTGGAGGTGGATGGAGAATCAGAATCCTATTATAGATCCTCCTCTTGTTGAAACTGTTGCGGTGTTTGTGTTTCATAAGCCAGTATTGATTTCGGACCCAAAGACGGAGAATATATTTTGGAACACAATTCACCTATAAGGAGGTTTATTCTAAAACGACTTATAGCATTTAGAAACACATAAACACTTCTTCCGTTCAAAAAAAACGAAGAAAAATGAAGGGGAAAAAATGCAAAAGGAAGGAAAACATTGTTTTCAAAATGTTTTGTGAATCAGTGGCTCATTGTTCAGTAATATGTGTTAATGTGTCCACTCATAGAAGTTTATTTTAGTCATCCACTTACAAGAACTGAGAAGAACAATGGGGAGAATGGTGATTCCTGTCAGAGTGGCAGCGTCATACATAAGCCAGTAGCCATCGCAGAGCAAAGTGAGGCAGAGATGCTGCTGCACTGCTGGCTTGAACAATAATCACTGAGCTGCTGTGAGGTTTGCTGTTGACCTTTACTCTGGCACTTTTCTTTGAAATCAAATTCTGCATGTTCCCACTGGCACAATGTCGGGTTTGCAACCCAAAATGAAACATTTGGCCTTGACGTAGCCTTGAGTGCTTGCTGGAAAGCCAGAGTGGTAAACTTTTTTTCACACACCCTCAATGCCTATTGTGCTAGTTTAGCCACAGCTACGTGCAGCAGAGTTTTATTTGTGTGCACTCTTGCACAATAAGTGTGTGTTCACATTTTTTTCCTCCTCCACTTCGTCTCCTCCTACTGTGACTTCCATCTGCAGACACTGTTAGGTGAACAGGCTGCCATTTGCACTCGCTGTGATATCTGACAGCAGTTTAACAGTCCGTGTGAAATGCTATTATTAATACATATAGCAAGTGTCAACCTACGTTTTGTGACTGTATTCAAAGATGCACTTAAAGAAGAAATCAACAGTGAGAGTAATGCTGAATCGCTGCTCACAAGTAGTGTGTTACCACATCGGAAATTGGGACTCCACATTCTATTTAATTGTAATTGGATGCTCAGTTCCACATTTTGTCTGTACACTTGACAGACAAGCATAAATGCTTGCTTTCAGTCATGCATCAAGCTGTCCTCAAGCTGAGGGATAATTTGCCATTGTGAATGTGCAATGCCTGCTGGTAACGTAAGTGTGCAGACAATGGACCAGTCACAGTGAAAAGTACCACACTAATTTATCTGACAGTGCAAAAATGCCAATCTTGCTACTCCCTAACATGGTAGCACTTTAATAAAGTTGGGTCCACAATCATAGCAGCAGAGTGTTCTGACTTTTAATTCCAAGTGTCGCTCATGTTCCAAAAACATCCTGGACTTTTCATAAGGCAACTTGAAGAAATCTTTTTAACCATTCCTCTTAATAAACATTCATTTCCTTTAAACCCCAAGTGCCCAGTTTCTAACACAGGCCATCCAAAGTAAAGCTGAGATAGCCCAGAGGACACTAACACACCATCACAATTCTTTTGACAAACTTTACAAAGCTCCCTCTGAGCCACTGAATAACAGAAGAGCAGCAACAGCTTAATTCATTTTCAAAGATAGGTTCCTTTTGATTAAGTTGTCCAAATTCCATGTCATTCAACCAATGCTTCTTAAGTTTAATTTTCAATTTTCTTCATCCCCTACCTCTGTGTTTTCCTGCTCTTGCCTGTTCCATCCTGATTGTTCTTACACGTTCCTATTACCTTTGTCTCCCTAGTGGATTTAGTCCATGTGTTTTCCCTCTGTCAGCTGTGTTCCCAGAGCCTAGTGTTCCTGTTTTCTGTTTATCCCCGAACTTGCTGTCACACTTAACCCATTTATTGGACTCTGCTTCCTACTAAGCTCCAGTATATTGAAATGGCAATCTCTCCCCAACCCTGGGTCTCCAAATGGTTTAACTGATGGTGTCGATGTTGCAAAAAGTGTTGTTGCTTTCTGATGTAGTAGAATTAAATATTGATTATTAGAATAAATGCCCACAGAATGTCAGTTTTTATCCCTCAGTTCCCGAGTTGAAAGTTATTTTTTTGTCCTTACAGTTACTCTGGCTGTTTTCTTTTCCCCTTTAATCCAGACTTAATTTTCCCCAGAAAATTTCGGACTTGGTGGTAGACAGAATTGCATAGTGGAAATGAGGATTACAAGGAACCTGTCTTACTGCTGATGGGGTAATTATTCCATAATCATTACTTAGTGCTATCAACATTTACTTCATAAATGATAAGTTGAAGTAGGAAACTTGGCTACTGCCACTTTAACAGCCTAGGCAGTTTTAATTATTCATATCAATTGTTATCTTCTAAAGTTACTGTCTTTTTGGCACAAAATCCCCTCTTAATAGTTTCCCAGGCCATGTTTATGTGCTCTGCTGCAGTGGGAGATTGCAAAAAGAGGTCACTCTGGAACACGACGGCTTGATTTTACCAACAATAAATAAGGGACAGCTGTAGATTTTGAACCTTTTCCGGGACCTCTGAATACTCAGAATGCCAGGAGAAATGTTTGGTGCAAGAAAAGATATGTTTCCAGTGAACATCTTGATGTTTTGACATACGTGTGGAAATGTTACCCTGTCCTTTAGTCTGTAAAACCCCTTATGTTTTTCTTTTAATGGAAGATACAGTCTACGAAGTGAGCTTTGACATTAATAAACTTCCCTGTGAGGAACATTTCAAGAGTGTCTGGATGTTAAAGCTGTTACACAGAGAGATGAGTAATGATGAAATGTAGGCAGTGATGAAATCCAGGTCATGATATGGTGCTCTAAAATAATGTTCAATCACTGACACTAATGTATGGTTATGTTTGCTCTACTGAACAAGACTTTCAAAGGTAAAAGCAAGACTGCAGTAAACCTTGCCAGTCTAAAATAGTACTTTGGTGGATCTTGATTGCTATCGACTGATGTTTTGTAAGTAAACCCAACAGAACAACGGATCTAAAACATGCAGAATGTGATGTCTTTAATTTATTTGATGTTGACCGTACAGTAAATTCTTGAACACAGTTATTATACTCTATTCTGATACAGTAATGGCCTGCATTTTAACACGGTATGAAACTGCAATATCTGTATCTCAAGGTCATTAGTTCTCCTCATTAGCAACGGAAGTGCCCCAGGAAGGCAGTATTTTGGACTCTTCTGCTCAATAAGAAATCATATGTTGATTATAGTAATAGCTGACTCACGCATTCAAACTGCAAACGCTCCTTTTTAGCTGCTGTTTAGAAAGGAACAAACTCAAGGCGTCACTTAGTTTCTGAATCACAGACCGGGGTGTCGGTTCGCTGATGTCTATTTTAAAAATTTCAGACGCACGGTGAGCTAACACTACAGGAAGAGTACGTATAAAGTCTCCATTTGGAGTGGATTTTCTGTCTTTACATCTGAATCATACGTCTGTTCCTTCTGTTCTGAGTTCTTCTGCTTTGATCGGCGAGGCCGTGCAGTGTCGCTCTGCCAGAGTCATTATGACTAATGAGATGGGACTAAAGTCAGGGCACCTCATAATGTGTTGCAATAAAATCTCTCCATCGCTACTGTGATGCAGACCTTGTGTCAAAAAAATTACAAAAGGTCAAGTCATGTCCGACTAACAAACATCAGAAACATTTGCAAGTTTAATTTCAGCCTTTAAGGAAGCCCCAGCATCAGCTACACTTCTTATGCAATGCTGTGTGATTGTCCCATTGCCAAATGGGAAGCAGCAGAAACATGATTCCTAGTTACATTTCATTAGTCTCTGGTGTATTTCTATAAGAATCACTTCCCGGGGCGTTCCTTTCTATCACCTTTTTAAGCTGAACTACAGAGTTGAATAATAGATCATGTTCTGCCTCCCCCTCAAAGAAGTTAATTCCCCTTATGGTACCGTTGTTTCAGCATTTATCTGTCTCAGACTGTGGTACTTATCATAGAAAACAGCAATTATTATGTATTTCCCCCTCACTGTATCATGCATAATCACTTCCATTGTCCTGAAAAATTCTCCTGGGCACTGTGCTGTAGAGTTTGGAGCCGGTACAAAGTTGGATATCTTTATTTTCGTATTTGTAGTTGACATATTCGTAGCACACCTGTCATCATTCCTGTGCTAATAAGGATGTGGTGAAAAGAGAGAGATGTGCTGCATATTTCGGCAGTGAAACACATTCAATCAAGATTCGACTTTGGGCCTCTGTGCTTTCTGTGGCATCTCCTATTTATTCAGCTGTCAACTGCCTGCAAATGAAAGGGATTGAAAAATTGTTAATGCTCATGGCTAACCATGGGCCACATGGTTCTGCATGTCTTTTGTTGTAGGAAATTACAAAATATTGCGTGCGGTTTATATGCGGCAGAATGTATGTCCAGTTATGCTGTTCAAACCACAGCACCACCCATCCAAGAGCATCCCAGCTGCATGATAATAACCCTTCTGTCTCCCAGCACTCGGTTTTCTTGTGTGTGTGTCTGGGTGTGTGTGTGTGTGTGTGTGTGTGTGTGTGTGTGTGTGTGTGTGTGTGTGTGTGTGTGTGTGTGTGTGAGTCCTTCAGAGTGAGGGATCACTGGCCTTTTGTTAGGAACTGGTTAAAGCTGCTGTGTTGCTGGCCTCCCCTCCTCCACTTCTCTGCCACACAGGGACGATTTCCACTTATTACGCAGACACGCTTATCTCTCAGATCACTGACAGACTTTTGAGAATTTCCAACTAAAAATATAGCTAAAAGGCACATGGGAGTCATTCCTGTATACATTTGTATGCAACAGAGCGCCCCTTCTCTCCTCTTCAGAACCCAGTAGTCCCTTTTTAAGTGGTCTTAATGCATATGCTCTTTCATAAACTGTGCAATCTCCAAGATAGCTGAAACCTCCAGAAGCTTAAAGGAAATGGTAACGAGCGCTGATTATTAGTGGCCAAGTAGGGAGCAGCTCCACAAGCATTCCTTGCTGGAAACATTTCAGTGCGTCTTAATGCACTAACATTAGCACCTCCGTTCCTTTCTGTGACCAGCAGCTATGAAGGCTGCTTCTCACAGAAAACTACTGCTGCCAGATGGGGTGTTGGAAAACTGGGGTTTGTGTCTGATCTGGTGCTTAAAATCTGCTGATGCTAGAAATAAGGCTTAACCACACCTCCACTGCACTGGTTCATTCACTGGTGATCAGAGCAGGATTACTTCCTGTTGTGTGAGCCCCAGAAAAACGTCATATATGCTATCCTTGCCATGATCTGTACCTCTACCCATGTGCAGAGTTCAGAGTAGCAGAGTTAAAGAATTAAAGACAGATTATAAAGCATTATCCAAATACCCCCAGAGACCAATAAAAATGGGAGCGCATCGTGCTTGGAATGACAATGATTCACATTAGTATTAATGCATTTTCTGAATCAAATAAAATGCCAAATGCACTGCCTAAATTGTTGCAGCGCAGTTCATTAAGCACATCGTCGAATGAGCATTAGATCATGGCCTATTAAGGCCGCGCTTGATTGGCAAGTTGTGAAATTAGAAGCTCATTCTGCATTTGTATAATGGAGAGGCGCGCACCTTCAAAAGTTGCGTCCTTGCTGCGGTTGGAAGTGGATGTAAGCGCCTACAAAGCTGCAGCCTCATAGCAGTCTGATAGTCTAGACAAGAGGTGATTATGTCTAGTTAAGCTACACACAGCTGAGCTTCGCCCCGTTCATGGTCAGCAGTGTTTGTGTTCTTAAACTTGTTCATTTTTTCGCCTCTCATTTCCACTTGATTCAAATTTTTTTTTAAAGGGAAGAGTGTGAAACTGTCAAAATAACCACAACAGACTCCGAAAAAGTTCTGCCCTAAGGATGGTTACAGTGTAGAAAGCACCTCATTTCTGTATATGCTTTCACAGCTAAAGTTAATAAAAAATAGAAAATAAGTAAGCAAGCAGTAGGTGGGTTTTTTTCTTCTTTTGTGATGACAGGTTTCACTGCTTTCCTACCAAACTCCACACTGAAATTATATAATCTCCCACATTAAATTACAATTAATACAGAAAGTATTCACTAGAGAGTCCATGGTCCAATGCAGATCTGCTTGGCATGAAAACGCTATAGGAGCCTCTGCTCTACATAAATGGATCCCTGTGAGTATACCGTTTGTTTGAAGACTAATGACGATGGTAGTGCAGTGATACCAACAGGGGAAGTGTCTCTCTGCATGGTTTCACCTTGAGGGGGGTAAGAAAGCAAAGTTTTGGAGAGATTACATGGTTTGCATTGGAGCTTTTCATTATTATGTTTCCCCATGAGCCACTCTGTGGTTCCAGAACTTGTGTCCAGATATTCAAGAACATGCATCAATATGCTTCATGTGAATATCCCTGAACAGGAATTGTTTTTGTTTTCTTTGAAAATGTTTTCTTTTTCTTATTTTATTGTGCTCCTCGGTCCTCATTCGGTTGTGTCTCACTGAAAGGGACCTCAGGTGGTGCTGTTGTCCTGACAACCAATAAGGGGAGCATCACAGTCAGACGGCTGGATAATCTGAGAGAGGGAGAGAGAGAGAGAGAGAGGAGGTGGAGGGGGGAGTGATTTTCCCAGACTCTGAGCAGAAGCCTGCTTCTCTCCATCGCAGCTGCTGGCTGTGCCGTCCCTTTACGCAGAGAGTATTACGCATCAGTGGACTACAGAGCGAGGACCCCGCACGCTTTTTTGCGGCCAAAAGTATTTTAGGAACCATTCATCACCCATCCATCCCGGACTGCTTTGGACCTAAACACATCCCGCGTTTTACCAGAAGTCTGGACAACTATTCTTTCCTTCCTCCCCTTTTCACCCTTGGATCTATAGCTCCCGAAACGCGCGCTAAGATGCAAGTCGGACGCAAATCGTGTTGGCGGCAATTGCAGGCTTCTTTTTTCAGACTGCTGTGTCTTATCCCCACAGGATTCCCCGTCCGGAGTGTGGATATGCAGCGGGCCACCGACAACATCACGATCCGCCAGGGCGACACGGCGATCATAAGGTAGGACTCGTTCTCCCAACTTTCCTCTCCTCCCGTCTCCCACCGGATGCACAGCAGCATCCTCTGGCAGCGAGCGAAGCAGCTGGACGCAGAGGTGATCATTGTATGGGCTGCGTTCATGTGCTGACAAAGATCCTGCTTGTCTGTTGTTGTTGTTTTCAGTGCGTTTTAATAGGAAATGTTTGGATGTGAGTTGATCTGCTTTGCAACTTTTATCTCGCCAGCCAGCGCTGACCAAAATCCCCACACTGTGTCAACAACACCCCTGCAGAGGCTCAATCGTTTGAGTTGTTGAAGGAGCTCAAATGCCTTCCTTCGCATGACGCACAGAGCTTTGGATACCGAAGCTCCACATCTGAACTTAATTCAAGAACCTCCCGATAAGGCGAAGTGCGTCACGGTGTCCAGAGATGCTGTTTGTGTGCGTCTTTAACACACAGATGAGATGCGAGCAGAACTGAAAACAGATCTGTGTAGTTCTGCTTGGATCTTACAAATCACAGAGGGGTGTTTGGTGAAGGAGGTGGAGCACCCTCACATGGTAATTTAACTCAAATTCCTTGCTTTTGCACCGCTGGTTAAAGAATCCAAAGCTCTATTCTCCAAATCCTGCTCAGTGTTTTGTTTTTTTTTTTTAACCTGGAATCAGTTTTTGTTTCCACAGTCCCACTTAATCACCTCCTAGACAATGCAAGCTGTCAACTCAGTGCTATTGTGATACCACTGTGCAGATGTCAGCGACCACGTGATTCCCGCCATGTGTTTGTGACAGGCTGTAGATGTAAGGGGATTTAGATTGGTTGTTTTTTTTTAGATTTTTTTGTAAACAAGGAGCTTTGCCTCCCCCAGCGCCTTTTCCCCAAAACCCACCTACCCACCCACCCACCCCTAAAATGGGATGTACTATACTGCTGGGAAATCCACTGGTATAATAAGCTGCACACAATACACTCAATGGCATTGATTTTCCTCCCTCCCTCTCTCTCTCCCTCACTCGTTCTCTATTTCATGCTGTATTTACAGTGCATCACCCAGTCTCGCCTAATGAGTGTGAGAATATAAAATGCAATTATGGCACAGACTTTGAACACAGCCTCTCCAAACACCCAAAGGAAAAGAAAGTTACACAGTCACGTTTCTCCACATGTGCACTGAGTTTGCAAACACCCCCCTACACACACTCACACACATGCACAGAATAGATCCCTCTAATGGATTCCTTTTTTTGCAAACAGGTGCCATCCATTCAGGTATCTGCTGATCAAATTAGGAAATTGACTAGAGTTGAACTCACCGGAGGTCACGGCTATTTGTTTCACTTTCCAAATCCAATTGATTGTGTATTAGCTATATTCAGCCATTTAGTCACCCAGTCAGTCTGCTTCTTTTAAAGGTGACGACAGGCTTCACACTCAGCCGGAACCCAATTAGATTCGCCTTTCCAAGAAATCACTCGCCTCCCAAGTCCACTATTTTACCATCATCCCTGATGAACGATGTTTGAATAATCATCTGCGGCGATCACTCAGTGAGTGTCATCTTTAATTTGATGTTCCTAATGTTTCATGTTGGGATTGATGATCAGTCTTATTTCTTGTCAGTCAGGCAGCGATAAACTGCAGCTCAGACCCCCGTGGCTCTGTTGAAAAACGCAGCCATTTTTCACACCCAGTTTCCACCTGACAAATTGGATGTGAGAGGAAAGGAGAAGAAGGGGAAAAAAAAGAAAACATCCATTGCTAAAATGCAAGAAGTTTGAGCAGGAGTGAGAGGCCGGCTGCTAGTAATTTGTCGAGCTACGCAGTGTATCCCTTTCCGTAAGCTGGGTTTTGTGAAGGCTGAGGAGATATGGGTGACCTGCGGGTGCAATAAGGCCTGCGCTCCTTTAGTGGAGCCTGTGGCTGCAGTCGTGACATTCATGGCACAAGAGGAGAGGTGGGGGAGTGGAGAAGCAGTGTGTGGCCCAACAACCGCTGTAACAGAACACACAGCAGCAGGCCCCGCTGCTGGAATGAGAAAGGAAATGTATTTTTATCAAGAACCGAGAAGTGTGTCATGCTGAATAAACAGGCAAAGCAGAGTCTTTCTCATTCCAGAAACTTTCAGATTTGTGGCACCATTGTGACTCAAAGGGAAACCCTGAGTCACAAGTGTTTGTTTAAGCTTCATGATGGCAGATTAATTCCCATCATGAGAATATTTAATCCACAGCTTCGGTCATGCAATGCATATGTTTTACCGCATTTAAAAGATGCATTAGAGGCCACGGCAGACATACTGCAAAATGATGTCATGCTGAATTATTAATAAAACATTTAAATTTAAAAATTCATATAAATATCTGCCAGTGCTTTGTTGTGACAGGAGCACATAGCATCTCCCCAGCATGCTGTGACACAATGCTTTGGTCACAGCATCTCATTCTTCCTCAGTCTCCATCAAAAGTGAACAGAAGCTAAATATTGACAGATATCTCCACCAACTGTTGATGCCTGTAGGGAGCAGCAGTGAATCCGAATTGATTTTCAGTGGCTTGTCTCCTATCTCAGACTGAAATTCAGTAGCCTGTTCTCCTTTAAGTCAGCGTCACATGTGAAGATTAAGCACCTCTAAACCTTTGAACCCCAACAAGGAGTTAATCTGAAAGAGATTATTCTATTAAAGACAGTCGCTATGCTTGCCAGCTCAAACAAACATCTTCACACCATCCGTTGTGACGAGAAGTGACTTAAAGGCCAGCTGACGTCCGCTAGATTGTGGGATTAAACACTTCTAGCCACAATTGTATAAGTGGTAAGGTTTCGTAATGCAGTGGATCCCTTGCTGATCTTGTGTAACATTATTTTCTCAGAAGTAAGTGCGTAAGCTCGCCGCATCCGAAGTTTTCTGCTGTTTTAATGATCTGCTGGTTCTGTGTTGAGTTCAAAGATTACCGACTATCTGGGTCTTACATTTGTCCCAGAGCTGTCTTCATGCTTTAAAGGCGGCTTTTTTGAAAATTTGTATCTGCTTGAAGTGACATTTGCCCCTGGAAAGCATGAACATAAGTCCCTGCATATTAAATCTAGGCCTGTGTCCCAGCAGTCGTGTTTCAGACCTATAAGATTTAGGTCACTGAAAAACACCCCATATTTCAGAGCCCTTTTTCATGGTGACTTAGCCTGTTTTTTTACAAGGATGATGCCAACAAGTGAAATCGCACTCTTCTCATCCTCGGTTAGACATAATATGAATCCGAAGAGAAGAAAAAGAAAAGTTTCTTCACATTTCTTGAAGCCATTTCTGTGTCACAATAGTTTACTTTTTAATTGCTTTTTTCTTTACTCCGTCTCTGTGCAGTGGCCTTAAGGGGGAGGTTGCAATGTCAGGCAAAGCCCTGATAATTGACAATTGCTTATTAAAGCATTGATGACACAGTCTCTGTGATTGCTCTCCTCTGGGTCAATTATCTGTGCTTTGACAATACACTCTGCTTTGCTTGTTACTTTCAGGGAAGATGATTCTGCACTTGTGCTTGGCCCCTAAGGACCTTCGTCATAACTTACACCAGAACTCTCTGCCTTTAATTTGAGTCGGAGTCTGCCAAATATTATGTATGTGAAATCTGCTCCAGGCTCTGACTCTACATAAGACATGATGTTAGTCTAATTCAAGCTCTGTTACAATCCACAATGCTGGAGAATAGTGAGTACAGTTATTTTCATTTGCATTATTAAAACTTCAACTATTGAACTCCAATGGCTTATGCATCTTTGAGGACTTATATATTCATTAGTCACACTCCAAAGAGCTGTATTTTTCAACATGGAAACAAAGAATTTCCAGACAAAGCTGGTTGATATCTCCTCCATAACTCACTGTGAGGAAAGCTGATGTACAATACAATATATCTATTTCCACAGCACCAAGAGGCATTAGTCCTACATCACCTGTAGGAAAATAATGCGGTGTATCGTTGTTGCATCTCCTGGAGCAGTAAAAATGAAAGTACATCTTTTTCATGATGTAAAATCTCTGAAATCAGAGTTTCAGTTTTCAGGTATCACTCTCTAAAACAAAACCATGTTGTTTTTTGCATTCCTTCACGTTTAGGCAGGTCCTGTGTTGAATATATTTTTTAATCTTCCAAAACTATGATAGCATTTAGCTGGATGAATACAATGGTATTGCTACTGATAGGCATGCCATTTAAAGAACATAATAAATTATCTCTTGACAACTTCAGGAGAAAGCAGCCAGATTTCTGTTGTCGGCTACTGAAATTTCACTTCTCATCCAAGAATCTTCTACAGTTATAAAAGCCTGGTGGGGAGTCCTACATGTATATTATCACCCCCAAATAACTTGGCTAGTGGCTCATTAATGACCCAAGATTCACATGCTTTTGAGGTGTAAATGGTTGTGAAACTACCAGATCAGGGATGACTCAAGGTGTGGTGGAATTTTTTAGGGAGAAATCTCAGGACTGTGTTATAAGTACCTGATAAGTGGTGTTGTAGACCTCCTCTTTGTAGAGACAGCTGTTCCAGTTTCACATAGATGGCTTCCTTGACTCCTCTCTCAGTCTATGTTATCTGTCCAGAGAGTCCTGAAAGCTACAAGGTTTTGCAAAGCGTCACCACTGTTAACATCAGAAATTATTCCCCGACCTGGCTGTTTCACAATCATCCACACCTTGTGGCATGTGAATCTTGGATGAGAGGTGAAACCTCTTCAAGAACAAGAAAGGGAAGTCCAGTTGCTTTCTGCTGAGGCTCTTAGGATTACTGCGACCTGAGGGACTGAGAATCTGCACAGATAGCCAATTATCTCACTCTGTCTCCAACTGTGAGGGCGCCTCTGCACTTGTTACTCGACAACGTATTGAGTTTGAGCCCAGTGTCCAGCACGTCTGATAAATGTTAACATTGTGCACCCACATTATAATGATTCGTGCTGGTGTGAATTTGGAGGAGGCAGAGTCAGGTTCACATCAAGTTTACTCTGCTGCAGTACCAATTAGTTTTCAAATTTAGGCATACATGTACTAAAATCAGGTAGTGTAAATCTGATTAGAATATGACATCAACATTTCTCATCCCTCTGTTGCTTTTTCTGATATAAACAAGTGCTTCTCTGCACTGCTTGCCACTGCAGAAATGTGCATGCAGATATCCACACTTGCAGTTGGATGACAGATGAGGTTTGAAGACAGGAGAGTGTCCTACTTGTCTGTGCATCTAAAGCGACTCTGTTGTAAAGGAACTGTATCGGTTGGATTTCGTGCACGTTGTCACTCTGTGTTTGGGTGCTTCACGGATGATGACATAACCCGAATCGAGCACAGAACATTAATTTGAACGTTCCCCAGGAGTCAGAATGGGGTCAATCATACTTGGACATGGTACAAATTAATTGCACCTAATCTGGAATTGCCCTGAATCTTTGCACCTAATATCGCAGACAGGTGTTGACACTCATTCTGTATTTGTGAATGCATTTGATTTGTCCCTTACGAAGAAAAAAGAACTTACTGAGAACCTTTTAGCCCATTTCAACTTAACAAATTATAGTACTGTGGAACCTTTTAAGCCCTGGCTCTATTGTAGTTACCATCTCTAAAAGGTTCCTTCGATTGATTTTACAATACAGGCAAATATTCAGCAAATTATCCCCAGGAATTATGTTTGACAAGTAAGCAGTGCAAAGTTTAAATCCACATGAAGTACAAATGCAGGAAGTAATTAGGCATTTCTGCAGTGTGAGGGTGTAAAGAGGAAATGGATGGGCGTGTATCATGTTAAACAATTAATTGCTTCTTTTAATAGGGGCAATGATGGGCTTTCTGACCTCAACTGTGCTATAGTTCTTATGATAGAATATTATTCTTTCATTTTTTAATCAGGAAAAAAATTATTATAGAATAAATAGTTTTAAGATCATTTGCTCTAACTGACGGATATTCCAAGTTGTCCGTTATCAGTAATATGTCGGACGGGGCGGAGGGGAGGTAGGAGAAAGGAAGGCTAAAAATAGGCTGGCTGAGGGACCAATGATGGGTTACAAGTAAAGTTTTAAGGTGGCAGCTGGTGCCCCAGTAACATGCTGCTGCTTTAAGTCTGTCTTAACCTGAGTTCTCCATCTGACCAAACCTGCACCGGTACTGATAAACCCCAAACACTATCAAGAAAAATGTAAAAAGTTAAAATACCCTCATACATGCCTGTAGTACAGTGATTAGTTCCACCACAGTCAAATAAAACATTCCCGTAATCACCATTTCTCTGACATTAAATTATGATTAAGATACAATGCAGGTATTTATTTTCACAGACATCACAAAGTTTGGGTAAGGTGAAACTTTGGCAATACAGTCCAGGCTGTGCTCCGAGTGGAGGGAGGAAAATGTACGAAAAACAGATCAATTTCTGGATTTCCGGGCAGAGGGCAACAGTGCAACATAATTTGGGATGTCCAGCCCCCAGGGGGCCTCTACATTTCTGTCTAAAGCTCACCAGATCAGAGTGCTGCTTTTTTGTTCTTTTTTCCTTTTTCTTTTTCTTTCTTTTTTTTTTTTACAGTTTAGAGTCTCCCTAGGCATTTCTCAGTCCCTCGATCTCTTCATCTCCCTCTCCTTTCTTCTCTCTCTCTCTCCCAGCACTGAATTGTCCAGCTGTGCTGTCTTAACTTCATTCACAGAGCATGAAGTCATGCCAGACACAGAGGGAGAGGAAGTATCTATAAGAGGAAGATAAAGGAGAAAAAACGTAAAGGGGGAAGAGTGATGGCCAAAGAGCATTCACCAAGAGACACCAACAGAGGTTAAGAGTGAGGAGTATGGTGGCTAGATTTAGTTTGTGAGGGAGGAAGGAGGGCAGGGACACAGTATTAGTACAATCAGCACAATAATCCCTTCTGTTTCAGCCTGGGCTAACGTAGGATTTTCAAATCAATTTCATTTTCACTGATGATGCTGCAGTGGGAGAGCTGAGTGGCTGCCAGTTGGGTCATTATCGCCTTGTCCCCATTTAGCCAGGGACAGGCCAGAGGTGAAGGGGGAAGCTTCTGGTGCAAAGGGACACGGGTTTTGGTTGATATTTTGCCAATTCTGTTAAGTTTTATGAAGTCTTTGGAACGCCTCTGAGGCACCACAAGTTCGAGAGGCTTTCATCTTGGTCGCTTGAATCTAAATAATGGGCTGCAGAAACAGTGTGAAGTCTTTGGACATGGCAGATGAACAGAGTTCTGACTGTTTCATCAGTTCACAGTCCAATACAGTTCAGTGGGCTGCCTGGGCCACTTTCAAAGACGCCCAACCAGCTATGTTTTTACCCTGCAGTTTGATGTTTGCTGGTCAAAAAACATACCAGGACACTCTGAGTTCTCTATTATGTGCTTTCAACATGTTTTTGTGAATAACTCAACCAGGGAATCCTGAACTGAAATGTTTTTTGATACAACTGAATATGAAAGCAGCGCTTCTCCCTAAAAGCAATTCCACTCCATTTCCCTCTTTACCTAGGCTTTTGTTGGGCAGGCCAGACTGTCTCTAAGTGCATATTTAAACTACTCAGCAATTTCTCACAGCCTCTGGCTACCTATAGGCGATGGCAGTCGAAGTGGAGTGGAAGAGTATTTTTATTGCTCTCAGAAAACCTCAAAATGTCAGATGGCACAGACTCAGAAGTGATGTTTCAACTAATTACTATACAGTCCCATGTACTGTTCTGTGTAGTAGCAACACCTTGTGTATGCATTTCCCATTTTACTATATGATTACATGCTGCCCGTCCAAAAAAAAGTTGTACACTCTAATATTTCATTGGACCTCCTTTAGTTCTGAGAATGACACACGACTGTGGCATCGTTATAAGCTTCTGCATTTATTTCTGTCCAGAGATGCATACATTTTTTGCTAAGATCTTATATTGATGATGGGAGAGTCGGACCGCTGCACAAAGTCGTCTCCAGCACATCCCAAAAACTGTCATTGGGGCTGAGGTCTGGACTCTGTGGAGGCCAATCTATGTGTGAAAATGACGTCTCATGCTCCCTGATCCACTCATTCTCAATGTGAGCCCCATGAATCCTGGCATCGTCATCTTGGAACATGCTCATACCATCAGGGAAGAAAAACTCCATTAATGGAAAGACCTGGTCATTCAGTATATTCAGATAGTCAGCTGACCTCATTCTTTGGAAACATATCATTGCTAAACCTGACCAACCTCAGATCATAACCCTAACCCCCACAGGCTGGTAGGCACTAGACATGATGAGTTCATCACTTCATCTGCCTCTCTTCTTACCCTGATGCCCCCATCACTTTGGACCAGGGTAAATCTGGACTCATCAGACCACATGACTGATCTCATTTGTTCCTCAAAGATGAGTGTTCACCACTATCCTTCCAGTTTTTAATAATGTGTTGGATGGTTCTTAACCTGATTTTAGTAGTTTCAGAAATCTCCTTAGTTGTTTTCTTTGCTTGATGCAGGTCAATAATTTCACCCTTCTGAAACAGATCAGCATCCTTTCCATGACCACAGGATATGTCTTCCAACATGGTTGTTTAAGAAATGAGAAGCTTCTCATTGCATCAGCTAGGGTTAAATAAGTTGTTGCAGCTGAAATATGTTCATCTCTGCAGTAATTATCCAATGGAAGGCTCTTACCTATTTGCTTAGTTAAATCCAGGTGGCAACTTTTTTTGGACAGGCAGTGTATTTTCTTTCATCTCTCAAAAGTTTGATGATTTCATGCCATTGTGAAACAGTACAGCTGCTTCACAAGCAAAAGTTCTTCACTAGAAGTTTAAGCGTTAACTGCCATTAACCAGACAGTTCGCTCCAGTTTAGCTTTTATATAAAACTTGACAGAATATAGCAGGACTTTAAATGAAAATTTCAAATGCAGCCCTGACATAAAATGGAGCAAATGAAAAGACTGAACAAGCTCAGCTCGGTTCAACTGCAGAAGCAGGTTAAATACATTTAAATCTTTCCATCAGTCAGGGTGAGTTCAAATTAAAGCTGAAACATGTGGGTTTGAGCTGTGATGACTCGCGTCCCTGCAGCTGTAAATCCACATGGCTTTAAAGCAGATTAGAGGCCTGCTTTAAGTATATTCCAGGATGAGCACACTCATTGTTTACCTCCTATTTCTTCCCCAAATCAGCAAAAAAAATCTGCTTACTGGCCCACTGACACATTCTGTGCAAGTCAAGCAAATATCTTTTACGTCATCAGTGAAGCAAAATATGTTTGTTTAAATTACAAGTTTGTTCATGCTACATTTCACCAGAGCATGTATGAAGACTCCCACTGTGGTGAACCTACACAGTGTGCTTTGCTGAGTAAGTATGAAAAAAGCTGCAAGACTGGATAAAAGAACACGATGTGTGTGTCTGCACAGGCAGCTCCTGGTGCCATATTAGTCAGCGTCGTACGACACGTGCTGGAACATTTTCAAAATCTCTCTATTTAATGTGAGGGTGTATTTTCCATGATATCATTAGCACTTTCATTTTTCGTCCCTAAATATGCATTGTTTATCTTTTTAGGCCACTGGAGCACAGTGCAGTGATTTTGGGTGGGTGGTTGTAATTGGCAGTTTGGGCAGGTTAATTGAGTGTTATTTTTAATCATTCCTTTAGCTGTTCATGCAGTTTGTGGCTTAAATTACCAGTTTTTTTTCATTATTAAATGTATAATTACATGGATTTATAATAGACTATTTAGTTAATGGAATACTTTGTTGTTTTTCTCCGGTTAATTAAAAAAAATGCATGTATTTTAGACACAAGCAACCAGCATCAAAGCTATGCAGGCTTACGATTGTAATGGCAGTAATCAGTTAGATACACATATCAAATGTCAAATGCACCCCTCGGGTCCCTTACTGTATTCTTTCATGGTTTAATATAAATAGTATATTGGGTCACTACCAACCTGTGGTATTTTGTAACATATGTTGTTATATATATATATATATATATATATATATATATATATATATATATATATTTAATAACCCAGTGCCTGAATGTCAAAATTATTGAAGGCAATGATGTGATTTCAGTTTCAGCTGATGGGGGCAGGGTTTCATCACTGCTAGAGTTCCTAGACAGAGACATACTGATACAGAAGTGTGTCTTGTTGGCTTAATGTTACAGTAAGATAATATCACTGCAACTAGATTACAGCTTATCCGTCCATCCGTCCATTATCTATACACCGCTTAATCCTCATTAGGGTTGCGAGGGGAGGGGGCGGGCTTGAGTCTATCCCAGCTGACTTAGGGTGAAGGCATGGGACACCCTGGACAGGTCATCAGTCTGTAGCAGGGCTACATATACAAACAAACAATTACACCTACAGACAATTTAGAATATTCAATGAACCTCAGCATATTTTTGGACTGTGGGAGGAAGCCGGAGTACCCGGAGAAAACCCATGCATACACAGGGAGAACATGCAAGAAAGATCCCAGGAAGACTGGGACGCGAACTGGGGATCTTCTAGCTGCAAGGCAACAGTGCTAACCACCACGCCACTGTGCAGCCCACAGCTCATGGTTAGTGCAATGTTTTGTTTGATTTTGAAGAGTTTTGAGGATGACAGCTCTAGAAATATAGAAGCTATTAATGATGAGGAGTCATTGATTCAACCCCTAGTAATTTTTTCATGTAAATAATCCCCATCTGACTTAAAGTATGCTGCTGCTTCTTCTAAAATGTTCAAATTACTGAGGTAATGTCTCTCTATCCACTCACCACTCCCTCCTCACTGCAGCTTGAACACACCAGCTCATATGCGCCTCTGCTCAAACCTTTGCACTATATAATAGCAGGTTGTAAAATTGGAAAAATTAAGCCACACATGTTTGAACCACAAATCGATTCTGTAGAAGAATAATGACACAGAAAGCCCCTAAAGAAACACTATGGACATGTTGACAAGGTAAAGAAAAAACTTTATCTGTACTGGAGGGGTTCTTTTAAAGCAGAACTAGAGCATTGCCATTTACAAAACCTGTCACAGCGCATGTCAGATGATATTCTCTGAGTGGAACAACAGTCAAAATCCATCCCATTAATGCGCCTTGGAAGCCAGGAAACCTCACAAGTTGGCACTTTCCTGGGAAATGTTGTCATTCGGCTGCTGTGGTCACAGCTGGAGAAAAAAACAAGAGCTTCCAAAAGCTGATGGGTGAGCGACACAAAAAATCAGAGCTTCATGAGGTGAAAAACTCCTGCAAAATTGCAGGAGATGCCTGGTGTGTCCATCTGTGCTTGATAACATAACAGTGGAGGAGTGCATGCTTTGTGTAATTATCAGTAACCACGATCATGTGTCTGTGATTAGTGACTGCAGTGCTGACTTCATTTTGGTTTGGTAGGTGGTACTGTGAGACGTTACAGAGGGTAAGACAGTTTAAGCATGAAACACTGAAAAGCATGAATGAATGAGCATATTTTTTAACATCTATTAAAAAATGTAAAATTTCAAAATGACAGAAAAATACTAGATACTAGTGTTGTCAATTCAAGACTCAAGAATCAGTTAATCATTATGCACCACACGATTGTATAACAAAATTATAGATGTACTGCCTTTATGCTACTCTCTAAAGAGGCAAATTAAAGAATAAATAGTCAAGTCATAAAAATGAAACTGTTGTCATGGTGCAGAGTACTGTAGAGGATGAATTCAGTAATCTCACAGTCTGAGGAAAGAAACTGCTTCAGAGCAGGAGCAGATATTTCTGTATCACTTGCCAGATGACAGCAGGGTGAACAGGCTGCGACTGGGGTTTGGGATTGTTTTTTAGTATCCTTTTGGCTCAGTGCAGACACCTCGTCTCACCGACATTACTGTTGCTCGGTAGTGGGGTACAGATGATGTTCTGGATGATTTAATCAGTCGCTGCAGCACCTTCGTGTCTCGGCCCGTTCACACCCCATACCAGTTACTGATGCTTTCTGTTGCTCCTCTCTAAAAGTTAACAAAAACTTGGCCCTGGAATTTAGCTTTCTTACATTTCCTCATGAAGCCCATTTGTCACTGAGCCTTTTTTACCAGACTGGAGACCTTTGATGGCATCTATGATATTAACTACTAGCAACCTAAAACCGTTCACCTGCTCCACCTCACGCTGACATAGACAGGCCTGTGTTTGGTTGCCACCTTGACGTTGAGCAGTAGCTTGTTTTTATGTGCAACACACTGCAATCTCACTGATGATGGTGCTGTCGTCACATAGGAGTTCCTTCCATATATTGGAATGCAGTCATGGGTGCACAGCGTGAGGAAAGACGCTACTCAGACTGCTGATTTCCACAACAGTATAATTATACAGACTTGAAAGACTTTGGCAATTAGCACCACTGCTAACTGAGTTTCAGTCAAGTACTATAAATGAGTGTCGTCCACATAAAAACAGAATATTCCCTTTTGAATAAAAAAATAACAAAAAGAACCAAAAAAGAAACATCTGGAAAAAATGCAGCTATATTAGTCGCAACTATGTGAGACATCATCATGCTAGTCAAGCGGAATCCAGCGTTCAGGCATTTTTGTAGCAGCTACTGAAAGCATCAGTACTCTGCATAGAGTGTCTATACCACCCACACCACTAAAAGTTAATTATAATTACTGCACCAAGGAACGTGGCAAAGTTATTAGATGATCGACGTTGGTTTGTCTGTCTGTCTCGTTGTCTGTTAGCAAAATTACTCAAAAACAGACTAACAGATTTGGATGAAATTTTCAGGGATGGTCGGAAATGACACAAGGACCAATTGAGTAGATTTTGGCAGTGATGCAGCTTATAGTCTGGATCCATGGATTTGTTAAAGATTTCTGTACCATTGCAAGATAGCGTCACGGTGTCACTGTTACTATGACAACAAGTGAACACTACATCAGCTGCCTGCTGATCATCACATGATTGCGATCCTACTACGAATCGACCGCTGCAGACCACAAATTTTTAAATATTTCAAACGACTGAGCAGCCTTGGCAGAGTACTGCTCTCGTTGCTTTTCTTGTTTATTACAATAACTTAGAGTAAAGTAAACTTGTAATAGTTCATGAATTAAGCACAATAAGACGTCAAATATTATGACTGCTAGTCATTAGTTTAGTAAAATACAGAAGTAAATACTTAACTCCAAATGAAATCTGTGCAGAATAGTTGTTTGTACATTTTAACCAAGCAGTAATCATCTTTACACCTCGATGTAGTACATATCCTTTTTTGGGACAGCATATATCTTAACCATAAGCTTTATTAATCACTATAAGGTCACAGAATTTCTCTAAATGCCAACTGTAGACAGTGTTATCAATGATGAATGTTGTTTGCATAATAGGATTCTGATGGTTTAAAGCTGAAAAATCTACCATTGCTTCTCCTCCCAGCAAAAATGTGTCTGACTTTACAGTGAGGTGTTTATTATCTCCACGAAGATCGGAAAAGTAGAGCAGCAAACTCTTAGATGTGTAGTTTATTATGATATCTAAAGTAATGTGTGTGTTTTTTTCCACCAAATTTTTAAAGGCAAGATGAAGCATGATGCCATTAGAAAAAAAAAATGAGTTGCTCTTAGGTTTGTTAAGATTAATTCCATCAGTGCAAATTACTTTGGAAGCAAATAGCGAGCAAGGGAAGATGGCCAAGTTCTGGAGATGGCAGCAGCTTCTAAAAAAAATCATCCTATTTAAACAGCTTATTTACTACATCATTGTGCATGTTATTCATAAACTCCACGTTGCAACATCTAAATCTCCTTCCGCTGCCTGAGTTAATAGGCTGCTCTTTGAAGTTGCATGTATTTCAGCATGATAATCCCAATGATAAATCTAAATCTATATCTTGAAAGTAGCCTTTGTTTTGTTTTTTTTTGTTTCATCGTGTTGAATGTGTTTTCAGCTGCGTATTTATATTTTGTGCTGGAAATAATACCAGTGAATTGTTGAGTTTATCCCTGGGGAAACTGTGTGGACTTGTTTCAAAGGCATGCTCTAAATGGCCTTAATGGCAGTGTGTTTTGATCTGCATTATCCTACTGAGTTTTGCTTTCCATTTCAAAAGGAAAGGATGTGAAAAGGCCACAGTGGTAAAGGTGTCGGAGATTAATTAGGCTTTTTCTCTTGAGCATTTGGCATTTGAGGAAATAGGGATGACTCCATGGCCTACTTGTTCTACATTCCCCTCTGACTTATACGGTATAAATTTGTCAGATGTAAAAATGTTTAACTGAAGTACTTGTTTTTTTTGTTTCGTTGCTTTTTTTTTTTTTTAACTTCATGTAGCATCGTGTCATTGGATTTAGTTTTCATGAGTGTTTACATCAATAAGAGGAAAATGAGAGAAAGAATCCAGCATCGCTTGTCTCAGTTACCATTAATTATTACTTTTCAGTTCAATCCAATCTTTTACCCAGTGGAACAGCATTGTTTTTAATTACTAGAATCTCACTTTTGTCTCTGCGTGGTGTACAATTACCTCCAATTAAATCAGGTCCCCAAGTGAGCCGTTCAGGTATTGATTCTTCCCGACCCTCATTCATAAAACTTCCTCTACCTTTTTTTTTTTTTTTGAATATACCACTGGCCCTCAACAAAGCCCTCTTGTCAGCTGCCACCTATGGGCTTGTCGGGCACTCGGTGTCACCTAGGACTACATTGCAGGCTTGACTAATTCATTATTACCTGATGTTCAGCACTTAAACTACATTAGCCAAAGCGCTGCGGTGCACTCACATTTAAAAGGCTGTTTGCATACAAAGGCTCTCTCATCACCTGAGGACAAGGGGTGGCATTTGCCAGCATCTGCCTGGCTGCACAGCGATGAACGAAGGGAATGGAAATAGCGCTATGAAAGTAAAGTGGCGGCTGGTAACGTATGTGCTTTTATACCATAATTAGAATCTGCAAAATACAGTGCATTTTTACAAAACTACATAGTATAAAACAACTGCTTTTTTTTTTGTATCCGTATAGATCCACAGTATTTTATTCCACCGTCTGCTGCAGTTGTGCAAACACTACAAACCAGTTAAACACCAAATTAGGTGATATTATATCATCCTTTGTCTTACTTAGATGTGGATAATCAAGCTTAAAGTTGTGGAACTACAGTGTCCATAATTTGGAAAGTACAACATTGCCATGGAGTGTGTTGTACATGAAAAGCACATTTGAATTGTTCATTAAATGTGCTCGAGCTTTCAGTAAACAGTGAACATTTCATTTGCAACTAAAGAATGTGAACATGAGCATCACTCATGCAGGTTCAAGAGACTTTAGTGACTCAGCTTGATGGTAATGTTTTAGTATGAATAACCAGCAGGATGTTTAATCTGTGTTGGCTCTAGTTTGATTTTTTACAGGTTCAGGGATCATCGGTCTGTTAGGTTCAGTCCTCTTTTACAAAAGGATCAGACCTCCGCTAATGGACCACCATTAGAGCTGAACAATTAACATTTATTTCCAGAAAGGGTACGAATATTGTTAACAGTAATGGCAAGTCAAGTTGGACCAGCAGGCTGCATTAAATTAGTTAGTTTTTACTGCCGGAACCACAAAGCATCTCCACTTAACTTTAAAGTACCAGGGTTTACACAGAAAGCCAGCATATTTTATAACCAGAAATTTCTGCTATGCGACAGGGATAGGGGGGCTGAGGATAGATGGGTAAAATATTCTACTGCAAAAAAAAAAAAAAAAAAAGTCAGAGCAGCTCATTAACCCTCTGAACTCCAAGCAGTCTGTGGGCGGTTTCCGCTCCTGCTACATGTATTAACAGTTGGCTCATTTTTCACTACGATATAAAGTCCTGCACCTCCGTGGAAACAGCACAACCACAGCCAGAAGTACAGAGAACTCAAAAATGTCCTGTGTTGCAATGTAAAAAAAAAAGTTAAAATGCTATAAATCACTGAAAAAGTTGCTGGAAATGTTCCTCTGTACCTCTATGTAGATATCCCAATAAAAATCAGCTGTTTCTAGCTAGAATAGTCATTTAGCACAATGTCTAGACTGTATTTCTGATTCATTTAATGTTATCTTCATTGAAAAAAAAATGCTTTCCTTTCAAAAATAAGGACATTTCTAAGTGACCCCAAACTTTTGAACAGTAGTGTACATATTGACTTTCCTGATATATATGTACCATCACAGTAAAAGCTCTGACATAACTACATAGCAATTTAAGATTTATTCATATACCAGCTTTTTCTTCAGGGTAGGTCTGGTGTAAGTACAGGTACATACAGGAATGTATGACTGAAAAGAGAAAAAAATGTTAGAATCATTTGTGTTAGCATATTTTTCCAAGGTCATATAGTGTAGCATTTGTCTTTATGTTCAGGTTTTTTCATCCTTTGAATAACTGTTCCATTCTGCTGTTCTGTGCATGAATGTCAGTGTCTCAGTGTCATTTGCTTTTTAAACTTTTAAATTCACATTTTGACCTCTACTCTCTGTTTTATGTGCAAATGAAGCACTTAAATACCTTTAAAATTCATTAAAGTTGTGTTAAGTTTGCAATTTGCTTCACAGCCACAGCTCCCAAATGCAGGAGTTTGCAAACATTTGCATCTTCTAGCTTTGTCTCACAAGGCTGAAGGACACAATGCAATGTGGTGTACCTGAAGTAAACATTGTACCCTAAGACTAGGAACAGGTGGCCAAGTACAAATACACAATCCCTTGGAGAGAAGGCAGCAACAGTCCTCAAACAGAGAGGAAACAAAGGAAGGAAACCGCTCAGCCTATTTAACCATGGTTTGGCTCAGAGGCTTAGAAGCCATTTCTCAAAAAATAATGTCTGTTTTATTTCTTCAGGGCATTTCCATTCAGTTTTTATACTCCTGCAACACAGGCTGTCAAAAATAAATCATATACAGGAGCGGATGCTGTTGTGAGTTGTGTGATACGTTTGGCACGTTTGGAGGGAAGCAAGCAGAAAAACGTTGAGTTCTTGTGTTCAGGCTTGTATTTATAGGTGCCATTATGGTTTCTGTATACACCTACAGCATTTCTAAGTGTGTCCATTCCCTAGTAGCGTGTTTGTGTGTGTGTATGTATGTGTGTTTGCTATGTGAGATGAATACTGTACTAGGGTTAAAAGGATTAGAAACCACTAGTCACCCATTCGGCTGTGGAAGAACACACCAAAAATGGCTGCAGGACACACTCCATTGACTGCTCCACAGACCACAGTTGGCCATATTGTATTATTCAAGGAAAGCGCCGTGCAAACTCGCCTCTTCACTTCGATTATCTGGCGTCTTAATCAATAATGACATAACACATTAAAAAGATACTTTCAAAAATCTGCAGAACTAAAGATCTGGCTTCCTCTGATGTGTGTGTGTAGAGGTGTATGATGTATTTCCCATGCCTCAGTAAACTTTGCCTAACTCACTTTTAGAACATTGATTTTTTTTTTTTTTAAATTATTATGCAGCTTCATATTGCATTTTGAATTATGATGTATTTTTTCAGTGCAGGGCTGATTTTGTAACCATTGCATAATTTAGCACCAACACCCTGATGTGCATTAAAACATGGCCTTATGTACCCTATTTGAAGATTTCCTTGAACTTTAAATTTTTTTTCCCTCACATCTCTTTGAAGAACCACCAGAGGCTATACAGACAACACCTGACAGTTACACATGATCTGACTTTTAAACTGAAGTTACTTAATCTACAGCCTAAAGCAACTCTCCCTTTTAGAGGTGAGGCACCAGAATCATGTCCTATAGATTATATAAATGATGCACTACGTTGTCTGCATAATAGATAAAAATCTCATTCAGGAAATTGTCCTCAAAAATCAAGTATTTTAAAATTTTGGAAATTTCTGCCCAACTAATTTGAATTCAGTAGCAAACTCTGCATTGACCTTTCAAAAACCCTGGCTGATGAGTCACTCATTTGACCAAATGTACACACATATATACACCGATCAGGCATAACATTAGACCACCTTTCTAATACTGTGTTGGTCTCCTTTATGCTGCTAAAACTCTTCTGACCAAGTGGGGTAAAGACACCGGGATGGT
This sequence comes from Amphiprion ocellaris, assembly GCF_022539595.1. Classification (NCBI taxonomy): domain Eukaryota; kingdom Metazoa; phylum Chordata; class Actinopteri; family Pomacentridae; genus Amphiprion; species Amphiprion ocellaris. Next base: position 17,354,004 of record NC_072772.1, read on the forward strand.
GGCAGTGAATTCTGTGGGTCCTGTGGGTTGCAGGGTGGGACCTACCTAGATCAGGTTTATCCTGGTACATCCCACAGATGTTCAATAAGATTTCAATCTGTAGAGTGGGGAAACCAAGAGAACACCTTAGCTCTACTGTGTTCTCTGGGCCACTCCTGAGCAGTTTTTGCGGTGTGCCGGGGTGCATTGTCCTGCTGAGGGTGGCAACTGGCATCCAGGACTGCTGTTGCCATTGGGGTTGGGGGGGATTGGGGCCACATGAATGTCAGGACTCAAGGTTTCCCAGCAGAACATTGCACAATAACAAGATGGTTGAGGTTTTTCGCTTCACCCATCAGTGGTCATAATGTTGTGGCTGATCGGTGTATATAGGTTTGTACATATACATAATAATGCATAGGTTATCCTAAATAATCCTAGAATAAAGCAGCCTATAATCCATTAAACCCAATATATACAAGTTTAAATTAAAGCTCACATTATGTTGCTTGTCCATGCCCTCTGCACTGACACATAAAAATGATTTTTAATTTGACATCCCTGTTGGCCGGAAGACATCATTTGTGTGGCTATCAAAACCATTCCACATTACTGTTAATGATTTGAAATCAGCTTAATGATGTGAGATAGCTACTGTTAGGCTTAGGTACAGAAACATATACTGAAAAAGACATTAAAAACTTAAAATTGTTTGGTTCCATAAAAATAAGAAATTTGGAGTATTGGGTCATTTTGGTAGAATTTAGTATTGTTAGTTTTTTCTTGTAAACAATAAGAAAAAAATACATAATATGTATTTGTTTCTGTCTGTCTAATGCAGACACACCTTTTGAAACACAAAAATGATTTTTCCACAAATATTTCATGATAGTATTTGAGACTGTGTAAAACTTTTTTCCAACACTGTAGTTGTGATATGGGTAAAAGTGAGCACTTCACTAAGGTTATGGGACCTTTGTTGTCATTTTTCTTGTTATAACAACACATGCATGGTTAAAAGATTGGCTATGTTTTAGAAATATATAACATAATGTTGACTGTTGGTTGGAAATGGGGAAAGAAACAGACATTTTGTCAACTCATCCATTGACCCCACCTCCTCCCTTACCTTATTACCACCTTTGCTCCATTCATATTCACTACAACACCTGCAAAAGCTTCATCACTTTAACGTACATATATAATTTTTCTATGGGTCATTTGCTCAATTGACTGATGCCATTCTTTGTGTAAGGATAGTGGTCAAAAACACCCTGGGAGAAGTTACGAGAAACTAAAGAATTCACATTTACATATATCTCTGGCAATATTTCGTTCCATCTTAGTGTGTTTCCTTTATGTTTTTGCAATAAAAGAAATGATAATGCTTGTTTAATCGTTTGTTCGAGACCCCCACTTTCTGGTTTTGCTGTGGTTCTAGTTTTGCAGAAACTAAAAAATGTCTGGCTGTCACGACATAACAGGTTTTCTGTTAGGATATACTCTGTAGCTGAGCTTGTCCAAGTGTTAGACACAAATCCCCTCTATTTTTATTCAGATTCCGACCGAGGCCCACATTCTCTAAAGACTTCTGCCAAAGTGACAACACAGGAAAGGTATGCTATTCACTGACTGTACACAGCGAGTGGAAAGTGCTCCGAAGAGAGCCTGTCATAGCCCTGCATAATAAAACCGTACAGCATGCAAATCTCCTTATTTTGCCGACAAAGTGTTTGAAGATGAGGCCATGCAGGGCACCAACTTCCCCCAAATTATTATAGATGTTACTCAAGGTGTCACGGAAACATTGTGTGGAGAGTTCAGCAATATAGAAGGGCTGCTGGCAAGAAAATAAAGAAGAGGTCTCTTTCTTTTTAATCTCGGAGCACCCCCAATGCAAATGGCGCTTCATGGTACAAGGGTGGATTAGCCTTAAAGAGAAGGCACACCTTTTGTGCTCACCATGGGTGATGAATGGGTCTACGGTCTGTAATCTTAGCTAACGCAGCTGAGTCATAGAGTATTTAAAAATATGCAGAGTATATGCAGTTCTCCCATGCTGCCCTGTGTTGGTGAGTTTCTGCATCTTTTGTCATATATTATTAGCAGTCCAACAACCATATGCATCATGTTTGTACAACAATATTCTTATTTTTTTCTGTCTTGACAGCCAGCCTTCTCAAAAGTGGCCCTGCAGTTCCCTGCTGTGCTCTCTGCTTGGTGCACACTTCCCTTCTACTTGTTCTCGATTCATTATCCGTCTCATTTCTGCAGCTTTCCATTTCTCTTTGTTTATTTTGGTGTCCCAGTTAGCTCAAAGCGATGCAGTCCTTAAAACCTTAAATCTGTCATGATCTTGTAAAGAGCATCATGAATTTTTGCATTTAGATAATTTACTTCGATTTTGCATTTTTGCTTTTGCTGTTCAGGTTTAGCTTTACCTGACTGAAGAGCATGTGTTTAGGCACAAACTGAGCTGCTACATCCTAGGAGTGTTACACGGGGCCAAGCTCAGGACAACATAGACGCCAGCTGCCTGTTTTTTTTTCTCTGTTTCTTTCTGAGTGAGCAAAGTGCTTTCCCCCCCCGAGTAGTTTTTCTTTGCTCTTTGTCCAGGGCTTACAGCAGCAGTTATGGCCCGTTGCGCCATATCTGTGTCATTTCTTAGACACATAGTGAAGAGACTCCATATGAGCAAACCATTAAAGTGGGCCTCTCCAGAATTATGTCACACAGCGGTATTACAAAAGCGGTGATGAAAAGTTGAAGATGCGACCCAGAAGTTCCTGGAGTTTCTTCATCTTTTTCCCAAGATGCGCTCTGTCATGCATTTATCATAAGCAACCTCTCACAGAAAGTTTTTTTTTCCTCTTTAATGCCAAGACACTGAAGAAAACTCCTTTTGGGCTCGAGAATATCGGTGCCATCTTTCTCTTTATCCTGAGGGTATACGGAAACCTACCCTCGATTCATAAGTTCTCTGTTGTTTTGCTGGCAGGTCAAAACTATGATACTTCCCAAAACTTTAACGCTGTGTATATGACAAAGTAAAGGACGCTGGATGAAGCATGAGATGGGGATGATAATGACAGTAGCAGTGGGTAAGGCGATGATGAAAATAATGATCATATGCATGAGTAGGAGGCCTGGTGCTGGTGCTAATAAATTGCCATCTCAGAGAATATTCACATTTTTATTATGGTAATGAACTTTTCCAATTATCATTAGCAGCGGGATGCTGTCATTAATGCCATTTTTGATTGAGTATGTTGTATTTACTTTTTTTCCTTTGCTGTACTTGTACTTGCTCAAAATATTGTTTTGCTACTGTCTGTCACCTAAAGGTTTATTATGAGACCTGTTTCAGCAGCAAAGTGAAATAAAGGGCAGAAACAAACTCTCAGGTCAGGGATGTCATCCAAAACCTTCATAATAACCATGGAAATAATGCATTTGTTTACACTTAATTTACATATAAACCAACATAAGGCATCGTAGTCCGTTTTTTTGGCCACCACATGCTGCTAGACCAACTTCAGTACTTCTCTGGAACTTGACCTATGGTTCAAACAACATTTTTTTTTCTTCTTTGAGTTTTGATGATGGTGGCGGAGAGTGCTGTCTAACACATATCAGTCCAGAATCTACAATAGGTGTTCAGTTGGGTTGCCGTCTATTTAGTCATTTAGTGCCATTTAGTGACCTTTCGTGCTCCTATGAATTGCAGCATTGCCATCCTAGAAGAGATGGATAACGGTGATCACTCAGAACAGCTTTGTATCGACAGTGACTGATCTCACAATAATCCATTTGTTCTCTAGGTGCTCTACCTCCCTCCTGGGGGAAGTGTCTTTTGCCGAAGTAGCATGCATTGTAATTACCTTGGCTATATTGTATAGTATATAGTTTCACATCCAAAGCTGCTGGAGATCTCCAACTCAGCACTGTCCTGCAATGCAGCATACAAATCAAAAGGGAGGAATTGTTTGGTAACAAAAAAAAAAAACTTCAGTGGTCGTGTTTCTAAAAATTCTGGTCTTTTAGAACAACAATTTCAGTTAGAAATATCTCATCTGCTACCAATGAATGTTGCAATCTATTCTAATTTTCACTTTCTCCAAGAATACAGCAGCCCTGTGGCAACACTGTTGGGTTTCTAGTTCTGGAAGGAAACTCAATGATAGTATGTGATGTCAAGTTTAATGAAAGTCATTTGATTTTGAAATGAATGTTCTGTAAACCCCAGTGATTCCTTTCTTCAAAATGTCAGAGCTCTGCATTGTTTGGATTATGTAAGCATTGTACCATAAAGAAAGCCGAACGCCTCACACTGCGTTGGCACAATACTTTATTGACAGTCAGGCTGAAATATAACAGCAGAGAGTTTTCTCATTTAGCATGATAGCATTCCACAATCGAAGAACTTGGATTTTCTCATGCGGGCTGGTAGATTTAAAAAAAAAAAAATCTTTTGAGCAAACTCCTGTGTCTTGGGGAAGTCTATTGATTCCATGAGTCTAAAAGCAGTTTGACATGGTGCAAGATCTACAGCTCCCATCCTGCCTGACTTATCTCTGATGCAGGGCTGGTTAATCCAGCATATGGAACGCAGAGAGGGAGTGATAAATGTTGTGTTTGTATGCCGTGTGGAGAAACAGAGGGAGAGATCACACGATACAAGAAACAAGGCACACTATCACAGCCGAGACAAAAGAGGCAGAACCTGAGGGACATGTTTGTGAGTGCGAGCCTGCTGCTTCTGATGGTACCGTTGAAGAAGAGGTGCACGTGTGAAGCTGGGCCTGCTGCGTTTTTTGGTCTGATACGTGTGAGAGTTAGTTCATGTTCGTGCTCTGTGTCTGTTTTTAACAGTCATAAATAAATGTATGACGGCTTAGAAACTTCTTCTGTGATGTAAAATGTGTTTCCATGTTTCATATTTGTAGTGTGAATAGGGGTTTAAGCCTCACAATAATGAGAACATTCGGGGCTTAAGCTTGTTTGTCGGCAACGCTGAAACACAATATAAAATCCAATTAGCTACAGGAAGAGTTCACAAGTGACGAGAGGCATATTTAATGCAGCAGAATTGCCGGCCAGTTTGTTGCCAAAATCTGCCAGGTGCCTCGGTTTGGTTGCAGAGACTGAAACTCCCACTCCCACCGAATGCGAGAGATTTGGAAAACATAATGTATACACTTAACCTTTGTTCCACTTCATTACAGGAAACAAAGAGACATGATGCCAGTTTTGTCTATGACACACAATCTGACACTTGAAAGGAAATCAGCCTCGTATGATTTGGCAAAGAGAGAGCGATGAGAGGCAGAGTGAGGAGAGACAGAGAGGGAGAGAAGAAAGAGATTGATCACCAAGTGGGAGGAAATGTCAGTGTGCTCCGGGCTATGCATTTTCTACATGTGGAAGCCGCCATTTGTGCTCGTTTTCACACTCCTGTCTGATGCTTTTTCAGACCTCACCTGGCAAACACCTCCAGCGTCTCTCTCTCTCTCTCTCTTTCTTTCTGCCTATATGTTTTTGTCCCTCCCTCTACTATAAATTCAGTGTAAGCACCTAGTTTTGTTTGTTTGCTGCTCCTTTCTGTCACTCACAAATACATGCAGCAGACAAAATTCCCATGTGGACTCATTTCCTTTTACTGGTATGCCTGGTATTTTGTGTATGAGAAATAATTTGCCCACATTTTTTAAGCAAACACAAATCTCTACAATTAAGTCACTTCAGTGGTAAAATAAATACAGAATATGGCATTTATCTCTTGTAGCAGCATGACAGTAATACATTGGAACATCTTTTTTTTTTTTTTTTTTACCTTTTGTCCCTTTCTTTCAAAGCCACCATCATCCTCCTGCATTATATTTGCTTCCTCCTCTTGTCTCCCTGCTCCTCTCCAATTTTCTCGCCTCTGCTTCCTCCAGAGGAAGCGAGCGCTTCTCCTTAATTGACTGGTTTTGTCAAACTCCCATATCCACCATTCAAGGGCAGAGCTGGGAGAAGAAACGTGTGTGTCTGCAAATGACTCAGTGTGTTCATTGTTGCTGATGTGTGTATGTGCACGCTCATGTTTGTGTGTGCTCACAGCATATTACCGCGCTTTAGCCCGTCATCTAAGCCTCCGTCAGGCACGTTAGCTCGCCCACCCAGGAAAGCCAGGATTTACAGTGAAGGCCATAATTATAATCAATCATAAAGCAAAGCCACTTCAGAGGCATGCAGGAATTTCAGCCTGCAACGCCCCACTGCTGAGCAGCATGGGAGGCCACCAATTAAGACCCCTCAGTTCAGCACTCAGCACATTGTTAAGGCATGGGCAGATCCTCTGGACTTAAGCCAACAATCACCCAACAGGTACACACATATGTCATGCAGCAAACACAGCTGGAAGCATGATGTTTATTCTCTGCTCAGTCTTGTTTGCTGATAGTATATATTTATGACATGTACTCTCAGCGGACACCAGACTAGTTTGCCTTCAGAAAAACCTGTAAAGCCTATTTCATGGCATGGATTCATTTTCAAAAGCTTTGATCATGTCTGTAACATAAAACCAAATGCACATAATGTCCATATATGCACACTTAAATGACACTGACTGTTATTTGCAATGTCTTTTTGAGATTTATTTTTATGCAGGCAGTGTAGCAAAAGACAGGAATATTTGGAGAGAAAGCAGGGGAATGATACACAACAAATGCTCCCTGACCGGGATTTGAACCGAGGATCTGCTGCTCAAGGCCCATGAGCCCATGTGGCACACAACGTAACTACTCACACCATGAGTCACCCCAATTGCAGTGTTTTCTGGCAATGCTGCAGTGCTCTTTTTCTTCTTTGTCATGTTATACTTGTGCATGACTTTTGCCATATTCAGCAGTAAAATAATAACATCTTTCAGCCCTCTTTCCAGATTAGATCTTCAGCAAGAAGATGCCAGAATCCATTTTTGCCTAAAACAACGCTATTATGCAAGGGTTTCTAGCACCATCTCTTATTTTTGGCCCTTTTAAAAGAACTCAATAAGAAGGCACACTCATGCGGAAGATTTCTCGTCTCCACTTTGATTACAGAGCTGGCAGGTTGCAGACAAAACCTATTTATGCATTTTCTACTGTGGGATCAGTGCGTGCCTGCAGGCCAAGCTTAGTGCCAGATCCACCGGCCCCTATGACAATCCTCTTAATCTGATTAATCTCTATCCACACACTGCATCATATGTACTGTGTTTGTGCAGTGATATTTCCTCAGTAGAATGTATTGGTTGACTGTGACCCTCATTGATGACAAAGAGAGATTTGTCAAGCATGTTGAAGATTTCTTGTGCTTAAGTTTTCTTCTACATAATCTTACACTATATAGCATTTGTAAAATAAATAAAAGAAAAATATATAATCATTGAAATTTGATTTATTATAACTGCATCATACTGCACAGACGACATTGCTGAGTTATCGCTATTTCTAATCACGGTTGTGCTGTTCCATGGGATTACAGGACTTTATAATGCAGTGAAAAGTGAGCAGACAGTGAGTAATAATGTGACAGAAGCAAAAAAAAAAATCCCTCAAAACTGCTTGGAGTTCAAATAATGCATAGGTGCATATGTCAGTGCATTTGCACATCCAAGTGGACATTCACTACCAGTCAAAAGTTTGGACACATCTTCTCTTTCAATAGTTTTTATTTAATTATTTTCTACATTGTAGATTAATACTGAAGACATCAAAACTATAAAATAATACATATGGAATTATGTTGTAAACAAAAAAGTGTTAATCTTCAGTATTAATGTACAATGTAGGAAATAACACAAATCAGTAAAAAGCATTGAATGAGAAAGTGTGTCCAATATTTTGACTGGCAGCGTATGCATGTAAAACATGAGGCTTTTAGATTTGTCAGCCTGAATAAATATGGAGGTTGGCCCACATTTTTTTCCCAGGAAAAGTAACAATTGTGAGAAAAGGGCTCACGTCAAAGAAGAAACCTTATCACTGTAACCTTGTGAGAAAGTATGTTACCATCAATGGCAGATTTCTGTGCTAGTTTTTCTTCACAGATAACACAGAGGTTCACACGGCGGTCTTTGGAGATGACATCCCAGTTGAAGAGCTTAATTCAGTGTGGTGGAGATTTTGTTGTGTCATTACATGAGAGACACAGGGTGGGATGCACCTCAACATGCAGCTTTTTTCTGGCCCATTCACAGTGAAGATGAGGTGTTGATGCTGTGTTTTTGCCCATTCACTTGTGTCTGCCTCTGAATGAGCTGAGGGATTTTTTCATTATTATTTTTCGCAAAGCTGAACCGAGGACTGTTGGCTATTTCTGTGCTGCAAGCTGTGTTTGTGAGTGGCGCTGTGCATGTATTTGTGTTCTCATATGTCCCCTGTGGTGTGCATTGGCAAGTGTAGAAGAAGGACACGGCAGAGCAGCAGGTTCCTGAGTTTAATTCCCAGCTGTGGACTGTTCTGTGTTCTGTAGTTTACCTTCAAGACAAGCACATGTTGGTGGCTGCAGTTCTTGTCACTGGCAATAAAACCGTATAGTTTTCATATGCATTCACGGATCACTGTCAGTCATTATATTATGCAGTGTAATGTTTCTTGATGTTGTGAGACAATTGTCTGTAAATGTGAAAAACCATTACAATCACACTGTGGAGTGTTTCTGTGTTGGAGTGGTGTGTGCGCGCATCACTGCATGTGGATTTACTCTTATTGAAAACAAGGGAAAGTATCTGGCCTGAGTATAACCTTTGGTCCAAACATCGCTTTTAATGTTCCTTTTGATTAAATTTGGATTTATTTAAAAAGAAAAAGAAAAGATCTCCAGATCACAATAAAAAGCTGTTTTGGGATAGAAATCCTCTTTGGTGTAATTGAATCCAATAGGAGAGCAGTTCTTCATCTTTATCCTGCCCTGGGAGATAATTTTTAGACAATCTCATTATACTAGCTCATTTTTCTAAGCACGCCTAGGTTCGGGTACAAATTGTCCTTTCATCTTTTGCTGTGTTGCTCAGCTAGTGCTCACCACTGTAAAGAGAGGAGGGAAGTTCACTAATTCATCAAAGTTTTTTATCAATTCCCATGATATCACTTCTTAATTGAGTGCTGCCGCCTCAGTGAACTGAGGCCGGCTCAGGATATAACAGAAACAAATTGAGTGGACAATCTACCCTGCAACTAGAGACATGAAGTGTGGAGGAAATTAAACTCCTTATGACTATTGTACTGAACAAAAAGAGAAGAAACTTAGCTGAACTTAGTGAAACTATTATGCACGGAGCATTGCATGCCGTAAAGCTCATGTTTTAACTACAGGCCCAACCAAACGCCTGCCAGGACTTATTCATTATTTAGCCATGACTTAAACCCAGTTCCCCCGTCCCCAACATCATATTTCTCTCATTCTTTAACATCTTGTTGCCAAAAGAAATCAACATCCAGCTGGCCCACAGCTTCAAATAAACTAATGGTGTTTTTTGATCCGTAAACATCGTGCACTGGCCATCTGGCAAAACCCCACTTGGCCATGCTGAAGTTTACTCAGTGAGAATTGTAAGTGTCTGTGGCGTGAGATGCTGTCAAATCAGACTGCAGGATCTTGCTGTACCTCCAGCACACCTGTTCTGTAGAGAAGATTCTTTCTTTAAAAAAAACAAACAAAAAACGGAATAAACAATTAGCGTCCCAATCCTATTTGATGCTTTTGTTAAGCTTCCCCCTCTCTGTCACAACTGGTAACATCCCAGCAAAATGTGCATTCCTATTACATGGACTCACATAATCCAGTGTTGCATCCAATTTTAAATTGCTCTTCGTGGATGTATAAAGGTTTTGCGGTTGTACAAATGACATTTAATGCCTACAAACTGAGCCCCAACTGTTTGAAATCCAGACGGTTTAGTGCATTTCTATACTTCACACACACACACACCAGCAGCACCACCATCACCACCACACGGGTCCCAGATTACAGTGACCTACATGTGGTGGATATTATTGAACTAGGTTACTGCTAATCAACTTGCATGCCCATAAGCATTGTAAGTGTGTGTATGTCTGTGCACAGCAGATGAGATTGATTGGATGCGTATCGGTTGTTTAGCTTGTGGGTGTGTTGCTGTGCATGTTTGTGTGGAACTGCCAGTACACTGTCTCTGTGCTGCGCTATTAAAGCAGCAGTAGAAAATGTGCAAGATTGTGAAAAATGTACGACTGACACAAGCTCTCTGGAAATGCCAGATTAAAATATTCAACTTCCTTACTTCTGGCTTTTACACACATCATCCTTTAGTGTTGATTCCTGCCTTGTAGTCAGTAGGTTACTCCTACGTTCAGCGTCTCGCCTCACATGGACGTGTCGGTACAGTGTATTGTGTGGTACCAGGCAGGCGAGATCCAGTAGCAACATAGAAATAGATCACAGTGTGAGTGGTGTTGCAGCTACTGAAAACTCATTACTGCTGGCCTAGATATTCACATTTACACCCTTTTCCTCTGGTGTCATGCACACACTTAAGCTTTACATGCGTCTGCATGCAAACACATTAGAGTACAGTACAAAAAGGTTCCCCTAGCGATTTAGCCGGCGCTTCGACACCCATCAGATATTCAAATGTGTCTGGTGGCTGTGAAAGAGACCACATACATCCCATAACCCTTCGTCCGACATAGCACGATACAATTAAACATGCATCTCCTTCAACTCCATGCTACTTTGCGCAAATGAAGGGCTAATGGTTTGCTGCTGCTTCACTGGATTGCAGATCCTCTTCACACTCTTGATTATCATTCTTTGAGCTGTAATTGTTTTGACATCGTGGTTTTATGACAGAGTATTTTTCTGCATGCTTGCATGATAAATTGAACTGCATAGAAAAGTATCGTGCTTAAGACGGCTGGAAGGAGCTGCATGCCGATGTGGTAATAAAGAGACAATATATGATAGAAGTAGTGTGCTGTCGGACCTTGCCAAAATTGTGATTGTCGGGTTAGTGGACTTTTGATTGCGAGAGGATACATTCGTCAGCCATCCTGCAATGTAAGGATGGCTAAACTCTTCACCTTTTACTTGAACATCAACTCAACCTACATCATGTTCACATCTCTGTTTTTCCTCTCCTTGCTAGGTTTTTTACTCTCGGATTTTGTAGAGACTTCATTTGAAACTCATATTAGCGAGACATTTGTGTTTTTACTGTCTGTGTAATAGTGGGGGTGGTGGGAACAGGCCAGTGTCTAGTTCTAGTGCCAATAGTTGAAATTTTGTTCACAGTAAACTTTGCTTTCCTTTTAAATTTGAAAGGGTTGATCACAAGATCTAACATGTGGCAGAAAGCATGGATTTAAATGCTAATATGTCACTCTGCCAGTCACCCCTACAGAGTGTTGTCACAGCAGGTGTCTCACATCAAAAGTGAACGTTGTGATCCTTGACATTGACACTACGATAAACTCTCTTTGAGCAGCTACCTTGTCAGAAACACAACAGAAGAGGAGTTAGTGTATCAGTTTACAAAGCAGCAAACAATTTCATGTTGCTTTAATAAAAGGGTTGGTCAATGGCAGTTGAGAAAACACAGATTTCTGGTGTGTGTGGCATATGTAGTTTTCCACAGCAGGACTCAGTCGGAGAAGTTTGTTACAGTGTCCTGCTGAGAAGGTGTAAAGCTAAATTTATACTCTCTGTTGTTACCATTACTGCGAGCGCACATTGTGGTTTGGTGTTGTTTCGGCTGATAGCACAGCCCTGAATTTTTGTAATGTGCTGCATATGCAAAATGTACGGTCTGGTGGCATGATTCTTTGAACAGCTCCATCTCTACAGGTGTCTCTACAATCCATCGTTGCATTGCAGGACCAGAGAGATTCCTGGATGGACAATGATTGCTGCAACGACTGGAAAAGATGAGACTTGCTGCAGAAAACTGGGGAAAAACTGCCATTGTGTTTGAATGATCTGGTCATCTATTGATATTCTAGCAGTGTAGATTGTATTTTTCTCAGTGCTGATATCTGTTGCTTTGTAAAAGACCGCAGTGAGTCAAGCACACCTCAAGCGTGAGTATAAAAGGCTGAAAGGCAGTGTTGATATTGCAGCTCACATGTGAAATGACCTAGGGCTGTATGATTATGGGCAAAATGATCATGATTTTTGATCGATCTTGAGATAGCAATTATTCCTCAATGATTTATTAAGTCTCAAAACAGCATGTTTTTATTGCAGTTTTACATTTTAGTCAGCAGAGCACTACTTTTGCTTCTATGTTATGCAAATTACAAGTCTTTGACCTAAAATAAAGTTCTTCACATGAATTCAGCATAAGAAAAATATAAAGCCAAAGCCTCACTTGCTTTTCAATAGAGTCTACAATTTACCAATGTTTCTTTAACAAAACTCACATCCAGGCTTCTGCGCATGCTAGCTAGGCAGAAATGCACAGAGAAGCATTTAGTCTCCTTAGTCAGTTACTACATCTTTGATAATAATGACTCACCCAAAATCAATGGGCCATTTTTGTATTAGATGTGTGAAACTGTATTTTGAACATCTATATTACAGTCCATCATGTTCATTTAATTGTGGGAGGCCAGATTTAGGATCATGATTAATATTTGATAAATTGTGCTGCTTCACAATGACCAACATTTCATCTATTGCAGCATCTGTAGCTTCAGCTTCCTGTTCAATTACTAAAATAGAAAAAAAACAGAACCCTGAATGAAGTAGGTAGAAAATGACCATGTCTTTTTCTGTAGAAATATGGTGAACAATCATAATCATTGGTAACCTTGGCAACTAACATGCTGCATGGACTGTTTCACAATAAAAAGCCCACCCCAGTGTAAGTGACTGATTACGGCTCTGACTCGTGGTTACGGTAAACAATGAGGCTGACAGGCGAAATTCTAAGAAAACCGAGATTACATGTTGCACTGTTTCCTGTAAATCCTGTGTGAGTGTGTCAAGGTGACTTGAACCCAATGTATCAATGATCGACTCCATCACTGACAGTGGCAAAGCAATAGCAACTTATAATTATATATAATTAATATTGATTTTTTTTTTAAAAAAGGAGTCTGAGTAGTAAAAAACTGAAGATTAAAACTGACTATGAAAGAATCGCTGGTGTTCATGTGAAAGAAATTATATGAAGCCTTTAGTTGGTTGCATTACATTAGACACCTGAATCTTACATATAGTAGTTGCTGATCGGGTTTAATAGTGGCTAATGTTGCAGGCAGGTGTTGAAAATGAAGATGAATGTGTGGAATAAAAATAATGATAGCTCTATCTCTGTTGCATTGGATTTGATCTTTGGTTTTAAACCGTTTTTCTTTGACATCACTATTAAGATTTTGGATGGGAGCCCAACATGGCTTAAACATTATTGATTCACCTTTTTAAATTTATATAGAACAGTGGCTCTTTGACAGGCAATAAACATGCAAATGAGAATGCAAAGCGGAAATAGGTAATTATATGGGTTCAAATCCAAATTACAGTCCGATGAACAGTTTAACATGCAATACAGCTTGTCAAATAGAATAAACCCTCTGTTTTTTTAGGACCTGTTGAGTACCTCTTGTTTTTTTTCCAAAATCACCAGAGGGCCCTTGTTTTTTCAAGAGCACATAACCCTGCAATCTCTTTAAATCAGAGGCTAATGTGGACTCCAACCAATTATCTATTTTGCATTTCCATCCTCTGAAATGAATTTCTTTAATTTCAAAAGTCCTTTGGAGGCGTAAGTAAACTGGTGATGATTGTTCCTCTCCTTTTTGTCAAGTGTTAGCTGTTTTCTTAGGATGTGCTGTGCCTTGAAAAGAACAAAGTGTTCAGTCCTGTTGTGATATCTCCCCTAGAGACCGATAATTTCAGACATCACACTAATCTCATGGTAAAGGTTGACTTAATCAGAGGATTAGTGACCTGGGAGGCATAAACGTGTGCTAGAGAATGCACAATGGCGCTGCTATGTTTTGAAAGAAGGGGCCACACCCACACATATCAAATGAATTTATACAGGAGATGACTTTGTGTGGGTAGATGTTAGGTCCTTAAATCATACACATAAACAGAATATACACATACTATTCCATAGATGAAGAGGAACTTCAAACATTCAGGTGCTGTAAGATTTGCTAATGAGCTCATTAGTCCATAGCTACTGTCTCTTTCTCAGTGTAGGATACATACAAGCGAATGAGAGCCAAGCACATATTGATATTTATTTCACTTTCATGGTGTGATGCCTCCTTGTTGCAGACTGCGCAGGAAGCTTTTTAAGTTTGTTATTTTCCTCCCAAAGTGCAGCGTAACATGGTGTATATGTGGGTTTATTAATTCAAGTTTAAAAATAAACAATAATTAGGAGAAACTTTCATTTCAAGTTTTGCCGAGCTCCAGGGAATGCACCACTGTAGATTCAACTTCACAGGTGCTGGTTTTATACATGTGCGCTAACCTCAAACGCAGGCAGAGACTCACGCATGAAGTTTGAAACTTTAACCACCCACCTCTAGATACATACTGTGTTATATACCAGTTAAACCAGGAGGAGATAAGTCATCTCATTAGAGCACAATAACATAGACACATACAGACGATACAGGGGTAATAAAAAATGCATCGTATCTTTAATTTTAACATATAGGGAGCCAGTTAAGACACAAATAGCTTTTACTGCAGTCTCTCTCTCAACCTCTGTGAGCCGGAGTCTCATGCTGGGTTGCAATGTGAGACATGCCTTCCAAGAGAAATCCTAATTAACCATTGTTGTAAATGTGCACTGTTTTCTTTCATTCCAGCCATGCCTTACATAGTTCTTCTTTGACAGTGGCACCGTGTGATGTGGCTCATGTTGATCTCAGGGAAAAACAATATCGAACATCTTGCTGAGACAGAGTTCAATGCTTCAAAGACTGCCTGGAAGAAAAAAAACAATGGAGATTTGCAGGAGAGGAAAAAAAAAATAGCTACAGCATAATGCTTCCCTGCTTCCTTCCAAGCATATGCGCAGGTGTTTAGATACTTGCTAAGTTTTGCCGTCTTACCTCGTGTGTGCTGCTCTACTGAACTAACGCAAGTCTTATCTCTGGTGGATTAAGTTTTACAGAAAACAGAAAAAAAGTAAAGAAAAACAGAGCAATTTTGAAAGAGTGAAATATAATAGCGCTGAATATTTGGGAGTTGTTGCTGATTTTACCCCACAATGTGACATATGTGTCATATTGGCCTGCTGTTTGTGGTGCAAACACACAAGCTGTTACTTCACTTTAGATGTGTCTTCACATGAAAAAGGCTTAAATATGGAGTTCCCCATAAAAACAATAGGCATTCCTCATTGTGTTTTCCAGCATGCATAAATTAACAATTATGTTTGCATATATTACTCATACATAATATTATGGGTTTCTCCAGTGGGGCTATGGCTCCTCGTGTGTTTGATGCATTTATTTTCTTCAGTGCGCAGAGAAAAATGATTCACTATTCAAGATGCAACAGATCTAATCAATGGAGACGTGAGTGGTTGTGAAGGGGGCGCGAACTCTGAGGGTGACGCTGGTAATGAAGCGACTTTGGGGAGATGGAAGATGAATTGGTTTGTGACATGTTTAATGGTGTCATCAAAGATCTTGACTTCAACCTGCTGATTGGCTACACACACACACACACACACACACACACACACACACACACACACACACACATCATGCACAACATCTCTCACACACACTGCTGATTAATTTTACATCTATGGACTGTTGCACTTTGGAACCAGACTTTTAATGTACCTGCTTATAGCAAATATTGTATTTGAGCCGTTGCACTTAACAAGCATGAATCTGACCAACAGGGTCGGCTTGGGATAAAGTATTAGGATGTTCTGACATTGGCTGAGGCTGCTTTAGTTATTTATCACAAAAACTTGAGGCATCACAGTTCAGGATGGCAGGGGGCTGGGAGGATGGTGTCTAGGTTTGTTTGGGTTTTTTTTTTTTTGCTTTTCTCATCATTTCTGTCACACTGTGTGATTTGATACCCATTGTTTTGCCCTTTGCATCATGGAGTTCTGCTAAACCCGTCACAACTCTGAGGAAGTAAGAACATGTTGGGCATGTTATCATTATTATGCAGTAGCAGCACAATTGTGTCAATTAAAAATAAGAGCACCAAGGGTAATACATACGTGTATACGACAGATACTCATACTGTTGCCGCACTGCTGTCTTTTATTTACATATACGAACAGTTCTGTGCAAACTAAGACATTCTAAATTGTGTGAAGTATATACACCTCACTCCTGTGCTGCAATGCCCTTCCATTTTATTAAGGTCTGCCTTCACACATATAGGAGGGAAATGTGAAGTTATTGATCCACATTTTATTGCTTCATTACATGCCCCCCTATAATGTGCCATGATGTGCTTTTCACTAATGCACCCTGCATACAGGAGATTGTGGAGTTGTGTACAAACATCTGACCCGAGGCCACAGTTGTACTGCTCCCTGAGATGGAAAAGGCATTTCCAAGGAAATGGTTTGTTTGTCTGTCTTGGTTGCACATTTGTCTATATAGCTTATTTTGATTCCCTTAGTAGATTCAAACCAGATTCTTACATTAGGAATACTTACAAAGCATATTCTACACCAACTATACAGCAAGTGGTTGATTAGAAGACAGTGTTTAATATACACGATAAACCCAATGATATTAATCACATTTTTGTACTTTTTTTTTTGTCTTCATTTATTCAGAACGACCCCCTCAACTACATTCAATGGAAGGGCTAAAGAACAGGCAGAAAGTAATTTTCAAGTCCACAATGAGGGTCTTTTAAGGGAGCTGCTTAAGTAGGTTAGTTATCCAATGATTGAATGTAGCACATTTGCTAATAACTCTCTGCAGAGTAGCTCTTAGAAACAGTGGGGTGGGACTCAGCCAAACGTAGATCTTATTCTTTAAGATGAAGTGCACATTATATTCAAAATGGTAATGCATTTGTATGTAATTAATATAATTCAGCCTCAATAGAAAATGTCCAAATAAGTTAAAAAAAAAATGCATGTATTTTAATAGATTCCATGTGTTCGCTGATATAACTGCATGCCATGTATTACTGACAATGACTGGGTACAAGCTCACAGATATACAAAAAGTAACGTGTCCGACAATCGAAGCCCACCTCAGTGCTAAGGTGGATGTTGCATTGATTAGAGAGCAACAGGAATGATGGGACAGAAGTCTAATGAGCCTAAAGTGATGATTGCAACAGCACTCTGAGCTGCACTGGCAGTTAAATTGTGAACAGACAAAGTGATAAATTATCTTCCTTATAAGATATGTTAAATATTCATATGTTGCAATGTGTTTCTGAACTAAAACAGCTTCATGTCGCTTTGCTCCACTTGGAGGCAAAATGACTCCCTATTCAATGATTGATAGGTTATGATTTATGATGTCAAGATGGCTCATACATGCAAGTGAGTTTGTTTATATTTTAATGTAGTATTTTTCACATTTTAAAGCTCAGATTGCATGTAAATCAACAGGTAGCAAATAGTCAGTAAGCACTGCAGTTATTGTGGCTGTGAAAGAAACCACAAGTCATTTAACAGGAGTACCCATGTCAGGCTATAGACTGAATCCCTTTACACATGAGACTTTTCATATTATGTGAGTCTTAATCACCTGGAATAATGTGCACCTGGTCTAGTATCATTGATGTTGTGTTATATCACAGCATCAGATCTGTAACTGTCTGAAGCTGTACATTAATGTACAGATTAACCTTGTTTATCCCTCCCTTTCTCCTCCTCATTCCTCCATCCTTCCTTTCTGTCTCTCTCTGCGATTCCCTAGAGGGTGTTTCGAATTTATTAAAATTGACTCTGCGTCTCTTTGAGCAGATGCTCCTGCTTGGCAGCAAGAAGCGCTTCATTAGTTATTTAAATCAGAATAGCCCGGGACTGCATATCAGGCACTAAATTAATTTGATATATGGCAAGAGAAAAATAGAGCTATTAGTGGAAAAACAAAAACACAGTGTCAGTGTTGGAGAATTCGCTCTGTCTTACCGTTTACCGCTGCAGCAGCATGTCTGGGTATCAGCAGGAAATATCAGTGCTTTTTTTTATTCCACAGCCAGGGAAAATATATGCTGCCCCGAGTAAGAGCTGACTGGAATTCATAAAGGTTCCATCTATTTGTCAAGTTATATATACACATTAGCCATTGCCAGCATACTGTACTGTATATAAATGTCCTCCTGAAAATGTCATCCATGTGTACAGCCCTGTCACTGAGTCTATATATTTATGCTCAAATCATGAATTTTACATAGCAGCCCCCCTGACATGAATGTCATCCATCCAGATGATGATGCATGACTGCAAGAGGTTGTGGGAGATGGGCCTTAGACTGCATGCATTATATCAATGTGTGTTTCAAACCTTTGCATACAGGGTGTGCCATTTAAAACTGACAGGATGCCCAATTACATGTATTTAGAAGCCATATCCTTGATTCTCTGGGGTGTTTCACTTGACACATTGAGACAAGAGCATGCATTAAAATAAATGGATGTGTTTTGTCAGCTCTTGAGATGATTAGAGTTCCATATCAGCATGGGATGGGAGCAGTGTGTGGATGGTATTACATAGGCAAGAGGGCTGTGAGCATGTGTTCACGCACATCAAAGGTGATTTTTCTTGGATTCAGAAGCACGAAAAACAGAACACAGGTGTCTTGAAGTCGTTTCTCTTTCCTTTTCCTTCCCTTTCTCCTCAATTTTGCGCAGCCATGCCATCGTTCTTTCATGCCCCCAACCCTCCATCCTACCATTTTCTCTCCCTTCTGCCTAATTGGGCCATTCCTTGATCCCCTTTAACATCCGATCCACCGGCAACAATGTGTGTTTAGGTGCTGGTACCAGCCCCCAATTTGTTTTGCGCAGTCACCTTGCATTATGTGCTCCCACTTAGCACGTCATTTGTAACAATTTGTTGCTTGTTTATATGGAAATCACTATCCCAATTAGGCTAAACAGCAAACAGTCGTGGCTGTCAATACTGTCATCCTGGCAGAGTCCTGTGGGAGAGCTGGCTGAGCTTTATGTCTTCATTCGCAGCAGTCACCATGGCTCCCAATGTCTTTTTATCACCACCCTTGTTGAGCCTGCAGTGATTGAGGGTCTAGGCACTGAGCACATTCCTATCAGGGACAATGTGCAAGGAGACATCCAGTTAGCATGTAAGTATGAAAGTGAATATTAGACAAGGGGATAAATTAGCGGTTCTGCAAGATGAACTTTTCTTTGTTCTTTGTCGACTACCTTTTTTTTCTTTAACCACAAGGCATCATCTTTCACAAAAGGATGACTAGGCTTAAAAAGCTAACACTCTGAGAGATATGGCCTCTGCAATTATACTCCCTTCCCTCAGATTAGTCTGCCTGCCGTTCTGTAATCCTTGTGGGTTATTATGAGCAGAGGAGCCTAGTGGAGAGGTTTTCGGTGATCAATCTTAAACCATCCTCTCTAATTTTCCACGGTCAGTGCTTCCATCCGGCCTGCCCTTGTCGCTTGACTGCGCCAGCCAATTACGGACGTAACTATGTCAGCTTATTACAGGACAGGCGTGGACCTTGCCGCGGTATTGACCTCGTGCGATAGGCCCGGGCCCTTCCAACCTCCAGGCTCCAATTAATTACTACCATGCCCCTGTTGAGCATGCAAACCTAAAGAGGGCTGAATAAATAACACAATCGCTGTACCTGTTTGTGATTATTTTCTTTCCACATGGATTAGGTTTAATTAAACTGAACACATGCGTGAACACTTGAGCATTATGACAGGTAATAAAGGTGATAATACTTTACTGGTGAGGAATTAAAGTGGCAGAATCCCAGACTTGGTTCTTGGTCCATATGCTGTCTCTCCATATCTTCTTGCTGGCCCAATAAAGACAAAAATACCGGAAAATTGACTTCCCCCAGTGTATATAGGAGTGTTTACTGTTGGCTAATAAGGAACAGATTAGAAATGTTTGAAGTGAATTATCTGTCCTGCTTTCAGCATCTCTCCTTCCTCAAATAAATGTATAAAATGTGG
Organism: Amphiprion ocellaris; assembly: GCF_022539595.1. Taxonomy (NCBI): domain Eukaryota; kingdom Metazoa; phylum Chordata; class Actinopteri; family Pomacentridae; genus Amphiprion; species Amphiprion ocellaris. Next base: position 17,374,125 of record NC_072772.1, read on the forward strand.
CACAGCCATAGACTTCCCACTTTTATATTTTGCCCAAAAAATGGGTTTCTGAATTAATATGACACATCTCTAATGAGAGATAGACAGATTGCTGACCCGCAGGCGGAATGGACTACCAAATTAGGACATGCTAAGGAAGAACAAGAGGCGAAGAGAGAGAGAGAGAGAGAGAGCAGAGAGGATGTTTTGTGTTTGTGCATGTGTGTGAATGTATGTGGTGTGAGGAGTTCAGCGACACTCAATGAGGCTATTATTGATTAGACAGTTCTATCATTAGCCAAAGTAGATCAAAGGCTTGTTGGGGCATATGGTTGGCTAGTGCACTGGGTCAGTTCATAGGCTGACCTAATTAACAAATTAGAATTTTATCACTGTCACCAGCAGAGAAGTGGCATTATATCCAAGGACTAAATATAGACTGTAGATTAGGTTTTATTAATGAAGAACCCCACCAACAACAAAGTGTGTGAACTCAGTGAAGAGGGTTGAGGTCTCACTGCAGTGTTGCTTAGTGTTACCCTCTAAAGAGTAATTCAAGGAACCTATTCTCCGCACTTAATTAGGTGTATGGTTGCCAGACCAAAAAAAAATCTAATTTAGAGACACCTTTTCAGTTGGAAACTGATAATAATGTTGGTAATTGCATCAACTTAATATTGCGCATATTTTAAACTCAAATTTCTGCATTAGTTTATATGAAACTAAATTCAAGTTGAGGTAGCTTAATTAAATTGGCTTGATAATCAGATTTTGTAAGTCTCCTCCCCTATTGTAACATAACTGGACAATTTAAGTCGGTTAGGACTAGTAGATAAAAAATACCTTTGATTGTAGATTCCTCTAAATGAATGTAGTTGGTTGGTTGAACATATTTCATTAGAAGTTGCCATAACTCAGAAAGACTGATACAACCTGTTGCAATAATTTTTTGAGCCCAAGCATAAATTTTTCAAGTTTACCTTAGCAACAAGTTCAAAAATGTCAATTAAGCATTCCTACTTCCAAAGAAATCAAAAAGTGTCAAAGTGTAGCTCTGTTGAGATCCATTTCATTTTATTAATTTATTTTATTTGTCCTCCAACAATGTAAGCATTTGTTTCTCTCTTTTTTGACATTGGTATGTCAACTCATTTCATCAAAATAATGTTACAGGGGTCCTGGACTTATGTCAGAGTTCCGTTCCTACGGCGCAACGTTAGTCGATTGTCGCTGTAAGTCGGAACTAAGCTTGGGAGCCATAATGAAGGAAATAATTGGTGAATGTAGCACAATCCAAGGTGGCGTACAACCAGCGAATGTAAACAAAGCCGTCTTATAGCGTTGCATGAAAAGATTTTTCATCTTACAACAATGCATTTAAATAAGCGACGGGAATCAGTCTCTATAAATATTTTTAAAAGTGTAACACTGAGCAACAAGTGCGGTGAGGCCTCAACACACTTCATTTTTACTGATCTCACACACTTTCAGTTTTACAAATGTAGAACATCACCAACAAAAATCCATAGCCTATATTCAATCCTTCAATATGCCACTTCTGTGCTGGTGATGGTTAAAAAAAAAAAAAAAGTCTAATCTGAGAAAAATTGCTTCTTTTGTCCTGCTCTTTTGTAACCCTCACATTGTAGCTTTAATGGACCAGTTTGTTAGGAAGGCTACTAAGTCATTATTGTTTTCATTGTTTGCATTTAATTTTATTTTAAGAGGGGACAAGTTGAGCTGTCAAGCCAGCCTTCATATTGATTTAGTTTTTGATCCATTTAGGAAAGTTTAGAAACTCTGGGAGAGAGAGATACAGTGGAAAAAAGAGAACAATTTTTCTTTAGAAAAAGCTGAATTTTATAATTAAAAAAAAAGTGATGGACATTGTGTGTTCTCAGAGTGAATCTTAAGAGACAACAGTGCAGAATAGAGGTTGTCCTTGAAAGTGACAGAGCTTGCTGTCTTCTAAATTGCTGGAGTCTCTTCAGCACAGTGAGCTTCAATGATCAGCCCAGTGGACGCTTTCTTTACTGAAATGTTTAGAAACAGCTTTACGTCTGTGTGAATATTGCATAGAATAACGTAAAAATGGGTTGCTTGTGGACGACATGGGCCCAGCAAGCAAGAAAATGCTTTCAGTTCATGCTTCCAATAGACCAGCTGCTAATATAGATAAGAAAACTGACAGACTCAGACATGAAAAAGACAACTTGTTTCTTAACTGTTTTCGTAAGTGGAGATTTTACAGGGACGCTTCACTGGCTCTGAAGTCATCCCTCAGCTGTTGTGGTGAGTAAAGGATTGGATGCACTATGTGCTCTCATTATTTGGCCCAGGAATTCCCACAGGCATGAATGGGGGATTGGCCTTTTTGTCAGCAGAGGGAAAAAAAAAGAGGTATGACTAGTTCAACTCATCTAGAGCCAGAAGTTCTTTTTCAGTCTTATTTCACGCCCGCTCTCTGCCTCTTCTTTGATGGCGCCTTTACTGTCTTCCCGTACCATTAACTGTACCTCTCTACTTTCTCTCCATTTACCCTTTCACCCTGTTCTCCCTCTCTCTTACACTTATCACCCGCCTTTTCAGTCTACTGCGGACCCCTCGGCTCTGCTGTGTGTTTGTGGCATGTGTGTGGGAGGCAGAAGCAGAGACAGAAAGTGGCGGCATGAAGGATGGTAAAGCCAGATCATTGTGATGGAGGAGAGGGATGGGGGGTGTCCAGGCCATTACTGACAGAGGCTAAGTGGTGCCACGCTGTCCCACTGTCTGACCATCTTAGCGCCTGGCTGGCCTCCACCCAAGTCATTAAAGTCCCTTGTCCCAGCTGTGAAATAAAAGGCCATATCACTAAGGGACCATTTGGGTCTGTGTTCAATCACATTTATTGCAGCTGTATCATTGGCTCTTTGTTCTCGCCTCTGGCCGCAGCCGAGAGGATTAGGAGGACGCCAACCAAGAGAAACAACGATAACTTCCTCTACTTTTGACAACAGTCAGCTGTTTGATGCCTCAACTTGCAGCTCAATGCCAAGTTCCATCTATTATTTGAGCTGAAAGGGATGAAAAAATGAGAAGAAATTGACTCCTATCAGCGTCAACCTTGAAAAATAATGTCTGTGACTCCACACACCCGCACGAGTGAAAGTTTCGGGGTTTAGCCTCCGCCGTCAGCATAGTGTTTCCGCTTTATAATTAGTGGCTAGCTTATTATAGGCTGCTTGACCCAGGCTAGGGTCCCTCTCCTCCGGGAACAGGAGGGGGTGGAGCCGGAGCGGAAAGGACTAATTATTGGCTTGACTGTGGACGCTGCGTTGGTGGATGCACGAGGTGATTAATATGCAAGGAATGGAATGTCTTCCCCGCGAAAAGCTAGGAAGGAATAGCAGAGGTTCATTCGCTGGGGGTGAGGAGGGGGGCGAGTTGAGTATGTGTGTGTATGTGACTGTGTTGAGGAGGGGCCACAGAAAGAGGCCTTGGAGACACAAAGAATGCCTCTGTTGGAGTGAGAGAAGAGCATAGACTGACTCACAACAACAACAGCAGCAGAGAACTGAAAGGCTTTCTTCAGGCTTAAACTGTATGATGCAAATTGGGATGAGAATGTAATGAGCACGAGTTGACTTTGGGTTAGAATTTGATTAGCTTTCCAACATGTTCTAAAATGGGATCATCAATATACATGGTGAATTTAACTCCATGCAGCAGATTTTTTTTTCTGTTATATTCTATAATCATTGTTTATTCACCTTTAGCTTACAGTCTACTTTGCTTAATCATAGAAGGGTAACAAGAGACCCAGCAGGTACTGTCCATCATCTGTCATGGTTGGAACTTCTTTAATTTCAGGTATGAGGCTCTCGTCTGCATAAGTCTTCCAGTATATTAATAATTTTGTTTAAAAGGAGAATCATTTTCTCCTTTTACCTCAATGCCAGAAACAACTTGTTCTTTCCTGAACCGTTATCTTTTTATTATTGAGAAATAATGGAAGCTGCATGAATGTGAAGCCAAATGAAAGATATTCAAGGTTAGACATGGACACATGAATAACACTAATTGTACGACAATACAGGGCTTTACAGCCGTTCTCTCTGCTTGACATCGTTGTCTTGGTCATGTGATGAATTTGGATATCTGTGGCTATAAATCATTTCAGCTTAAATTATGCAGAAGACTGTCTTTTCAGCAAGAGTCGGTGGACAGGAGTCCATCCGCAGCAGTTTTTTTTTTTTTTAAATTTTTAATATACACTGTTTCATTCTTCCTCCCACTGTCTTTTAACTGTCTTTCTCAGACGTGCATAAAACCAAAAGACAGATATCCCCACACAAACATCACCATTCACACATACACTAGTTCACATTCACACAAGTGTTTTTCTCTCGGCTAGATAGTGAGTTGAACATTTCTTTTGTCCGGGAGGACAGGAAGGAAGGACAGTCACTTTATCACTGTCAATCTCTGTTCTGCTGAACCGCATACGCCGAGTTGTGTCTTTATCGCACAAATACAGTCACTCAGCTCTGAAAGAAGCCATTCTTTTGGCCCATGTTAATAACTTAGACACTGTGTATGACTTCTGCCACCAGCTATATAGCACTGCTTTTGTTTTGGTATACAGGCAGCACTGAATCAGCAGGGGAGTATGCCACTAAAGCTATCAGCTATCAACACATCAAATGAAATCCATGACAGTTGCAGATGTCACTGTCAGCCCCGCAGAATCTCTAACTCAGCTTGTGACAATGTGCAAACAGCATCAGACAGGCCCTTGCACTATTTGCACATCATTGTGCTTCTGACTTTACTACTGTATAGATGCTTACATCAAAAAGACGCCTAAGGCTCCTTCATGAATCTCTACAAAAAACATTACAAAGCCAGAGATGCACTCGACAGAGTGGCACATAATCATCCGGAGAAAAAAGAAAAGGGAACATCAAAGTTTTATAACCTCATATATAAAATAGAGGGATTATTCCAAAGCCTGTCAACCAAGCAAACATCCATCCCCCCGAGGGACTTTTACTGGCAGGAGTGAGTTAAAGTTCCTGTTACGATTAATTTAGTTTATGCTCATGTGCTCAAACATCTTTCCACATTATTGCACTGTAGGTGGTCAGCTTCAACAGCTTTCTCACAGGCATTTCGTTAAAACATTTTATTGGCCTCCTAAATAGTGAAAGTCATTCTTCAGTTTGTGGAGAATGCTGCAGTTCTAGCTGAAAATGACATGGAGACAGAGAGTGCACAGTATTTTCAAATTGTATGTGTCTTTGTGTATCGTGAGTATTCCATGACCACATTTTCATGTGGTGTTTACATGCCCTCCACATCTGGGTTATCTGACGTCTGATCACAGGCTTTTGCATTTAGTCTAACTCAGATATTAATAAATCCTCTCCTTATTTATTCTTGATTCTACATTTTAACCAGGACGAGCTCTGCATACATTTACGCCTTATAATAGCACCTGATTTTAATACAGAATGCATAATTATACACTGTAAATGGGGGTGAGAGGGATGTAAAACAAGGCTCGCTGTGGTTTTTTTCAGTGAGACTGGTGAGAAATCCTGGCTTTGATCTTGTAATAGAGATTTAAACTCACCTGCAAGGAATAGTGGAATCTGGCTGAGACATAGTAGGTCTCAGCACATGCTGAAGCTTGTGTATCACAGGAAGCACGTGGCTTCCCCCGATACATGTCAGGTCAACAGCAGAAGTAGTAATGACAAGAACTGCAGAGCACAGGGAATTATATTTTCTGATGGGCAAGAAAAACAAGACATGACAGTAAAGTGGGAAAGCTTGAGTACTGTACTGGCGATTCGTTTCCAGAGAATATGGCATAGCCGATGAAATATGTAAAACACTTTTATGCATATAAAGCACTGGCTATAGACAAACAAAATATGTTTTCAGAAGTAGTCTTTATTACAGGCACCACAAGAAAAGCACCTCCGGCAATCATTTACATATTAGACCTTTGGGTCTTTAACTGATGGCAAATTTGACAGTACGTCACTGGCAACACTCACAGCAATACCACACATCCTCATCCCCTGCAATACTGCATCAGCCTTTCAGCAAGAAAACCTTTTTATCCATCTGTTCTCCTATTTGAATGTGAAGCTCGGCATGGTTTGAGCATGGCGGTACATGGTAGGTGAACAAACAGAATGCCAAATGGTCATTTCACAAAGCTGGAAAGGTCCTCTTTTTACCCGGCATGATTCATCACTCTTTACTATTGAAATTGAACAGATTAAAAAGAAGATTCCTCCAAATGAACTCATCTTTCTAATTATCCAGGATGGCCTGGATTGTAGTAAATCCCAAAAATGACTATCAAATAAAATGTGAACTCAAAAAAGGGCATGCTGTGATGTCTCCAGTTTATTAGCGCTAACGATCACCATAACCCGTGGTAGTCATTGAATTCCTTTTCCTCTAGTTTCCCCTTGAGACTCAGTTTGAGAAACTTTCAGACAGTTACCCTTCTAAATCAATACAAATGTTATCAATAGTTAATGGCCCAGTTAGACTTAGCACAGTTCCTTCTGTTCTGTGCTTTCAGAGGTATTGACCTGCGGCTCTACAGTATAGTCGGGCCATGTTACGTAGTAAGAAGGCAGTTCCGTCCACTTTTCTACTTTTTGTGCGGTAAGTGCATTTCAAGGACATTGTGTCTCACACTTTCCAGAACAAATTTGTTATTGAGCCAGCAGCAACACAATGGCAGCTTCCCATTCATGTGATAGCCAAAATATAGAGCTCATCAACAGTGAATTTGTTTAAAGTGGGAATGGCTTTGCATTTTGTTATCAACAACACAGGAGGAAAACATATGCATGCACTGGCATACACATCAATCCAGGCTTTATGGGGACTGTTAAACAGGGACAGATGGGTACAGTACCCCAAACTGAGAGCCTCTCCTCGTGTTGCTGGCATGCTCCTTTTGTTTGCCTCAACAATGTTTACAGCCCCAGATCCTCCTTATTCATCTGTATGCTCTGAACTGATCCGAGATAATGGCCCTTGTGGAGTGTCAGAGTACGCAGAGAGTGATGCTTTGTGACACTAATTGTTCTTTCATCTTAAGCGGCTGCGTCTTAGCCAATCTCCAAAGCACTCCATAATGAGGCCTGTGGAGAAGAAAGGAGGAAGGGAGGGAGGCAGCGACACTGAGCTGACTGATGACATTGCGACGCTTTTTGTCATGTGCTTGTTTATTGTTTTTTTTATTATGGGCAAATTATCATAGGATTATCTCTCCTGCCCTCCCCTGACCCGTCGTTCTGATTGTCTGTGAGGTTGTTCTGGCCTGTAAGAACATCTGCAGAAGAGGAATATGCGTTCCGCTGGCTGGCTCGCTCCACACTTCATGAAGTGGATTTTGAGATAACAGCCATGAGATTACAATCCAAATTGCTTGACCAAGCAGAAATAACTACATAATTGACTGGGGTTGACCTTACGCATGAGTAGAGTCCAAAGCCGCTTAGAGATACGCATGGCTGATGTGTGGTTTTCGAACCAATGCTATATAGAGGAAGTAATTGTTTTGGTAAGTTTCACGTCAGTGTCAGGGAATTAAAGTGGAGTGACTTTAATTCTTGTCACTATTTGGGGGAAAACACATTGCCACTGTTGCCTTAACGGAAGCTTAAACATCTCTGTGACAGAGAACCAAACAAACAACCAGCTGCAAATCACACTAATCACTAATTAAGCAGCACCGAAGCTATACAAACCATGATGTAAACATTATTATCCGATTATCTAAATAGCAGTTGAGCCATAATGAGATGAAGTATAATCCAGTAAACAGCCACATCTATCTTTTCTCAATATTTCAATACATAGTGCCATTTAAAAGTGCATTAAGACTTATGTGTGTTAACTAGATTATTAGAGAATTCTCTTTTCTGCCACTGACTGTATTTAAAGATGGAAGAACCTTTTTGGAAAACAGTTTTAAAGTTCAGTGCAGCCATCGCCATCTTGGCAGTGTGTGACTCCTATAAACCTCTCAGTTAATCCAAAAATGAGCACAGAGGTAGAACATGAGTGAAGCTGAAGCTATCTATAATTTAAAGGAACCTTTGATAATGCATGACTTTAGGCCTTAATACAATTTAAAGAAATAGATTATGTAAATGTTTAAACCCCAGATAGTTGCCATGAACAGGTAAATTAGCTATGGAGACCAAGACCTTTTCTGTAGCAGGCTGTAAACATGTGTATATATGCTGTAAAGATGGGCATTTTAACACGGAGGTCTGTGGGGATCGACTCACTTTTGGAGTCACCATTCCAAAATGGTGGCCATTCAGGGAACTGCAGGTTCTCTTCTTGGTACGTGTGCACCAGCTTCATTTTTTTGTGCCCCAGAAGTTGCTGCTTGGTTTCATTTAGCTGTGTATGTTGGCTCCAAGTTGATCTCTGTTTGTAAAATTTACAGTAGCATATATTTACCATTTACATGTCAAATGGTCAATGTTTTCTCTGTACTTTTGTTTGTTTGCTTTATGCAGTACAACAGAGCAAAATTCTGATGCCACTAGTGTTTCTGCTTGAAACAACATAAACATATTAAACTACTTATTTTTCCTTATATGAAAGGAGCCAAAAAAGGAGACAATCAGTGTTACTCAAAGATGTACCTCCTCAGTACTTTAATACATATTAACTGGATAAAACTAATGAAAATACAAGTTACTCAATATAAATGAATTAACGAAAAGAAACAGCAATACAGAAACAATCCCTGCTCTTAACGCTGTATCAATAATTGTCGGTATTACCCATTTTGTTTTCTCAGGGCCTTCTCTTCAAACCACAGAGCTGCGAAATCTGCAAATCACAGCAAATTCTTAATTATTCATTTGCAGTCCTCTATGTAACATATGAAATGAATCCCACGCCACATACAGAAACTAAAGTTACAAATTCGAAAAAACCATATACAGTCCAATGCAATCCACAAGTTAATCCTCAAATTGGAGATGTAATAAAAGAGGTTTTCACCTGAGCAATAGTGTAGGTGTCGTTTGCACACTGAGAACTTGGAATGTATGGGATAAATATCATGCCATATGTTGAAGCTGGCAACAAAAGAAGCTTTGAAAGATTTAAACTCTGTGTTTAAAAGCTTGGAATCTGGTCAAAAATAGGTTTTGCAAGATTGAAACTGGAAAACAAACTAATCCACCTGGAGAATAGTGGCAAATTTGAAATTCTGCAGAAACAGTGTAAAGAAAAAGAAAAAGAAAAAAAGAGTGCTGCAACTCTGGTACAAAATAATGTTTGCAGAGATTTCAACTTTTTCAGCCAATTATAACATTACAGAAGCCTTCAAAACGTAGTTTCTCTCTTGCAAAACCATTTTTGGTAGCATTTTTTACCGTTTCGTACAGTTTGGAAATATGGAATGATATTTATCCAGTTGGCCTGTTGTACTGCAAAGCATAGCACTTGGAGAAGTTTTTTAGAGCTCTGTAAATGAATGAACAGGAAGTTAAACCAGTTATAGGGATGAGGTGGATTCAAGCTTACTTTAAGTTTTTAATATATTACATACAGAGGTGGGTAGAGTAGCCAAAAATTGTACTCAATTAAGAGTAACTTTACTTCAAAATAATATCACTCAAATAGAAGTAAAAAGTAGCCATCCAAAAAAATTACTCAAGTAGAGTAAAAAAGTATTTGGTGAAAAGACTACTCAAGTACTGAGTAACTGTTAGATTATAATGTCTGATTTATTTTTTAGAAATGATGTGATCAGACAGACAAAAATGTAAAATAATGTGCAAATTCTGGTATTTCCAAATAATAAAATTTTAAAAATAGCAAAAATAAACAACATCTTTACAAGATGACAAGTTTAGGCACAAGAAACAGAAATTTCCAAAACTCAATTTTTCACAACATAAAGCTTTTGAAACAAATACCTGTAGTAAGGTAACGTTTTTATGTTTGTGCAAACTACTTCCAGTGACACGATATGCTGCATGCTCATTGACTGTATGGGCATGCTGTATTTCAACAGCTTAAATTACATTAAATACAAAAAAACACCACTTTGTTTACTTTACAGCATTCCCCTTTCTCTACATTAGTTTGAATATTTTGAAAGGTTCAGCTACTACGATAATCTACTGCTGTGTATATTTGGGTCAATATATAATTGCGGGACATTTTGTAACATAGTTGACAGGTATCATAGTTGACATTTTTGCTTTTTTCAGGCCTAAAATCAACATGGCCGCCTATAACCAAACACCACATGGCATTTTTACAGAAAGATTCTTCTAAAATAGTACATATACAATCACAGAAAATTGACACAAAGTTATTTATAAAGATATTGTAGTAAACCTGTTGACATGCGATAAATCCACACTTGACTCACACACTACTTTATATTAAACTAGAAAAGCACTCAGAGAGCGCATTACTCTGCCAGGGCTGCTCAGTTAATGTATCATTTCCGACAGATGAAATCTTTAATAAAAAATGACCTTGCGCTGAGCACAGGCATGTGTTACGCATGTGCATGTTATGTATGGATACCGAATTGCGTGTAAATTACTCCTATAAAGGTCTGTTGATCAGTTGATCACTTTTGGCACGCCTGTGTTGTTGTATGCTAGTATAAAATGTGTAAAACGGTTAAAATAATCGTTCTCGCCATGCTTTTATTTTGAAGGCACGTATTTAATGTTACGGCCTTTAGTTTGTCACCATTCCAGCGGCACAGGAAGTGTTTATCTAAGAAGCGGTTTCTTGACATGACGAAGATGCTGACTAAATTTAAATTTAAAAAAATGTGAAATTCTATCTATAAGAAAAATCAACAAAACTGAAATTTGTAGCATTCCAGTTAAAGACTCAGTTACTTATCTTGGTATTGATATCAGTAATAACCCTAAGGAGAGAGAAAGCAATAATTTTGCTCCTATTGAAGATGCTATAAAAAAGAAATTTAACTGTTGGCTGGTAAGAGATTTATCAATATATGGAAGTCTAAGAGTCTAAGTAAAGCAGAAGGAATGTCAAGAGTCTCTTATGCCTTCAGCTCATTATTTGTCTCCAAATCTACATGTTCACAACTAGATAAAAATCTTTTCAAGTTCATATGGAAAAACAAACCTCACAAAGTGAAGAAAATAGTTCTTACTAATCCTCTAGCTGAAGGAGGACTAAATGTGGTGACATTTGATGTCTTTAATCAAACGATAAAAATAAATTGGATCAAAAGATACTTAAAAAATGTTAACAGCCTATGGAACTCCATTCCTAATTATCTCTTCCAGAAAGTAGGTGGCCTTAATTTTCTCTTAAAATGTCCCTTTTCAATAGGAAAACTACCAATCAAACTTGCAAACTTTCACCACCAAGTTTTATTATGCTGGCAGCTTCTATACAAACACAATTACTCTCCTCACCACTGTATCTTATGGAACAACTCTTATATTTCACTCAGAAATAAGACTTTGTACTTAAACAACTGGTTTATGAACAACGTAAACACTGTAAAACAACTCTTAAATGATAATGGTGAGTTTTATAACTATGAGGCATTCTTAGACACTTACCATTTTGAGGTTTCCAGGCAAGAATTTCATACAGTGATCAGATCGATCCCTTACAATATAAAAATTCTTGCTTGTAACATTCAGATTACCACACTCCCTGCTTTGGAGAGCCCTATTTCTATAAATGGCATGGATTTGTTGAATAAAAAAATGCTCAAATAATTTTGTTAGAGGTGGTCTAGAGTATATCACAACTCCAGCTTGTAAGTATCGTTCAGTATGTCTGAATAAAAAACAATGGAACACAGTCTTTTTAATGCCTCATAGGTATATACTCACAAATAAAATAAAAGAATTTCTTTATAAGATTATCCACAGATACTATCCTGTTAAAGCAAATGTATATCCTTTTATACCAGACATAAGTAACCGATGTACTTTTTGTGATTGTGAAGGAGAAACTGTCGAGCATATATTTGTTGATTGTTTTCACTCCACTTCCTTTTGGTTCCATTTAGAAAGATATATCTCAAGAATACTTAAAAAAGAAACCATACTCAAAAAAACAGATATTTTATTTTACTTTAACAACCCTAATTTCTCTGTTGATGAAATATATATTATTAATCTGATTTGTATACTAGCAAAATTCTTTATTCATAAGATGATTTGGCTAAAGAAATTACCCTCCTTTTATGTATTTGAAACTACAGATTTCCAAAGTTACCTAAAAACTATTGAAAAATTAAATCAAATGAATAAAAAATTGATAAAAAACATTAAGAATCTTAGAAAAATACAAATTACCCCATCCTAGCAGACCCCTTATTTTTATTTATTTATGTTATTGTATTTCTATTTGTTGTTTTTTTCTTTGTGTTTTATGTATGTTTAGTGAAATGTAAATTTCTAAAATGCAATGTAATTAACATGTGACGCTTTGTTGAAATGAAAATAAAAGATTTAAAAAAAAAAAAAAAAGCTTTGCCTCAAAAAAAAAAATAAAGACGAAGATGCTGCGAAAAGTCCGAAAATTCGTGTAAAGATGAAAGAAAACGGTTCCACGCTGATGCTGTCAAGCAAAGGATGTGAGTAAACTTAAAAGCACCGGGCTGGAAAGAGGACAAGCTCTTAAGGTGTTTTGTAGCCCACAGTAGACTACTAGAAAAGGCAATATACTAGAGTAGATAGAATCTGACACTTGAAACTCTAGCAAAATAAATAAATAGTCATTATATACAAAAATAGTTAAAAATCTTTAAATAGTTTGAACTATGTACACTGAAGTTATAATTGCATTAAAATGCATGGTACATTTGATTTGCCAGCAGTGTGTGCTTTGAGTAAAAACTTGAGTGCACAACCAATTGTTGATGTGAACGTACTTCACATTAGCCAATTAGATTGTTTGTCCCGCCCGGGTTTGGTTGCGCACAAAAGAACGGTACGGCAAGAGGGAGAGCCACAACCGCGTGAGAGATATACTGTTCATGTTGGTACAAAAGTTAAACATAAAAAGACCAAATATCCATGTTCCAGAGTGAAACATAAGAGCCGGGGGAGGCTATTTATTCGGTTATTGTCTGACGCTTTGCTTCGGTGAGTTGAAATCGGCACATAATCGCGCTAGCCGCTATACTAATTTTTACCATTGCAAGTTACATTTGCTTATGCTAAAGATGTTAGCATTCTGACACGTGTTCGTTTGGTAGTTAAAAGAAGATGAAACGCGGTGTATTCATGTTTTATAAGTTCATATTTTAAGGTGAACAATTATTATTGTGTGTTTGTGTTGTGTATTGCTGCACAAGGTTAATTAATTTTCCTGAAGTGTGTAAGTTCAGTATGTCAACCTTTAACTTGGGAAACTAGTTAAAACTGGTCATGATATTTTTTGAACTGAATGTGTGAAATAGTACTATATTTGATAACTTGAGAAATGAGATGAGAGATGATTTACAGTTACTCTGTTCAAACACAAATGTAATTGAATTCTGACCTTGCCCATAGGTCAGGTTTTTTGAGTTGGATTCCAATACCAGATTGCACTAGTGTGAGAACTGAAGTCTCCTACATTCTGCTGAGGATTACTGGAAAACATTTTGAAGAACTCCATTAATGGATGGCGAGCCACTGCCCAAAAGAACCTACCTACAGGCGTGACGTGAGGTAGGATTGAACTGTGTTGTGGGTGTGTGTCACACAACCCATGTGAACGAAGTATTGAACTGTTATTGGACTATTTGGACTGAGGACAAAGGACTAAATTTTCAGATTGGACGTGATCTACGTTGTTAATTGTGTTTCTGTAAATGGGGAATTTGTACAATAAGCAGCTGCAACTTTTATTTGTTTCAATTCAATACAACTGTATTTTCTAGTTGCATTGTCTGTGTCATATTTCACTATAGTTATTCAGCATCTGGGCTCCTGTCGTACCTTTAAATCTTCTGATACTGGTCCCACTTCCTATTACCTATATATTTTCTTATTCCTCATACTGATTACAGTTTCCTGGAGAAAGGAGTGAAGGACAGAAAGGTGAATTTGTGTTCAGAATAAGGCTGATGGCTTTGTGAAACATGTGGAGCTTCACCATTGTCTGGCTGGGGTTTGCTACATTGTGTGACCTAAATATGTAGCGGGCAGCAGGAATTGATGAGACTCAGAAACACCCCACAGTTTAATCATTTGTTCCTCGTATGATTTCCAGCTGATAAATCAGTCAATTTGTAGGATCGCAATCATGTGATAGTCAGTTGATAACTGACACAGTGTTCACGTCATGGTTACAGCAACGCCGTGCCGGCAGCTATATCTCGCAATGGGAAATTCTTAACAAAGTCGTGGATCCAGACTATAAGCCGCATCACTGGCAAAATCTAATCACTTGGTCCTTGTGTCATTTCTGACCTCCCCTGAAAATTTTATCCAAATCCGTTTTTGAGTGATGTTTCACACAGACAGATAGACAGACAGATTCACAGACAAATGTACGCCGATTGTCACTTAACTCCACCGTTCCTTGGCGGAGTAATAACTAAGAAAGCCTTGGAGTCTTGCCAGTCTTTTCTTCAGGAGGAAATGACATCATGTGGAGCAGGTCATGTGATTTGGAATTAACACACTTCCTTCAGAGGTGTTTTTGTAATGGGTGACTTAGCTGAAAGTGATTTCTCAGACACAGATAAAAATTTTTATTTTCCATATACAATTTGATATATTGTCAAAAAAGAAATATCTGTCATGATTATCTCAACTTAATAAAAAGAACACAATCAAAACTATTTTTGAATAAGCTCGTTTTATTATTGTTTAGCTAATTAGAAGGTGATTGCTATTAAATTTGGACGGTTATTTAGTTGACATTTTAGTGATATCCAGCCATTTTTTTTATTAAGTGATTGTTTCCATAATAAATAATTATGGAATTTGTAAAGAAATGATTGTAAATAACATAAAAAACTTTAGTTTTTTTGTTGTTGTTTTTTACTTCTAACAAAAATGTATTCAAGATATATCCCATGGACTTCAAAAGTCCCTCAATAATATATTGACCCATTTACCTTACATAAAGCTATTAGACTATTCTAAATATACTTTGCCATTACAGGAAAGACTAGAACTGGGATTAACCAGCTCTCTTTCTCTCTTATCCATCATTCGTAGAATAAAGTATAGATTGCTCGCCCTGGGGAACAGAGACTGGATATGCATCCAAGTGAAAGACCAATTTAACCCATCTCCTAGTTAAATTTGGTAACATAGTGTTATCCTTAAAAAATATTATTTTGTGACGTGATCCAAGAAATGGTATATATAACAGTGACAGATGGTCGATACTAGCCAGACCATCATCAGTCGTGCTGACATTTCAGTCCAGAAGGACGTGGGCTTCCCTTATGATACGATAGCTCGACTGAGATAACAAACTCCAATGCATTCCATCAATATACCAGATGGCGACATGGCAATGATGCAACTGCATGACATCTACGAATGCTAATGTGAGGCCAAAGACTCCCTTTTGTGGATGATATGTGAACTTTGGTACAAATAAACACAACTCAGCATTTAAAGCCCCCCCATCCCTCCCGTCTGAGACAGCCAATTAGAAGGAAAAGCAGTGCACGTAGCTAAGCAAGAGATAGAGCAGCTTGTTCTCCAATTACATGCAAGCACCCATCCACTGACTCACTTCATATGACTACTTTAATTGGGTTTCAATGAGTCATGGTTTCCATCATTACAGGCAGCACAGACAACAGTGGCAGGTGAACACGTAGCACTAATGCAGCACTTTTGGAGGCTGTCATTACTGCTCCAAGGGCGCCTCTCTCATTACCTCCCTCTTAGTGAAGGAATCAGTTAATAAGTGAGGGGAATCAGTTAATAGTTTAGAAGGAAACGACTAAAGTTAGAATGAGGAAAGGACACCATGGACCCTTTTTTTCATTCTTTAAGCCATCCATTGTTGAAATCGATTGTTCCGCTTTAGCGATTCCCTAAGGAGCTATTTAGACTGAGTATGCCGTGGGCAGCTCCACAAGCTCTCTCTCTCTTTCTGCGTCCATATCTGTTTGTCTCTCTCTCTCTCCTAGGTCCTCCTCTCACTCCTCTCTTTCTTTCTCTCTCTCTCACACACACACATCAGTGGCTAAAGGTGTTCTTAATGGGCTAGAGTTTGATCCACTGTCAAACAGCCAGAGATACACAGTTTCTAGTGACTAGAGAAGCAACTTGAGGTGGATTTATTCCCCTTTACAAAATAAATCCACCTCTCAGTGAGTTTTTGTGTATTTCTGTTCATGTGCGTGCATGTGTGTGTTCAAGCCCAGATGCCACATTATTCTCATTATCTTCCACACGAGTGTGTTTTGCATAATTGTAATGCACATTCTTAATATCTGTTTATGCATTTTCATGCAATTTATCTATCTCTGCACACTGACAAGCTGCACACATACACACGCACACACACACACACACACACACACACACACACACACACACACTCATGCACACTGTGGTTAGCGTATTAGTTTCTGCCTTGTGATTAAAATGTTTGAACTGTCAGCTTGCTGCTTTCCTGCCCCTTAAGGCTGTTTTAGAGAGCATTTGCACCCCCATAACCGTAGAGGTCCACACTCTCTGGGATTAATTAATAGTTTAGCCAGGCCAACACGCTTGCAAACATCTATTCAGTATGGAGGGAGGGTTACGGAGCAGGTGGGAGAGGGGCAGACAGTGGGTGTGTAGCTCGGGGTAGAGGTGACAGCCAAGAAGACTGTGAGGAGAAATCAAGTAGACTGGACAAGACAGAAAACAAGATTTGTCTTTTTGGTGGAAGCAAAAAAAGAACAGGATAGAGAGGCAGAGGGAAACAGTCACAGCTGGAGAGGGAAAACAAAGTGTACAAACAGAGGACACAACACAGAAAATATAATTAAATGAAGAGAGCGAGGGTGCTTGGTGGATTTGTGGGCAGATTCTATCTGGTATGTTGGTCATGTCACATAAGGGAGGGCTGGCTAGACAGGGCTGTGTATCCACTATGACTCTCCTCTCCTTATTGATTATGTCAGCCAAGCTCTGAGTAGCCAGTTGACACAAAGTTCTGTGTGTGTGTCGCTGTCTGGCTCCATCTGCACACATTTGCAAAGTCTTAAATCAGTGTGAGCTGCTCCCTAATGTGGGTTTGTTGCACCTGCAGGACCTCTCTGGAGGGCTACGAGGGTGTACGTGTGCGCAGACTGTGCCACTGTGTGAACTTTCAATTAGAAATAACTGTATTGCTCATAGCTCCCTGGAGGCTGTGATCAATCACTGTCATCAATAAAGACACGCCAGTTTGTCAGGAAGCACCCACCACCCTCAGAGTGTGGTGGCAGCAGTAGAAGAGGCTCCTAATCGTGGATGGTCTTTTACCACCAGTTGTACCTCAGAAACTGTCTCAGCCCTTAATCCTGTTATGCAATTACCACTTTCCAATGCTTGGAGGATCAAGGGCCACTGAGCAGCAGAGGTGGGAGAAGCCGAAAAGATGTACTGCATTTGAATTCTTCAGACGAAGAAGCACAACAGCCTGTGCTTTCATAAGTTGAAAAACTCCAATTTGTGTACCTTCATGCAAGGAAAAAAAAATCTGTCTTCGAGTGATGCAAGTGAACTTTCCCCGCTACAAGCATACAGGCTGTAAAAATCATTTCAAAACAAAACTTACACAGTTCAGTGGCTAAAGCTTTGATTTGTTGACATGGCAGGAAGCCAGTGGAGCTCAGTTTTGGGAAAGAATCATTTTATTTTAGACTTGATATATGAGAAGGTGCAGTGGAACATGTTTTGAAGCTCTGAATGGCACTTTTTACTCTTCAGGAGAAAAAATGAAATAGCAGCTGTACAGAAGCTGTTCATGCAAAAGGTTTTGCATCCATTTACTACAGGGCAGTGTGGAGGGTCGACGAAATAAATGCAGGTCTGAAGCTGATTTATAGCACAGCCGCAATATGTTTGGCACCAATGACCAAACTGATCAAAAGAACATTTTCTTCCCAAACTGACTTATTCATGTTTTCAACTCTGACCAGGTTGGAACAAAACTTAGAGGACTGATGAATCACACTGCTTTGCTGGTAGTTAGTTTTTCTTGCAGATCCAGAAAATGTTAAAGCTGCGTGTAAATATTATATGTAATTTTTGATATGCCCAGCAGCAAAGAGCATACAGTTTGCAACTAACTGGTGAAAACAGTGAAAATTTTAAAGCCAGATATTTAGTAAAGATTAAACTACTGCTAAATGAGAATGAAAATATAGCAAATGACCAAACACAACCCCATCCACTGGCTGTGTAGGCAACTGTTAGCTAACACATTCATCATATCAACCGCACAAGGAGATAATTTGTCAGTGTTGTGGGTTACAGCTGGTTTTGTTGCCTCCTAATGACCAACGAATCAATTAATGATCATAACCTTAAGAATTATAACTTAAATTTATGAGGTAATTTTGTAGCATTAATCTTATTTCTGTATTATGAAGCACTTTGGCTCAACATGTGTTGTTTTAAATGTCATGTAGAATAATGATGACTTGACTTGAATTCATTTTAAGGATTTTAATACAGTGCCAGACAATTTTTATTCAAACTTCTCTGAATTTGTGCAGTTATATTGCCAAGAGTGTGACACAGATCCACATTAGTTACATTTCAAAAAAGTTCACAGCTTGGCAGAGGCTCATCCTTTCAAAATATGCTCTGTATAATGCCAAGAGACTTCATTTTAGATTTTGCCCAAATTTTTATGCAACATTACATTTCAAAATTGCACAGTAAACATCGCACTGTGAGTGTATCTTGTATCTTTTATCTCTGTTTTAATAATCTTAGCAGGCGGACTCAAAAAGCAATAGTTTCATGCCACTGACGTCTGTATTCACTGCTGCAATTTGTGTTCTTTAGTTGAACAAAAATATAAATATAATCAGAGTTTTCATCTCACAAATCATTTCAGTGTATGTGGAGTTGCTTGTTCTCGTGTATGAGAAAAGTGAATGAAGACATTAGTACATGCCCACGTTCATATACACAGTGTTTGATCTTTGCAAAATCTGACTTTTTCACACCCACCGAACAGCAGCCTTTGTACTACAATGAAATAATTGTAGCCATTACCAGAAGTTCGGTCACGCTTTAGCAAATAGACAGTTTAACCTTTAGACTCAAGGTGTGTTCCTGAAAGGAGGATTCTCCGTGCTAGATTTTCCTGTAGCATGAAAACCAGCATCGTCTTGGTACCAGAGGAATTATTAACACTAACAGATGTAAAGATGAAGGTCATACATCAGTGTCTGGGTTGGTCCCAAAATGCCAGTAGTGGGCTTGTAGGCTACAATAGCACATATGGCCTTAATACAGCAAAGAAAAAACACCCGCCTCATGTGCAAATGTATTAGTATATTACACAAAATAAAAAATGTGCCTGTTTATTCATTTGTATTGGCCTTACGAACCACGATAGGTTTATCTGCAAGGTTGTACTTCGACAAATAGGCTAAGCATTGTACTGAACCTCAACATCAGCATGCTAACATGCTCTTGAGCATGATGCTAAGCAGGTGTTATATTTGCATGATGTCCATCTTATTTTAGGGTGTTAGCGCTGTAATATTTGCTAATTAGTACCATAGGCACGAAGTTCAGCTGATGGTAATGTCATACATTTTGGAGGCTAGAGATGAAAGTATCTGAAATAATGACCCAATGATGGTGTGAGAGGAAAAATCAATGACCTACCAAAGTTTTACATTTCATCTTCAGTGAAGCAGAAGAATTTGCACCGTGGGAGCCCTGATAGCCAAATGTCTAAAACACAAACCACATGGGCGCAGATTCCCTGTACAGCAAGTTCCTGGTTTGATTCTCAGCTGGGGACCATCTGCTGCATCTCATTCCCTGCTCTCCTTCTGCACATTATCTGTGTCTTACTACAGTCTCTATGAAATAAAAGGCATAGAACTTGACCAAATTTAATTTTAACCTTCTCTGTAAGCAATTGGGGATCAATAAAATCTGCGGAATTAATTCTCGGAACATCGCAAATGTCTGTAGCAAAATATATGGAGATCCATCCAATAGTAGAGATTTTTCTTAAAAATACTACCATTACATGTAAGTGTTGTGTTGTTCCATCCCTATTTAATGTACGGTTCCCAGTATACGTCACTGTGTTGCTGTTTGATTAACAGGAACAGACCACAGAATTATAAATCGATCTCGAACTATAAACTGCGGTTTTCTCAGCATCCTTCAATCCGGTCCCCTGACTCACACACAGACCTATGAAGAGTTTGAGCCATAACCTACTCCACAGCTGGTTTAGCCCTCTAGAAAAATCACATCCCAGATAATCCTCGGATTTTTAATAATATGTCCGTTGCTGTGGAACTGGACTGCAGCCTTATCTGACCACAGCCGAGCTCCAACAAAAACACAAGTGGGGCCAGAAGACACAGATGTACCCTCATTGAGCTGGAGTGCATGTCTGTCGGTCACAAAGTAGGTGCACATCTCACGCTTAAACAACCTGAACAATCGATTAGTGTTTAAATAGTGAGGGTGTGTGCTGAGTGAGAGGTGGCAGCAGGAGAGGATATTTTGAACACAGGGCATGACATCACATGGAAGTAAAAGCCAGGAAGTAAAAGGGAGAGAGGGAGGAAGGGGAGAAATAAAGTTTGAGTTAAGTGTTGACACACTTTACTCACACTGTGAGGAAAAAAGACGAGCGGGAGAAAGAAGGAGGAGAGGGGAGAGTAGCGGACAGAGGTTGTGCTTGAGTTCAGGTCTCCGGTGTCATCATCAGCCTTTCCCTGTACTCTGACCTCTGACCTCGCTTTAATTCAAACGGACAACTCTTTGCTCTCTGTCCGCCCGTCTCTCGGTCCTTTCTCTGTCTTTATCTCTTTATTCTTATCATCATGCCCACTCTCTCAATTCCTCAGTACATCACACATTATATTGAAGCTGTGTGAGTCTGTAGAAGCAGTAATTGGGGTTATCTCTGTAGAGGATTGTGTAAATGACTGAAGCTGCGAATCTATTCGAGCACAAGTTCACTGCAGAGAACATTAGACTTGACTAAGTATCCTAAATAATACAAATGGACTCTCAGGATCTGACCATTTTAAACTAATTTAATGCGACTGTAATAGTTTTAATTACTGACATTATAGTGTTGTGTTTAAGAGAAACACTGTGCCGCCTCAGACTGAAAGAAGGGTATGGAGGACTTTAATGGATCACAAGTTGTTGTAGAAGAATTTGAATGTTTATTTTTATATATATATATATATATATATATATATATATATATATATATATATATACATATATATATATATATATATATACCGACTGTTTTTTCATTAGTAACAAAAAATTACAATTAACACAAATCTTAAAAGATAATTCTTCTTTCTTCCAACTGGTGTTTTACCTTTGGAGCTTTAGCCATCACTTTTGTCTGAAAATCACAGCTTGGTACATTTGTCAATACAGCGAGAACAAGAAATACAATTAAACTGCCTCTTTTTTCTTTTAAAAAACTAAACACTGGCTGAGTAAACAGACAATGCTGTGTCTTTCTTTAAAAAAATCCGTCAATAGTGTTGCAACTGGCTGCAACCCTTTCCATATAAAGAGCTTCTATGACTTGCTGGCTGAAATGTGGGCAAGCGGAAACTTGGTAATTTGGCCTGATCACATTCAGCTTGTGTTTAAAAGCCTCTTGACAACAAAGTAGAGTCACATATAAGAAGGTTTTATTGCCAAATAGGTTTTTACATGCAAGGAATTTGACTATGTGTTTTAGTGCAGGGAAACAGTAATATATAGGTTAATAGTATTGCCAGTTGTAGTTAAAAAAAATAATAATTGTAACAAGAAAAGATAAATAAGATGCAATGACAAAAAGTAGCAGAAATATTTCCAATGTGGAGGATTGTGCAAACCTCCACCCAAAAGTAATTGTATACAAGACTACATGGTATGTAATGTAAAGAAGAACTTGAAATGTGCAAGAGGAAAGAAAAAAATCTGTCCCTGTGTTGTGAGGTTCTGGTCCTGATGCACTGCAACCTCATGCCACAAGGGAGGAGCTCAAACAGTTTATGTCCAGGGTGGGATGGGTTGGCCACAATCTTACCTTGACGGTCCTGGAGGGTTGGGAGATTACAGGAAATCAACTTTTCAGCTGAGCGGAGTCTGCAGTATGATCCTGTCCTTGATGGTGGCAGCAGCATACCAGATGATGATGGAGGAGGTGAGGATGGACTCAGTGATGGAGGTGTAGAAGTGAACCATCATTGTCTTTGGTGGGTTGAACTTCTTCAACTCCACAGGAAGTGCATCCTCTGCTGAGCTTTCTTGATTCGGGAGCTGACATTCAGCTCCCCCTTGACTTCCTGGGTGATGATGGTGCCCAGGAAGTGGCAGTGCTTCACATTGTTCACTGGGGAATCACACAGGGTGATTGGGATGGGTGGGGCTGGGTCCTTACTGTAGTCTACTGTCATCTCCACTGCCTTTAGGGCATTGAGCTCCAAATCCGCTGCTCTAGAAACACCTATCGTGTTAGGTCGTCTCGGTGGCCTGGTCTGAACTGTCAACAAGATGCTAAAGAAGCTCGGTTTGCACTGCACTCACGTTTTTCTTGCACTGCTGGTGTGAACTCAAATGAGTGAACAATGCCTGATAGCAGTTGAACAATGCCGGCATATACTTTAGCTTTTGTCTGATTCACCTGTCATTGTAGTTAACCTAGAACCATAGTGTTCATAAACAGCTGGCTGTAATGACAGTGAAGAGTCTTTAAGCTCTGGTCGCTCTGAATTTGCGATAACTCCAAGACTGTGCTGGGCTGAACTTTTACATGTGGTCCTTTGTTGAAGTTGCTAGATGGAAAGAAGAATTTCAAACTGAGTTGGCGTGGTGGCTATATTCCTTCGTTAAACATTCATGCTGGACTGAAAGGCTCATACCATAAATATTCAGTGCAAATACGTTCCATTGACATTTCGGTCAGTTGCTGTCAGTCAACACTGTACTGATCAAAGTAACTGAAGAGATCTGGGACCACTGATCACTACAACAGTGTCCAACAGAGCAAAACAACATGAGCCAAATAATCACAACAGCTAAACAAAAGGAAGCGGAGTAACCAAGTTATCAAACCCCTTTCACTGAAGGTTGTATTGAATGTACTGTGCTTTCAAAATGAAGGTATTGTTCTGTTCCATCCTCATTTTTTGACATTTCTCCAGGTAGATATGAGCTGATGGAAGTCTTCTGCTAGTGGACAGACCCACAGCTGACAGAATTTGAAGGAAAACATGCAACTTTAATAAAGAAATTGTTCATAGTGCTTGTTTAGAGCATCCTTTAAGGGTAACTACCATCAAATTCTGTTAGAAATTTAGAGAGATTTGAAGACAGCAAACAGCAGAAGTGGGTGTTGGAGCAGCAGTAATAGAAGATGTGACCTTATCATTACGTACTGTATGACGTGAAGGTTCATGGAACAAGAGGGAGACTGACTGTCCGCCTGCAGTATGGACAGTGACATAGAGCTGGTAGAGAAACTACTGTCAGAGTCTCGGTTTCTTCTCTGAACAGACAGGGAGTCTGGTGAAGCTTTGACACTAAAAGCACACTGATGTCTCTTTTCGAGAGTCACTGTGTTGCGCTGGGCTTGTCGCTCTACTACGAGAGGCTCTCCAGTGTGTGTGTTTCTTTGGAGAATGACTGTAGCCCTGCTGTTTATTGTGGTTACTGTTCATAGGCCCTGAATAACTCTTTAAGCTCTGAATGCAGCAGATTTATTGGTGGACCCATACATTGTGTTTACTGTCACTGCAGAAGAATAAATCTCGCTCATGTTATTTTTCCGCAGGCGCTTATCAGTCTCTTTAAAGCAAGTGCACCCAGCAGCTATGTGTAATAGGCTCAAACTGGGGCTGTTCGGTTAGTGGGGGTGGCAACACACCTAACACTGCTGGAAGTCTTGTCTGTTGTGTCCTATTTCAAGCTGAACCAAGCTTTCAAGTCTAAGCAGAGGGTTTATTTGAAGCTGAAAAAAGACAATATGAAATTAATTGGAAAACTCCTTCATGTGAGCATTATACGCCAAAAAGAATGTATGTAATTATGAGGACAATGGAATCAAATAATTCTCTCTTTAAAGTACTCTTCAAAGTCTGCTTCATCATTAGACATGTTTGCATGAATATTCATAAAATTAAATGAGTGTCATATCATCATTTGCAATTTGGAAGAACTAAAGAATTTTTTTCTTTCTTTCTTTAAATGACCACTGGTTGATTAAGCCGTGTTTTCGCTGTATGTAGTTTTATCAGTTTTCTGAGGATGCCTGTTGCTGGTGAAGTATTTCTTTAACACAAGTGAAAAAAACCAACTGTAGAATACTGCCTGCTGCATGACACTGTTCTTGATGGTCGATGTACTCCAGTGAGTCTCCTTCGACTCTCCATGGACCACATTATTATTGGTCTGTTTGTTTCAACAGTTCTCTTCTTTCACCATCTCTCTTCTTTTTGGCACTGTGTTCAATGATCTCAGCTGTTGAAGTCCCTCTCTGCTCATTGATTAAACCCTTTAACCTCATCTCCATGCATCAAAGTGACACATTAAGAAGTTTTTTTTTCTTTGAGTAAAGTGCCTTTATACCTTAAAATGACTTAGAAGTAACGCTACATTTTTGCTTCTTCTAGAATAGGCAGATCTATCAGGTCTCTGCTAGTATCCCCATCTACCTTTCCACTTCACGCTGCAGCTCGAGGACACCAGCTCATCTGGAACACTGCTCTGACACTATAAAACTACTCTGTCAAATTGTAATATTGGAATGAATGTTCAAACTGGAAACGAATTCTGAAGAATTATGATGCAGCACCTAATAGGACTGCTTCCTTAGATTATGTTATGTATGAAACCCTGGACATCTGAATCTGTGTTTTTGAGACTGTCATCACTACGCTGCAGTTTCAAGGTGGAAAAACTTCTTCTTCCAGCATGTAAAAAACATCACCTGAACATGTTAAGAAGTTTAAAAAAAAAAAACTCGATTTTTACCAAAGTTGGTCTTTAAATTTGTGAATATAATGTAGCCCAAGGCATACTGAGCTAAAATTACCATTTTAAAGC
Organism: Amphiprion ocellaris; assembly: GCF_022539595.1. Lineage (NCBI taxonomy): Eukaryota > Metazoa > Chordata > Actinopteri > Pomacentridae > Amphiprion > Amphiprion ocellaris. The sequence continues at coordinate 17,399,375 of NC_072772.1, forward strand.
AAGTCTATGTTTAAAAAAAAAAAAAAATAAAAAATCAAGACGGAGAAATAATTTAAAAATGTGATAACTTGGCAATGAGACACATCCATTCCACAGTATATTAACTCTACTACCTAAGACTTACCAGTACGTGACATCTTTGGTTGTACTTGGTGTTCTGCCAGGTGAAGACAGTTGTAGAGGCCTGTACGAATGTTTTGTTCCTCCTACAACTAGTGTAGAGAGTCTACAGCGTGGAGACATGAGCCAGTGATCTTTTACACTGTTTTCATCACTCTCTGGAGGGATTTTATTCGCCCTTAGGAGAGTTGTTAAAGCACACAATACCTGTGATTGCTGTGAGACAATTGTCTGCAAGTTTGTTTGCTTGCTCTCACCCGACCCCCATTGCATATTTCATTGTGCTTCGGGCTTCATGTTGGCATCAGATTTACTATAAAGGCCACTGGAAACAGTGTTCACCTCAGGCTTCTAGTTGTAATTATGAATCATCCGTCTCCCATTTGGCAATCACAATTTGGGGATGTATGTCAGTATAGCACAACTGCTATTGTCAGCTTTCCAATTAAAACTGTTAAATCATTGTATTAGTGTGCATACTAATTTAATTAACTGTTAATGTGTGACTATGAGGGATTTATGTTTGGTTAACTTAATTGTCAAGCTGTAGCTTCTTCCTGTAGCTTCTTCTTCTGATATATACTTACCCTGGCATCGGGATTATATTACAGCCAAAAAATGAAAAAGTAATGAAAAATAAAATCTGTTGTTCTCGTATCTATTCATTGAGTTAAATTTGGATTTTGAAGCAAATCTCTGCCTCCTAGAAATGTTTCTCCAAATACAATTCCAATCTGCTGTTCATCTGACCTCCATATGTGTGGGAGGGTAGGGAGAAGAATACATGCAGCAGTTAGGGCCTGTAAATTGGTCCATAAAACAATCTAAATCCCCTGTGCGTGAGCCTTTCTGCAGAGTAATATGTGTTTGTGTATGATGTCTCAGCGTGTATATTTTTAAATTGCAAGACAGATTTTTCATAATGAAAGACAAAGATCTCAGGAGGGAGGAGTGAAACAGTGGAACGGAGGATGAACGGATGGATAGATGCCATCCATTGTGAGAAAATGTGCATTTTCTCACATTTCTATTCAGGATTTCAGTCCAGTGGTGCAGAATGTAAAGCGAGCATATGCCTGTGCATGCCTATATGTATGCATTGTGTCTCAGTGCGTATTGATCTTAGGGTGATGTTTTATTAAAACAGAAGTGAGGACAGAGATAGAAGTGTCACAGAGTCTGATGTCCCTCAGTGTTGGTAAAGACTCCCTCCGTTGGCCTTTTGCTGCTTTTTTTTTTTTTTTTGGCATTGTAGAGTCATGAGCTTCCCTTTGCCTTCTCCCTGTCCCCATTCATCCCTTTAATCACTCCTAATCACCCTCTCATTTCTTGCCTTCTTTTTACTCATTCTTTTCACACTCTTTGAATCCAACTGCCAACTTTTGTGCCACATTTCCATTAGCCGTTTTCCATCATCGCCATGAGTTCTCTCCTGTTATCTTATTCCTCTCCAGGCAATTATCTCACATGTGGCCCTCTTGCTCTTCTCTTCCATTCACTATTCATTTTTATTTTGCTCTCTCACACCTCTTTTCACTTTTATTTCCCTCACCTTTGTTGCAATTTTCCACCTCCTTCCTGCCTTTTGACTTACCCTCCATCTCTCTCCCTTTCAGTCTCTCCCTCCCGCCCTTGTCCTCCTCCATCCCCGCCTCTCTCGGGGAAAGCTAGCTGATAAGCCAGTTCGAACGGACATGCCTTCATGCTCCCCTTCTCGCCTTTCATTTCTTCCTGTCACTTCTCCGAGTCTCTCAGGTCCCGCAGACCCCCGTGGACTCGATCTGTGAATCCCAGATGTCTCTCTATCCCTCATTCCCCATCTTCAACCTCTCCACTCATTTCCCCTCCAGTGCGGGAAGAGAGATACCCCTGCATGCGTCCACGAACTTCTTCATCTCCTCACTTTCTCCCGTCTCACTAACCCACCATCCTCTCTGCTCCCAGGGGAAGTACACACACAAACACACGACCAAATATAATCCTTTTCAGAGTCCCCGTGTAGAGGCCCAGCGGTGGCAACCATGCCGAGTCTTGTACAGGTTGTTCTCTGCTTGCCGTCACACAGTTTAACAAACAAGTACTGTGAGGTATCTTGTGTGTGTGTGTGTGTGTGTGTGTGTGTGTGTGTGTGTGTGTGTGTGTGTGTGTGTGTGTGTGTGTGTGTGTGTGTGTGTGTGTGTGTGTGTGTGTGTGTGTGTCTGTGTGTCTGTGTGTGTCTGTGTGTCTGTGTGTCTGTGTGTCTGTGTGTCTGTGCGCGTGCGCACATGCTCTATAGTGTCCGCCTCTTTGCTTTTCTCTCCCACGGTCATGATGTGATTCCTCTGGTCTCTCTGACTTCCAATCCGGGCTTGAGAAGGTCAGCGTGGGGAGGAACTGGAGGGTCTCTGTGACACATACTGAGGAGGAGATAAGGAGGAAGAAGGGTGAGGGAACCAATCAGCTCGTCCAGTCATGACCTTTGAAATGCAGCTCTTTGTGATGCTCATCTAGGCTTGACATCCAAACCATACTGTTCTTTCTCATCCCCTGCCTCGTTTCACTGCGATTCATTGTGATAATTCCACAATGCAAGTACTGCTTAAAGGACTATTCATTTTACTACTACGCCACATAAGAAATCCGTCTTGTTATGGAATCTGACAGCCTCGCTCCCTTTTTTCCGTATTAGGATCACATTTATATAAACAAGAACAATAATAGGGCGTTAATAGAAAATTAACTCATCTGTTATGCACCATTGTTTGTGTGATGCACAATTGATTTCACTTAATGTCAGGTTTATTAATGTATGTCATTTTATATAAAGCTATCAAGTGACAATATTATACATGTACTCCATATGCATCAGAGAAGACTTTTCTTACAAATTGGGTTAAATGCCACATCTATTTTTTTTTTACATCCAGTGCCAAGGAACAGTGCAAAGATAGCAGAAGTGTGCCTCATATGGAGGAAGGTGAAACATTTGTTTCACGCCTATCAACCGCTGGTGGCTTTTGTGGTTCAGAGGGTTATTATTTACTTTTATTGGCATGCAAAACTATTGCAGAAACTGATCGGAAAATGTTGTCACTAAACACTTGGTGATAGAAGTAGTGATGGATAAACCAAATTGTCCAAATTGTCCAGTTGTCTGATCACACTCAAAAGGGTAGAATTATTTATAGCTGTTCAAATGTTTTTTGAAGCAGTGCTGCATCTGCAAACTAAATGCATGTTGAATTGTGCTGCCCTATGTCCTTAAATGTTCTTCCTGTGCCCACTGTTCTGGCACCAGTGTGGAAATTGCATTCAGCAAATGGGACATGGCTTCAGACAAAACATCCTCAAGTGGGCGTTTGGCCTTAAGGGGACCACATACGGTAATTGCCGCTTCACACCTCCCATTCACTTCCATTTAGGCCTGTGTGTTCTGCTGCGTGGAGGAAGGCTCATTTCTATTTTTGAGTCTTATTCCCACCAATTCAAAAAAATACACAATCACATGTTACACAAATTTAGTGAATGACCCACATATTCATCACATAAGACTTTATCTCAAGACTTGGTAATAACAAGGGCCTCTGGCCTTCCCTTATCTTTCCCACATCCCTTGTATGTCCACCTTCACTGTGTCCAAAACAGGAGTGGTGCACATGTGGAAACGACATGTGGCGGTATAGCAGCAGCTATTTCAGGGTGGCCACTGGCCTATTGATTTTGTCATCCCTTTTTTCTCTCCAATAATGCCCAGTAGAGGTTGTCAGACAGATTGATTCGGATAGTGTGTGTCTGTGTGCTTTTGTGCTGGTGTTGGCTGCAGATCACTCTGCGTCATCGTTCGACGTTGAATGAAATGTGCAATTTGAACACTTGTCGTCCCCTTCGGACTGCTGAACAAAATGCCACAAACAATCAATGACAGAATCAAACACATACTGTAGACAGAATCAAACACATACTGTAGACAGAATACAAACAGCAATCGTCAGCCGACTCCCACCCAGGAGGGACATTCTCTGATAGAAATCAAATGTGGTCTTCAAAAGCACCAACAAAATAGATGGGACAGACCCTGTAGAAATACTGTAAGTCAGATATTGCCACTGAATGGTGTTTAGATGACACTCTATTGTGATTTGGAAGGCAACTAAAGCAATCCTGAAAAATGGAAGAAATTATTTGTCATAAAAAAAAAATCACATTTGATTGAAATGTTTGTTTTTTTCTTTTTTTTGTGGCATGCTTTTGCTGAAAGTGCATTTCTGAAATCCCAGTTTGGAACAGGTTAATGCTATGGCCCCCAAACTTCTAACTACACCTCCCTCTCTCCACCGTTGTCTCATTTTGAACTCATTTCTGCCCATAGCTTGATTCACTTTGTACAGAGAAAGGTGGTGTTTCTGTGAGACGACCATCTGAGACTGCCTGCAGATGAAAAAGCCTTTTTCAATCCCCGGGACCAAATTGAAATGCTATGATACTGAGATGAAGGTTAGCAGGGTGGTACGCAAGAAGACATAACCAGCTGAAGCAGATCTTATAAAGTGATTTTAAATGGAATGACATTTGTTCCCTCCTGGGACTAACCTTGCTTATATATGTCATCGCCAATGCTGAAAGGAATCAAGAACTTCTGTCAAGTTGTTTTGCAACTCTGTAAAGTACAGTGAGAGAAAAGTCAGATATTAGGTCTATAGTTTGAAAGTTCAAGGAGGACACCAAGTTCGTAGTTATACTTTTTCCTGATCAAAAGGTGAATTCTGTTATTTTAGGACAGGAAATGGAAGTGCAGCCTACATTGTTGGAAGATGTAGTAGAGCTACATATAGTCTTCTAAAAGTTTTTATTTCCAATACATTCTTTCTTCCCGTCTTGCCATAGTTGAAAATACGGCTACTCTTGGAAGATTTAACTTATTTGAAACTCTTTGGTATTTCCACAGGGTGTGTTAATGCAGCAATCCCTGAACAAACAGTAAAGGAAAAGCGGTATTATTTTCAAAACCCAAGCTAAAATCACTTTTTTTCTCCTCATTGCCTGCAGTAAAAACATCAAAAGTTTGTCAGAAGTTAATAGACTTTTAAGGAGCGTTGCCTTAAAGCAGACAATCAAACATGCCAGCAGATATCACAGCAGGGGACCTTTGGTTGTGAGGAAAGTACTAGATGTTCATAACCTCTCAATGTAAATGCACAGTTAATTAAATGCCAGCTATATGGCGCAGCTCCTCTCTGGCCTGCTCATTAACCTTCCCCATTCAATATGTCAGAGGAAGTAACCTTTTCACAACTCACTCATGGTCTTGAGACCCTGTTTTCTGAAGCAAGTAAGGTAAGGCACCTCCCCACTGCATTTATTATTCTTTTGTTGTTGTATACTCTGCATGGATAATTTTATCATGCCCTGATTTTAAAGTAGTTCATTATTTGCTCGGAGCCCTGTGGCAAGACATGCCTTATTAAAACACATTGGCCTGCTCACTTATGTTGGGGCATGTCAGCTTATTGAAAACACTCGTGCATGCAGGGAAGCCATGCATTGAGGGAAAGGCATATCTTAACCCCTTTTGACTGGCCAATCTTTTATTAAGACGTGCTAGTTTTAATTATAGTCCCCTTTTATTCTCTGCTTTGCTGGTTGAATTCACACCATCGGTTTTGCACAACCATACTATTAGTAAGACCTTATAGATTCATATTTTAGATGCAACTGCAGGCGCTTTGTGATCAAATCAACAATCAATTTTACGTGTGAACTCAAAGCCATTTTCCTATTATACATATAACTCAGGGGAACCAAACCAATTACATGTCGTCATGCTGAATCTCATCTTTCCATTTTATGTGGTTAATGTTAAGAGATTGTTATTGTTGGGGCGCTTTCTCACCAGTAATTCATCATATTGTGGCTGTTGTGTGTGTGTTGCACTTGTCAACGTGTAAAATGCGTGTGCGGGCCTTCTTATTTTGCAGTGGTTGTTGGTCATATTTGTTGAATGAAGAGCGCGCAACCTTACCCAAGGACGCTCCTGCTCAGGCTTTTAAGTCTTCTGTCTTCCCAATCAATACTCTGCCATTTTGCCTCCATAGCACCGAGGCAGGGCCCCGCTCCACAACTCAACACCTGTCCCTGCATCGGCAGAGATCTGTCACAGAACTTTCCTCTCTGAAACATGAAATCACCAGCAGCAGCAGAGAAGCGATGCTGCCATTTATAACAGCAGCCTATCCCTTTCTCGAGTACCCACAGGGGAGCTGTGATGAGAAGTGGGGAGAAGTTGAAAGGTTACACCCGTCGAGAGAACAGGCTAGACGGGGATTTGGGCTCCAACCTGAACAGGAAATAGAACCGTCTCCATTTGGCGGGTTGTTCATCATGAGGTAGCATGTCAGATATAGTTCAGGTAGTGGGAATTGCTTAAGCTTTCTCGCCAGCTGGATTGCTGAAAATAGTGGCTTACCGATGACTTTGCAGCAAAAGGTGTGAAATAACTTCTCTGTGAACTATGTAGGTTCAGCGAAGAAGTGCCTCTGAGCAAGGAAATCTAACCTCTACATGGAGTGCTGATCCAATACAATGAATAGTTTATTATTGTATGCCACTTTGGCTGTGTGGGTCCTCACACAAATACAACCCACTCAGGCAGTTCTTTTTACATACATAACCTTTCTGAGTCTTGAAAAGAGAACAAGCACCTTTTAAATCCTTGGATACAACTTTAGAGTACATGGAGTACTTTCCTCTGCTTAATCTCAAATGAATGTTCTGAATTTGGCAGATAAAAGAGTTTTCCCTGCTGTCTTTTTCTTTCCACTTCAAGGGTTGCTAGGATTTTGAGACTGTAGTGCTGGAGTAACCTGGTTGCTGTGGTTAGTAGTATTTCTAATGGTGGCCGTCATCATGGTGGTGGTGGAGGTAGTGGTCGTGCAGATGCTGCTTCAGCTGTGATAAAAATGGTGATGATAATAGGGCTTTTTAAAATAAACTATTCTGCGTTATCATTTTTGGAAATATGCGCTGTTGTGAAGTAATGCAACTGAAATTCTTCCTGGTTTCTTCTTCTTTAGAAAGCAATAGCAGGTTCTTAAAGGCAAGCCAAAATAAATAAAATCACAGTGGGGGTATGAGTTATATAATAGTAGCAATCCAACAATGTGTTACGGATGTGATGCCATCTTTCTTTGCAGATAGGGACTTGAGTGTGCGTATTTTTATACATGGGTCACACATATCAAGTTATCCTCCTCACTAACAAAGCTTTTATCTGTTTTTTTTTCTTCCCTCTGCGGTCTCCCGGGGACATCTTGATCCGCCTGATTGACCGACACTGTCCTTGCACTCCTTGCTACAGGTAAGAGATCCCTTCTTTCTGTGCAGTGAATGAATGTTCTCAAGGACTGTTTAGTGGTGATGATCCCGAATGTGAATCGAAGTTTGCATCATTGATATGAACATATAGCTAAGGACGCTCTGTGAACTGGTATTCACATAATCAGTGTGTGCACTCCTGGATCTCATTGAATATTCATATGCTGTTGAAAACAAGTCTCTATGTTTGAGAAAGAGATTGCTGTCACAGCCCGTGAATCACGGAGCAATTTTAGCTCTTGAAGGCACTGTAATCAGTGCTGCCTGCTGTCATCCCTTATGACAACTCACAAAGACAAAAATGCACTCTCTCTCACACACACACACACACACACACACACACACACACACACACACACACACACACACACACACACACACACACACACACACACACACGTATGGGCACATACTACATCCACTTCATATCGCTGATGTCTCCTTTGGACCAGGGAACAGTTTCAAGAAAAGCCCAGTGAAGGGTCTGTTGCTTGATGTGTCACACATTATCACTTCAGTTGCACTCCGCTCAAATCGCTCTTCTAAGAAGCAGACCTAATAAACCCAGTGGACAGCTACAAGCTTGAAGTGTCATGCTGCATCCATCCGAATAGTCTCCTCGACTCACTCTCAGACGTGACTAAGGGATTCTTAAAAGCAATGAAAGTGTTTATCTCCCAAAACCAATAGTTGGAGTTCAAAACTTGGGGAAAGTGGGAGAGATTAGACGCTGTCTCTCACCACCACGCTGCAGTAATTTCCCTTGCCTATCAGCCTGTGTTAGAAGCTGTGTCACTTCTTGTTAATGGTAGGAAATGCGCATGACCTTGTCTCTGCAACAGGAAAGAGGATTCTGTATGTTACTTCTAGATGCATTGTTCTCCTTTGTGCTGCGACAATTACAAAAGAGCTGAAAAAGTTGGGGGACCGCAGTGTGCTTTGGAAGGACAGAGGGAAAGAAGTAAAAATAAGGACTAAGGATGAAGAGATAACAAGAGAAAAATCAATCGAGAGAAAGGGGAGAACAAAAAACTCTGGAAAGAATAGTGAGTCCATGATCTGTGATAGATATTGACACTGTGTACTATAATGTGAAAGAGCAATACTTAATTTTGTAAGACAAAATTAATAATTTCAGAAAATACTGGCCTATTCAGAGGCCACTGATTTATTCTCATTCGTAGATGTGAATAAAATAGCAAATGCACAAATGTAGGAGTCAGTGCAACTTTGGAGCATGTCTCTGAAATTTGCTATGAATATTCATCTGTCAGATAGCATCTTTTGTACAGATGATGCCTTTCACGTTGGAAATGAACATTATGACAGATGAATAATTGAACCAGTGCAATAACACAAAGACAATAGTAAACACAGTTCATTAGAGGGAATTTTAAAAAAGCATAAAATATGAATTACAAAAGTGAAATACTAAAGTGGTGGCAGCTTATAAACATATGCGTGTTAGTATTGTCACTGTGAGCATGTTGCATGCTAGCTTACACACTAGTATGCCTGTAGACTCTTTGTGTTGTATTTATAATGAGCTATCTGACATTATTTGGGGTTTTTGGCAGTTATAGGTGATTATATTGTTCTATACACTGACCAGCCACAACTTTAAAACTACCCGATGTTGTCCCTTACGTCGCCGAAATGCTTGTGACCCATCAGCGTGTGGACATGAGTGTGGGTGTCCAGGCATGTCTGGCGTTTCCCAGTGGACTCTTTGGGTCTTACAGATTGGTGGGTGGGCCCTCAAGGTTTGTTCCAGTGCTAAAACATATTGGAATATGGGGAACTTAGAGGCTGAATAAATGCCTTGGGCTCTTGGTCGTGTTGCTCAAGCTGTTTCTGAGCAGTTTTTACAGCATGGCAGGTCACTTTGTCCTGCTGGGGAAGGCTGCTGCTGCCAGGGAGTGCCATCTCCATGAGGTGGGGGTGTGCTTGGTCTGCAACAGTGTCTAGGTGGGTGGTGCATGTCGAAGTAGTGGTACATGTCCAAGTTTGCCCAGGAGAATACTGCATTGTAACAAGGCAATATAAGTTATTCACATTTGGGTTTCTAGTTAAAACTGATCTGTGCATATTGATCTTTTGTGACATCAGCATGACAATAATTTGAATCTTTGCATTTTTTTTCCTGGAATCCTATCCACATATTTGAGCATGAAGCAGTGAAGAAAGTTGTATGAAGCTTACTCTTGTCAGCAACACTTGTGACCACTTACTTTTCTTGTGTGACAATTCATGAACGTAGCTGTGAGTGGTTGTTTAGATAAGGACCATTCGTTTTGTGGTATTATCACATGAGTCACCGGATACAAAAAAAAGTGTTGACTCATTCTGTCACATTCATTGTAACAATAAAAGACAATATGACAAAAGATGTCAGCCCAGGGGTGCAGTAGACATTTGTCTCCCCCGCAATGCCATACTTTTTAGCACACAGCCCTCTAACTCCTGGTTACATTTATATGTGGGGCTATGCTGACTGCTCCGCTCATAAATTGCAAATGTGCCTCTACGCAGTGTTAAGATATATAACTTGTTCAGCCTGATAAGTAAATCATTGTTGGTGTTTCTCCACTTGCTATTCCTCTCTCTCCTATATTATTGATGTTCAAAAAGTAAAACTGATCTGTACTTGTCATTCTGTGGTATGCATTCATTGCTGCATTATAGATGTCATGTTTCACCTGCAGCTTCGGTGATTTTCTATGAGTGTCTATGTGTGGGTTAATGTTTTTTTCTGTTTACGTGGAAAGGGACTGGATTAGACTGTTTGTCTCAGTGCTGTACATCGACTGATGTGACCTCCCTGGTCATGCATGTATTCAGCTCCGCTTTTCCGTCCACATGGCAGCATGCTGAAGAGTGCGCAAGTTGGGAATGGAGGGGCTTCATATCCAGAGCAGAGCTGTTCATTTAGATAAGAGCAGCGGCATACTCGGGACGTGAAACAGAGGGTTAGGGCCATCACCTGTAGATCAGCCAGCAATGTTGGATTTAGCGGTATTTCAGGGGGAATTTAGTGGGGAAACTGGGACTAATCCTGTTTGTAAAAAGTCACAGGTAGAGGGATTAAGGCCTGTTGTGTTGCCCGCCTCAACATAGACACAGTCTTGGCAATAAGGAGAGAGAGATATGTAGTGGTCTGTAAGCGTCTGTGTGTGCGGGTAATGGTGTTTTAGTGAGAGCATGTGAGAAGTGCCAGGGGGATTTGTCAGGATGGGGGAGCACAACTGACCTTCAGCAGCACAACTGACCTTCAGCAAACACACACATGCTGAGGCTCAAATGCACACGGGCACGCACTGTGTGTGGATATTGCATTACATGCTCTTTCATTCATTCAACGCGTGCCATGCGAGATCAAAGAGAGTCTGTGGTGTCGCTCTCTGTTCCTTCTCTGACTCAACTGAAAACAGTCTCATTCACCTTCACACATGCTCCGTCCTGTCTTTTCAATTTGGAAACTGATAAATGGAATTCTCTCAGCATTTTGGGTTTTTGGAGTCACTACCTCAGAGGAGCTCAAGGCTGATGTCTTTCTTCTTTTTCGGGCTGTGTCGTATTTTCATAGTTTAACCATCATTTGTTTAAGTTGTGTTTTAGTGATCAGGGACAGCTACTGTTGCAGCAGTAAGAACACCCACTGATCGCTACCTTCAGCAAACACAAACAGGTTTTCTCTCTCGAAGAGTTTGTAAATTGTGTTCGAGGATTTTGTACTTCATTTTGTTGGATCCAATGTTTCCAAGGGTGACACTAAACAAAAGCCCAATTCAGTGTAATGTAATAACGGCTGAAAGGAGCCCTTCACCGATTTTACGCAACAAGGTCTTTTTACTCATTGTGAAGATTACTGCTGCATTCGCTGGCTTTTGTGTACAAAAATAACCTTGATGGCATCATCTCGGATGTCTTGAGTTACACCTGTGCCTTGACTATGTTATAAACTGGGTATATAGAATTTGCAAGATGATGGCTTTAAAAGGAAAAGTACCTTTATGACATATGTTATTAGATTATGAGAATTTCAGGATCAAGACTTTTTAAAACTTGGCTCATGCATACAGTTTTGACTGTTAACATAACTTTTATTTATTTATTAATTTTATCTGCCACTTGCAAGCCCCCTGCATTCAAGGACATTACTAAATTGATGATGTCCTCCATTTAAGTACAGCAGCACATTTCATGGCGTTCTGCCCCTGAGATTTTGATATTTTGCTTTATGTCTGGACATTGGACTTGGTGTAAAAGACAAGAGTTCACTAAAATAATAATTAATCAAAATGCATGCAGTTTTAGTCATTAAAAATAATAACACTAAAGTGATTAAAAGTTTCAGTATCATGTAATCTCTGCACTAGAAGTCCTGAAAAAGCAGATAGGTGGACAGAGAGAGTAACTGACCATCAGATATGTAAAAGTTCTGAAAATAGCAGAGACTCACATGCAGAGAAACTCACTGGATTCTGAGTAGAGTTCAAAAAGACAGAGTCTTTACTGACGGTCCAAAAGGTCACACAGAAATGTTCAGGCCATAACAGACAAACTACTGCAAAAAACATAAAATGAGCCAGGCTGAAAAACAGTGAGGCAAGTGGTAAAACACCAGAAAGCAATGAGCAGACAAGGACTGCAGGAGTTTTAAAAGCCTAACTTTTTTTAAAAAAATTGGATTGTATCACAAAAATGAGATATCTGTCTCTCTAGTGTAATCTCAGGCATGCACACACAACAAGACTGGAAAATAATACAGCAACACACACTGCAGGGTGTCACTGAGATTATCCTGCCTGGGGGATCAATCAGGGAGCAGTGCACCACATAGCATAGTCTCATGGGGAATCAGATGGCAACAAAATGGAGACTGCGGAGCAACAGCATGCGGAAACAGAATACTTTATGGGGAGAAAACAATAAAGCAGAAGCCTAAACAAGAGGGATGAGAGAATGATTGGGGAGATGCGATGTCAACATGGGTTGTCCATTCTGCAACAACAGTTAGAGGAGACATTTTTATCGATTTTAATATCTGTATTTAATATTAGACTCAAAAACTAGAATGTTTTTGCATTCTGACAGCGTCTGCTAGTTACACTAAATGTAACTATTTACATTTTCATGATTGGTTACTGAATGGGCTGCACAGTGGCTCGGTGGTTAGCACTGTTGTCTTGCAGCTAGAAGATCCCTGTTTCACGTCCCGACCTGGGCCTGGGATCTTTCTCCCTGTGTTTTCTCCAGGTAGTCTGGCCTCCTCCCGCAGTCCAAAAACATGCTGACGTTAAGTGGTGACTCTAAATTGTCCATAGGTGTGAATGTGAGTGTGCTTGGCTGTCTCTTTGTGTAGCCCTGTGATAGACTGGTGACCTGTCCAGGGTGTTTCCTGCCTTCACCTTAAGTCCAATGGGATAGACTCCAACCCACATGTGACCCTAATGAGGGTTAAGCGGAGTATAGATGATGGATAGATGGATGGATTGATGGATGGATGGTTACTGGATGGTGGCCCCAGTGACTATGCACAGTTTGATAGAGTTAAAACTGAATCTGTAAACTCCCCACATTACTAAATCATCTGGGCTGAAGATCAAGTAAAGATTAGATGCAAGACAATGACAAGACACGTGAGTATTTCATAATAAATCAGTAAGCTAAAACAGTTACCTATTGTGATTGGTCATCTTAATTTAATAACACTGATTAATGTACAGCTGCTCTGAAGTTTGATCTGGGTTTTAGACCTGGACGTTTAGCTTGGACTGAAATCACTAATCTGTCAATCTGTTTTATGAGCAGATTTCACATTTTGAATTACTGAAGTTACAGTGAATATTCAATGTGTTTCTAATGTATTAATTGTATGAGGGGAACTGGTTTATTGCTGGTCAAAAATACATTTTAAAAAACAATGATAAAAAGCCGCTCAAATTTTAAATGAATGTTATGAATATGTGATCACAGGAATGATAGACAGCAGCTGTTTTTGGAGCTGCCTGGCCTAAGCACTACATTGAGAGGCATTTTAAATGTGTAATCGTGCCTTCCTTTCTCACAGCAGCAAAAACAGAACCAGATGAGTGGTATATTAATTTCAACCTTTATTTACACTCGGAAGAACACACTGAGGAGCAATAGTCCTGTTTAACAAGTCTGCCGAGTTTGGTATTTAAAAGCCAGAGCACATACACAAAAATGAATAAAGCATATACAAAATAATGAAAAGACATTAAGCAAATGCATCAAAATGCAAGGGAGTGTAAAGCAAGCATGAGTAAAGTATCAACAAAGCACCTCTAATAGAGGCATTTACAATTAAGATGCATATTCTTTTAATGAGTTCTCTGAAATTACCCTGAGAGAAAATGCTCTAAATTATTCCAAAATATTTAGGCTACACATCTGAAGACAGACTTTCTGTGCTTATTGTTGAAACCTGTTGCTGAACCAGTCTGCAGGTCATAATTCGGACATAGATTTAGAGATTAGATGTGAAATATAAACATAACTACATATTTTTAATAGACCCGTTTAACTAAGAAAAAGCTAATTGTGTTATCTTGTGCAGACAGATTATTGAAGGCAAACTAAAGTTGTTCGTTTGTGAGATTTAGAGACACAGCATGACATTAGAGAACTGTATCATCAGCATAGACATAGTATCGACTCCATAAAGTGCATCAAAATGTCATTAATGTACAGGACAGACTGTAGTGAACAGGGGGGAACCCAAATGAGCTCTTTTAATCCCTTATTGAAGCAGTTTCTTTTTATATTGGTTCATGCTGTGGAACACTGTGAAAGGTCATAGTCCAGAGGAAATGTCTTTGAGGTAGTGCTCTGTGCTACAACATGACTGAGTGTGCATGTGTGCAGACACACACGTGCACAATGTGCACACTCATACCTAAAATGTGCCATCAAATGTCCCCACCTTCTGCCTCATTTAACATGGCAGAGAACCCTGTAATAATCCTGCAGATGGCCACCTCTACTTTCTCTGTCCCTCTCTTTCACACACATTTCCACACACTTCCAGTGCCATTTTCTCTCCCTCCTACATCCAAATCTGCAAATCTGGCTTCTGCCGAGAGCCTCTCTGTCTCTGGCTCACATCACTTTCCACTATGGTCTTTGTTGGCTCCCTGACCTTCACCAACAATAGTTTTATTCATTTTATTTTTGCAACATCTCAGGGGCAAAGGAACACTATTCTTCTTTTACGCCCACAGAGGTATGGAGACGCAGCAGGAATATTTTGTGAGCACTTTAGACAAACCTGGAGAAAAGCGAGCCAGCCTTATGGTTGGAGCCATAAAAAAATGTACCACTACCAATAGTGGTTTTATTAAAGCAACTGCAGCCTTTTCTGTCTCTGCTGCACTTCATCTCCTTCTGCTTTCCAATGCAATTTAATTCACGGAAGGGATAGGCATAGCTTTGAGATTATTACAAGCAAGCCATCGCTCACTCTAATGATAGTAGTTTGACTTATTCTTTAAAACCACCTAATTTCAGAGACTTCAACTGTCTCTCTATCTACATCTGTTTCTTTGCCTCAAAACTCAAGATCCATTTCAAAACATGAGTGTCATATCAGCAGCAGCTGGCAGATTCTTTCCAGGACAGTGACAAGACAGGACATCAGGTTCACATATAATTATACTCCCACGATGCAATATCTGGTACCAGTGAAAGCAATAAATGCTCTCTCTCTCTCTCTCTCTTTCACTTTGATGTCCACACTGTCGTTACGTCTCTCTGTCATGCATACACACTCTCAGCACTCTCTCTTTTCCCTATTTCTTGTCGAGAACTTTTCACCCCCCAGAGGTGCAGATAAAATAATTGAGAAAAGAGAGACAGGAAAAGATAGGAGTCCAACATCATAGGATGCCAGGCTGAGCCAGCCAGCACTATATTCCTCACTTATTAATTTGACTTCATGAATGAGCCGGCATTGTGCTGTGAAAATGACTGGAGATTAGCACTGATTAAAGAGGGAAATCAGTTAACATAAGCACCACCTCCACATCCTCTCCAGCATCCCTCCTAATTAAATGCAGCCATGTGGAGCTGGGGCTTGTCGAGCCTGACTCTCTCCTGGGCCTCAGCTCCACTCCTGAAGCCCGCATATCAAATATGTAAACCACTTTCGATAGCGGACAGATGGAATTAATTATTTCCTGCTACTTGACTGATGAGGCTACATGAAAGTTAGTGTGGGCAATTATTTTTGACATTAATGGTGCTGTGTTCTTATCTTTCTTCATCGTCACATAAGGATGGGAGAAGAGAAGACTCCGCAAATTGTTGAGAGAAATCTATTATCCTCGATGTTTTGTCATGTTCCTTTAATTGTCAACAGAGGGAACACTGTAAAGTGAATGTGAAGTTTTGCCTTCGTAGCTCATGTCGAGAAGTATTACCCGGTTACAAAGTGCTCAGAGTTGACTGAAGTATAGAACAAATGTTGCATTTGATCATTTAGGGCTGAATTTAAGGGTAAACAGTTCATTTCAATACACTTTGTGAGAAAAAAGTATTTTTTCTCTGAGCTCAAATCTTAGAAAAGAAAAGCTCCAGTGGTGATGCTGGAGCTCTGACATCCTAGCAGGCAGGTAAGATTCTCTGTAGCCAGAGGGTCGCTGTCAGTGTCCACCTTTTCTGACTTGGCCTTGGGCGAGACACTTAAACCATTTACTGCAACAGAGGCAGCTCTCTTGCTTGCTCTTCTGCTCCAACCCCCTTTGTATTATGTCCACATAGATGGTTGTCAAACAAGAACATGCCAAGAAATGCATTCCTTTATTCTCTCTGTGTATAATGGATATGTGTGTGTCTGACACAGTTACTTGAAAGAGTGCTTTGCAGAGCTGTGAACCTCCACTCTAGAAGCAGCAATACATGGTGGCCTTCTGTGCACCTTCATGTTGCATCAACATGAAATCATTTATTACACTTGACTCACTGGCAAATGAAGGCCTCCTGTGTAGGAAAATCCATTCTGTGACCCACACATACATTCAGAGTCATGCCAACCTCCGCAAAGAAACAAATGCAACATCCGAAACTGAATTGGCCTCCGCTTTGCTATACACTTGCTTTACAGCACATTCATTCTTGTGCTTGCAAGCGTGCATTATGACGCAGGGCGCCTCGCTAATGGAGAGGAAATGTTCACATCATGGGAAGAGACGGCGAAGGGACGACCATACACCTATTCCCTCTGAGTCACCAGCCGTGAATTTTACATCTACGTCCCTCCGGTTGCAACTGGTGAGTGAGGGCGCGCTTCATGTATTATGGATGAGGCGGAAAGGATGGAAGCGGAGAGGAGAAGATGGTGAAGGAGTTATCATGCAGAGATAGCATTGTAGAAGAGAGGAGGTTAACAGTGCCACTCTGTTGTTCATTCGACGGACACCTGAGCATGGGCCGTTAGTACGCGTGCACTTCGTAGATAAAGTAAGTGCATGTGTACTGGTAACCACATAGAAACCCTTTGGCTGACACACATAAACACACAGACGCAGTCTTCCTGAGATGATACAGCCACAGAAGACAGGATTTTTGATGCTAGAGGCACTTGAGGGCTTAGGAATATGTTTTTTTATCACGGTCTCATAGGAACTGTAGAGTAAATAGAAATGGGCTAATGCACCACAGAAAAAATGGAGGCGGAGGAATACCTTAAGAGTGCACCTGACCGTGGCTGAAGGCATATCTAAAATAGTTGTAACATGCAGTCTGGAAGGCAACACTTCAGAATGTGTTTTTTTTCCCTCCTGCAGCTGGCGGTGTAGAGCGAGAGCATGGCCAGACTCAATGCATTTTTCACATAGCAGTTATAGAAACTCGAGATTGGCTTGATTTGACAGAAGCTTGCAAGGAACATTACATCGCTCTCCTCAGCATCCCCCCTCTCCCCTTCTCGCTGCTGTACTAAGAGCATGAACCTGTGCTGAACTGTAATGCTTTCTTGAAGCTGCGGTACACATACCGGGTAATATGTGTGTGATGTGCACTGTGTGGGATGTTCATTTAGAAATTGTCCTCAGCACTGTTGCAAGTAATTGAATCATTTTTTCTGAAATAATGTGCGAAAATTAGCATCTGTTGCCTGGTCACAAGTTGTTGCGACGGCACTTCCAAAATGAATGCCAACAATGCGAAACACTAGTTGTTCTGTAAGTGAGTCATTGCAAAAGAAGTGACTTAGCTGTGACACTCAAATCAAACTTTTTATTCTTCTTAAAAAGATTTCCCTTTTGCAATAAAGGGAATTATTCTGTATTGGATTCATCCATCAGTAGTGATTAGTCCATAGCCGGTGACTGATTTCTCAGTATTTTATGGTTATTGTTTAATTTGTAGCACCAGGATATTAGAATATGGTGAGGTTGAGCTTTCTAATTTCACTTAGTGGTTTTGCTCTTCCTGTTAAGAGGTCAGAATTGCAGCTGACCTGAAACTGCCACATATTAAATACTAATATGGAAAGTCATATTCGTTAGGTGCCTTTGATTTTAACTTTACTTAAATAATGTCTTTGTCCTCTCTGGGCTGATTTGTTCTCCTTAGCTGTACAGTGTATAGGAGCATGAATCAAGTGCACCTTGAGCACAGAAGGCAGAGAAGCCATTTAGTCACCTCTGGTTTGCTGTACTTCACTTTGTATCGAAGGCGTCAAGGGCTCTCTGTACCTAATCTTACCTGATGGATGTGTGTCTGTGTCTCACCATAAGTGACAATTACCTTGAACGAAAGAGTGGCGAGATACAAAGAAAATGATCTATATATACCTAGAAGTCAAGAGAGTAAGCAGAGAAGATGTTGGCTAACATCCGTTAAATTAAGGGTGGATGGAGAGTGGCTGACAGCGTGTATTCTGCACACGTTATGTCTTATTTACATGGTATGTAATGTAGTGATTTGGATTTTGATTGCTGGAAACCGAGATTCCTTCATGGTGCAAAAAGCATTTAAGTTTGATTGTTTGCATGTGTTATTTTCTTGTGTGTTTGCAAGCACACGTACAGAAAGTAACTTGCAAATGATTGAATTTCATTACTTGGTCCCTTATTTCATTATAAGTAAAATCATACTTTACTAAAGTAGACAGCCAACATTGCACTTCCACACTCCATTTCTCCCCCACGTTCCTGATAGGGAATGTTTCCACTTGTCAGACTGAGGGGATGATGCTGACTGGCAGCCCTGTAGGGGTCCTGCTGGCCCAGTCGGCGGTTACAGCACCTAATCAATATAGCAATGCTTCAACCATGACTTCAGTGGCAGCAGAAGATGCTGCTCAATGCCGACAAGATGTTTTCATTCATACTTGAAGCTATGACACGACTCAGTTTCTTTCCACAGTTTTCACTTCAATTCACAAATCTGACATATACAGTAGGATTAAATTCAAGTTTACTGTTCACAGGAGTATAAAACTGTCGGTGGGTCCTCAGAATTGTAAAAGCTCCACAAGAAAGTAACAAATGAAACAAGTAGCACATAACAGCACATAAACAGCAAGATCGCACTGAGCCCTAAAAAACAGGACTGACAGCATACAGCTCACTCAGCTTGATTTTCTTTCCATCTTACTTCTGATGGTGCGTCAACTCGTAGTTTAATCAGTCCAGTTTTCAACAAGGGAAAAGTAATGGCTTGGACTTTGCTCATGCTAAACCTGAAGCAACTTTTTATGCTTATTTACTGCAGCTTATAAAAATTCCACAATGTAAGTAATCCACATTTCCATACTGCGCCTGAACGCCTCATGGTCAAGCTATTCTACACAGTATAAACTCACAGATAAGGTGACCAAAACACTAAGGTATCACATATCTAAAACACATACAAGGACGTTAGTAAGGGGTTTTGTCTTTGCATGCCATAAAATGACTATCTGACTGTGGCAGGTGGATAAATTTGATTTAGACACTTTAATTTGATACCAGTCCATCTCTAGTCTCTGCGGTAACTGATACGTGTGACAAGCAATCCCGTATTATACAAAACACAGTATCAAGCTTCATAAAAACTTTTGTCACGGAGCAGGCTGATCAAACCATAGTACCACAGTAGTATGAAAGGTAGATATGACCTGTTATGTCGAAGCTGTCAAGCTGTCTGCAGTACTGGGAGTCCACCTCATGTTTTGAGCTGAGTTAAATTCAGTGTTGCATTCCTGAGGATGATCATCTTCAGACGTCGTTCCAGTCATCATTTGGATTTTTATTGATAGTTTAAGAGAGGATATCTTTCTCTGAATTCATGGCAAAAGAAGTCATAAGGTGGTTCTTAAACATGACTCCTTAAATTAACGCCACTTTCA
Source organism: Amphiprion ocellaris (assembly GCF_022539595.1). NCBI lineage: Eukaryota > Metazoa > Chordata > Actinopteri > Pomacentridae > Amphiprion > Amphiprion ocellaris. The sequence continues at coordinate 17,419,203 of NC_072772.1, forward strand.
CCTGAAAAATCCCCCCTCCCACAACCTTGGACTCTATGGATAAGAGACACTTGGGTGAGTTTTAAAGTACATTTAGTGTCTGTATCCTTATCACGAGGCCAGAGGGAAATGTAAAATATGCCAGCAAAAATGGACAGTTTTACTTCTGCCTCATCCAAGTGTAAAATTAGAGAGTGATTAGCAGTGAGTAAGTGACACTGATGATATTGAACCTGTTCTAAAAATTCTCAAGTGCAACTCGACCAAATGTGATGCAACAGACGTGAAGCACAGCAACTGCTGTGTCCATTTTACTAATAGTAGTAGACTTGGCAAGCTTTGAAAAATGGCGCTGGTGGTGTTTTTATAACGGATACAGTGTGGTGCTGGTAAAGGGTCCTCTGGAGTGGAAGGGCTTAAAAATACTTCTAAAATTAACTGACTACCAAGAAAAAATGTGAATTCTCTTTTGGTCTGCTCTTGAGAATAGAAGTATTTTCATAGGAGTCCAGCTGGAGCCCAGGACTGTACCAAGAGATTTGAAACTTCCAGGGATTTCAACAAATACAGCAGATTCTGTTATGAAGTCCTGCTTGTCACAGAACTGGTTTTTCTTTAGTTTTATAAACACATATCTCTTCATAGCTACTTTTCCATCTTGTGTTTGGGCCAAATGCTGTGCTATGGTTACACAGCCACATTGCAGACCTTTTTATGTCAACCAGCAATGATTGGGCTTACGATTCAGATCAGCCATAGAGAAGGAGGTGGGATCGGCTACAACAACACGGAATAGGGAGAAACAACCGAGGAGGCGGCCAAGAAAAATTTCTGTTGCTCCAGATAAAACAAAACTCGATCTAACAAGAAGGATTATAATCTCCAAAACAAAGCAATAAACCTCAAGGCATATGTCGTAAGCATGCATCAACAGTGTTTGTGGATTTACGCTCACTGCCAGAAGGGGAGACAGAAGTTCCACACTGCAGGTTTAATATAGTTAAGATCTGAAGAAAAATCCACAGATCTTCTGTACATCTGTGACTTCTGTTAGCAAATTGAAGTAGGTTGAAATTCCAGTTTTGTTTCTGACTTTAAGGAAGACAGGGATGGGATTTTGTAGATACACATCTTATTTGGTGTCAAAATAATCTCATAATGTGTCGTTTTTGTTGTTGATTGTATGAATAATTTCTGTTTTCCGTGTACTTATTCATTGTAATGACTGATAAAGCATTGTCCAGTCAGAGCGAGGCTCAAACCTATTCAACTACACTGAAGCTATTCACCGACTACACACATCTGGTGCAAGATAAAGTGCAGCACTGTGCATTGCTGATAACAAACCTCCGGTGCCACTTTGCTGGTTGCTTCAGCGGCAGATTTTACCTGCGAAAGATTTTGCTTATCAACTGCTTTACAGTCAGCAGAATAAAACCAGCCATCTGTGATAGCTCACATATGTATACACGCTCCCCTGCACATGCAGTTGCACCCACATTGTTCTCACACACGAATATCGACCATAGCAGTAGCCTCCTCACACCCACGCAGACAAGGAATTCCATCATCAAAAAACATAAGCAACACCCACAGAGCCCACCCCTGATGGATACACCCGTTCCGCAGTGTGGTGACATTGAGCGCGGGTTCATCACCTTGTGCTCCATTGCAAAGTGAAGTGTTTAATTGAGAGTGAGTAAAGAGTAAGTCTGCGCCGTTTTTGGCCCCACTGCACCCAGCGGCCTGTGAAATAGACTGTATTTCATGCCATTTCCACCAACAGAAGGAAATAACAGCCGTGCCTCATGTCTCAGTGCCATCTCCTTTGCTCGGTGAAACATAAACACCTGAGAAATTTTCATACGTTTACTTATTTCATGCATTTCTCACCTCCCCATTTCACTTTAACACTCGCATGGCTCAGTGGCTCCAATCATTTGGGGTGAGGCAGTGGGGCTGTGGACGTGGTGGAGCGAGAGAGAGAGGGAGACCGAGGGGGAGATGAAGAGAGGTAATGCGAGGAAGTTGTTGAGGTGATGACCTGATTGATTTTTTAAATGAACTTGAATTTGTGGTTTTATTCCTTTTGGTTATAGCTCGCTGCCAGCTCGGACTGGCTGGGATTTTGATTTTATTAATAATGGCTCCTGGCATGTAATGCAAATAGTGGGATGGCTGCGGATGATGGAAAGGTGGGAGTGAAATAGCTTTGGTGCTTTGGTGAAGGGTATGAATGGCAAAAGCGAATCTCACGGACATCTTGAATTCCTTCGTGTGTTTTTGTCAGAGCACACAGTCAACCACGCATTGATGAACAAATATTAAAGCAGAAAAGCAGCAATTTCCAGCTTAACCTTCTGAACCCCAAGCAGTCTCGGTGTTTTTGGCCTTGTCACAGTTTTACTTACTTTGGGCTAATTTTTCATAGCAATATAAAGTTCTGCACCTCAATGAAAACAGCACAACCGTGGCTAGAAGTAGAGAGAACTCAAACATGTCTACTTTGCAGTATAGCAAATGCTATAAATCATACAAATAAATCCACATGCAGAACATTTTTTCAGCTGCCAACAGGTGTTTACACTGCTGAAAAAATAGTGGTTCCACATACTATAGATCTTTGACTAATTACATTTTTATTTAATCTGCTCCATGTAAACACAGCCTGCAGTTCAGCCCAGTTAAGCCAAAAAGTCAAAACTGTGGTCACATGACTGAGCATAGAATGTTTTGTTTTTAACAGAATTTATTTGGATTAACAGTTCAGGTTTTTTGGTGAATTTTTAAATGAGACAGGAGGAATAAAGTGATGTCAAGAAATATCACAATTTTAAGATTAGATTTAATTTTCCAATAGAATGTTGCATCACAGAGGACTAGTTCAAAGACTGTCTGAGAATGTAAAATCCGACATTGCTGTCTATGTTAACTAGCTCTGATCAAAGCCGCTTGTGGGTTTTGGGGTTCAGATGGTGAAATATACAATTTTAAGACTTATGTTATCATTTAGCCGTTAAATGACCAAATGAATGCTAACGTGTACAATGAATCAGGAATCCAGGAACAAACTGGTGATTCTTCATTTCTCGTGCCTCAACACAATATGTATACAGGGAGTCCTCGGTTTATGACATCCTCAACCCACGGCGTTTCGTTGTTAAATTGGAACCAGTTACAGGCGGGTCATGGGTTTACGACATATGGAGTTTTGTCGTTTCGTCAGAAGTGGTTATGTGGAGCTAGTTGACAAGCGGAGTAGACGAATATGTCATCACACGGCACTGTAAGACGGTTTTGTTTACATTCGCCGGTTGTACACCACCTTAGATTGTGCTACATTCGCTAACTTTTTGCCCTTCATTATGGCTCGCAAGCGCAAGTCAGACTCTTCTGATGGCAGTGCTTTGAAGAAAAGGAAAGCCATCTCCATGGAAGTGAAATTAGATAAAATAAAGTACTCAAGTTGTAAAAACAGTGCAACATATTATGTTTCCTTCTTGTAAAATGACTCATGCATGCATGAAAGTCATTGGTAATTATGACTTCCAAAGAACTGATCGATATCGTGAGCTTCGTTTAAGTTTTCCCTGAAGTTCCGACTTAAGGCAAAAATCGACTTACATCGATTCGTAGGAATGGAACTCCGACATAAGTCGAGGACCCCCTGTATTCCTAAAAGACAGTTATGACAAAAATATTTACATAAATTCTGTATAAAATCAAATACGAGCATAATCACAGTCAATACCCCACCATCTGAAGACAAGGTAAATGTTTGTGTAACCTCCCTATCCCATGAGGAGTGACTGAAAAAGGCTCTGGCAGTAGGAAGGAGATTTTCCTAATCAGTGCCATGGCAGCGCCCTATTCAGCACACTCTGCTTTGTAAATCAATGTGCATTTAATTTACCCCCTACAAATAAGGATTAGGTTTGTAGCTGTCTACAGACAGAAGAACAAGACACTCTATAGACTGGTATGTTGCTGTGCCAATCTTCTGTTTTGAATATTGTGACGAAATTGTATTGCAACAATTTTTAATGCTCAGCAGCAGAGAAATCAGGACTTTTCAGCCTTTGGCCTTCTTAGTTTTAAAAAGTCACCACAGTTATGCATTCTGCGAGTGCTGACATCCTTTAAATTAATTAAATTTTTTTTTTTACCTCTTCAAGTAGGCGGTCAAAATGCTGAGCATGTCTTATTCATTGTTTCAAGGACTGAGATAAAGCCAGGAGCAAAGCCTTGAAATGTATTCTGAACCTGAGGAGAAAATGCACTGTGGGAAGTCAAAATAGGAAAAATGTGACTCCGGTACACTCGTTCAACAACTGCAGTTTACATGTAGTAGTTAGTAGGAACAGACTCTCAGAGGAAAAGGGAGGGCCCTTGATGAAAATGTCATGCTTTTCCTTTGAGTGCTTCTTGTATCCAATACATTTATAAACCATGTGCTGATAGTTACATGTCATGTTTAACACAACAAAGTTGATACGTCCTTCTTCATGAGAATATGTACTGTAAGTAGATTGGCCTCCTGGGGGGGATGTCGCATTGAATAAATAATAGAGCCGTGCCTCGCAATTGGTGAAGTAAAAGCTCATTAAACTGGTAGACTGGGAGACAGATGGAAGTCTGCTTGTCTGCTCCTCTCTTCTAATGAGGTTGTCCCTGGGAAGCTTAGTGACTGATTTCTATTAGGAAAGGGGATTCTCCGAGCAAAAAAAGAGGGGTTGGGAGAAGATAGAGAGGAGGGGGGAGTCTGTGTTTGTGGGTTTTATGGTCTGTTTAAGCAGTTTGACTTCTTCTGTTTCTCCAGGGAGTGACAAAATGAATACGTCAATGTCTTATGAATCGTTATAAAAGTTCTTATTCTGCGCCGTCGTTATGGAGCAAAACTTTCTGTCAAAATTCTGATAGGTTAAAGCCGAATTTAATCTCTCTTGCTTTGTGCTGCAGTTGAATAGGGTCCTTAAAAATTCTATTTTCAGAGACAGCAGCAAAAAGACACCTAATTGTCATTCCCAGCAATATGAGTTGCCGTGGCATGCTATATTTCCATGGCAACAAACCAAGTTACTGCTGCTCATGTACAGGAATAATGTTATGCCACCATGTTGTTAGCATCTGACCTCGTGATATTTTTGTGAATAGCTATTCATGCAGATTGGATGAATCCCTACTCACTGCACAATTCCTGAAGAATAGCACCAATACAGTGAGTGGAAGCACAGCACTTGCAAAGAAAAAAAATATGAAAAATGTAAGGAGTTGCTTATGAATTTTGTTTTCTGTTTACAAACTGTCGGCTGTTAAGTCTAGACTTTGCAGATAAGTGCATGTATATTTTCTGAATTTCTGTTTAACCACAGTCCTTTAGCCTGATGCTAAATTCTGCACCGAACATCTTTCTGCCACTAGCATGTATTTATTAATGTAAATGTGATGGGATCATTTGTGAAGATGTGCCTTCATGAATAATTTGCCCATTCAAGGTTTTTATCCCTGAGATATAACATGTTCACTTCATGTATCTGGTCTGCTCTGACCTATCTGTTATTCTAGACAGAGATCAGACATTAAGTCTGAAAGGCTTATTCAAGGATGAAATATGTCGGGTGACATTTATTTCAGCACTGATGTTGCATTTCTTATTTCTTTCCATGGAGTGAGTCTGTAGTCTGAATAAACCAGGTCAGGCTTTAGGAAATGGTTTAAACGGGGAGTAAACATTTGTATTGACTCACCATCTAATTGAATTACATAAGACTGCAAAGCGTTTTTCTTTTTTGTTTTATTTGAATTGTTGCATATACACTACACAACAGAAAAAAATAGCTCACAGTCAGGTTATCTCTTAGCTTGTACAATTTGCCCAGATTGCCAAGTCCAAAACTACACTCCCTGTTGAGAAAGTGATATTTAAATGAAGGCAAGAAGCTGCCTCTACTGTTTCACCACTTGTGCCATCTGGCAAGATTATTATCAGCACAGCTTTGCTCCCGGAGAGCCATTACAGGAAGATGAAGTAAGATGTGTGAAGTATGAATTGTGAAAGTCAATCCAGTACCATATGGAGGCAGCCTGAAGGATGTTAAAAAGAAAAAAAGCTCTTGATTGCCTCAATGACATTAACTTCATAAACACCCATGAGCTTTTACTGAACTGTCTTCGCTGGACTGTTTTTTTCTTCTAAAATAACATTTTTCTTGAATAAGATATCATCATGTCTTTTTCATGCCTGCATGTTGAACATTATCCATGTTTCTTTTTTTTTGAAGGCAAACTGAAATTAGCTGCCAAAGGGATCTATACTCTGCGACAGTGATCAGGCAAATGCTTCTAAGGAGATGAATGGTTTTCATTAAGTTTTCACAATGAAACGGAATAGCAACAAATTGCAGCCAATATTGCTAGTTGAAGTTAAATGGATGTATAACAAATGTAAACTCCGTCTCTGAGCTGCATTTTCTGCGCCATTACAAAGAACCTCAGATCCGCTTAATCCCTCTTTGCTGTTGTTTATTGGATGGTTGTGGAATGATAAAACAGCACTAGGGACTAGCCCACTGAGACTGGAATTCAAATTCACCAAACTGAAACAACTGAAGTAGAATAATAAACTGGAATGCAACTTATTTTTATTACAAATAGGCTGTAACACATATGCAATATATGGGAGTACTCTATCATACTGTGGAAGATTTACATGTAAAATACCATTAACGGAATATTTACGCTAACATTCAAAAATTTGGGATCACTTAGAAATGTCCTTATTTTTGAAAGAATAGTGGTTTTATTCAATGAAGATAACATTAAATGAATCAGAAATCCAGTCTAGACTTTGTTAATGTGGTAAATGACTATTCTAGCTGGAAACATCATTTTTAATGGAATGTCTACATAGAGGTACAGAGGAACATTTCCAGCAACCATCACTCCTATGTTCTAATGCTACATTGTGTTAGCTAATGGTGTTGAAAGGCTAATTGATGATTAGAAAACTCTTGTGCAATGATGTTAGCACATGAATAAAAGTGTGAGTTTTCATGGAAAACATGAAATTGTCTGGGTGACCCCAAACTTTTGAACAGTAGAGTATGTATGACGTTAGTGCGTCATAATGAAGTTATGGTAACTAAATTAGATGTTTTTTTTATTGTAACTGAATTTTTCCATGCCATATTTAAAACAAGTCACAACTCAGAAAATAGTCACATATGGCACGACACCTGCTCTGTTGTTTCTTGAAGTAATCCTACCATTATCTATTAGACAACAAAATAGACATCCGTTAGAATGACCTCCACTAACGCAATCTCACATTAAGGTGTAAAGATTAGATTGGTCCATGGTGCAAAATCATGTTACTTTTACAATAAAGATAGATACCTGTGTTTTTTCTTGTGACTCACAAGTTCTTTTCACTTTGCATATAAAACAGCAAGGTCCACAGAAAAATGCTGGAATAATGGAAGAGTCACAAACCACAGAACCTTTACCCAGGAGATAAGAGTTCAGGTTCTGTGCGAAACCATTTTTGTTTTCTGCATTGCTAGAGTGATGAGTGAAGAATATTCAGTAAAGGAGATTTTGATTATTACACATTTTTTGTTAGACGTGACTGCTTTGAACCAATCACTATCCACCCCAAACTAACACTATTATGTAACTATTATATAACTGTGAAAGGGTTTGTCGCTATTCACCTTTCCGAATAATGGATGTGATTACCTAGAAATGCTGTCTGATTCGCCTGTTCAAATACAGTAATAGAGTTGGACGACCAGTCAGAGTCTGTTTATGATGCCTGGTAAACGGGCTTTAAATCACCAGCTTGGTTGCACCTCTTATTTCAGACCACAGAATGCAGACTGACAATGGGCCAGATGACCAACATACTGTGTGTATGTGCTGCAGGTGTTAGGAAAATCTGGCCATTTCTCAGAGTCAGAGAGAGAGACTGGAGCGTGTCATCTGCAACGGTCTCGCCTGGTTTAAAAAAGTAGCTTTAAGCCTCTGTTTTGTCCCATTACATCAACGTAGCAACAACTCAAATCCAATGCAAAATCTGTCAACACCAATTTCACTCTTGCTTCTGATAGAAATATCTGTTTACTTCAAGACAATTCCATTTATACATTTGGAGCCCAATAGAGAGACTCTTTTTGTCAGTTATCACAAAGAGGTCCCTTTCCTTAGTGGTGAAGCCGACTCAGACGCCACACACAGATAAGATCAACAACCAAGAGTTTTGGTCCAATTTTAGAGTCTACAATCTGGTTTTATTGAAGGCTTAACACTGGTTCAAATGAGTATGAAAATCCCAAGACCCTTCTCCAAAAAAAAAAGACCAAAGAGAGGATAAATCCCTCCGTCCCTGCTGCTTTTATACTCATGGAGCTCAGAAAATAGCCTAGTTCTCCTCTATATATACTTAGTGGATAATGCACACTTGAACTATTGACAACACTTCATCTATTTCGAACAACAAGCAGCCTAACAAGCCATTTCTTAGCAAACCACAACAATCATCTGCTTAAAACAGGACGTGTATAAACTGAGAAATACAAAATCTTAAACTTTAGCAGCTTGTTTTGCACAGATCAGTCACAACCTGCACAGGCTGGACAGGATGCTGTGGTTAAATGTGAGCTGCAGGCAGCTAAAGGTTTTTAAAAAAAAAAAAATAATAATTTTTCTTCACATTTTTTACACTTCTCTTATTTTCTGTCTTCATAGTTTCACTGTAAATACTGTTTTCATTCCGGTTCAGTGTGAATGATCAAAGAAGGAGTTTCAGCCACATGATATCACAGATGGATATCTCATTAAACTATCAGTAATTTGCTGTCAACAGTTACTATCTAAAGACCCCCTTCTGTGTGGATTTATTTCTCCAGGGGAGGTGGGTAGATTTTACCATTATCTGTGCTGGTTCATCCTGATATCACACCAAAGCATGTGATCAACCTGCAGGTTCACTAGAGGATATCGCCTAAGAGTAACAGATAACATAGATCAGCAACACTGACTAGATTAGCATCTTGGCTGCTGGGGCTCAGGTATTAGGTTGGGTCGTCCACTAATCGCAGGTTTGACAGTTTCATCCCCAGTCCTGACGCCACTAGGTAGTCCTGGAGGATACAGTTCTTTTTTTTTTTTTTTTTGCTATTGTCATTTGTTTTTTATTAATTTTGCAAGCTAGCTAGCGAGTCAGCCGAGAACAGGTGAAACGGTTATGAAACATTTAGGGTTTATGGTTAGTTAAGGTAAGTATAGTCATGCTTAGTCAGACCTAGCTCTACAGTGTTGTGTCAGTATGTGAATAATCTGACTGCACTTCATTTATCATTCTGCTCAAAAGGGAAAAAAATGTTCCAACATGTTTGTACAGGGGGTCCTCGACTTATGTCAGAATTCCATTCCTACAGTGCGACGTAACTCGATTTTCACCGTAAGTTGAAAGTCACATACTGTGACGTATGTGGTGTAAAACCAGTGAATGTAAACAAAACCTTCTTCCTCGCATAGCGCCATGTGACGACATATTTGTCCACTCCACTCACCAACTAGTTCAACGCGAAATTTATTTAACGTCGCAAACACCATACGTCGGACTGATGTTATACAAGGCTTTCTTAATAACCGACGCAACCACGAATTGTCGTAGATCGAGGACATCGTAAACCAAAGACCTGCTGTATTTCTTTAAAATGTATCAAACATCTTAGGTGGCGCCAAGCCCAGGATGTAGGAATGGTGCCCCTGCAAAACAGTAATGGGAGGAATTTTTGAGCAGGGAGCCGAACACTGTCATTAAAATGGTTAATTTACAAAAACTATCAGAATTTTGGCAATTGGGAAAACGACGTTTTCAGCATGCAGGTTGCTGCTCAGTGTTTGTTGTTGCTGTTTATTAAAGCAAATGTAATTTTGAAGAAATTGACATGCAGATAGAATGGAAGAAGAAAGCTGCATTAAATGTGTGCTGGAGTTGTCAGACTTATGCCCAACACAGGGGTCAGCAGAAGGGTAATTTATCAGTTTTAGTCCAAAATGTTGTTGCTTGCTGACTGTCCTTCACAAAAATGACTGTGATAGCAACTGCCTTGCAACTTCAGAAAGCTGTTTATTCACTCCTAGAAGAGACAAAACACTGGCATGGTGTCCTCCACTGGGCCAGGAGCTCTGTTACAGGCTTTGTTTATATTCTAGTTTGTGATTTTAATTGAATCTGTAGTGGGTATGTGACTAATGTTTCACCCCCATCCCTGCAATAATTACAGCTGTAATTATCTACTGTTTTTCTTTCAACTCAATAGTTGGCTTGTAATTGAAATCCAATCAGAGCAACATTCTTCTCTTTAAAACAGGTCCTTTTTTTTCTTATTTTTTATTAGCTGAATGTGAAACTTAATCCTTTAACATCCTCACCAAGAAAAAGGCAATGAAAAAATTATTTTTTTATATTTCTTATCTCTTTGGGGCACTAACAATCAATAGTTTTTTTTTTTTATGAAGAGACCCAGCGGTTTTTAAAATATTGACCTCTACCAAACAGTTGAGAAAAATTATTTTACCCATTTAAATCTTTTTTTTTTTTTTTACATTTCAAATGACACAGTTGTGTTCAGCAACTCCTTAGGCACTATAATATGTCAGAAGAATTACTTTACCTTTGAAAATCACAGCAAATAGAGGCCTCATGTGAGGAGTGATTTTGCTCTTGCTAACTTCCCTGTGAGCAGACTAACCTGCTCTGCATGCTAATTTAAAAAAACACAGTGACATCTAATGGACTTTTTTTTTTAGTATAATGTACCTCAGAGTGGTACCTAATGAGTGGTAGACATGGCAGAAACAGGTGGAATCAAGTAAAACATATTTTTCAATAAGATATAGTGAGTTAAAATGTGCTCTACCAAATGGTTGAGCAGAATGTTAAAGGGTTAACATCTGTGTGATAATGAAGGAGGTCAAATATATTTCTGCTGATATCATTAGCATGTTTCCGGATTAGTCAACTGCAGGTAGATACTGTTATTCTCTTGAGTTATGACTCCAAGAGTACAATTTTTTTATCTCCCCTTCAACTCGCGTACTCCTCCCCATTGGGGAGGTTTTTGGCTTCGTTCATACAGACAATATCCTGTAATTTCTTAATGGTTAATATATCATTGGGAATGATAGGAGCACAGAGAATAATTCATTCTCCACCTTGCCCCTGTAGTGTTAATTCCATTTCAATAAGGCTCACGTATCTGATTGATTCCTGTGGCACGATCCATCCTTTAAAACAGCCGTCAGTCACATAATGTACAGTCCACAGTAATGTTCCTCTGGCCAGCTCACCCACAGGAAAGTCTGTGTGTGAAAGGCTCTCTGTCATATCTGCCATCAGCTTGTGTCAGTGAAGATAAGCCCAGCCAGTGGTGCTGTCCAAAGCGGTGACTGGACTGGAGTTGTTTTTTTCATTTTGCCATTGATAATGCATTTCCATGTTGAAAATGAGAAAGCTTTCATGCACCACCTCATGAAAACTAATGATATTGCTTTGCATTACAAGTAAATGCTGCTCTCTACAGGATAGCACTGAATTGCAATACAAATCTTCACTTTGTTGTGTGTTTTAAAAAATAGTCTAATTAGTCTATTGGGTCTAATTAATGACTTTAATTAAACACATTTTTCTCACGCAGTAAAGACACATTAAATTAAAATATGCAAGTTTGCATTTGACTCTTTAAATTTCGGCATTTTAAATCTTCCATATAGTGTAAGCAGCTTGTCTTATCAAAGGTTTGAAGGTAATGCTCTCGAATAGATATACATGCATTCCTAAGTTCCGTTAACTGTGTTGACATTTGTAGGTCAGCTGCATCTCTTTCATGTCCAAAAGTCGTTCTTACTTCCACTCAGCTCTGACTGCATGGACATTTCGCAGCAAACTGTTTGAACCTCCAGTGATTTCATGATTGCAAATACACCAACCTGCACCAAATCCCCCTGGATGTTGCCATGCATGCCGACACTGGGCTAAAATAGTTTGACGTGTGCTCTTTCTTCAATTTTCTCGAGATGAACTTCTCTGACATCTCGGCCCACTGCTGCCAGTAAAACAGAATATAATTTCAATTCCCAGTACACCTGAGGTGAGCTTGCAGAGTTTTAGCTGGCTGGGCACAAGCTGCCACAGGTATCACAGACAGAGAGAAGATGCTATTTTCACACATGCCAACCTGCTGCAGTTTTATTCCGTTTGGAAGGCCTGGCCGTCAAAATGCCAGTTAGAGCCAGCTGAGCCCAGTTTGCCTCTGTCACAAATACCCCAGTATCTGGCACACGGTGCAGCTGGGGCTGTTGTGAACTGTGAGGCCGCTCAGATGGAACTGCTCAGGGAGGTGCGTACTGTTAAAGAGCTGCAAACCAGGTTCACAGAAAACACTCCAAAACATGTGTGCAAAAGTCTATAAGTAAAGGAATATCTGCAGGCGCGCGCACACACACACACACACACACACACACACACACACACACACACACACACACACACACACACACACACAGTCCACTTGTGCCTGCTGGCATATCTCTGCAACTCGCAGCACCATGCTGACAGCCAGAGGTTATTATATCTGTCTGCCTGCCCAGGATGCCGAGGTCCCAGACAAACACACACAAATTCAGGAGTTGTTTTTGTATCACAGGAAAACACGGTGCTCTCTCCTTTTCTGACTCTGTCTCATCTCCTCCTCCTTCCTGCTGTCTTCAGCAGCATGAGCAACTCTACATAAGCCATCTACCCACACATCAGCATCCTCCTCCTCCTCGGGCCACCCACCGACTGAAGTGGCATCTGCCAATCAGCTCTGTGTCAGCGGCCGGTTAGTCGGTCAGTGAAGTCAGCATATCAGTCAGTTAATCTGTCGGTCAGAGACAAGTCTGCTCGCTTCCCACTTGGATGGTCAGCCAGTCAGTCAATCAAGCAGACAGATTGTCATTCAGCTGACAGTCAGCTGCATAGCGTTCATCGTGCAACGAAGCACCATGCTGTCACTTTCTTGGGGTTTGTGAAGAATTTGCATTCCTGTAGGAAGAACATGTTGATTTGAACCCTTAGTGCTCAGTCAGACATTGTAACTTTTTATTTTACCATACCAACCGGTGAAGATATCTGGTTGCAACTTTGGGTGCTGTTTTACAAAGAAACGTGTTTTGTTTCCTTGCGAGAGCTTATCAGGTAACAGGTAATTGCACGGTAATGTTATTAAATGAAAAATAGCTGAAGTTATGGATTACTACATGTTGTGCTGTGACACTTAAACCTTTTCTCTTTTTGTAAGTCCGCATTTGTTTCCCGAATGAAAGATTGATTGTCGTTGTTTTGTTATGGTTATAAACGAGCACCGACACACATACACATGAAAATAATGAGAGAAAGAGGGACGATAGAGGGATCTTGTATATTTGTTAGCGAGGGAAGTCTGTTTTGCTGTTTTTGTTGATTGGAATGATTTGGATCGATGCTTCACTGCTGTTTGTGCACATACACACACGCGTGCGTGTGTGCGAGTGGCTTTATTATTTTTCCAGCATATTCAAACTGCCGGAAAATTGTACATTCTATTGAACAAATAATCTCACAGCCTGGTGCATTAGTCTGCTATGAACACCCACACATACCTGTTGCATTTTCATATTTTAAATTAGCCAGAGGGAAGATGGCTGACCCTGTCAGAGCTGTCTGTCACCATGGTAAATAGATGGAGGATCAGCAAGAGTTGGGCCTGTCTCCAAACAAACAGCAGCTAATTTGGAGTTCTAACTGTGGTAAAGCCGCATTCATTCTCTCCTCGCTGAAAACAGTTCACGAGAGGAGGACAAATGGAAGCAAAACAGCAATACTGAAAGACTGCCACCTTGAAGGTGAAGTCAATGTTCATAATTAATGTGAGATATTCACAGACACATGGATTGTTTGTCTTTCTCACACACGCACACACGCACACACACACACACACACACACACACACACACACACACACACACACACACACACACACACACACATATACACATCCACCCAAACCCACCTCCAATTTGGTGCTAATGACTGGATTCTGACCTGCAAAATCGTTAAAGATTAGCAGAAAATTACAGTGCACCGGTGCAGTAATTGCTCTGTTTTGTCTACTGAAATGATGTCTTACTGCTGAATCACAGAAACACAGCAGCAACATGTGTACATATGTAATTTCTGGAAACAGCACTGCAGGTCTAGCAGTGATAAGCCACACTAACATGACCTCTAACTGGTATGGAAGAAACAGAGTGATTTAGCAGGTAGATGTGTGTCTCTGTGTGTGTGTGTTTGGGGAGATTATGTGCCTGTGAATTCTCCAAATTAATTATGGATGATGGTAAAATTTGAATGCTACCCTCCCACTTCCCCACCTCTCTGTCTCTCTCCTACTGTCTGTGACTCACGACTCGCTGCTACATCCTTGTTTAGAGAAAATTCAAGCTTTTGCTCAATTGTCGATTTAGTATGTTTACTATGCAAGAGGTTTAAATAAAAGACGTAATGCTTTTAAATGCCTTCCTGCAACATTTAGGAAAAAAACATGTTCTTTTCTAAAAATCTATAAGTAGTAGTAGTAGTAGTGGTAGTAGCAGCAGCATTATTATTATTGGCATTTGTTTTATTAGTATTACTGTTAGTAGTATTATTGTTATGTAATTCTAAAAATATAAGTCACATTTTTTTCAGTGGCAGTTACAGAAGTATTTATGAGCTGACTTAATTTTATTTACCCAGTCTGACTGCATTTTTATTGCTTTTCTTCTGTGTTTTGATTACATAATAATATTGCTATGATCTCTTTATGGACTCTTCTTCTATTTTTTTGTATTTTAAATCTCTCGTTCTTTCACTCATATCCAGTCTTACTCATCTTTCAGTCTATAAAATCTCATAAGCTTTTGAAAAATTCGTCTAATCTCCTGCTTTGTCCGACCATCCGTTGAAAGCTCAGGAATATAATGCAGAGAAGTATCAGATCTTTAAATGTGAAAAGCTGGACCCAGAGAATTCTTGCTATGTTGGATTATTACATGCCTTCAAATAATCAGTTATTTGTGTAGAAAAGCAGACACGGGGTTGCTTTGATTCGCTACCACAACAGGAATGTTTAACTCTGGGCAACAACACTTTGTCAGTCCAGTATTGATCCACCTTGGGTCAGTTTTTGATCCCGAGATTTTTAGTGTCTGCGTGCACATTCTTCAGCGCACTTCTCTGTCTAGACAGCAAAACTGTTGCCACCAGAGACAGTCTTACTGTCTTTGTTCCCAGTTGATCAAGGGAATGTTTTTTTTGCACAGAGCCACAGTTCAGTGGCCTTTCCTCTGAACAGACTTCCATGCATAATATTGACAATTTTAAAATATCCTCAGAAAAAAAAGGCATTGTATAACATACAGTATAATGCCTAGCTGCTAGTATTTATCAGTCCTGTTTTCAATATCTCATTATTACACAGTTTTCCTCTTTTGTCTTACTATCTTTAACTTTTTTTTAATGGATTTTAATACACTGATGATGCAGCCATTCAATGTTTGAATCGTCCCATAAAATATATCCATCCTCTCATAAAGTGAACTCAGAAGGCCTCCTCACACTGGGCTGCTATTATGTTCCTTTATCAATATTATCTCTCATTGTGTTGCACTGAGTCATTGTACTGTACTGCATAGCATGAAATGAATAGTTGAATAGCATCCAGTTCATTTTGCCTGTGTGTTATTTAAATATTAGCAAGCCTAGCACCTGATTGAAATGAAATTAGAATGATCAAGAGATGCTCAGACTTCTTCCAGGCTCTGACTGCATGGTGTGACATGTCAAGTAATCTATAATGTCCATAGTGTGAGTATATACTGGGAAGCAATTTAGTCTGTTCAAACTGCAGCTTCCAAATCCGGCAGATGGTTGAAGAGTATGATGCTTCCCTGGAGATGGTGAAGGAAAAAACTGATGTCTTGAAATCAGCCCTGCAAACCAGACTACAGTAGCATTAGGAGCTTCACAACACATTGTTTAAATTACAGATATGGCGTCAATGAATAATTTATTGAAACAAGTTTGACAATTGGTGAATTACTCCTCTATGGACCAGAACCCAGCTGGTTGATTGTAACTTGTGTTTTCACTTCCTCACCAGAACAGAGCACATGGAGCCTCTGGAAACCCCTGACTGCTGTCGCTCATCTCGTGGCTCCATGCTTGTTATAGGAGACTGGAAGAAATCAAATTATTATTTGTCTGCACAGGGGAAATAGAGTTTCTGTTTTACGGATAAAAATGAAGAATTAGGCAGTATGATTGAGACTTTGAGACGAGGTAAACAGTGTTGTTTTTCCTGTACTTTCACGCATTTCCCATCCAAGAAACTGGCTGTGGACAGACACTGTGCGATTAGCCTACCTAATGTCACAGTGGCAATACTAAAAAGTCATTGTCAAATAGGATCTTAGTTTGGTTAATGATCTGTTACTCTACAAAATGTATGCACCTGCTCTCTGTAAACTGTGTTGTTTAAAATTAAACATATGTGTTAGAATAGCCATGTTGATGGTGATAATACCATTCCCTGTATACTTAACATCACAGAGTCATTTTGCCGTTACTGTGGTCATTTTCAGCCTCAATATGATGAATGCTCTCTGCTGAGGGATGGGAGGTTCCAGAGAATCCGTATGGAGTCTCATGACTGGCCTGAATTAGGATTCCATTAGAAAAGCTTCTCAGTAATTACTGCTTGTGTTCCAGTCAGACCCAAAATTGTGGAACTAATATGGGCTTGAATGCAGTGCAGGCTCCAGTACCTGGCTCTGCTAATAGTTTTTGTATTGACAAACCAAAACAAGTTGGGACAAACTAATTGCAGTTTAGATAGCAGTAAAATACACCTGTAGATGCCTCTAATCTAAGTGTTTATGACTTGATTTGAAATCATGCTATAAATTATGCCCACTTAAATCGAGTAAAATACAGTGAATGTCTGGATCTAAGCAGCAGCAGCAGAGTAGTTTAAGACTGTGATATGAGATGGATTTATGACAACTGCAGTCCTCTCTGTGCAGACGTACATGAAACCTGACATTTTTCACACTTCCCCTACCGATAGAAAGTGTTTTTCTACATATTTGCATGTCTGCCTCTGCATTCCTCTGCTCTCCTTCTCTCTCCCGCCTGGATGTGATGTTCCTGTCAGGCCATGGACATTATAAACTCTTCACCCCGGGGTTGGAAAGATCCTCCCCTTCATCCTCTAGGCCTTTTAATGATGGTGGCCTACCAGCGAGTGGAGGGTGGACGCTGCCAGGGGACCGCTGTGAAGCCTCACTGCTGGCCGAGCCCTCCCAGCCCTGAGCCCTCATGTCCATATGGCCTCTATTAAGAGGCGAGCCGCAACTGCCTGTGTGGTGAAGGAATGATTTTGAGGCAGCTAAAATCTGAAACGACTGACTTGTTTTCTGTCATTTTGAGGGATGAGGGGTGGACAGCTACAGAGAATTATTGTTGTGTGTTTGCGCAGTGTGCTTTTGCATGCCCATTACTGTGAGCGAGTGCGAGGAAGACGGCTGCTGCTTCGACCGCTCTAAATAATTGAAACTCTCGTCTACTATTGTACTTTGAGCCAGGAAGTGCGCTCATTTGCAGGTATGGGTCTGCAGCCTGACAGATCTTTTTGCATAGCTGATGGTGCTACTTGATCTCCGTGCCAACCCAGTGATGTGCCTGCAGGGCTCAGGGTGATAATGACCAACTGTACAATGGGGGGCATTCACATCCAAGAATCCTGACATAGTTTAATTTGGTCTTTTGGGTATAGTCACATTCCCAGTGATGAACACTCAATCCTTGCTGCAGACCAGAAGGAGCTAAAAGATTCTCGGAAAATAATTCTCAGGGTTTATTACATGCCACCCATACTTTTATGAACACATTTTAGAGACATGTGTCTTCAATAGAGATGAGCGGTGTTCTGTCATGCTGCAGAACTTAGAAAATTACACTAATTATATGCCTTTAGAACAGAAAGAGGCAGCAGAGTAAGATATTTTCCTTTGTTGGACTCGGAAGGAATCCAAGAATGCTTTTGATGCAGAGAAAACAACAGTGTTATTTTGTGTCCCCTGCTATCATTAAGCAGCCAAAAGGTTCCACTCCAGATATGACACAGAATGTACTGGGGATCCAAGTTTTTTTTTAATTGATATTTTCATCAAGATGTATGAAATAAAAGATTTCATTGTAGCCTGTACTAAACAAAACGCTGCCAGTATGTGTATAATCACGCTTTCCACATGAGGTCGTTTTGATACCACAGTCAGGGTTTCAAAAAATTTCCAGCAACACTATACTATCTTTGTTTCCCAGTTAAATGCAATACCCCTGCAGGCACAGATGACTCCCTGGCTTTGATGTGTTTCCTCTTTGATGTTACCATGTCCTTTATGTGCCACAATTTACATTCATGATTTCTGGTGCAATAAATAATTGAAGTTTACCTCTCATTTGCTTCTTTCAATCCAGTCTCCATTTGAGGAATTTGTTGTAAATCTTCCAAAACCCTCTTACAGGACAATTAAGTACAAGTGCCGTTGTGCATGGTGTCGCTTTCATGTGAACAACCGAATGCAACGCTGTGAATCTCCTCCAGGAGCGACTGTGTGAAAATATGTATTGTTATGCCCGTGTTGAAATGATTTTTCCACAGTGCTCCTCTTCATGGCAGCTGGATTTTACACTGCTTCTGGTCTTTTTGTCCAGAACAGCTGTAAAAGCGGCTCATCATGGCATAAAAGCTGCATCTTTTCTCTCATAACCCAGCGAGTAACATGGCATCTCCTATAGACAGATGATGGTTAAATGGAAAAATCAGTCAGATATTGTTTGATTTAATGAGTAAATATGCTGGGAATTTTCAAGACATTTTAAGTTTCTCAGGATCTTGTTCATGAGTGAAGAAAAATGGAGTGTGAGATGGACATTTATATTGATGCAGTGTCAGCAGTAATACAGGTGTTGCACTGGACTGTAGTGGTGAAGAGGGAGCTGAACTCGATAGGGAAACTATCGATTTAGCAGTGAGTCTTTGTTCCAACTTTCCCATATGGTCACAAGCTCTGGGTAGTGACCAAAAGAATGAGATTGCAGATTCAAGCAGCCGAAATGAGTTTTCTCAGTAGGGTGGCTAGGCTCAATATTGGAAATAGGGTGAGGAGCTCAGACATCCAGGGGGAGCTCATAGTAGAGTCGCTGCTTCTTTGCATTGAAAAGAGCCAGCTGAGGTGATTCGGGGAACTATTTTAGATCCCTCTGAGCATTTTTCTTTAGATGTTTTTCTAGGCACATCCCAGGATAGACCCACAACCTGCTGGAAGGGGGTTTATATCTCATCTGGCCTGGGAAGGCATTGGGATCTCCTAGGAGACATCATGAAATGTTGGCGGGTATAGGACCTCCTGCCACCGCAAACTGACCCCAGTTCAGAGGAAGAAAATGGTTGCATGGATGGAATCATCAGTAACTCCATGATTCAAGCTTTAGACATTGACACTGATGCCCAAATATTTTATCAAAGAAGCGGTGCTACATAATATCAAGGTTACTGAGAATTACTCCTGGTGTTACGGGCAGCTGTGTATTCCCAAGACCATTAAAGACACTGTAGCCTAATCAGCTTTCAGAAAATGTGGCAGTGACTCATGCAGAGATTGTTATTGCTGAATCTGTCAAAGAACATTTAATTTTTTTTAATTAAAGACTTATAATCTAATTACGCAAGGACAAGCTTCTGTTAATGTTTTATCTTAGTGTGTGGGGACATAAAACAGTATAACAAATGTTTTTTAAGGAAATGTTCCCCCTCAAAATCCCACTATGCAGTTTAGTTTTAACTACCAAAATGAGCTTGGAGGATTTAGAGTTCTTTGCGAAAATCATTAAAAAGGGTATCAGTGCATGTTTTATTTAGATTTTTTTCTGTGCAGTTATTTGAGTACTAATGATTGTTCACGTCTACAGCTAGTTGGTTGTACAATAATTATTAAAATTTGTATATAACTGTAATGCTTGCTTGTTTAGGTGAGTTACAAATCTGCCAATATTCAGATTTGTTGTGGGGGGGGAAATAATGTATTCATCTAAGTACTGTACATGTGAATGCGTGTGATAAATCTGGCAGTGAACCATTAAATCAGTTATCTTTATTGAACATCTCTGGCTTATTATATCCAAAAGCAATAATTAATTAGGCTTTTAAATTCCTTTTTCTGAACATCTGTGACTGATTTAGTCAAATTTAATTTCAAAAACCATTAAAAAAACTAAAGAAATCTAATTTAGTGAAGGTAAATCACGAGAAGTCGCACGACAAAATTAATATCATCCTATCAACATTTTGAAAGCTGTCCCAGTCCTCCTTAAATAGAAATGTGAGCATTTAGAAACAGAGGAAGAGTTTCCATTTCTTGCTCCAGTGAATCTGCTTGGAAGAAAAAGATGCAATTGCAATCTGCTAATGTTCATCTCATATGAAATGTTTTGCTTATCTCGAAACAAGAGCCAGAAACTAAAACCGCAGCCTTTAAAGCCACAAACACAGATCAAACCTTAAGATGTGGTGTTGCTGTAGCTGATGTGGACGCTGGTTAAGAGCTCAAGCTTTGCAGAGAGAACAGTTTCACTTTCTGTGGAAAAAAAAAAACACGAAAGAAATGTTTGAAATAACATTCTTATATTAGTCCTTTTGTCTTTCTGGCAAAGTTACTTTTATATCTGCAGTGCATTCACTGTTAGATATTCTGTGGCTTTTTCAAGAAAAGATGAAAGTGAATAAATCACATGAAAAAGAGCAGCCAGAGACATAACAAAGAGATCCTCAGCTGATGTAAGGCTGCTGTCATGGATGGCATATTTTTAATGCCTCTCATGGGGAAAGTTGGGTTGAATTCTGGTTGTGACACTGTGTCTGAGTCTATATTGAAAATGACTTGAGGCGTGACCACACTGTCTGGTAGGCACCTGAGTGGCATAGACAAATAATGGGACTGTCTCAATTAGCTTTGGAATTAGCTACAAATGTGTAGCTGTACAGACATGCAGGGAGTGACGCACGAGAGGATTGTGTAAAGTGAACATGACAGTGACTGCACAGTCTTTGTGTGCACTTCATCCTCATCTCACTTAATGGATGAAATATACACAAATCAGCCACAAAATTTAACTCACTGACAGGTGAAGTGAATGACATTGATTATTTCATTATCATGCTATGTCCTGGCAAACCTTGGGTCCTGGCATTCATGTGGATTTTGATTTTCACATGCACAACCTACCTACGTTGTTGTACACCAAACGCATCCCCCAACAGCTGTGGCCTCAGGAGGAACACGACAATGGGCCCAAGGCATTGATCCGGTGTCCAACCTCCCCAGGTCCCAATCAGAATGAGCATCCAGGACATGAAATGGAACCCGATCCATGGAGACCCCATCTTGCAACCCACAGGACCCATAGGATCCACCGCCAACAACTTGGTGCCAGACACCATAGGACACCCCCAAAGGTGTTCCATTAAAACAGTGTTTCACTCCCTGAGGTTGCCTCTCAGCTGTTTTAGAATGAAGAGCTCAGTTCAGTTCAAAGCTCCTATGCGGAAACCTAAATGTGTCCTCGAGGTGCAGACTCACCAAGGACAGATGGTATCTCCTTTGGGTGGAATTAGCAGCACTAGTACTGGAGTCACTGGTTGCCAACAGTTTTATGTTGGAAGGCAGTAATTACAAATGCACTTTATGTGATTACATCATTTATTTCAGAGTAAAAAAAAAGCTCTTTCAGCCATTTTTTTAAGCATTGTGCTTATTTTACATTTTATTACAAATCCCCAATGGGAAAAAATTAACTTGAATCCATGGTGTAAAAGTGCTGACTCATTCCCTGCTTTAATTGCTGAAAACTCTAAATCTCTATTATGGTCCAGTTATTGACAGACCTTATGTACACAGTTACCAGGATATAAAAAACATTTAAAATCCTTGATGTGTTTCTTTGGGACTGTCTAATGGATAGCGCTGGTGCCACTGTAATAGTCCGGTCCAATCAATATCAGCGAACTCTACATCATGTGCAAATATGTAATGAGATTTTTGAGCTGAGACTGAATGGAGCCTCATTCAGTGGATTTGTTAAGCGAGGGCTGGGCCTCTGATCACTTTCAGCAGCCCTGAACTCTTCATTTTTCTCAAGGCAAGCTGGAAATTGGACATGAAATCTGAGCTCATGTTATCTTGGAAGCAGGCTTTCCTCACAGCTGAATTGAATACATTACGATGTTAGATGAGCAATGCATGTCATTTTTTTTTCAGTTGCTGCTTCTCTCTCTTTCTCTCTCCACATACACACATATATATATATATATATATATTTTCCGTCTCCTCTTGTCTTTCCATCTCTCACTTTTCCTGCTTAGTGGTCAGGTTGAACTTGCTGCCACTGCCCGTGGGCATAAGCCTTTTTAAATCCATTTAGATTGAGACAATTTGGCCGAGGCCGGGGTGTCTGTGTGGATGTGTCTGTCTTTATAAGCGCATGTGAGCGTGTTGTTGCTTATCTGTTGCATCAAGCCCCGAGAGCTGCTATTGAAGCAAGGTTATGCTGAGGTAAATGAGGTCATCTTTGGGTAACTGCGGCGTAAGTTGCTCTCCTCTGTTTTTCCCATCTTCAGATAGCAAAATATCATGAACTGGGCAAAGGGAAAAGCATCCAAGGATGTGTTTGTATGACAGAGAGAGCTCGTGTATGTGTGTTAGACGGTAAGAAAAAAATAGAAAACAGATTATGAAAAAACAAATCAGCATTATTTACAGTCTTTCGAATGATAAAAGCAGCAATTTTAGTTCAATTGTAGCTTCTTCTTTGTTAAACTAATTTTCCAGAAAATCTTTGAAAATATGGTTTGGATGAATTTGTTTTTTCATCAGTTGCAATTACACGAATATTAGAAGTTGGTTCATCAAGATAAACAGCTGGTAGCACTAATTTTCCAGTCAGGTGCCATTGAAGCACTACAGTTAAAAGAGCGCACAATTAGAGGTAATTAGACATAATTAAAAGCACGCTACTCAAACCTGAAATGGTGGCAAACAATGCTAAAAAAAGAAATTCTTGCATTAACATGGTAAATGTTAAGAATCTCCTCATCCCACCACACAGATCTGGTTATTTCTATTTTTCATCTTTCCTAGAGTGGAAACTTCAGTAGACATCACATGTATTATCTAAATCTGTTTTTATTGCATTTTGTCACTGTTACATAGAGGCACCTCAGCCTTATGTGAAAACTCACTTTTTTATATTAGTTTTTGAAGTTATTTGTTTGTTGAAGGCAGGTTTAAAAAGCACAAGGATAGAAACATACTTTCTGTATTATTCTGTGCCGCAGAAAGTGTTTGTCTGTTACGTGAACAGATATTCAAACACCACGCATCACCTCCACCTGAACTTGATTCGGTGCATGTCCCACATAGAACTGTAACAATATTCCAGCTCAGGGCAAGACCTTTTGTCCTGCTTGTGTGTGAGACAGAGAAAAAAGACAGAGAAACACAGGAACAAGGAAGGGGAGGGGGAAAGAGCTCCACTGAATGATGACAAGTAATGATTTTCAGAAGCGCAATTTGTCGTATTAGTAGAAAAACGCTGAGCCGAGTAACAAGAACTCATCGCTATTATTGTAGCGGCGACAACTCCACCAATCCCTCTGCTGGCCGGCCCCTGTGTGTTGTATGAGAGTTGTGATAAATAATTGAAATGTTGACTCAGCCCAGTGGTCTGGGTCACAACAAGCTGTGCTTATGTGTGTGCGTGTTTGTGTGCCACCCTATGTATTTGAAAAACCCAGGGAGGCTGCCGACTGAAAGGCATCATTGTATATTCAGCAGGGGAGATGGGGCATCAGGTTTGGACAGATATGGAGGAGATGCTGGGAGGGTTTGGTGTTGGGGAATGCAAAGGTAAAGGGAGTGTAGGTAAAGAGAGAGCGAGGGGAGGGATGAAATTGAACAGCTGTTTTCCGCCGCCCAGCTTACGTGCCCTCCATCCCACCATCACTTAATAATATTTGAGCTAGCTGTGAGCGGCACACACATGTACACACACATATACGACAACCCGCCACCGGCTTGTGCAGCATAGCAACCACACAGAGGTCTGGAACCATCAGCTAGAACGTGCACCGTGTTTTTCAGGCCTTAATTTATGTCCGCAATTACCTCAGCGAGGCTGGATGCTCTCCGCTGGATGCATATTTCTGCAGTAACCGCAGGGCATGTTGATCCTCCTGCTTTGAACACAGTACAGATGGATAGACAGTAACAGGTCAGTAATGTATTCCACTGGAAAACCCCCAATTTAAACATCTAATTGCAGGGAAAATCATCTGTTTCTTCAATTTGTAAATGTGATTGATTCACTAGCTTGTTTATTTCCTGTTCTTTTCCTGTTGCTTTTCTGTTTCAGTTTAGTATTTGTGCTGGAAAACAACAAAAAAGCACAGGTCTAAAAGCTAAACTGAACCTTTGTCTTGCCATTTAGTATCAGTGTGGGACGCATCGAAGAAATGTCAAATATGTGTCAAAGAGATTCTTACTTTGAAGGTGTCACCTCACAGAAATGACTTGAACTTTCAGTGGGATCTGAATATACATAAAGTGCTGCTGCTAAGAATATGGTTTCAGCTTGGATGTGCGGTGAAACATCTGTGGATAGTTTGGTCGCTCCACACTTTTAGTGGCTGTACTTTTCCCCTTGAGGCAAGTCAATTTCCCTCATCCCATTCAGTGCATGCAATATAGCAATATGGCACGGCGGTTCTGCACACTGGTGTCGTAAAAGGTGACAAAATGAATTCCAGACTGTATAGAAAATCCATCAAAACAGAGGAGATTAGGTTTCTGCAATATTTTGGCATTATTTAGTACGGCTGTCCGTTTCCCTAGAGTTGAATGCAGTTTTACTGCTTTCTTACAGTTGACTGACATGTAAGAGATAATCCACCAAAGGATTTTAACGGTCAACGCAGAGGGAAAGAACCACCCAATGCGAAGCAGAGTGCTTTGAAATCCTTTTACACACACTTTAGAACAGATTATCCTGCTTATATCATGGTCATTGGCCAAAAATTTTAAATACCAGCATTGATTTTTCCTATTTTTTTCTGAACATTTTGGATTTAGAATTCAAAGGAGTGAAGGAAACATTTGATAATACTCGGTTGTGTATTATTGACCATGTTTCCATGGTTATGTGGATTTGTTAGCAATGATGTCTGCAACATGGGAATTTAACTGTGATGTAACTTGAGTCAAATTACTTGTGCTTCAGTCAGTATTAATCCGCAGCTTTAAGCCAATCCCAATGTATTCTCTATAGGATCTGTATTCCCTAGCCATGGTATGAAATGGAATATAATCACTTTTCTTAATAAATGCTTTGAAATCCAAGCTGTTTATTCTTATTTTATCTATAGACTCATAAAGATTATCTTTTTATTACAGAATCCAACCACTAAGAAAGACAGAGATGCAGTGAAACATCACAGATACCTCATCACACATAACATGATTGAGAAAACAAGTTTTTTTGGGCCTTTAAAAGTTGAGATTGTAATTTCAGGACAGGTACTGTTGGGAATGAGCTCTCTGGTACACTGGAGCATCAGGTCTCCAACCAGCCCCCTAAGCCTTTGCCCTACACACTAATCCTCTATTTTGTGCAATCATATGAACTGTCACCATGACATAGGCTGTCCTAGTTCTGAAGGGAAGGGAGCCCAGGAAGGGAGCGTTCTGTCCTCCTCAAGTCTGTGAAACAAATGTAACATTAATGGTTAATCAGTAAATGTCATCTACGAAGAATGGACAGAGACAGAGCTGGTATTTTATACCTATAAAACCCAATCAGTCCTGAAATCAGTTCAGGAAACGTGGATGCCCCGTGGTCTGTTTCAGATTGCTCAATATTAAATTAATGTTAAATTAGTATGAAATATCCTGACAAAAACACTCATTGTTATACCCCTGTGTTGCAAAGACGCTTAAATATATTTTCTTCTATCAGATTAATCGAATGCCAAATCAAAAGTCAAATACAGCAAAGGCCAAAACAGCCATTCACCAGGGAGGAAGCAATATTTCTACAGCAAAGTGCTCCTGGCAAGTGGTGCCCCTTCAGTGATATTCAACTTAAAATCAAGTGCAGCTTCAAGATAAGAGCTGAGGCACAAAACACTTGCAGAAAAAGTGAGTTTATATTTCTGTTTTGGATAATTCACAGTCAGATGTTGACATTGCGTATAAGCCTGCCATTTTCTTCCACTATCTATGTGTTACTGTTTTCAAAATCCTCAGCCTCAGAGCAGCAACCTACATGTTGAAAATGGGAAGTTTTGCTGAGGATTTGTATTTTGCAATAAGACGCTCCTGCTTGGTTCTTTTGTTGACTTTGCCATTTTAATGACAGTGCTTGCCTCCCTGCGTCTAAACGTTGCACTAAAACAATTCCCCTGACACCATTTTGCAGTGCATTAAAGAAACACAAACAAGCAAGAGCATTTTTTTCCCTCTATAGCAGAATGATAATGATGTGTAGTCAGTCCATTCTTCAGCACTGACACAGCACTGTGGAGATCAGTTTGGCTACGCAAGACTAGATAATTGACAATAAGAATTAACCAGCATGAAAGAATAGAAAAAGGCTTGGAGCTCCGTCAAGAGACTTTCATATGACCCACATTGTTACATAGATATGTTGATTAGTTCAACAGCAGTGCCACAGCTTGGTGTCTCTGGTGTCAAACAGAAGCTTTTGTGCCAATATGTGTTGTCCGTTTTTGGGTTTCAAAGTTGCAGCAATTTGGTGACACCAGATGGAATTTGAAACCAGATGGAAAAGAGACTTTGATCTTTGTTCAGCTCCTGGCACGGCAGGTCTGTGCAAGTGATAGACGTGAAGAGAGGAGGTCACTGGATTCAGCTTCTTCCTCTCTCTGTCGTTCTCTCTTTCCCGCTGATTAGAGACATCCGTGTGGTGCCCATTCTCAGGCCACGTTTTGCAACACAACACCTTATTGCGTTGTTCTGTAGCATTTTTCCGCCTAACTAAATTTGCACAACCCCGCACACGAGGGGCTTGTGGGTATCTGTTGTGGCTTGTGGCCATCTTACCATGTCCTTTCCCAAACACAGTTTCCATCTGTTTGCTGAAAATGAACCACAGTGTCCTAAATGGCGAGTAATGTATTATCCACTAAACAGTCTCGGTAAACAGCGTTTGGGAAAACACTTTGTATTCTGTGTGTAATCATACTGTAACACCGGCAGTTCACTAATGCCTTCGAGGGGGAATAGAGATTTGGCACTCTTGTGAATTCAGAATGTGTGTGCTTAGAACTTGCACAGACACACTTTCTTCTATGACCGTCTTCTCCGCACTCTCATTCTGTCACCCTCCTACATTTTCTATAGCACCATCACCCTGTTTCCTCACCCATTTGTTCCCAGCTCCCTAATGATTTAAAAGGAAAAAAATGCCTAAAGCTCTGAAGTTTATTATTATCATCTGTATTATTTGCACAAGATTCAATTCAATTCAATTTTATTTATATAGCGCCAATTACAGTCAAATTGTCTCAAGATGCTTTACAGAACCCATATGCCTGACCCCCAGAGCAAGCCAAAAGGCGACAGTGGCAAGGAAAACACCCTTTTAACAGGGAAAAAAACCTCGAGCAGAACCCGGCTCTAATGTGGGGAGACCCATCTGCCTGCTGGCCGGACGGGTTGAAGATTATCATAATGTGGTAAAAGTTGTTGTTCCATGGAACCTGCAAAACTCCCCTTAAAATAAACAATTTGCACCAGCGCCAAAATGAATAAAAACCACTTCTATAACTTTTACTGAAATTTGGAGCAGTAAAGCTTTATGATGCAGTGTGTCCAGGTGAGCTTAGAAATGTATTTTCTGTAAATGTGGTGCTTTGTTTTTATGGAACTTTTCAATCATTGGAAAGCCGTAACCCTATATATATATAGCGCTTTATAAATAAAATTTATTATTATTATTATTATTATTATTATTATTATTATTATTATTATTATTATTATTATTATTATTATATAAATACACTTCTGTTCAAAAGTTTGGGGTCACTTATAACTGTCCTTATTTTTGAAAGAAAACCTTTTTTTTCAATGAAGATAATAGTAAATTAATCAGTCTTGATATTGTTAATGTGGTAAATGACTGTTCTAGCTGGAAACGGCTGATTTTTAATGGAATATCTACATAGAGGTACAGAGGAACATTTCCAGCAACCATCACTCCTGTGTTCTAATGCTACAATGTGTTAGCTAATGGTGTTGAAAGGCTCATTGATGATTACAAAACCTTTGCGTAATTATGTTAGCACATGAATAAAAGAGTGAGTTTCCATGGAAAACATGAAATTGCCTGGATGACCCCAAAATTTTGAACAATAGTGTGTAACTATCATAACTCTTATTGACATAATGTGCTACACTAATCATACAACATAAACCATCAAGTAAGTAGGCTAGTAAGTATGACCTGGAAAATGTCCTTAAAATATTATGTTTGTTTTGCATAAGGTTACTATTACTCATGCATTGATATAAAAGCAGGATCTTTCTGCATGGAGTTTGCATGTTCTCCCTGTGCATGTGTGGGTTTTCTCCAGGTTCTCCGGCTTCCTCCCACAGTCCAAAAACATGCTGAGGTTAATTGATTATTCTAAATTGTCTGTAGGTGTGAATGTGAGTGTGATTTTTTGTCTCTATGTGTAGCCTTGTGACAGACTCGTGACCTGTCCAGGGTGTCCCCTGCCTTCACCCCAAGTCAGCTGGGATAGACTCCAGCCCCCCCCCGCGACCCTAATGAGGTTTAAGCGGTGTATAGATAATGGATGGATGGATGTTTCAGTTGCTGCAGGTGGAGCCTTTTTTAAACAGTTTCATTTAATATTACTTGGGTACTTTGTTTTCATGTCACTTTTACTAACCTATATTCTTGCATTTATTCGACAGCTGTAGACAATGTGCAGGTTCTTCTGTACAAAACATACAGTGTGAGGAGTTTATAAAATGCTTTCCTGGGACTTAAGCTACCCTGCAGTATTACAAACAGAGCTTTAAGGAGGATTCTTCCCAGTGTACCGTCCATTATTGCTGTTATTGTGGCCCTGCTGTAGACATTCAGCAATGAGTAGTCAAAAATCATGAATTTCTTGCAGCTTTCCAAGAATCCTGATTTTAAACACAGAAATCAGCAACCCGTAATGAACATTTAGGAACAGCATTAGGCCTCTCCATCCAGGGATCCCTGCCAGCTGACCTAATCACAGGCATCTGAACACACTGTGCAGTCGTCACGTTAAATGGAAATATACCAGGTTGAAATAAAGCAGAATTCTCCTTTGTCATGTTGTCATCAATTATAACCAACCTCAACACCAAACAGTATGCTGGAGACAACTACAAACATCCACAGGTCTAAGAAACTAAGTAAAAAAGCAACTTTTGAGAAGAGAAATAGAGAAGGCAAAGGAAAACATCGAAGGAGGTCAAGAGCACTGGAGAAGAAAAAGAAAGAAAACCATGGAGGAGAAGCAAAAGCAACTTGAAAAGGAGAAGAAATGTGTACAGAAGGCATTTAAAGAAATGAAGGAGGGGGAGCAAGCATCAGAGAAGAATAGACAAACAGAGGAGACTAAGAAAGAACAAGTGGAGAAGAAAAAGGAATCCAAGGAGAAAGACATGGAGAAGGCAGAGAGGAGCCTTGGAGGAGAACAATGAGGAGTATGAATGGTAGAGTCAGAGGTAAAGAAAGAGGATAAGAGAGAATAGAAGGTCCTGATAAAGAAAGCAAAAGAGGACAAGAAGGAAATAGGAAAAAAGAGCAGAAAGAGCTGGAAAAAGAGCTGAAGAAGGAGCTAAATAACAAAGAAGAGCAGCAGGAGGAGCAGATAAAATGCTGCTGGTTGCTCAGCTCATGCTGGACAACAGCAGCTCCCCCTTCATACCTCTTCCTTCTTCTTGCCCTCTCGCTCTCTTCTTCCTTTCAGGGCACCACTGTGGCCCAGTGATTAGCACTGCAGCCTCACAGAAGCAAATCAACTTCCACCTTTCCATTCTAAGGTTCCATGTAGTGTTGTTTGTTCTCACTGAGAAATCTCCAGTTTCCTCCCCAAACCCAAAAACACAAGTTAGGCTTATTGGAAACTCCCAAAAAGATTTCTCCCGAACATAGTAAATAAAAAGGTCATTCCAGAACTGCAGGACATTTTACGTCCCATCCATCAAATTTCAAATGATCCATGTACAAAATACTAGAACATGAAACATAAATTTACTTGTCCTGAGACTAAATCTGAAAATAAAAAAACTAGGAAAAAAGAATGTTTGAAAATATTATTAAAAATACCAAATAAGTCTGGAGTTCCCCCTAAAATGCCATTTTTGTCTTGTCCCACTCAACTGATGACCAAATTGAATCTCAAATAAAACAGTTAATGAAATTTAAATCTCCCTTTTTGGTATTATTTTTTCCATTGATGTCTCTTGTAGTTGTGGGAAAAAACATTTAATCAAAATATTATTTTAAATAATAATTAGTATGCATGGAACACAACAACCCTGTTTGCATAACCTTTTTTAGCTGGTAGAAGAAGAACAAAACAGTGAATCACACGAAAAGCTGGAATTAACGTCATCAAACAGTTTTCCTAAAGAATGGGTAGAGCAAAGCTATGTCCTCCCTTTTATTTTTCATATTTTCATAACATTGTCAACCTTGACTGAATGTCTCACTCTACTTCATGCAACCCTGTTATGCATATTATCAGGAAAAGACTTTTTTTTTTTTTTTTTTACTTTTTTCTTTGCTTTATTCCATCAGTCAGTTTGTCCTCTTGGTCAGCAGTAACAGCTAGCTAAATATCTGGCTTCTACTGCTAAGAAAAAGCTAACATTAGCATGGATTAGCAACCCTGTTAGTGTGATTAGAATAGGGTTAGCAAACAACAAATAAAACATGGAATAAAAATGCTACCATTGATGTGTAAGCTGAGCCAATCAAGGCTTTGATTACCTATTATTGATGAATATGGAGCAGAAAATTGTAAAAGAGAAGGTTAATTTTTCAAAAATTTTGAGGCCCAAATGTCCTCCAGTTCTGGAATGACCCAAAATTACCAGAAGTCATTAAACAAATCCAATTTGCATTTTTTTAAAAACAGGATTAAATACAGCTGTAACACATTGCAGTCGTTGTTCTGAAAGAAGCACTGGTATTTATGATTTTAAAAAGGACTTGCTCTGGATGTTAATTACGGTAATATTATTTGTCCAGAATGAATGTTACATAACAATAGCTGTCGTTTCAAACTTATCACTGTTTTGTTTGAATGAAATTCCGTGTCTAACACTTGGAGCTGCAACAATGCACCAATGTAATGATTTCACCGAAGGAGGGGAGACTGCTGGGTAGTTTAATATGTAACAAAGCATCATGTGTTTTCTATTTGGAGTTGGAGTGTTTTCTTTCTAAATATCTCGTAATTGCAGCTGTCAGACAGACTAAAAAGTGTATTTTGCCCAGAATTTTCCCTCTGAAAAGAGGTGGTGATTGAAGTGGCATGAAAACAAAATAATCAAGTAAAGTACAGATACCTTAAATTTATGCTAAATGTTGGATTTTATTGTTTTGGGGGTTTTTTTTGCACAGAAAGCACACAATTGGAAGTAATTACCCCAGAATTTGCTCGCAGCTTTTTTTTTTTATCATTTTGAAAGGAATGTTCCGTGTTTAAGCCCACCGCTGGTGTTGGGCGGAGTTGACTCGGTCACCAACAACAACGGTTCTGTCCTTCGCTTTGTTCTGTGTGGTTAAGTGGGCTGCTTTGCTTCACACACATGCATACAAACGCACATGCGTATGCAAACACCTACACATGTGGTCACGATCCTTTGGGATGAAAGCCTCCGATTGTTGGTTGGCTTTTACCTCGCTTCCTTCTGCTCCCTCGTCTTTCTTCGTCTATCTCGCCTTTCTTTGAACTTCCTTTTGCCGTCTTTCTCTTGCATGTTGCTTTCTCTTTTTCTTTTTTTAACCCTGCCACCTTTCAGCCTTGCATTCTCCCAGGATCATTCACACTGCCTCAAGGCTCAGTGACAGACGAACAATGAAACAGTAACCTCCCCCCACTCCTCACCCTTTCTGTCACTGGGTCCTCTTGTCATCACAGGTCCCAGAACGATAACACCATTCAGAAGACTCTTCTTTTCTCTGCGTTGGACATTGAGTTGTGCTGTGCTCGAAGCAACGCAGATCCACTTCACATGTCTGGGAGATGGGGGTGTGTGTCAATGTGTGTGTGTGTGTGTGTGTCAGAGGAGTGGTGAAAATGAAGGGAGGAAGGCCATTGGATAAAAAATATCCCCCCAACTCACTGCGCTGTCATCATGGCCAGCAACACAGCTGTTTAAATGTATCAGAAGTAATATAAACAGCACAGTGGATACAGATAGAAGGAAGTTCTACGTCTTTACAGGGCAGGAAAGAGTGTGTGTGTGTGTGTGTGTGTGTGTGTGTGTGTGTGTGTGTGTGCAGTTCAGATCCTGCGTGCCAACATTCAGTGCCAAAGGGCAAATTAGTGTGTACTCTGTTGTGTGTAGCGAGGCGTAAAGGGAAGGTTTGATAGCATGTAGTGCATTAGACTTGCATATAGGAGATCAGAGTTCATTTCTTTCACATGCCTGCAATCAGCTTTGAAATTTTTGCATTTACAGCAGTATCGGCCAATATCGATCTCTGATACGAGGTCTGTTTGAAGCCTTCCTCTTATTGTGTAGCATTATTTATTGTATGTCAAGAATAAAAATGAAGGGATGGGAACGTGTCATGGATTGTTGATACATTTATAGGCATCTTATGAGATAAAATAAATGAAGTTTTTCATCCATCCATTATCTATACATCGCTTAGTCCTCATCCCTGGACAGGTCACCAGTCAGACAAGCAATCACACTCGCATTCACACCTACGGACCATTTAGAGTTACCAGTTAACCTCAGCATGTTCTTGGACTGTGGGAGGAAGCTGTAGAACCTGGATAAAACCCACACATGCACAGGGAGAACATGCAAACTCCATGCAGAAAGATCCTGGGAAGGAGGAAACACAAACCAGGGATCTTCTAGCTGCAAGGCAAAAGTGCTAACTGCCAAGCCACTGTGCAGGCCTAAATAAAGGTTTTTAAATTTAAAATTACACCAAATTAGAGAGAAATTTAGGTAATACAGAGGCAGAAAAAAATCTATTCCCGCAGACTAAATCCTTGGCCTTTATCAGTTTACTCACCAGACTATAAAAACTGCAACAAAAGAGGAAACAGCTAGAATATTGTTTCAGGGCAGTCATTTAGTCCTCAGTTTTTGCCTTTGCATTTATAGGAGATAACAGACAATGGGCAATAAAGTGCATAAACACCAACAGCTGAATGAATGGCAATGAAGTTACTAAATGACTCCACCTTCTCGCTGCCATTATGCAAGCTACCTTTGAATTTTTTTTTTTCTTAACGTTCCGAACGTTCAAATGTCTGATGAGGTCTGTGGGGTTGTAATGTTTTGGTTGTTTTCCTCCAGGGAGGGATTTCCTTGGAAGACACCTCGCAAAATGCAAATTTACTGCCTTTTTCAGACACCAGGTAGAACTAGCAGACCGATGAAGTCACTGAAGCTATTTTATGTGAACGTATAGTGAACATCTATGGCTGAGTGCAGAGAAATTGTCTCACGGATGGTGTGATCTGATCAGCCTTCATAGAGACCACCCATCAAACTGTTCAGAGTGAATTTTAGCTGATTATGATTGGTACCTGATGGATCAGAGAACCTTTATTTTCTTTAATTGTAGTCACGGGTTTCTTGAACCTTAATTAAGTGTAAACCTATGACTAAAAATCAGCCAGTATTGACATTCTTCTGCACCATTAGGGCTGATGTGATGATGGTGGTGGCAGGAGAAAAGGACATTATACGAAAAGGCTAATAAAGGTGGTGATATTCTGACTTATTTAGTTTTCTTGGCATTTCTTTGTCTTGAGAACAGCAGGATTGCTGTGATCTAAACCTGGTGATCAATATCGAAAACTCTAATGCTATAATCTCTTCTCTGTTTGTGCATGTGAGAGAGGGGTAGTGAAGCAGAAAGATAGAGACCCCAGAAGAGAAGAAAGTCCCGCTGTCTTCCCACACTGCTTGCTTGAAATGAGCTTGTCAGAAGTAAAATCTGACTGATGTCAAATGCTCAGTCAACAGGAGAAAAGAGAAAGAGTTTAACAAACGCTGAAGTTATCCAGAAGCTGCTGAGTTATTCATGTTGCTGTAGGTATATGACATTCTGCACAAGCTTGGATTAATAGTTATCCATAACAACTACATTTTCTGAGCATTTACATTTTTGTATTAAAGCTACCAGCAAGTTAAATGGAACAAAAGCAGCAGCCATCAATAACAGTTCGAACTCTTGGCTCCATAAAATCGTGCTCAGCAGAGCAGAGTTGTTGTGGAACTATGATGTTAATATTTTTATAACAATACAAACAAACATTAACATGTCCACTCATTGGATTTAACTACAGCTCATTGCGTCCTCAAATTGAATCCAAAAGGATAAGTAATACTGTTGGCTCATTAAAGAGCACAGCACAATGCGGGAAGCACATTACCCAAACAAACAAATTATCAAAGCCAGAGCACCAGGAGATTATCAGCTGAATCACGGTCATAAAATGAGCTTTGTGTTACGTACATGCAAGGTTTCAAAACAAAAGTTGGCGTGTCCTTAGGCGGGGTGTTAAAAAGTTTAGTATTAACATATGCGCTCATGTGTTTTAAATGTTCGCCTGTGTGTGTGCGTTCATACAAATGTGTTGTGGCGTCCGTAGGCGGGCGGAACATTTGTTTGTTGGCGGCATCTTCCCCCTAAGTCCTGTCTAATGGGGATAAGGGAATGGCCTGTGGCAAGATAGATAGAAGGATGCTGTGTTTATTCCGACGGGTCCAGAGGCTACAGCCCCAACATCACAACGACGGGAGGAGGGAGGAAAAGGAGAGGAATTCACTAGAGAGGCGTGATGATTAAGACAACAAAGCGCGAGTGATAGGAGGCAGAAAAAAACGAGCTGATTATTGGTGGGAGGGGAGTACGCAGGGGGAAGTCGTGATAGAGATGGCAATGGAGAACGACAGAGAGACCCGCAGTCTGTCATGAGGTTGTTAAAAGATCCTCATATCCATACTTGAGGCTCTGCTATTCACAGTTGGCAGATTTCAGGCCCTTAGAAGGCAAAAACTCCCAGATGTGGCTTTAATCTGCATCAGCCGACCCAACTCAGTCACTCAGTTTTATTGTTGATGAATGCACCGCTTTTTCTAGCTCCAACACACACATGCATTCATGGTTATATATCCACATTAGGAATGCATTTCTTATTAGACTTTGAGGCAGATTTGTCACATGGGATATAAAATGCAAGTTTTGGGATGATAGATTCAGGCAAAATGTTAAGTGTTTTTGGAAATCTAAGCAAAGAAGAAGACAGCAACAAGACAGCTGATAAAATGAAGAGTGATAGTAAGTAATACAGCAGGGACTCCTAAAGAAAAGAGTCAAAAAGATGGTATCCTCACATTGCTTGTATAGCAGGCTTTAACTGGTATATACATACAGGGAATAAATTTGCATGCAAGGCTTTTTAGTGGCTAATTTGGTTGAATAAATCCCGACATACTGCTTTTGGTCTTGAGATATCTAGACAAAGCAACAAACAGGACTGCAAAATTACCTCCTCACACTGTTTGTTTGCACGGTTTCTGACAGAGCAGCTGGGACACTGAAGAATCTTGCTTGTTTTTGTGATTTGGTGACATTTGTATTGTGAGAGGATTGCTGTACACAGAAAGTAATTCTAGCTACAGCACATGATAATGAAAAACTGCCAACGTATACTGTGCGTCAGTTCACTGCGTCTTGTAAGATGGTTTTAGAGGTCCTTAAAAACATGGCAGTTTGTCTTTGCTTTCTCCTCTAATGAGAATTTCAGTGTTTGCAGGGATGTATACTGTATTTTTCTATAATCTCTTAATCTGACTATGGAATGAAAATGGTCTTAAATTTGAATTTGAACTGGCATTAAAAAGAATTAACAAGCTTTATGTTTGTCTTACAGAACTCTGAACTCACACTATAACAATGTATGATTTGCTTTGTCTCTGCTTCCCATGGAAATACAATGACTTACTTTATTCATTTTTAATGCGCTTGGTTCAGGTTCTAGCAATTACACCAACACTAAGCTGTGAACCTTGTACAGAGTGACTCTGTACAAGGTGCAAAATGATAATGTTACTTTGTTGTGTTATGTATGTGTTTGTCACATGTCTGTCCAATTACAGTTACCATGCTTGCACTAGTCTCTACTGATGATGTGTTCATGTGACTGAGACGGATGTTTCTCCAGTTTCTAACTGTTAAGTCTATTTGAAGTGTTTGTGGAGTTTTGTTTCTGCCGAAAAAAAAACACCGTTGCAAGCTCCAGAGAGAAATGTGGGAAGGTACTAGTATAGTATCCCATGGCCAGACCATTCATTAGCACTGGGACCGAACTGTGTAGAATGGTGTCTTTGTCATTCTGCACAATCATGTTTGTATTCCTTTAAACCGATCACATTTTTTTTTTTTTTAGTACAGACTACCGAATATGAATGGGATGCCCTGGTGTTGTTCATTCAAAATCACTATAGAGGTTATTGTTTTGGTGGAACATTTGCAGGTGGAATATTTGCATGTACAAAAACTAGCAGGGCTCTTTTATGGCACGATCCAAACCTGTGGCAAAAATTTGCATCGCATCCGTTGCTGCTCAGAGTTTCTTGTTGCTTCCCAAAGTGAGGGGGATTTTTAGAACGGTAACAAGTACATAGTGAAAGGCGAGGAGAAAGCTGACTTAAATGTGGCCAATGGCAAGATTATACCTGCAATCTCTATCCTATGAGTGTGAATGTTCTTCTTCCCTAGCCAAACTGACAACAGTTGAGTTGTATTGGGAGTAATGCCAGCCCCAGGCTGTGTCACGGAAGAAGAATATGTGTGGGGGAAAAGATCATGTTGGATGATTGATTGTGATAATTTATAGATAGTCCAGCAATGGGCAGCAGTTAAAGGTTAATTGAATTAATCTGGGCTAGATTGCTCTTTATATGCAACATACTATAGTACTTTTAAGACAGTTGCACTTCTGCACATCCTGCCTACTTTACACTGTATACTGCACAGAGCTTAACTCTAGTAGCAATACGTATGCTGTGAAAAGCACACCTTGTAGGTGATGCTAATATCCCTGTGTCATATTCCTAGATGTGAAGTATTGCTTGTGTTTACCTTTACTTGTTTCTACTATTTATCCGCTCTGCTACGGTAATGAATAATACAAATTCCCCACTGGGGTCAATAATCTCTCATCTAAGTCTCACACAAATACACATACACACTTGGAGATGCAGAAATTCTCACTCAGTTCGTTAGCAGCATCAAAACATCTGGAGGCAGAGATATAATATGTTATACAAAAAATGCAAAAGTACATAAGCTCTGTTTATGTCCACACACTTGTTACGTCTGCGTTGTCAGCAGCGTTATCTAACATTATTGATTGGAGTCAAGCTGGAATATATTGAGCTAAACTGGCTTGTTGCACAGTTAAGTTGATAATAATGAGGGGTTAGCTGCAACTCGTACATCTTGTGTCAGACGCAGACGATGGGTGAGTGAACAGCTGTCGGCGCAGCACGTATGCCAGGTGTAGCGAACCAATGTTGCATCGCAATCTGTCAGTACAGTTACAGTATGAGTCTAGCACAACGGAAATATCCATCCATCATCAGCCCATCATTCGTCTCGGTGTGAATCTGTCTGTCATTCATTCTGTCGTCTGCGTGTCTCCCCATCCATCTGCTCATCCATCGACACAAGTGCCAACATCCATCCGGTGTCTCCAATCAGTCTGATCAGCTTCCCTCGCCAGCATCCCGCAGGCAGATCATTATTAAAGTCACTGCATCAAATGAAAACAGATATTGCAGCTGCTGTTTGCTCATAATATTCCTCTTATTTATACCAACATCCCCCCTGCAGCCTCATAAGGCATATGTTATATTTGTCAACATTTCCTGTTTAATGATTTTTCTACATGCATTCGGTTGTTCACAAAATCACAAGCAAGTATTCGATATACTTTTGGGAAACATCCTGACATTTTCAAGTTCCTGTCTGCGCTGACAGAATAACAAGCCCCGAAGCACTAAAACGCATCACAGCAACACGCAGACACGCTGACATGCGCAAGTACACACATTTGTGGAGGTGAGGCCAGTGAGCTCGGGATCACTGATATCTAGGAGCAGGCCTTGGGCGAGTCATTCATTTTGGAGACCACCACTGCTTAACTTCCCTCCTGTGTGTTTCAACCAGACAGAAGAATGTAAACATCGCTTTATGCCCACTATGTTTTGCAGAGGGAGAGGGGAGAGCTGTGCTCCTCTTATTGTTTCAGGAAGTCTTCTTCTCGGGCTTTTAGAGATGCAAGTTCTGTCTGAGAGGCTGTTTGAGAACGAAAACAGCTCCACCCCCCACCCCCTTTTCTTGGCTGGAAGCTGTGCTGTCATTGCCTGCAGGATAGACAGGTTTTTACCTGAACGCTGGAAAATGTGAATATGTTGTCTAGTGTGGGCTTGACAAGAGGATAAATATGGCATAATACAAATTCAGTGATGTAACTATACTGCAATCATGAGACAGCATGGAAATTATGCTGTCACCTATTCTAGGAGTTCATTTTAATGGCTGCTTCAATAATTGAGTGTCCCTCAAAATGTTGTGGGTGTTATGTCGGGTAATATGGCATTTGCGATTACAGTCATTTATCAATGCCTTTGTTATTGTCAAACGTGAAGCATTTAGCTGTTTATGGAAACATGCTGACTATTTTATTATGAATTGGCTGTTAAAAAAGTTGATAGAAAACAATTATTTTATAGTCTTGTCTTTCCGCGACAGTGACTGTCTGTGTGTGTTTTAGGCTTTAAAAAGTAGGGTTCTCTATACTTTTGTGCTCCTTTTACAATTCCACTGGTTTATAAAATGTGAAACCTTGCACTACCACACACACATGCATACACCCTGACAAGGCACTTCATTAGCCAGGGACCTGGATGCCAGAAATGCCTGGCTATCGTGCACCCTGGTTAATAAGCTCTCCTTTATCTGACTCCAAAGAAGCTTCTTACACAGTCTTGCACATGCAGCCGGTACACCAATATTAGCAATTCAGTGAGTGGAGCGTAGATCCCAGCGTACGAACCTGACAGTGGCATCGCAACTCCAACTAGCTCAATTGCCACGGAATGGTCTCTACACACTGAGACATGGTGTCAGTGCCTCTCACCTTAGGGAGGCACCAGAGGGATAATTGCCAGGCTGCTTCCACCTCTTTCCCTCTCCACTGTGACCCCTCTATGGGAAGAAGGTTGCTTGTTGTAATTACTATGGAGGACTGGAAGTCAACTTGGAGATGTGCTGTCTCTCTCTGTCCTTTTGTACCACATACACCTCACTTTTTTCTCTCTCAGGAATTGACCATTTTTTAGGTGAAAACAGAAAAATTAAATCCCCCTTAGATAAAACAGAATGGAAAATGCATTCCCATGTCCTAAGTAATTGTGTGATTTTTTTTTCCCCCCACCAGACTGAGGTAAATCTGTAAATATGAAGGAGCTTTACCACAGATTAACAGCATCCTTTTTTTGGCTGCCTGATCAAATATTGGGTTAAATTGGATTCTGTTCTGCTTTAGGATGCAGCTCTATTGTACATCGATTCTTTATGTGGTGGCACATTAATTTAATGTGTAAATAAGGTCCGTGAAGTGTGTTCTTTCATGACCTTGCCTTTATTGCTCATTTATTAACTATGCTACAGCGCATTTGTGTCGAGCTGAGTATTTAACACGTTTCCCTTGGATCAAGGTAAAGTTGGAACACAGGTCACACAGGATCCGTCTGCAGGGTGTGTGTGGGGTGTTGTATTCATGAACTCTGCTGTCAGAAAATCAAACACATAAAATAAACATTAAGCAAACAATAGTCAACTTTCAAGTCCTGAAATCTGGTAGTTCACGTACTGCAGCAACTGAATAAACACAGAACAAGTCTTTGTTAATAACAGAGAAGCCTGCAGGCAGTTATAAACCTTTAAGATCAAAATGTTGTAAATAAGATAAAACATTCAAAAGCACTGGTTAAACCCTTACACAAAGTTTCAAAAGATCTAAGAGTGAAGAAGAAGAAGAAAGAGTAAATCATTTGCAGTCAAGCAGTCAACAGCACCACATGGAATGAGTTTTAAAGCAGATGGAGAGTAGCACGGACATGAAAGGGCTGTTTTTCGACCTTAGTAGAAGTACAACTAAAGAATTCAAGATTCATGTGGCCATCTCGTTTTCTGGTGGTGAGTTATTGTAATGTCTTGATCGTTTAAACTCTGCAAGTTTCACACCAATGGTGTTAAAAGCATGCAGAATCAAAATGTTTTGTTCATAAAAGAGAACTTTATGTTGGCTCACACTTTCATGAATGTGTGATACGTGTCATTTTCTGCAGCTGTATATTTAGCAAGTAGATCTCACGTGAATTATCGCTCTTGTTGTGTGCAAAACATTGTGTGAATCATCAAGCTAACATGGAATGGAGTGTTTGTATATGTTTATATACTGACATCATTTGTTCACTGAATATTCCAGAAGGAAGCATCAAGGTTTGATTCAACCTCTAATAGGTGACTTTTTGTCTCCTCGCAGTGGAATAAGCTGTAAACACTCCCATTTTTTTTTAATCTTACAATTTACAATCAAGCAGAAATGGAGCAACATTCATTTGGAGCTCTTGTTTTAGCTATACTTTTGCCTTCATCAAGTCCTAAGGGAAACACTTGGCACTTTAGCTGCTAAATACTGTTACTTTTATATATATTTGCCATTGTCTGCTTGACAAGTAGTGTACAGTGGACATATTAGAGCTTTGTCATTTAAAACTGTCTGCTACCAGGAAACAGTTTCAGGCTCTAAAAACAAAACAGTGAGTGTACAGCTGATGAAAATAGAGGAGTATCTGTGAGTCTATCACAACAATAGACTCCATTTGCATTGCACACAGTCATTGGATCTGTATTTACTATTCAAATATTGATCACTTCAACTTTAATGTTGTAAAACCACTTAGTTTAAGTTAGTGGAACATGATGGTTACACTTGGAAGTGGTAAGTAGATTCTAATGCTTATTGTCCATCTGCTATTTAGGCTTTCAAACTAGCTGCTCCACATCCATCACTGGCACTAAATGAACAGAATGCATATTGAATAGCTGCATCTAACTTGTGGAAGTTGTCAACGTACAACTACAGCATTGCTTTGTGTTTGACTGCCCCATGGAAGTCCACAGGGTGTTTTATTTTGTTGCATCTGCATTATGGTTTTGTACTGTCCTCTGCATGGCCTTATAGCACACTGAAAGCATTTCAGCGAGTGACTTGCTGGGTTTAACTTGATTTTTGTGCTTCTCCAAAGTCAATGTAGTTTCTTTCTGTCCTGGCTCTACTAGTTCTAATGTTGATACAGTGATGTCTTTAAAATGTGCCATTCCTGTGTTTGACTTCATGCCAGATTAACTTGCTCTGTGCTGCGTGATGCAACCTCTGTCAAAATAGACAAGCTGCATAATTTTTAGTGAAGCAAAGCAGAGGCCCACTCCTGGGACAGCTTTGAAACACACTGCAGTGTTTCTGGTGGGATCGTAAACATTGTGCAGATCAGGTTCAGCAGGTTGCAGCTACTCTTGTATTAAATTCATTGTCACGAAGAAAGTTCAAATCTTCTCTTAACTCGTCAAAGTGCCTGTCTCGATAAACAATCCTGTCACCCACCATCTGTCAAATTGGACATCATTAAGAGAATCTCACACAGACACTATCGTTTTGGTTCACAAAGCTATTTTCTAAATCAAACTAGACACCCACAAAGAAATAAATCCTCTCTACTCTGACTTTGGATAAACTTCCCTTTAATGAATATACCAGCTGACAGTGTGCCTGGGTGGAGATTACAACCATCAGTCGGTGTCCGAGACTGACAGAACATTACTTCTGACTCCCAGTGACACCCTGGCAGGGCGCCACTCAGCCAAAGCTCAGACTTCCAGACAATATTAAAGCTGAATCTTCACACCCACAGCGGCATCAGAAGACGCCCTGAGCCTTCAGTGTATCGACTGAGGATCAACACTTGAGATGAGAATCTTCTGGTCTCTCTTAATCAGTGTTTGGCTTGCCTTGATGTTGCTGTGATCGAAATAGTGATAAAGGCACAGTTAAATATCACATGAGCTTTATTTGAACAGCTGTGAGGTGTATCTGAGTTTTATCTTTACACTCCAGAAGGCAACCATAAACTCACTTATTCCTATTTCCATGGATAATTGAGCAAACATGATGTCACTTCCAGACTTTCTGGTGCAATTACAAATGAAGTGAATGAAATCTGATGGAGGAGACTTGTGCAATTAACTGAAAAAAGTAGTAAAGATTAGATGTAAATGTGTTAGAAACGAAGCATGACAATTGCATGAGCAATAATCGTGCAAAGAGAGATCTACAGTGAGCATCTGGTTTCTGGTATGTGATTAAGTGACAATGTAAGCACAAATGAGAAAAAAATTATCGAAAGATAAAATCAACATTGATAAGTAGCAATATTATAGAAAAAAAGTGTGAGCGAGATGGATGGTGAATCTAAAGCTAGTTAAATATCAACAATCTTTCTCTAGAACCACAGACTTCAAATGTAGATGAGCTGTAATTTCTAACTTCTCACTTGAATTACCCACAAAAATACATATATGCTGTACTTTTAGAGCTTTACCTTCTGGATTCAGTAGTTGCTGAAACATGCTATCCAATAGCTAGTATGATGCAAATTTTTTTCTGTGTGCAAGCATTTCAACTCTTATTCCCTGGGGTCATTGGAAAGTATTCTGGGAAACACACAGAATGTAAAAACCATTACAAATTGAAAGAGCAAAGCATGGGAGTGTTTCCTTCATGTAAAGTAGTCAGTAGAAATTC
This sequence comes from Amphiprion ocellaris, assembly GCF_022539595.1. Taxonomy (NCBI): domain Eukaryota; kingdom Metazoa; phylum Chordata; class Actinopteri; family Pomacentridae; genus Amphiprion; species Amphiprion ocellaris. Next base: position 17,462,573 of record NC_072772.1, read on the forward strand.
ATGGCTTGCTTCTATGTGGAAGCTGCTGCCGCATCTTAAACTGACAGTGTAGAAAATTAAGTGTTTTCCTTAATCCCTGTAATGTTAAGGAACTTATTTGTCTGAAAGAAGTTTACAGCTACAAGGAAACCACTTATCACAATGTTGGTTATTAGCCCTGCAAAACTGCAAGTTATTTTTTTAAAAAATAATGAACACATGGCTGATAAATCTGCCATGAAAATCTTCTCCTTGAAAATAAGAAGAGTTCTGTCTAGGCAGCAAGCATGTGTTTACCACAGTGACGTCAGTTCCTAAATGATAGGTTCAGCTTATCTGTGCGCAACATGTGGTTTGTCCAACAGGGACATTTCACAGCCCTCAAAGGCTTTAGGGCTGAGACAATGAAACACCAGTTTGGTGGTACTGGGGTGTTTCATCCCATTGTCTACAAAGCATGGTTCCTTTTAACCAATTTCTAAAGAGTAACAGAAGTTTTTTAGTTGAACTTGCTGCCGTACAGGACACCAGTTGGTTTTATATTATGACCAATGAGACAACATCTACATTGTGGGAATGACATGAATTCTGCTTTAGAGTGAGAAGGTGGGTGCAACAATTTAAATAATATCTAATCAAAATCAATGTAACGATTCCTAAATAAGTCCATGTTGACATATTAGACAGATTTTTAGTATGATAGTGTGTGAAAAATAGCACAAATTTAGAGGATAAACACATATAGCATTGGTAGTTATGTGTGTTAAAAGGAGCTGGTGAACATACCTGGCTGTAGCAAATCAATACTCCAATAAAACTGTGTGTTTTCCCACTTTGAAGCACAGAACTTTAGAAATAATGTATGGAAAAAAAGGATACAGCAGGTTGTTGTGAGAGTGTGACAGCATTTTTTTCAGTGCATCCCCATGGGCATTTGTGCAGAATTAACTTATTTCCCCATTTTTTAACAATGTATGTCAGCTTTTCTCCTGTAAATCCAGTGTTTTCTGGTTTTGTCAGAGTGGAATCTCACTAACACACTAAAAGAGAGTGGAGATAAGACAATAAAAACAAACACTGTATGCAGAGAAATTACTGGCAGGTGCTAAAGCTAGGAATGACAGCTGACAGACAGCATTGACATCTACAGTCTCTTAAACGTGACACATCACCGAGTTATTGAATAAAACAGCACAGAGTGTGTATCAGTCAACCCGTGTGGATTACCTGTGTGAGATTATGCTTTTTCATCATTATCAGCAGCTCAGCATGGAGCAAGTTTGAGTAAAGTCTCAGATTGAACTGCAAAGAATATCTTGGAATTTTTTTTTTTTTTTTTAATTGGGAATCAATATACAGTAAAACCACATGAAATTGTTTAGGTAATGACAGTAATAGAAAACAACTAATATATGACATGGTATGGTTCTCTAAAGACAAGTACAATGCTATGCAGTGGCAGGTTTTAATAAGAGGCCTTTCTTTTACCTTCCACCATTCACATTTTCTTCAAACTGGGATCTTACAATGAAACCTTCCTTCCATAGCAGAGGAAGAAGCCCATTCAGAACAATTGTTCTGTTAATATTAAGATCAGGTAGAAATTCAATGAATAATGCATTTTCAGGCAACTGAAGAATTGAGGAATAAATGGGATTTTAGTTTGCCGTCCAAAGTCTGTTTCATGTCATTCTTTGTGAAGCATAATTTAAAGGCTGCCACAAGTGAGAGCAAACACCAGATCAGTTGCAGTTGTTACGATGGTGTGGCATGAGATGCATATGGAGCAGCAGCAGAGCAGAGAGGATGACATCTCAACCAGCCCACCTAGGTGGTGATATCAACTTAGTGGTTCCATCAGTTAATTTTAAAACTTTCAAACTTGTCGATAGAACCTACGTACAGAAACCAAATACTGTATTCTTGGTGTCAGTTTTGTTGTTGCTCCAGAAGTAGCTTGATTTCAAAGCTAACCGAAAGCAAAAGCAGAGAACAAAATCACATCAACAGCTGAGTCAGACACCGACTACAGAGAGTTTACAGGAGCAGCACTCACCAGAAGAACAAGCTGCTATCCCATTCTGTCAGCCGGAGGTGAGATGCCACGTCAAAATCCACTGAAACTACTGATTTAATAATGTTACATTGTCCGGGGTTGAGGGCTGCGCAGCAGCTTGGTGGTTAGCACTTTGGCCTTGCAGCTAGAATCACGTCTCCGCATTCTCGGAATCTTTCTGCATAGAGTTTCATGTTCCAAAAATCATCCTCAGATTAATTGATAATTCTAAATTGTCCGTAGGTGTGAATGTGAGTGTGCTTGTTTGTCTCTCTGTGTAGCCTTGTGATAGACTGGTGACCTGTCCAGGGTGTCTCCTGCCTTCACCCTAAGTCAGCTGGGATAGACTCCAGCCCCCCCCTTGACCCTGTTGAGGATTAAGTGGTGTATAGATGATGGATGGATGTCTGGGGTTGTGTGTGCATGTGTCTGTGGCCGAGCGCCAAGCAATGTGTCAGCATCACTTAACGAAACCATAAGTGTTGGTGAACGTCGTCTTCCCTCTGCTGTAAGAGGAATCATTAGTTAATGCCATCATCACAGTGAAGTGACACAGATACTTATAGATGGAATTCAGTTCCACTTATGATGCGGTTGTTAATGATAAATACCACAAATGTGGCAAGTAAACCATGAAAGGGAAATAGCTATAATTGATATTTTTATCACAGCAATGAAACAAATGAATGTGAAAGGGGGTCACTTGAAATGACCCACAAAGAATTGGCACATTTACTGTGAAGCTCCATTGAGCTCTGCAGAGCTTTATACTGACTTTCTGCTCATTTGTCATTGTTGTAACATTACTGCTTTGTGTTTCTGTCATATCTCTGATAGCAGACACAGTTGACAAATAGTACATTTTGCAACTAAAGAAGCATTTTTTCCCTCCTCAGGGGCTGGTAGAGACCAACACAGGGCTAAAAGTCGAAAAGTGAAATGAATATTGGACCAGAACATGGCTCTCAAAATATGCCAGTGTCATGTTTCCTTGTCCCTCCAAGTTATTTGAGGATAATCAATACATAAACAACGCACGAGACAAAACAGTTTAAGAACAGTTTTAAATTCCTCATCTTTCAAAGAAAATGTAACACACCTGTTACATGACAGCTGTGAACTCTTATTGTGACTGTTGTGTGCACATGTGATATTTAGAGACAAAGACTTTGTTTTCAGTGAGGATCATTTTGAGTTTGCTGTGTTCACATCTTCCACTGTACTAAAAGATGGATCTGGGTAATGAAATTTCATCTAAAGAACCCAAGAGGCTGTCATACTCATTTATTACCTATGATTACCAGAAGGATGAAATACTCTCTGCAAGCTGGTCTTGATTAGGCAGCTGAAAAATTGTGGGAAAAGACAGCAGTGGAAGAGAAATATAAACAACAGTTACATAAGCAAAACACACAAAATCCCCTTTTCCCTCTGTTTCATACAAGTTATCGCTATAGGAAACATTTACATTCATTATTAAATCTGATTGTCCATTATTTATATTATTTGTAATTATTCATAAACAACATGTGAAGGCTGTTATGTAGCATATTACTTTTTCGTTTGTGTTTTGTTTTTTGACTCAGTTCTGTGTTGGCACGAACATTGTAGGGGTTTAACTAACAACAGGCCACCATGACGAAGTCTTCTGTGATGCTTAAGGACCTCTGATCAGAGCTCATGTAGTTGAGACAAGCCTGGATCCACCAGGACAGAGCTTCCATATCCCGTTGTTATACATTAAACAATAGTGTAAAAGTTTGGGGTCATCCAGGCAATTTCATGTCTTCCATGAAAACTCACACTTTTATTCATGTGCTAACGTAATTGCACAAGGGTTTTCTAATCATCAAATAGCCTTTCAACACCATTAGCTAACACAATGTAGCATTAGAACACAGGAGTGATGGTTGCTGGAAATGTTCCTCTGTACCCCTATGGAGATATTCCATTAAAAATCAGCCGTTTCCAGCTAGAATAGTCATTTACCACATTAACAATTAAATAGCTAGGCTGGATTTCTGATTCATTTAATGTTATCTTCATTGAAAAAAAAAAAACAAAACTGCTTTTCTTTCAAATATAAGGACATTTCTAAGTGACCCCAAACTTTTGAATGGTAGTAAAGCTGCCTTTTCACGACATTTTATGTGATATTAATGTTCAACAAGCAGTACCAACATGGGGCACATGCCCTGTGCTCAGTTTGTGCCGTCAAGTAACTAATTACTGATTATGTTGCTAATTATGAAGAAAACAGTTTAAAATGCGTTTCCCTATAGTTCTGCCACAAATTGTGCTCTCCTTAAAACAACAAATGGTCGAGCTTAGGTTTGTGCTAATACTGATTAGTTTTTTTTTAAAAAAAGCACCTTGGTAGGCTCGTGTCGTGTTTTTTGAGATTGGTAAAGGATATCCCTACTACAAATTTTAAATATTTAGCTTCTTAAATTTTAAACTCTTTCTCCTGTGTAAACACTGCCAGAAGTTCAGCTAAAAAAAAAAAAAAAAAAAACAGAATTTTTGTCATTCGACTGTTGATCACATCTAAGTCAGTAGTGGTTCTTTGGTTGTGACGAGCAGCACAGATTTTCTTTTTTGGATTGTTTGATTAATGAAGACACAAATTTTGCTTACCAATTTTTTAATTGAGACACGTTAAATCGAGTAATTTTGATGTAATATCACAATTTAAAGCTTAGATGAGCAGAACAAGGCTTCGCAGATGAGTAGGACCATTAGAGAGATGAAAGTTCACATATTGTTTCTGTTTTCACAGTTTCTGGACAAAAATGGTTTCATTTTGGGGATTTTTTTTTTTAAATGACATGCCTTTCAAACCCACTGTTGGGTTTGGGGGTTCAGAGGATTAAAAGATTACCGTAAATACTACTTGTCATTACATGCCAAAAACTATTTAACCAGAGCTGCAGAGATTTACATTCCCCCTTGTGGAGTGTTTAGAATCATATTTAATTATTAACAATAATTATTAACTTGATTGATTCGTAAGACTAATTGGTTTATACAGTAATGCTTTCAAATGTCTGCATAATTTGAGTCTTATATAGCTGTAATAGTTAAAATTGGTAGAAGGTATTAGAATTTTTATTTATTTTTTTTTTTTTAAGGTTAGACTGATTTTCTGTTCTTATGGCCTCATGTATTTCTGTAACAGTGCAGAGAGGAACACAGTAGAGACCCAGATTCCCTTTCAAGTGTCGAGGTGCTTCATGTACTGCAGGAAAGAAAAAAAAAATCACATTTGTTGAAAAAGCCGGCCTGGCTTCTAATATTCTCTTTGTGGGCAAAGAGAGAGGAAGGCCAACAGCCAGAGGCATTTCCAGATGTGAGCCTACAGTGTAGCCGTTGTGAGATTATGATACTTTGATAACTTATTCGTTAATGTGGCCTGTCTCACTGTCTGTAACTGCAATATGTTTTCAGCCCAGACTACTGTTGAAATAAAGGGGAATTTTAAAAGACATATCTATCAATAAAAGTCTGCCCCATAATTGTAATAATTGGATTTCATTAAAATTCAAAGTGCTGTCTGCAAACATGGTTTCACTATTTATATACTAGGTGTGTTTTATTTATTTGTTTGTCGGGGTAGCTTAAGTTGCCAGACCAGTTGAGAGAATATGCCCTCTTTCCTGGCTCTAGTCAACTGTTTCCTACGGCATTGGATAGATTTCTGACTCGAGTGATCTGATTTGGCCATTAGCTTGCTGCCAGCACCAACTGCAGAGAATTCCCTTTGAAATTCTTTTCATAGAGTGCTCGAGTTGGTCCGCCGCTGTGCAAATAGTTTATTGAGTCCAAAACCGCAACCCATGCCAGACAAAAGGATTGATGTTTCACTGCTTGTGTGTCTTAGCTGCTGCATCTTTGAGCAACAAAAACGCTCTAACAAGGCAGTCAGTAACAACATTGTGGTAGCCATGTTTTAAAGCCTCGCGCCTCATAATGACCTCTCACTTAACACAGCAAGTCAGTGACGGAGTTGTTATCTTTTGCATGTAGTCTATGTGTCACAAATCGTACTGCCACTTTGTATTTCTCTGTGGTTGGTTCCTCAGTGTGAAGCTAGCACAGAAAAAAACACACTCGTCAAGCAGCAAGCATCTGGGCTGTCGCTGTTAGTGCTGAAAGGAGACACGGGTTTTCTCACAAATTATATTTTTACATGGAATAATAAGGAATCAAGTGTAAATAATAGAATGCATGAAGGCTGTATTCCTTTTGTCTGCCTCCAATTTTGGGTCTTGTTATTGTGCATGCAGGCTCACTGTCGTGTTTTACTAGGAAACTTCAACAGAAGAGAGCCATTGTTGATGTTAGAATTGTGCTTTTCCTTCTATGGAGTCAGAATGTCTGCTGTGAAAAAAGCCCACTGCACGGTAAAAGTGTAGCAGCTTTATTATGTTCGTTCGTAAAAGATTTCAGGGTGTTCCTTTTAACTTTTGTGAACCAGACTGTGGTTTGCTGTTTTCCAATGCCCAAATTCTGCTTCTGTACAGCTGTGATTTTCATATTAATATAAATATATCAAATGAATGACAAAGATTAACTAAATATATGCACACTTCAAAAAGCAATGTCCTGCAACTAGTTGAACACCTATTTTTGGCATTATTGAAGAGAGTAAAAGCAAACATCAATCAATCGATCACCCTGTGATAATAATGACAGTCCTGTGTCTTTTGCTTGGAAAGCCGCAAAGTTTACGTAAGCAGCATGGGGGCATAAGTCAGTAAGAGGGGAATTTGCATCCAATGTGGGCCCTTTTTGAATTATATAATTATGGTTTTGTTCATTTGTCATTTACTGTTTGCTCTTACGTCTAATTACCATAACTACTTGTTTAGGTTGATGAAAATAGCGCAGTTTGGGTATAATATAATCCTTTTACAACATGTTTAACGCTGCTCCTTTTTTCTGGGTTACAGTGGTGATGAGCTGCACCTGCTCTGATATATGACTGATGGACTGAAAAGGAGTGACAGTGAAGAAATACAATGATACAATAATAGGCATGTTTTGATTTGAAACACATTGTAAGACGTCATAAGCAAACATAATCCATCAGAAAATTCAGTCAAACTTAAGTGATAATGCTGCTCAGTTGTACACGAATGTCATTTCTGGGAGACACGGCTAAAGAATGAAGATTTACTGAATTCAGATATATTTAATCTACCTCGCACACCCCCCCCAAAAATGATAATAAAATAAAATCCACATATTTAGAAACATTTTCCAAGCAGAACTTTACATTGTATCAAGGTGATGTGCTTTATTGTTGTGACTACTCAGTGTATAGTTGCATTACATGAACTGCTCTTGACTATAAACATGTGACTGCAGACATGAAATAACCAAAACTTTGGCAGATAGGGATGTAGGATTTGTTTGCTCATAGTAGAAGCTGATTTAGAAAATAGGGTTTTTGTGATTGCATATAATTGCCTTCTCCCAACGCTTTACTACCAGTCAGAACTTGCCTGTGCTAATGAGGCCACATCACTTTTAAATGTAATGATAATAATGCCAATTTTCTCAAGAGTAAAACTTAGAAATGTGTCAACATTCATATAGCTGGAGTACGAAAATACATGACTGGAAGTTTACTAGACCAGGTTAGAGAGCCAAAACACAGCTTACCAACAGCAGTAGTAATGCTGAACAGCTTTTGACGTAAAACTACAATTGCATTTGCTATTACAGCCCGACAGATAAATGACAATGAAAATATGAAACATAGCAAAGGCATCCATCCATCCATTTTCTATACACATCCCAGCTGACTTGGGGTGAAGGCAGGGGACACCGTAGACAGGTCACAAGTCTATCGCAGGGCTACTTATGGAGACAAACAATCACACTCACATTCACGCCTACAGACAATTTAGAGTTACCAATTAACCTCAGCATGCAAACTCCATGCAGAAAGATCCCGGGAATGCCGGGACACTAACCGGGGATCTTCTAGCTGCAAGGCGACGGTACTAACCATTGAACCACTGTGCAGCCCCAAAGGCATATTTATCTGAAATTAAAATTGTCAGAACCCAATATGTTTAGTTCCACAATTACAGTAAAGAATGTGGCAGTTAAGTTTTGATGAAGTTCACCAAAGTAAAAGAACACGATACAGTGACTCAGCCTCAAACGGAAACTAAATTAACTTTGAGGCTCCAAGAAGTCTTGATCCGACCCTGAAGCTTGATCTGAACTGTGCTAGTTTTACTAAAACACCAGGCAACTGGCTGGAGGAAAGGCCTCATAAATCAAAAGTGTTTCATGAAGAGAACTTCTATTCACATCTCAGACAGAGCTACTTTATCACAAAGTTTTTTTTTTCTGTGAAACAATGCTACTCAAAAGTGATTGTGTTTAGTTACTGTAGCTGCGCTCTCACCTCTCTCCAGACCTTTCAGAAGAATTGCATGCAGATCTATAAACTGACAGCTCCTTGTGTTTGCGGTGGAGGAAATATAAAAAATAATGGTTTATCTTTTCTGGTGTGAAGTCTCAGCTCCTCTCTGACAGTCTCTGAACTGAAGTTGAAGCGGAGCACCGTCCAAGTGATTAACGACCTGCATGCTCACAGCACACAGATTGTGTTAAAGAAAGAGCATCACCCTCGATCAGATACACCACAGACACTTTAAAGAACGTAGAGTTCACCTTAAATTGCAACGTCCTTCATTTTGGGGCAGATTAGCATCCTGCTCAACCAACTTATGACAGCTTTCACACATACATACTAATAAACAGACATATACAAACCAGCCACCTTTTACATGCAGATAAACTGTATAAACACTTATCCTTCCCCTGCTGCTGCAGTGCGGCTGCAATCCGTCTTCCTCCCTTGAACCATTTTTCTCTGCTTCTCTGTCTGTTTCTCACAAACACACACACACACACACACACACCATTCTCTCACTGGCTGATACTCCACACGATAAACTTGACACAGTCATTTAAAAGAAACATCAAACTGCCCACAAATGCGTGAGCAGCTTACTCACCAAAAGGAACTGCCCTTTCCACCATCCTTCAACAGCACACTGTTAATTCAACTCCTCTTTTTTTTTTTTTACACGCAGCAAAATATGTTTCACCACTTTTATCGCCATTAATGTAAAAATGCCCGTTCACTCGTAAATGGTGTTCATCAGTTATTTAGGAGATGCAACAAAGCTGCTCCTGCATAATTGTTAAAATGCTTTTAATTTCTCGAATTGCATTAAACTTTGATATTTCTTTTGTAGGATTTTGTAGCCATAGCAACAAGACACAACAGAAAACAAACATGCTTTCAGTGGTTTGGAGTGTTTGATGTGTAAACGTGCTACTACCTGTAATGTAGTAATTGTGGTTATGGAAATTTGTCCACGGGTCTTAGTTTAGTTTCCACCTTTCTACATTCACATTTCAGGCTTCATTTGCTGTCAAATCTTCTATCACAAACCAAGAATCCAAAGAAATCATCTTGCTGACGTGACATCGTGTGTGAATGTATAGCCGGACTGCTGATACTCGCAGCTGAAAAGACTGCATCTGTCTCGCTTCCTCTGGATTGAATTCGATCGTCTGTCAGTGCTTGTGTAGCTCCAGAAACTTTCTTAAAGTTCATCTCCGGGTGTCTTAGATGAGTAAACAGGTAATCAAAATGGCAAACTCCTCTGTCTGCCCTGAAAGCTCTGCTTGTTAGATGCTCTTCTCTGTGTGGGTAGTTTATGTTCATTGTTTCTGTGTGTAGATGTGCGTATGTAAGGACTGTGCACTGCCGTGTCAGTGCACATTTAGGAAGTAGCATTTTTTAAATGTATTTGATGTTGCAGACACACATTCAGGTTTATGTAACCATGTGCATGTGTTGGTTGACATCCTCTGTGTGTTTGTCAGCTTACGATTCTGAGACCTAGTTGCTTCTTTGTGTCCTGAGTGGGTGCAAGCAGACAGGACTTGGCATTGATTCGCTATCTTTCCCCCACAAACCGTTTAGCTTTAAGGACTTTTCCCTCTGACTGAGCAAAGTTCTTATGGAAGGCGACAAGAGCATGTGGCTGGCACAAAGAGATTTTCCGTTTTACTGTCACTTTAAAGTGATATGCTACATGTCGCACAGTCAATTCCCCCACTACCTGTGACAGATAGAAATTGGCCAGGCTGAGGCCCCGCAAAATGGGTTTTCCAGTTGATGTGAGCGAGAGCACCAAAGCAAGTGACTTGGAGGGGAATCAAAATCAGTAGGAGTCTAGATTGCTTCAAACAGTAATGGTAGTCCAGTGGCTTGCTGCTACATGCTGCTGGATTGTGGCGATACTATCAGCGGATCCAGGTGATGTTACGGGTGTGGAAAGATAAGTTCATTATCTTCTCTCCAGCCATGTGAACCTCTTACATCCTGCAGTCAAACAAACTGTTTGGCTGCAGGATGACCAGACTGAGGTTGTTTCTAGTGTGTATTTTTGCTCCTTGTGTATGTTTTGTGATCATCAGATAGTAATGCAGTTTTTGTGGAGAAACTGAAAAAGGGATTGTTCTGTAAAGTCATGGGGCTTGAAAGCCCCTCTGTGATCACTGATTTAACCCTAAAAACCCTCATATCCAAGCATCAAAGTTACATATTGAGATTTTTTTTCAATGAAAATCTTCCCTTAAAATGGCTCAGATTTATATTACACTGCCTGGCCCAAAAAAAAGTCACTACCTGGATTTAACTAAGCAGACAAGTAAGAGCTTTCCACTGGATAACTACTGCAGTGATGAATACGTTTCAGCTGCAACAACTTATTTAACCCTAGCTGATGCTGTGAGGAGCTTCTCATTTCTTAAACAACCATGTTGGAAGACATATCCTGTGGTCATGGAAAGGATGTTAATCTGTCTTAGAAAGGTCAAATTATTGGTGTGCATCAAGCAAAGAAAACATCCTCCCATCCATCCATGATCTAAACACCAGTTAATCCTCATTAGGGTCGCGGAGGGCTGGAGTCTGTCCCAGCTGACTTGGGGTGAAGGCAGGGGACACCTTGGACAGGTCACCAGTCTATCACAGGGCTGCATATAGAGACAAACAATCACACTCACATTAACACAACAAAAACAACTAAGGAAATTTGTGACACTACTAAAATCATGTAAAGAACCGTGCAACGGATTAGTAAAACCTGAAGGATAGTGGTGAACCATCATCTTTGAGGAACAAATGTGGTCGGTCATGTGGTCTGATGAGTCCAGATTTACCCTGTTCCAAAGTGATGGGTGCATCAATGTAAGAAGAGAGGTGGATGAAGTGATGCACTCATCATGTCTAGTGTCTACCAGCCTGTGGGGGTTAGGGTTATAATCTGGGGTTGGTCAGGTTCAGAAACGTTATGTTCCCAAAGAATGAGGTCAGCTGACTGTCTGAATATACTGAATGACCAGGTCTTTCCATTAATGGAGTTGTTCTTCCCTGATGGTATGAGCATGTTCCAAGATGATGATGCCAGGATTCATGGGGCTCACATTGTGAATGAGTGGATCAGGGAGCATGAGATTTCATTTTCACACATGGATTGGCCTCCACAGACTCCAGATTTCAGCCCCATTGAGAATCTTTGGGATGCGCTAGAGAAGACTTTGTGCAGCGGTCCAACTCTCTCAACATCAATATAAGATCTTGGTAGAAAATAAATGCATCTCTGGACAGAAATAAATGCTGTGACATTGCAGAAGCTTATCAAAACGATGCCACAGCGAATGAGTGCCATACTCAAAGCTCAAGGAAGTCCAACAAAATATTAGAGTGTGCAACGGTTTTTGGCCAGGCAATGTATGTCTTCAGGCATACATCAGATGAATAACTTGACTTTCACCGGAGGAAGTCTTTAAGCAACCAAGACAGCAGAAAATCCAAACAGTCATATATGCTTTTGGAAGTTTTCTGCAGCCATATGACCTCAGAATAGCCCCTATTCACATTTGTAAAGTAAAAAAAACAACAACCAATAAACATTTCAGTGTGATGATTATATATCACAATACTTTGAAATCTTTGAAAGAAGATTTCCGTTCCACTCTAAAAAGGAATGTAACCCAACGTTTGCGAGGGAAATGAGAAATGTGTCTGTGTGAAATGGTCAGCAGTAATGCATTCTCCAGCACCTAACACATGAAAGAATTGGTGTGGTCTTTTCAAGGTGCCTACTCAACCTTGTTTACCGGTTCGGTATACCATGCCGTCGGCAATAACGGCATCAGCAGCAACTTTTTTATTGTGTTTATCTGTGATTTGTCGATGCTGTGTTGTTGCATTAGGTAGCACTATGTGAAAAGACAAACAGCGGGTGGCATTTTGTTTTAATGTTCTAAAAGCCCTCCTAATCCTTGTTTGTGCCAGAGGCTAATTTCCTCCCGCACAGAGTGAGTTTTACAACAGTGGCATAGTTTCTTTTGTTATTAAACCACCACTGTGATGAAATTACATTCTCGTGCTTGTTTATTGTCGAGTGTCAGTTGAGTATTTTAGCATGATTATTAGCTCCAAGCTTTTACTCTCTTTCTCGCAGATATGAGCAGAATGGGACAAAAAGTGGGGATGATTTCAAGTGCAGAAAAACACATTCTTCTGCCTCCTGTTTCCTCCTGCTTCCTCTCATCCCTTTTGCCTGTCAGGGTTGCTTGGCATTATCTGCTGGAACAGTTGCTCTGAGGAACAAGACAAACTCTCCCCCTCCCTCCATCTTTTACACCTTCCCCTCCCCGCCGCTATCCCTCCTCTCTGCTTGCCCTGCACAGAACAGAAAGCAATTAAAAGGGAATCTGCTAGATTGCCTGTGTTTATGCTATCTCAAGGAAGGTTCCCAGGCTGTTATGATAATAACGCATTGCTGGATCATTACCCAGAATCTTCGCTCTGTTCATGCCTATATCTCAGTGTGCAGGCGAGGCCTTGTGAGTGATGACACACAGCCTGCTAAAGATGACAGGGCTTGAGAGCATGGGCCCTTTTGTTCTCACCCACAGTTTTGGGGCAAGTTATAAATCTTTGCTGTCTTTTCTTTTGTTTCTCACATTTTCGCTCTCTTTCTGTTCTCCTTTTTAAAGACACTGTAAAGCCCAAGTTTCGGGAAGAGGCTTCAATTGTGGTTGCTCAAATGAATATTATAAATCATTAACCATGACTGCTGAAAAGCAATTCATACACAGTCTCTTTTTATATACTACATCTGTTTGACAGCTTTTCAAATCAAGTTTTTTTTACCCACAAAGCATATGAAAAGCTTATAAAATGTGATGCTTTGTTATAAATTAATCTCCCAGTACAGCTGAAAAGATTAGTCAGTGAGAAAATTCATCATTTTGATAATCATTTAAACTAATTCCATGCAAAGATGCAATGTATTTCATTGTTCCAGCTTTCAAATATGATGATTTGCTTTTTAGATTTTTTTAAAAATACATGTGAGGTTTTGGTTTGTGAAGGTACTACTTTGAATAAATCAGTTGATCAGCTCAAAATGAGAATAATAAGGCTGTTCTTTGCCCAAGTTCCAGTCCGACTCATTTATGTTTATAGCATCTGCCAATACTGAGTCCCAATCTAATAGCATTTTCCTAAATAAACAATACACACTGTAAAGACTATACGTTAGCTATAGTGCCTGGTTGCACCACCAGATGGCCTTTTACTGTTTAATACTGTTGCAACCAGAGGAGGAAAGCCATTTTGTGTTGGCAAGTTGAGAGCATTGTGGGAGTTTAGCTAGAAAAAGGAAACCTTGACAACGTCTTCTGTGACACTTAATGACCTCCGGCCAGCACATATATTAACTCAAACTCGGAACAACTAGAATATGTCTTCTATATCCTAGTGCAGTGGTCCCCAACCACCGGGCCACGGACCGCTACCAGGCCATGGGTCATTTGGTACCGGGCCGCACAGAGAGAATAAAAACGGTTTATTTTATATTTTACTCCTGGCGCCGTCTGCAGGGGTGTTTTATTTTGAAAAATGACTAGATCATTTTCCCGTCGCTTCCGTCTGTGCTTGTTTCCCAAACTTTGTTAAATGAAGATGTCAATCCGCCAAAATTAATTAAAAACAAACATCTCTGGAGAGCTTCTTTTAAAAGAGGGAAAGACTTGATGCTGACACAGAAGAACAAGTAAATATTTAGCAATAACAAGTAATTTTATTTGTTTAAGACTCATTTTTTATTTAAAAAAAGATCATTATTACTCTGCCAAGGAACGCGGCAGTGTTATGTGATGATCGGCATATGCTTGTCTGTGTGTTCACAAAATTACTCAAAAATGGACAAATTGGATGAAATTTTCAGGGAAGGTCAGAAATGACACAAGGACCAACTGATTAGATTTTGGCAGTGATGCGGTTTATAGTCTGAATCCATGGATTTGTTAAAGATTTCTGTGTCATTGCAAGATTGCGATCCTACTACAAATCGACCGCTGCGGACTTAGCGGGACTTATGTGTACTTCGGAAATAATACAAAGAACAACTGATTAAATTGTGGTGGTGTTTCTGAGTCCCATCAGTTCCCACCACCCGCTACATATTTAAGTCACATGATTCGGTATCCGTACAAAACGTACACATAACACATGCCTGTGCTCAGCACAAGGTAATTTATTTATTGATGATTACATCCGTCGGAATTGATATGTATGAGCAGCTTTGGTGGAGTAGACTGCTCTTGGAGTGCTTTTCTTGTTTGTTATGTGTGCGATGACTGGTCCGTAGAAAATTGTCTTGCTTGAATCCGGTCTGTGGTGCAAAAAAGGTTGGAGACCTAGTGTCATGTGTGAACGTCACCCTAGTGGCCTGTATCATCATGTGTTTGCAGGCTAAAATAGCAATAGCCGCAGAGGATGACATCTAGAATACTCAATCAGTAATACAAAATAATCAGTTGTTGGCTGATAATGCAGCATTTATTAAGAATACCTTTAATTTCATGACACCTGTGCGACAGTGGATGTTGAGTATGCTAAAAAGACTTTCATTAACATTTTTGCTTCAAGTAATTTGTAGCATTTTCTTATGTTTGTTTTTGGTCTTTCTCAAATCATTTGCTATATAATTTCCCTTTCTGTGTTGGCTAAGGTGCAGAGAATTTGTGTGTTCACACTAAGGTGCTAATAAGACAAGCTTCTCGCTTTTTTTTTTTTTTCCCTTTTTTTTCTTTTGCACTTAGGCCTCTGCTATGCAATTAACCAGTAATTTGGGTCAAAGATAAGATAATTTATTTGCATTCATTCATGAGTCTCATGCTGAGTCTAAATTATTGTCTTGAAGTATCATTATTGAGTGGAAATGAGTTTAAAGTAAAACCTAATAGCACTCCTGGGGCTGCTACTTGTTGCATGAATAATCTAATGAATGAATCAGCAGATCAATGGATTTAGACTTGATTATCATCATGCGTTGTGATCTGAATGAGACTGCTGTGTAAAAGCCTGACATGTACAATAAGAGTCTCCCTGTTATGAAAGATTATGTTAGGCCACTATGGATGCTAAGATCAACATCTACATGTCACACTAAATCAGGCTCAAGGTTTCCTCATTCTTTGATCACCAAGACAGGTGTCAACTCAGCATAAAGTGAGCAATTAAAGATGAATTTAAGAAAATCACTTTGAACTGACAGCGTTGAAACCTTTTACATATAAGCCATGTGTGGCCTTGTGAAGACTCAGGGGACCACTTGAAGCATTGAGTTATCCTTGGTGCTAAATACAATAGAAACCTCTGTAACAGCAGTGGGATTTGTGCTGAATTCATGTAGCACAATGTGCTCTGTCTGTTAAAGGCTAATTATGGTCTTACCCCATGAAAGGAGCAACTTAATAAAACTATAGCAATACATGTCCGATTACGACATATTCTGGTGTTGCCATGGTTACTAAGTCAATTGATCTTGTAACCAAACAGCAAGAGGTGGGTCCTCTATTGTTCCACAGAAGGATATTATGCGTGAAAGATACAATAAAGTAAGAAACACAGATATGTGGTTGTGCTTTTTACTCTAAATACTGACTGTATGGCTTTTGTTTACCACAAATTTCTCTTAGTCCATCCCAGCTGACTTAAGGTGAAGGCAGGAGACACCATGGACAGGTTACCAGCCTACTGCTGGGCTACCTAGCCAAGTAGTGCTGGTGCCAAAACCTAACCAAACAGCGACTGAAAATGAAAGCAAACAGTGATAGAAAATCAAACATTTTAAGTCTAAAAATAATGGTCCCACAGGGTTTATGTCCCCTGTGGGACCAGGGACCAGGGACTTAAGCCACCATACCTGCTCCAACCTCCTAATTTTGACTTTGTGGCTCTTTGAAAGTATAAATTTTTATGTCATGCTGTTACCTTCCTGGTAGAAAATGCTTTAAAAAAAAAAAAAAAAAAAAAAAAAACATAATTGCAAATGCATTTTAGTTGTATAGAAACCAAATTTTCAGGAGTCGTGGGTGGGACCCTGGCTGATGTTCTGTAGCAGATGAGCCGAGTTCAACAGAGAGCATTAAAGTCTTAATAAATAATGCCTCAAGATGAATTTTAACTTTGATTTTTGCATTTTCAGTCTTCAAAGTACTTAGGCTTTGAAACCAAGTTTCGAATGGCTTTATAATAAAAATAAAAAAACATGAAAGTAACCCACAAGTGAGCTGTTTCTTACACTTGTGATATCAGTCTATTGCACATGGCCTAAGGCTATTCAAAAATGGAGTCTTTATTATTTCAGCAGTCACTGTCAATGTTCATTTTTGGCATGTAAACGGCAAGCTAGGTAATTACCATTTTCATCTCCCTTATACGGAATGGCTGAAGTGCATTAATCAAACTCAACATGTATGTACTTAAGGGATATATACAGCTTTCCCGGTAGCTGTCAGGTTTCACATAAATATGAAGCATAGCTGTCAACCTTTCGCCTCCCTTCTGCTGCATCGGCATGTGAATTAGCTATTCCATCCCTGGCAGCAAATCACAGAAGACCTTTCCGACCTTCTCATTTGACATGACACCTGTCAGTCATACAGTTGAGACTCCTACTCCATCGCTGGCTAACCTTTAAAGTCCACCTGCAATTGCTGTACATTGTAGATGCAGCATCAATTGGCATCATTTGCAAGCCACTTAATAAGTGTGTGCTTTCGAAAATTAGCCCACGAGGGAGAATTGCTGATTAGTGTGGCAAGAGTGTATAAAAGCCAATTCCCACATAGGAAATGATGATGAAACAACCTGCGCCAAAAGCTCTGATTCATTCATAATTATTTAAGACACATCTTCAGTTCAAAGTGTTACCTGTGAGATAAAACAGACTGAGTAAGGAAAGGCAGCAAAGCTCTTGGCTTATATTTATATGATTTTCTGAGCTCTGTTAAAGCCCTACTAGAAGTGCATGAAGTCTTGTTGAGATGTAGTGCAGGTCTTGGTAGTTGTACTTTGTACATTATCAGAAGCTTTTGCAAGAAACATAAATAGTGTGCAGGGCCAACAAATTCAAATAAGCCTATTTTCTTTCAGACAGACTTTGGGATGCTGCATTTCATTTCGAGGCAGCCAGGTTGGGAGTATTTTAGCACTTACAGGAGAACTTCTTTTTTTTCCTCCTGCCTCTGCTCCCCTTCAGTGGGGACTGCATCATCAACTGATTCACCTCTTTCTGCCCATAATGCACCAAAGCAGAACACGGTGATGGATCACATAAGAGGTAAATGTGGAGAGCAGAGAAATGAGGTAGTTGTTCCACCGTGTCACACTTGGAGACAAGGCCTTATGTGACATCCTGTAATAATAAGAGCAGGTTGTGTGCTGAGAAGGGAGTGCAGCGTCGAGGCAGCAATGGGTGGGAAACGCTGGTAGCTGTGCAGCAAGTAATTGTGCAGCAATGAGTAGAATTTGAAGCAGTAAATGGCAAGTGGCTTACATTAGCAGTAATATCGTCCTGCGCTATGCTTCCGCACTTTCATCCGCACAAATAAGAAAAAATACATTGCCATAAACACAGATAGAGAAAAATGATGATGCGCTGCTCTCCAAGATATTATGAACTAAACAAATGTGTGGCAACATTTTGCTTTGCTGCTATTTTGTCCGTCTTCTACGTATGCTACATTGTACAGTTAGACCAGCTGTATGGGGGAGTAATTACAGGCAGAGAAAAGGGAGAATGAAGATAAAATACAGGGGCAAGAATAAGTATAGAAGAGCAAAATCACAAGTACAAAACAGCAGAAAGATAAGGAAAGAGAAGGAGAGTGACAAGAGGAGAGGATATGACAGAGGGAGGAAGCACAGTACATCTCCTGAGATTTAATAGCAGCATCCCGCCTTCACCGTAGATCTCCCTGCCTACGTCTCAACGAGGCACCATCTGTCATGGGCTCGTTACATCCAAACACTTATCCCTCATACTCCAACCATGCTTAAAAACACAACACAGAGGAAAGAGAAGGAGGAAACTACAGAGGAGTTGTTGCATTGACTTTAAAATGAGGCCCAACTAAAGCAGAACTGACAGGAGAGGTGTCGGGGCTACTGCACCGCTGACATGTACAATATGAAATCTGATGAGGAGTTGGACGTTGCCTTCCACTGGCACATGTTTCGCCTTCGCCCCACGTCCGCTGACCGCAACAGTTGCTGTGGAGGTTTACACTCTTGCCCTCGCTCAGCACAACATTTATGTGAAGCGGCTTAAGAAACTTTGAAAAACCCACACGAGTTTAACAGCTGATGCTCGCTAAGCCCTTCGAGGTGAAATCACACCTGTGCCAGGCAAATTTAAATCAAGCAGACCTGCAAATTCCTGACTTGTTTGTAGCCATTTCTGATTAATAATTTCCCCCCGCTAGGTCGGCTGGCCAAGTCTCAAAACAATCATTCCTACCCTGATTAATGGCTTGCTCTGAGCGCTGATGCATGCCAACCAAGATGGAGGCACTTCATGATGGGAGAATTATATGAGGATTTGTGGCTATCAGGGGGCAGTGAAGCAGTGAGGGGAAAAAAAATCCACTGAACAACAAAGGTTACTTCAATTCTGTCCTCATGCAGTTACGTCACTAGGGGCTTCCCCACAGGAACTGGCTCCAGGGCTTGACTTAAAGGGAGGGAATAAGGAGTCCACTAACTGAAGTGATTACAGTGGCTGAGAAGTTAAAGGGTTGAAACGCAGCTCTGTTGTTCTCTGTGTTCTTTCTCTCCCTATGTTGATCTCAGGCACAGATAGACAGAGTGAGACCAAAGACCGCTCTAGCAGATAGATGTCTTTGCTTTTTCAAGCTGGGCCTTTCGCAGGAGGGACTCTTCCTGCTGATAACAGCTTTGTTTGAAGTTACTATTAATGAAATGAGTCAGTTTATTACCCTCAACATATCACCTTTATCATTCCTCTCTTTAAATGCCTCATTAAACTTCCAAAGAAGATTCCACAAACAAGCTTCAAACATTTTGCACCTGCCTTTTGAAATCACAATAATTAAAGTGACCTGTTTGCCACCACAGTCAGCGGCAATTTACAAAGGCGTGACAAAGATGTCAACAGCTGATTGTCAATTAACACACACCCATGGTGACAGGTGTCTGCACAGGTACAACACATTCACCTTGAAAAATTCACGATTGTATCAGCATGTTTCTGTGATTCCACCTTATGTAACAACAACTCTTACTTTCTTAATCACTTCATTTTGTTAGAGTGTTAACTGTGCTCATCTTGGCCAGGGGGGAAATGTAGCTTCAGCTTCTTTTTTTGGTCAAACATAAAAAAATAAAAAAAAAAGTGGAAGGTGGATTCTACAGCAAGAGAGCATTGCACCTTGTATTTCAATAAATTCTTTGTTCTGTTAAGCCTAGTCCTGGGGGATAAACTTAGACCTTACCGGAAATACATTTAACCTGCTTCGCGGAGAATATCTGGGGCAAGAAACTGCTTTGAGGCTATAAAGGAATGACCTGACTTTGATTTGATATGCAGCTTTAGCTTTGCTTCTTTGCTTGCTTTCCCATAGCTCTCTTTTTTCTTTGTGTAGTTTTCTTCCATGATACACCCCATCTTTTTCTAGTTCTGTTTGCTAGTCTGATTGGAAGTCCCTCCACCCTCTGCTTTTGTCTGTTCTGCCCCCATGCCATATATACATAGACAACAGAAATACAGAACGTAGTGGCCAGCTTTTGCCCACCTGGCTAGAATGAGATAAATTTCTATCAAGCAGCCAGTGCCAGTCTCACCTTTATCGATTGCGGAAGTAAGTTGTTTGACTCTTTGAGAGAAAACATTTGAGGCTCTCTCTGAATGGCAGATTGGGTATTTGCTGCAACTTGTGCAGCAATCGATACCAACACATGCATGCACACAGATTCACCTTTGTGACACAGGCTGCCTAGTCAATATGAGGATAAAAGACAAGAAATGTGAGAGGGAGGGAATGAGTTAGAGGCAGAAGGTTGAAAAGGGTGGACGGCAGACCAAGACAAAACCACTACAAAGAGGAAATGGGGGAAAAAGGTGTTTTGTTGCAGGGTGAGAAGTGTCAGAGAGGCAAAAAAAAAAGGGAGTGAAAAGACGAGGTGAGATGAGGAGAACTGGGTATTGATGGGGATAGCGGGTGGTGTGGCTGTTCTGTCAGTCTTGGCACATCGTTCCTCTCATTACAGTTTCACTCCCTGGCTCCAGCCTGCTCTTTGGTCCTCCCCCACGGCTAGCCCTGGAGCAGGGATCCATCCAGCCCAGCCCTCCTGTCAACACAAGCCCAGCTCAGCAGCTCTGGCCCATGCATCTGTCAGCCCACACAGTCCCCTGTCAGCCATAGCCTATTGGCCAGTCCATATTGGCACAGCACAGCAGGGCAGAAAAAGAGTATAATATAGCACAGCAGAGCATCCATCAACAAAGCTTGGGGTAAAACAGTGCAGGATAGCAACCCAGGCATCGATCACAAGCAGACCCCCGCATAAACCCTGCCCCAGTGTCTGGAGGGGCTGGTAAACAACAACGGCACTTTGGAAAAATCCACTTTTAAATAGCTTTTTAAAAATGGTGCGTTTAACAAGGCTTTTTGTTTACAAACATCAGCAAATATTTGCTAACATTTACAAATTTTTTTTTTTAATGTCAGCAGCGATGATGTGTTCTGCAGAGGATTATGGGCATGGAGGAGATTCTGCAGAGGATTGCAAACATAGAGATGCTGCTGTGATTAAACAGGGCTGATTGTTTTTTTGGGGGGGCGGTTTGCCAGATATTCAAAAAAATAAAGTCACGGTGGCTAAATAACACAGCTGAGATACTGCATCATTGTGAGGGCTGCAGCCAGTTAATGGGATGGATTTTCATTACAAATCGTTCAAGCGTGGCTCTCTATTCCAATCAAATCGAGTTCCCTGCAAGCCACCTGTTGAATGCGCCTGAGATCAGGCTAGCCGAAGACAGCCATGCTCTTCTTTTTAATTCTGCTTCAGCGGGGCCTTAGCACAGCCTGAGAAACCCAGCCCTGCAAAGACACACCTTGACAGCTACTCTACTAGAAAGAAGCAACAGCTACGGGCAGACAACTGCTCTGACAAGTGATAGGAAGTTCTCCGCTTCCCAGGCAGTCGCTCATTAGTGAGAACAAAAAAATAGCTACCACTGAGCGCGCTCTACAGCCCACACCAAGGGTTGTCGGGACCCTCTGGAGGCTCGAGCAGTTCCAGGGAAGAAAGGAAAGGTGAAGGGCACGAGGTAGCAGAGGAGCCTGATTTGTAGCGCAGATCAATGACTAGTTCCTTTGATTGCCGTGCCTTGCTGTCCACCTCTGCTCCAGAGAGTTGATGAAGAGATGAGAGTCGAGAAGGAACCTACAGAAATAAAGTGGGAAGGACCAGCATGAGAGGCAGACTGGGTGAGAAAACTAGCATAGCAAGAGGAAGAGAAGTACAGAGAAGTTGTGTTGCAAAGAGATGAGAAGAAAAGACATAAGGCATGGGAAGATGAGAATGTTTGGAGTGGCAGAAAGTGTCTCTGATTGAAGTCTGAGTGTGGTGGAAGGTCCTGCACTATGTGTGGCGTATTTATTCATCGAGCATATTTCTTTCACCCATATGGAGTAACATATACTGACTGCTAACATAGAGAAGGAGATAGAGCATTTGGATGATTATTATCCCTGTCATCTATATTTATCCCAGAGCTCGCTTTGGTGGAATCATACTCAGTGTGAGAGCTATTCACTCATACCTTACGGAGACAGGCCATAATTAGGTGCATCCTGCTACACTGCACCTCTCCTACATGATCACACTCCTCCTTCCTTTGTGATCTGTTTGTCTGATGGTTTGCTGCTATCCACGGACTGTGGGATTAAGCTGCGATAAGCATCGTGTCATGAAAGCTTTTACACACACTGGAAGGAGATTTCTGTTGTTAACTAGCTTATTAGCAGTTACTGCAAATAGCTTGGTTTGTCTTGCAGCAGCTCATTCTCTGGTAAAAGATTTCTTCCTTGTTAGTGCAGTGCTAACTTAGCACACACTGATCCAAGCTATTAAGTAACCAAACAATGGCTAAACCCGAGGATTTTTACGTTGTTTAGTTAGAATCTGACAGAGCAACAAGAACATTAAAACCACTGTAGGATTAAAGGAATGGCACTGATCATCTTGTTATTATGCAGTGTTCAGCTGGGAAACCATGTGGATGCTACTTTGACACTCAAGCAACAGTCCTCTACTTAGAACACAGTGTCAAAGGAAAACGTGCCCTGCCAAACACCAGAACAGTTCGGGAGCACACCAGATAGTTTAAGCCATTGACCTAGCCTCCAAACTCCCAAGATCCCAATCTGGTCAAGCATCCTCAGGGTGCGCTGGTCGGTGTCGGTGTCAGCCAACACAGGACACCTCCAGAGCTGTTTTTGTAGCACAAGGGAGACCTACACTGTATCAGATAACTGGCTTTATTGCTGTGATTGGTCAGTTTACATGTAGCTTAGCTTAGCATTAATACTGAAAGCAGGGGTAGCCTTACTTTGTCTAAAGGTAACAAGGTCACCAGTCTGTTTTGTTACAACAGTGTCCCTCTGTTTCCAGTCCTTATGCTAAGCTAAGCTACGTTAAAACATCACCTTGTTCGACAATAATAAGCTATTGTCATAAAAACGTTGACTGTGTATGTTAGTGTAACTACCAAAATGAATCCCTATTGCTATAAACACATAAGGAAACCCAGATACCTACACTAGAATGGCTGTTACATGACACTAACATAACTGATAGCTGAGTATCAGATCTAATTAGCATAACTGTTTTAAATAGCAGTCGATGTTTGCCAGATTGCATAGACGAAAGTGTATAATTTTCTTGCAGCTGCAGCAGTCCCAAACGCTCTGGTCACATGTCAACTGGAAGGTGGTTAGAGTAGGCGGATGTCCCTCAACACAGTGCAACTCTTTCCCACTTCCACTGAAACTTAAAAGACAAGATAACAGTCTAAACTCTTCCTAGTCGCTGCAACCTATAAAGTCAGTGTCACGGTGCAGACACTGAGGCAGGAGTTAGGTGGTAAGGTTTATTAGGCGAAAGGTGTAATAGGTGACATGAGGGATGCTGGAAGTGGGCTTGAGCAGGGAAAGGTTTGCAAGTTGTTTGCCTTTTCACTAAATGCAGCACGGGGATACAGTGAGCATAAGTGAACCTGGACACAAAGGGCGAGTTAAAAATAAACCGGCCAAAGTGGGGATAGTTGACAATCTCAATCCCAATCCAATCCAATATGGTGAGGAGAGGCTTCAAAAAGTGGTGTTTCAGACTGCTGAGAGTTATTAGAGAACCGGGATCAGGTGAGGTTGATTGCAAGACTCCAAGGGAAGACACGGCCACAGCAGGGACATAGTACAGAGGAGGGGAGGGAAGAAGCAGAGAGAACAGGAAACAAGCACACACAAAATAGATATTATGGCAGCTGGAACTGTCAGTAGCCTCACAGAAACACAGCTACACACTCCTTGTCTTGTTTAAAATTAGAGCTGGGCAAAAATACACCGGGATGTTGGCAGCAGATCCTTTGGGTGTTGTGGGGTTGGGCCTGCATTAATTGGGCTTGTTCCGAGGCATATCGCCGATGCCTGAATTAATTGGGATCTGGGGAGTTCAGAGGCCAGGTGACTACCTTTGGCTCTTTGTCATGTTCCTTCAGCTGTTCCTGAGCAGTTCTCGTGGTGTAGCAGGGCACATTGTCATGCTGGGTCACATCACTGCCCTACAAGGAGTGGTGGTGCCACCGGTGGGTGCTAGGAAGAACAGTGGGTAAGGGGCTGGTGTGTGTCAAAGCGTGAATGCCAGAAGAGCATAGCATTGTAATGAGATGAGAAATGTCGGCTTCACGTGACAGTGGTTTAAATGTTGTCGGTCATCGCTGTATCTCTTTATCAGCCTCATGTCGTCCAAGAAAAATGTTTTTGAAGCTACAGCAGGAAGAATCAGTTCCTGCAAAAATATGAACACATTTTCCATTTACTGCTTCATAACAGACATGATATTGTATGCACAGTGTTACAAAGTGCTGCTTTCTGTGTGCACAATTCAATTAAATATGTCAGGATCAATGGCTATACAAATACATATTATACACGGATAGCACATTAAATTTATACACACAGTGTTATTAGCAGAATCATAAAATGTAATTTTTATGTTCATATAATCTTCAGTGCTGTTTCTGTCAACTTCATTGCTGTAATTTTGTTTGGATTATTGAGATTATTTTCTATGCTAAATTCTATAACAGTGCCTACTCCTTTCAATTACCCACTTTGCACGCAAGTTTATATTCGCAAATCCACACAGGAAGTTTAAAGTGTTTAACATTTGCATATTAATTGCATGGTGAGTCACGATTTACAGTAGTCTGAGTAGAAACTCTGCAGTCTGCAGTGAACTGTGGTTGTAGCAGTCACAAAGCATCACTCTGGGTGCTTCACATCTCCAAAAGAATCTTCATCTGCCCTTGATATAGTAGGAAGCAGCAGCTTGCCCCATCAGTCTTTTGTAGTACAGTAGTCTCTGTTGAGTCTGTAAATAGCAAAAAAAAAGTGTGTGGCGACAGTGGCAGCCCACAGATTCTTGTCTATGTTTAACTCTACTCCTGAAACTAAATTTGATCTAATTTCCTGGTGCAATATTTCTTTAACAGTTGACTGTAGATTTCAGGCTTTGCTATTAAATTAGTACATGTCAAGGAAGCAGTATTACATTTTGTGTCACAATTACAGGGCCAGTCAATGTGTCTTAGATGATTGTAGTATAATGACACCTGTATCCAGAAGATCCAGTCACTGGTGAATCTGTACTCTGGGTTATATCTACACCATAAAGACAACGGGTTATTCACAAGCATGAGCCAAGGGATAAGTCAAGAAAATTCCCAAGTCACTGAATATCCCTTGGAGTACAGTCAAATCCATCAGTAGGAATGGAACGATATTGGGTCATCCGTAAATCTGCCTAGAGCAGGTCGTCCTCAAAAACTGAGCGACTGTATGAGAGAGACAAGTGAGGGAGGCCACCAAGACACCTATGACTCGTCTAAAGGAGTTACAGGCTTCAGCAGCTGAGATGGGAGAGATCCTCATGTAATCACCACGCCACCCCTGTTCTCCAATGACTTCACTGGCTCCCAATCACACATCACAGCATGTATAAAACCATGCTCCTAACCTTAAAGGCCCTTCATAACCTCCTTACCTCGCTGAACTCCTCCACATAAACACACCCAGCCAGATTCTCAAATCATCTTCCTCCCTCAACCTCACCATCCCTCCTGCCCATATGACCATAATGAGCTCCACAGCCCTCCACCTCTGGAACTCCCTCCCACCTGACATCCGAAACATTGACACGCTGGACATTTTCAAATTCCATCTCGAAACCCACCTGTTCAAGCAAGCCTACTCACTTTGACTTCCATTCCTCTTTTTTCTAGTTTTTTTAAATTGCTAAATCTCCTTTTTTATTTTTTTACATCTTTAGGTTTTTTTTATTGTTAATGAGAATGTGTTTTAATTTTGTTTACTTTGCCCGGTGTCCTTGGGTGTTTTGAAAAGAAGGATAGAGTAAAAGTGCAGTGTAAAGGTGTGCAAGGCTGATTGAGACCTATCTACACAGCCTCAATGCTGTAACTACAGCCAAAAGTGCATCCAATAAAAATACTGACTTGAAAGGAGTGTATTTTTATGGAATCACTTTGTGGTACATTTTATAGTTTTCTTTAATTGACATTATATTGTAGAAATTTGATTTTGTTTTGTCATCAGAGAATCTTTTTATATAAATTCTTGTCTACAAAGCCAAATGAAATTTGAAAACCAATCAAAGGGGAAAACTTCCAAGACACTGTAAATCTTAAATTCTGTA
Organism: Amphiprion ocellaris; assembly: GCF_022539595.1. Classification (NCBI taxonomy): domain Eukaryota; kingdom Metazoa; phylum Chordata; class Actinopteri; family Pomacentridae; genus Amphiprion; species Amphiprion ocellaris. The sequence continues at coordinate 17,489,035 of NC_072772.1, forward strand.
CAGTGGAAGTTGTCAAACACAATGTTTGAAATATATGTTTCGGGTTCAGTAATAGCATATTTTGGTGTAAGCTGTGTTTTTGAAAAAGACAAATGAGAAAAACTGTAGTATCTTGATTCTGTTTACGTCGCCGTCTGTTTTGTCTTTGACTCCCCCACTTTTGTTTTTCTCCTCCTTACCTCACTATAGGAGACAAGAGGTAATGAGGGAGGAAAGGGAGCGAACTCAGTGAAAGCAAACAAGATGCAGCCATTCAGTCACCCAAGGCAGTTTATTGCTCCACTGCAAACACCTAAAAGCTATTCCGTTTGTCAGTGCAAGTCTATAGGTTTCGCTAATGTAGAGGAAATGTAGAGCATTAACACTTACAAAAGTAGGGCTTGTTGAACAGTCAGTCACACCATTAATTTGGACATTTAAGTGGTCTTATAGTCGAGCTGATGTGCATTTGATCAAGCTGAAATTACAGTCTGAAGGGAAAGTGCTGCATACAAAGGAAATATACCAGCAATTCTGCAGAATAAATTTGACATAATTGCATGAACAAATTAAAGTTGTCAAAAAGACAGATGCACCACATGCTGATCAAGAGCTCTCTTCTGTCATAGAATGTATTCTATATATATATATAGCATGTTCTACAGTCAGTGGTACACCAGATCTACAGTCCAATGGCACAGTTATGTTGAGTTAAATGTGAAATATGGGGTTTTTATGATGTATTTACACATTGTCATTCAATTCTATGTAGTGTTTGTATCTTTGTCAACACTTTGGTCTTGTCTAAAGTATAAAGATGTGATGTTTTTAGCATGTAACTTGCATGAATCACGTGCCACAGGGCCACATCATTCATAGATGATTTGACGAGGTGAAAGCTCAAAACTCAAATGAGATCTGAGTCACAGAACGATGTTTGTTATGTGGATGTGAATATGTGAGTCAGGTGCCGCTTGAGCACTCCAGATGTTTCCTCTGGATAATGGATAGCTTTGGGGAGAACGCTGGCTATATAGCTCTCCAAGATTGTAGGAAAAAGTGTCTGAATTAGTTTAGCACACTTTTGAATTGTCTCTTTTAATTAGGGCCCTGAAGATTTTTGAAACAAAACACAATAACATTTCAGAGTGAGGGAAATGTAAGATAGATGTCAAAGCGAGTCAGTAAATACAGTGAGTTATCATGGTTCCGCACAAAGGAAAGGAGCATCAGCTGGGATTCAAGCCGCGAGAACAAACCTTCAACAAATCTGACATCCAGCTCCCGCTGGGTAGCAGGCTGGGGTGACGGCAACACCACTTTAGTGCATCACCCGGGGTCACCTGCCAAAGACAGCCTCACTCCACTGCCTCACTAATCTACTCTCTTGTACCCCTGCACATTCTGAAGCAGTGTGCGCAGCCAAGGCTCAGGGAGTTGCTGGAATTTGCATGTGAGGCGTATCCACTGTCGGCTTGCATTACGGCTGATATCCATTCTCATTGATTCCGACGTCTTCTCACATTTACATTTATTCATTAGGAAGATGCTCGGCTCCCCTTCCCCTCCCGTGCGAGATGTCTTAGCTCCAACGTACTTGGCGTAATGCTCTGACAGCACGCAACAAGAAGTAAACAAGAGGATACCGGTGTCCTTTCTCATCCGCGGGAATAGGCTCACTGTTAAAGGAGATGTATTTATCAGACAGAGGGAAGGAGGTTGATGCATAGAAGGAGGAGAGAGGGGTAAATGGTGAGTGAGAGTGGGACGTGAAAGTGATACTCCTCATATTTGGGTTTTGTTTCAAGACGTAAGGATGATTCTAGTTCTAAAGTGTCTGATGGGGTTACCTGTGTTGGTCAGCTGCATCTAACAGCACAGAATAGCTCTGTCCAAGACATGATTGTGTGTGTAAACCCTTATTTAAAGCACTTCATCTGTCAGCTCACCTCCTATGTGGGATTGCACAATTGCCATTTTAGTTTGCTTTCGATCAACAAAACTCCGCATTTCATGTTTTCTTAATAAGTTTCACATTATGAAATAAAAAGTTGGATTTTTGTCCTTTTGACCTTTTCACACCTTTTAGTACTGTTTTCCCCAGTGAGGAAGCAAGTCTTTCTATTTCCTTCTCCTCACCTCCCTCGTGTTTGTTGTGCTTGCAGGTGTTACGTTGATGACAAAGTGTCCAAGGTGGCCTGGCTCAATCGATCCAACATCATCTTTGCTGGTCAGGACAAGTGGTCCCTGGACCCCAGAGTAGATCTGGTCACTAAAGGACAGCTGGAGTACAGCCTACGCATACAAAAGGTAATGCTAACCAGTGAGGGTAAAAACTGGTCTGGACTCTACTGCAGTCGTTACAAATTTCATTTTTCTCGAGCTTAGTTGAGATGAATGTTGCATTTAAAGGTGGAAGAGACTAGAATTTTTTAGTTTCTGGAATGTTATCCAGGAATCATGAAACATGACCTTAATAAATACCCTCTTTGACTTAAATTTATTCTTTTTCCGAGCAGGAGCCTTGTTGTTTAAATATTCATCCATTCATTTATTCATTTACTTATGCAGCAGGTTCAGTCAAAGGGACTTTTTTTCAACTTTTCGGCTTCATTCTTAATTTTTAAATTATTGCTTTGTGTGTGTGCTTTCCCCAGCATGAATATAGGAAGAGACAAGATGAGAAGACAGTTTTTTTTTTTTACAAAAAATATGTCTGCTAGCATAAATTAATACCTAAAAAAGTAGTTTGACATATTGTGAGGTGTGCTTGTCTGCCTTCTAAATATGAAACTGGGGCCCGGATGGTTGGCTTAACTTAACATAAGACTAGAAACAGATGGAAACAGAGTAAGAGTAAAAAGCCTTAGTTTAACTTTTTCCTCCAAACAGGGAAGACACACCAAATGTGGTTATTTTCAACTTATTTTATTAGTATTAGCAGTTTGAGGAAAAGACAGAACATGGTTTGTGGTACATGTTGTGTACGTTCAGTGTCCTCAAAGGAGCCATTTGGACAAACAGCACAGCACAAACAAAGCAAAACAGAACTTGGTTATGACAGCTCTGTCCATTTGCAGTGGTCATACACAGAGCAAATTTTTGACATGAGAGACTGGGGTTTGCATCCACAGCCCCATGTGTGGTCAGGTTTAGGAAACAAAAAAACAACGCTGTTTGAATGTTAATGAAGGAAACACAAAGTGTCTCAGTCTTCAAGTCACCTAGCCAAGCATAAACACAATTTAAAGGTTTTCTGCTTTACATTCAGACAACCCTTCTTATAAATTACATTAAACAAACTGCAGACAGCGTCCTGCTATGTTTACACACAAGTGCTCACACTCCATAGATAGGCATGAACAAGCAGCCAGGGCATCGTCCACAACAGAGACCTGACATACACAAGGCTGAATGTGATTGACCTGCATTGTTAGATGATTTACCCAAAGTTACACTGTTATTATCACTTGAAACTTAATTTGAAACCATCGATTACATTTGACTATTAAGCGCTCGCACAGCCTCTCCTGTTTTCTCCCTCCATGAATCTAATGCCCAGACCTTAGGTTTCCCTGATTTTGATCACATTCCCATAAAGACTTTGCTAGATAAAACTTTTTTGTGATTTTTGTTCTGGGATCTGGTTGTTTGTTAAAGTTCACAACGTCTTCCAGATAATGTTAGCTCGTGTCACAGAGAAGCACTGAGGCAAGGCACTCGGGAGCAAGCAGAAATGTCACGCCTAAATGAAATTGTAGAACTGTAGACATCCTTTGGATTTTTCAAGCCTTTTAAACAGAAGTTAGTCCACAGGCTGTGAAGACAGCGAGGAAAAGTGTGATTTTTTTAAAAGTATTGTTACAATTTGTCCAGACATTGACATTTAAAAAGAAGTGATTAATAGCTGGAAAATGCTTCACATTCTTACACACCATACCTTTAATCATTGAAATTAGGTATTTAATGCCAGGCCTGGATATCAGTGAGAAATAACATTTTGTTGTTACATTCAGTACCTCCATTTCCAAACATATTTGGAGTTTCAAGCTACTGACAGATAAGAGTACTTCCTGTAAGATAAGATTAATCTGAAAGGTTTAAAGAGTGATGAGGGAGAAGGTACTCAAGCACTGAATCAGAAGAACAAAATGCAAAAACTCTAACAGTAATAGGTTTTCTCATTAATTATCACACTTAGAAGGAAGTCACTCCGACTGACTTCACTGTTGCTTGTTTAAGACTCGCAAATATTTGTTATGGTAATTTCTTGTCATTTGAATTATAATAATTTCAAAATAAAGATGATGTCTATAAAAGAAAATATAAAGAGGATAAAGCCTTATATCTGTAGAGAGAACAAACTCTGCCAATAATATTGTGTTAAGAATAGTAATGAACTCTCACACTAATGAACACTATCCTGTTTTATTGTGTTCAGGTGGATGTGTATGACGAGGGCTCATACACCTGCTCCATACAGACTAAGCAGCAGCCCAAGACCTCACAGGTCTACCTCATTGTACAAGGTAAGCTGCAGACACCGGTTCCAAGGCTAAATGTATGTTGCACCCCTTACCCATACCACCTGGAAAGATCTAATCTTTGAAACTGGGTAAAAAAGCCTATGCTAGATAGACACCCTCTGCCATTTATCAGCCACAAAATTACCATTATCATTGTTTTGCACTCTTTTAATTATCTTTCAAATGTCTCAGGACTCAGAGACATCATTGTCCAACAGAACACGAGCGGCAGACATCAGTGTCACCACTCTCCATTATTGAATGTGGAAATGTGTCCCTCCAAGGTACCTGCAAGGAAGAATTACATGAATATGTATTGTGAGAATACAAAGCTATATGTCATAAATTCCTGCCCACAGCAACACAATTTCTTGTTCCAGTTCAAATGAGTCCTAATTGCACTTGAAAAGCCTTCAGCAGTCGTTTTTCATTTCAAAGAACAGGAAGTTATTTCTCCTGAATGGAGTCGGCAGGAAAGATGAGAGTGAGGCATGATCCGGAGAGTGAGAGAATATATTTCAGGAGTTGATCCAATGCCTGCAGGCTGGAAATTTTGTTTTTTTTTTTTCCCACAAAACTTGTTTTTTCCCCAAAAAGTCATTCAAAAGTTATCCTCCGGGTATTAAGGTTGTAGCTCCTGAGACTGAGGAGGAAACAGTTCTGTAATATCATCAACTTCTTTTACCTGAGAGGACGAAAAAAAAAAAAAAAAAAGAATATGCATAACAGCCACAATCAACTGCCCCCACCTCCGCATCACCCTTGTTTGTGTAATTCTGCATGTTGTTCCCTGTAGATGCAGGGAAATGAAATCTGCTGACAGTCAGCCTCAACATCTAATTTCACAGCAAATTTTAAAGGAGTGTTTTAAGAACTGACTACTTATCTGAACACTGAATATCTTAGCGCAATTATGTGGCTGACACACAGCAGTATCGCCAAGTTGCTGTGGTGTCTCGAACAAATAAATAAGTAGATGTGCCAATATTTTCCAAAATTAAACAGGGACAAAGTTGAAATGACTTTTCGGTGTTACAGAAGAAGGATTAACAGTCAGTGCAAACACTGAATCCAGAAAGCTAATGACTACAGCCAAGCCAGAAATTTTAGTGTAGTTATCCACAGCAATTATAATTTTAACATCCAACTAAATTATTCTGCTATCACTTTATCAATAAATAAGGACTTGTGTCTCCGCAAGACTCTTGCCCATGCTTGAATATTTAGTAGACTCCACTGCTGTAATGGTGTCTTTATAGGTCTCTCTTCACAAGTCTGTCAGACAGCTTATTCAAATAGAGTCCTGTGAAAATAAGAGACCCTCATCACTCCAGCTCTGAAATCTTTGCACTGCATTCCCGTATGTCACAATGTTTAATGCGTCACATACTCGAACATTTCAAAACAACTCTCTTCTACCAAGGCCTAAAGCTCAAGTTATTTCTCATTTTTAAGTCTATGCTATTTTATTCATTTTAATCTTTGATATTTCTTTTCTAGTTCATCACATTCTTTTAAAGAAAGTGTGTCTGTTTAAATACTTCTGACTGCCTTGTTTTTGAAAGGTGCTCTCAACATTAACTTGTCTTTCTTAACTTGAGCGGAGAATGTGCTTATTGACTTTCTTGCAGAGCGATAGATGAAATGATTTATGCCAATCTCATGCCTTTAAGTTAAATATCTCTCTGAAGCTGGCAGCTTGTCACTTTAGTTTAGCTTAGCATATAGCCACAACTTGATGATTTAGATTTGGATTACAAGGCAAATAATTTGAGAGTTTTCAAGATGCTGGTGGACGGGTTTAGTTACCTTTAAACAGAGCAAAGCTTCATGAGAGAAGCATCAATCCTCTCAGTTGGACAGAAAAAAAGAAAAATCAAAGGATGTTCTTCCACAATTTTAAAGGAGTAAGCTATAGTCTACTGTGCCCTATTTGTGTGTACGTGTACTGCAACATTGTGGCTCTTTAATATTTGTCACATCCTTTCTCTATCTCTAAAGTTTCTTATCTATTAACTATAAATTATGTCTCATTAGGAGAAACATGACCGACAAATGTTCTTGGCACTAGCAGCCTCATTAAACGTTTAATTCTGGTCTTCTGACTTGTCTGTGTTATAGCAATTGAACACCTTTTAGAACTGTCGGAATACTGGGCCCTTGTAATTATTTTTTTAAATCTGTGACATATTTCTGATTTGCGTTCTCCTGGGACAATGAAAGGATAAAAAAACACTGAGCTGTGCAACAAGGCCAAAGAAGAGAGTTCATTATCCATCAAAATGCCATTGCCAAGTCTCTGTAGTCTTGTTTTTCAGACCCAGTCAGTTGACAGAAATTGCTCTTAAGCTGTCAGAAATAGGCTCCCTTACAGACATGTGCAATATCTGAGGTCCCAAAACCTTGATCGCCTATAGAGTGCTTGTTTGTTTGCATGAATGTGGAGGCGTGTGTTTTTATATGCTTTGCTTTCAGCTATAGAAATGCCTCAACCGTCATCTCTCTAGTGTCCAGAAAAAAAAACAAAGAAAGATGACATAAAGTTCTGTATATGCACGGTGACATGATCTAATGTTGCAGCTCAAAGCATTTCGACAAAGCCGATTGTCTCATCAATCTGAGTGTGTTTTTGTTTTAAATGGCCTTTCCATTTTGAACCCACTGACTGTTTGATGGGAAACCGAAGACCAGATAAATACTACAGGCTGTCAGTGGAGGAAATGCTCCACAATATAATTCCACCACACGCTACTGGAGGACTTCTCATCCTGCTATGAACTGAAGATATCGTCCATTAATAGCAATTTTAAAGGTCAATATGTGAATTGATGCTGCTCTTCTGGGATCTATGGCAGCAAATTGCCTCTCCTTCCCAGAATCCATTGTGTCCGATTATTCAGTGCTTGATCATTGGAATGTCCTGCGTCTGCTTCCAGAGTTTCTGATGGTGGCCTCGTTTATCACAGCTAATGCGACAGTTATAGCCAAACATTGATTCTGTTGCTTTCTTTCCCTGCTATTTGGTCCTTTGCTCTGCCTCCCTAAGTTCCATTCAATAGTTGCTGCCATTGTTATGCTCATCTGTTGTGGTTCCCTGCTATGTGGGTGTAATCTTCTCCTTTACATTCAGTTCAGCATCTTTCATCTAAATTGCGTTGCAGTGCTGAAGGCGTAAGTTTCTGGCAATTACTGCCAATGTGTTAGTGTGAACAAACACTGGGACTTGTTATTTACTTTAAATCTTGGTCAGATATTGAATACAGATGTGAGAGAACAAGGGGAGGCGAAATACAGATTGGGTAACAAGAGTACATAAGTTAAATCCTGCTTCATGAACAGCCCAACCACGTATTTAAACTTCAGCTTCTGCTTTGGTCCAGTTTGATGCACCCTACTTCAGCTTAAGTCTTTTCCTCAGAGACGATAAGATGTGTCTTTGTGTGTGGTACCACTATATCATCACATGCAGCAGCATTAAACCAACCCCCGCAAAACCCAATCAACTCTGTAGGATAATAATTCACCCTGCCTTCATCTTTTAATGGGGATGAAAATGTTCCAAGCATCAAACATTGCCCCTGGTTACGGACCCAAGAGCGGGTTCACATAACCAAAGCCGACAATTTTCTGCTAGCAGGGACAGGGACGTAATTGGAAAACAAATGATCAGACAAAGTAAATTTGCGGTGGATGAAAAAGTGGCGGACTCGCAGGGCTCAGACGAGTGGTAGCGAGCAGCAGGGTCACTGCACACGACGAGAATCTCAATACAATGGCAGGATTTTCACCCAATCCAATTTGATTTTTATGAAACACCGACACTGGAATCTAGCTGATTGTCAAGCCTAGGCTATTGTTGTGATGATTTGAAGGTTAGACTTTGATGTGTGCCGTGGCCATTAAGAGATGAATAAATGTGTGGGAATACAAGTAAGAGTGTGTATATGTGTGGGTGCAAACCTACATTTAATAATGTTTTTAAATGGTGAATTCAGAATGTTGAGCAAAGTTATTCTTGAGTGAATCAGTTAACCTATTTTGCTTTGGTCATTGTGTATAGAAAGATTTCATAAAATATACACACTGGACAGATTTTGAACTTGAACCAAATATCATCTTTTCATTTCTAAGACTAATAGAATATGCAACCTTTAAGACAGTGCCCAATGTTGCACGTCTGAGATTGCAATACCAGCTGTGGGGTCACTATTCTCTGATGTTTGGCTCCTTTAATCCTGAAACATCTCTGGATGGTGGAGCACCAGTCTGGGACTTCTCACTCTTCCTCCCCACAGCTGGATTTTGGTGCTTAGTAGCTCATTCACTAAATGTGCTGCACGGAGATTGCATAAGGTTCAAGCTAAATATTCCACCATTTGATCAAGAAGGAAAAAGTAACTCTGTAGACACTGTGTCTGACAGCAGTCCCAGTGAGGGAGGAACAGTCTGTGCTTTCAAGCTGATATCCACGGCGTTAAATCCTGTCGGCTTCACATATAAACTGCTTGGCTGTCATTAACGATACTGTTCCACGTCTGAAAGACAGATGGCACAAGTACATTTCTAAGAATGTAAAAGAAAAATATTTGGCACATTAAAAAGTTTAATAGCCTCTTCCTTTATAACCACTGTCACCCTGAATGAGCTAAAGCTCTGTTGAACTTCATTTACCTCGAACTAATGGAACCTGCCTGGATAGAATTTTACTTTCTCACCATTTCCGCGTGTATTGTTAAATATTATTCAACCAGGCCAGTCACTTTCTTATTTACACAATGCCAAGCAGTTCTCAAATTATGGGATGTAACCGACACTATTGAACAACTAACACTGTGACAAAGAGCAGCAGGCAGTGAGACAAAATAAGATGAAAGCAAGTGAATGACACAGTGGTGAGCTGGACACAACACACAAGCTTTGCAAATTGTGCAAGAAAAAATAAGACCAAAACCTAAACTCTTCATTTTGTATTGCATTGCTCAGTGTTATTGAACACTGCAGTTCATATATCAATCTGTGGGTGTGATGCAGCAGCAGCATCAGGAAATGTAACAACATAAAATCACATCTGCCGAACCTGATTGGTTAACATTTTACTGCATTCGGATGAAGACAAACATCCTCTGAGAAAAATAATCCTGGCTGAATCGAGCACTTCATGCAATTTATTTTTTCTTGTCCCCGAGTGTAGTTGATTATTGTCTTACTTTGTCATGACATTCAAAAGCACAAGTGGAAATGATGAAGACAATTTAGTGGTCATGGACTACATTCTGTGAACAATTACAGTATTCTGTCCATATCATTGTTTCTGTGCAAATTTTCCACTGTCAGACTCCCACTCTAAATCATAGAAACCTGAATCCTTATTGGAATTTCATCATTTTCTGGTGAAATATATTTGTGTAATGAGGTAGACTGTTGTCTAACACAATTAAAACCTTTTTTAAAGTGAGCACTTCTATGATTAGGCTTCATTCCCTATGGTAAAATGTGCTGAAAAAGGATGTAACTGATACTGAAATGTCCAAATAAAATAGCTAAACTACTGAGCAGAGCCCAGCAGAACAATCAAATATGTGTTGTGACTGATTAATGATGTCGCAAAAATACACATAGAGAAGAAAACGTGCAAATTAACTGCAAACAGACTTGAGTTTAGCTGGAGCCCATTGCACTCCAGCAGTACCACGTTATTATAGAACTGCAACCTACCTCAAGTGACCCAGAGTACAAAGTGCTCAGAGACATGGCCTTGGGCTTTTTGTCGTGTTCCTCAAGCCTTCTCTGAGCAGTTTTTGAGTCGTGGAGAGGACCATCATCCTCCTAGACGATTCTGCTGCTGTCAAAGAGTGCTGTGCTTTATCTGCAGTGATGTTTAATAGTACGTCAAAGTAACATCCACATAAATGTCGGGGTACAAGGCTTTCCAGAAAAACATTGTATTGTAATGAGATGATCAATGTCATCCACTTCGCCTGTCGGTTTTAATGTTGTTGCTGATCGGTGCATAAACCCCTGAGAAAAACCAAAGTCATTCCTGCTCTGTTTAATGCTCACGTCTGAGGTTCAATAACATTTTGGATTGATTGAGGGTATTGTGTTTGTTCAACAATAAAATTAAACCTGAGTAATACAGTTTGCATGATAATTCTACAGTGTGATATGACTGCAGTTCTCTAGCCTTCAGAGCATTGTCAGTACAGTACATCATAAGGTATGTTTTTGCCATTTCTTCACTCTTCATAGCACATTTACTAATCCAGTGCAATATTTCAGTCTGTTGTATGGACTGGATCAGAATTTTGTCAAGACATCTATTGTTCAGAGACAATGTAGACATCTAAGTGCGATACTTTGATTTATGACCAGATAAATGTAAAATTAGTAGGATTATCTCAGCTGCTCCTTGTGTCCAGTACTAATCAGCAATTTCAATGTAAGATGTAGAACATGGTACTGTCACTGTGAACAGTTAACATGCTGTTGTTAGTAAGTGCAGCCTTAGTAAGCTGCTAAAGTGGCTTTGAACCCTGTTAAAATCTCACTTCTACATTATTTTGAGAATATAGGGAGGGATGCTTCAAATTAAATTTAATGAGGAGGGGCAGTAAAATATAAGTAATGGTGGGGTGGGCCTCCAATAGAAACATAAACCCAAATATAGCCTAAATCCCCACCCCAATAATTTTCATGTAATCCTTTATACAACCACAGCAGTAGTGTTTCAGCAAATTCAGCAAATTTCAATATGCTATGCAAATGTGTTTCATAAAATGCAGAGACTAGGGAGTGATTCATTCATCTCATGAGGTCCTCTTGTAATACTCGTTCCACAGGAGTGGAACTTTTTGTCCATTTAGCCCTCACTATAGCTGACAATCTGCCACCAGACTGCTGACCCCAATCAGAAATGTTACATCTTGTTGAACTCTGATTTCCACTAGTGTATCCAGCATCCACTGTTCATTTGACGTGGCTGTTTCAGTGCTTAGGAAAATAATAGCAACCACAGCCAGCCTTCCGTGTGCAGTGTTTCAAATCATCGGTCTAATCACTAGCCATGAGTAAATCGAAAGTCATTCTGTTGATTTGTGCATCCCCAAATTAAATGAGCCATAACAGCTGGATGGATTTGGACATGCGCTCTCCGGCTGTTAGAGATTACACCACGGATGCATGTGTGTCCATGTGAATGCACAGACGTCTTCGTTGTTTGCCGCGTTCCTTGAGGCTTGTCAATGTTATTGATCCTGCGTTGGTCTTCAAATACAGTAGGTTGCTTTCTTAGTTCCTTTCCTTTACTTTTTTCCTTCACTTCTTTTTCACTCCAGTGATGACAGTGCTTAATCAGCTGATTCAAATCAGCATTGATCCGATAGTGTTGTTTTTGAGGGAAAGTCAGCAATTCTGCATTTGCCTTGACCTTTATGGAATGATTTAGGCCATTAATATAAATATTGTAGTTCTTCTGATCTCAACCTGTCATTTTTTTTTCTTGTTTTTGCTTTTCTTCTGCTTGAGAAAATAAATGCAGCGCAATAAAACAACAAATTATATTTCCTAGACTGTATATTGTTGCTTATTTCTCAACTCAACATCGTAACTCTTTTTTTGTTTGATTTATGACCAAGTCTAGTCTGTCTAGGCAATCTGGATTAGGTTCTAAATCTACAAGTTAGCACTTAAACCTTCTTTGTGAGCAGCTTTCCCTCCAAGACAGATGGCATTATCCATTCATAAATGTCACAGGAACAGAATGACTATAAAGTAGGAGACAAATGAATAGTCCCATCAGCAGCTGTTCCCTGGCTGTTGTGACCCCATTTCAATATGTTGTGTCCATTGAGAAGTGCCGCATGTTAATGTACTGCAGACACTTGCTCTGGTGCATGGAGACTTGACAGAAGTAATTTAACAACAGGATGTTGTGTGTGTTGTGTTGGTCCCAGCATGAAATCAGACAAAACAATCACATCATGGTGCAATGTTATAGTTTCTTATTTATTCTGAAAAAGAACTCAAAGAAAAAAATGTTTTTTCCTCCTTTAAATGCTTTCCTCTTGAGCATGCAGGCTGCTTTAACCTTTACTTTGTATTTGGCAAGAGCTCTTCTGACTGTTTTTAACAGCCTTATTATTGACTCCAACTCAGCCACAGGAAACAACCTTTATCCCTACTAGGCATCGCTGTATTTCTGACTAAAAAATGCGAACCATCAAATACCTCCTCCTCCATCCTTATCCCTTCTTTCTTCCTTTCATTTCTTCTATCTTTGTATCACAATGCTGTGGTATTTAAAGAGCTAATCCTGCAGAAGTCTCCAAAGGCAGCCGTGTCACTCTAAAGAGCATCCTAGCAGGAGGGGACAGGCATGTGTGCCGACACATATCTGTGTCTCTGTGTTTGTGCATATCTTGTGCTCTACAGTCTGGGCAGGGAGGAGCACTGACCTTTTTACAATTATCATGGGACAATCAGAACCTTTCAGTGGTGCCTGTGAAGCCATCTACTCACTATCTACCTCTCCACCTCTTCCCATTTCGACTCCTCCCTCCTCTTTTCTTCTGCCCCCACACACCCCTCGCACTTGTGCATCTTGGACTACTTCCTTATCTGTGTTGTTGGCTAGGTGTTTCGTTACCTCCTCTCACACTAACCATAGGGTTATACAGACAGGAAGGGAGATAGAATGAGTGAGAAAGGCTGACAAATTGAAAAAGATGCAGTGGGTTAGAGTGGATTAGGCACTGTATGGCTTTCATTAATTCTAGATATCGGCAGTCTGTCTGGCTCTACTGCTACAGCACCATGATCACAACCACATACACATTATTGCTTGTACTGCCGCCAGCCATGGGGTTCAGACCAAATTCTTTCTGCTGGATGATTCCTCCTTACCTGTCTGGGAAAAAAAGCACATTAAGAAAGATTAATGTAGCTTCAACTCACTAAAGGCAAAAGAGCAAACACATCAACAAAATTTCTTCCTCACCAAGCTTTTAGCAGCTTCTCACAGAAAGCAGATCTATTGCATGTCAAGGGATTTCCAGCAAACAATTAGCACATGGATATTGGTGCTTAAAGCATCTAACACATTATAGATTATGTCCAATGTGCAACAGTGTGTAGCATACACCACGCATTATGCTACCCACGCTGCATTTTGCAGTGTAAACAAAGACAGTGGTGTGTTTGTAATAACAGAGCTCATCTGTGTCTCTCAGGTGGTTTGATCAGTATCTAGACTCTTGTTACAAGATCAGAGGATGCATGATATAGACAACATGTGTTGCACTTAGATTTAGCTGGACTGTTTGTTTTGAAGGCAGCTAAGGCAGCATAGAGTAGCTCTGTAAACAGTACAATCTGACATTTTTATCAATTAATGTATGGCTTCTAGTAGGACTACGGTTGTGGAAATAAACTAGCTAGCAAGGTGTGTCACATACACTCATGAACAGGAATATTTGATACATGGATACATGATTCCAAAATGTGTGTGGGTTTTTCTTTCTTGCACTGTGAATTACTTACTCTTTACACCCTTAGCTGCACACAATTTTGGTCTCCAAGGGTACACAGCTATTTTACTACTTTAAAAAGTTGTTAAAAGGCTAATATGTATGCAAAGACGTGAATATTTACACATCCAGCTGACACGGAGCAATGTTAGCATTCATCTGGTGTCACATTTCCAATGAAGTTTGTTTGTAGCATTTTTTTCATTAAAAACAATTGCTTGAGGCCCTAAATTATGCTTTAAGAATGATGAGTCTCATCTGATTTCGACATTATCAACCCATGAAATTGCATTTATTATGGCATTACATTATCATACATATGGACCCAATGGAATGTCCTCTACCTTCTGGTTGGCCAGAAGGCAAGTTTTTATGTATTCTGACATTGATAAACAGAAAGTTAACCTTAATCAGGTTGTTTTGGTGCCTAAACGTAACCAAACACCAGTTGATAAAGCTAATGAACACCAAGTGAAAGCAAAAATGAAAATGAGACTTCAAAAAAATAAGTCTGTAGTAAAGGTCCAAGATAGGGCTGTGCATTAAATGAAGTGCTAATAGTCTACTGTGCCTACTAGAAGATAGAGGAGAGTCGTTTACTGGTCCATGTGTGTGGCAACTTTGTGCAATGATAACGGCATGATAACACGACAGTGACTCAAAATAGCAAAGGTGAAGGCAATAAAAAGCAAAAGCAGAAGACAAGAAGCTTTAAAACTCTGTGTAGACCTTAGAGAGTTGGCTGATAATTTCCCATGAGTTCATCATCACTACAGATAGTAGTGAAGTAAAGACTAACATGGAAGGTTACACTGGAGCTGGTTTGAAGCCCAGAGTGGCAGCTTATGTTTGACGCTATCTTTTTCTTTTTGAACCAAGACCTCACCAATGAGGAGTTGGACTGTTGCCTGAAAACACTCACAAGCCAACTAGGAACACTGACCTGACCAGCACAAACATTGGCTAACTTGAGCTACTTCAGCCGTATTGTACTAAGAAATTAAGTATCATAATCTGGTAGAAACTTCTTACCTCAGTATTGTGTGACAGCATCTCATGAGAGTCTTTTTAGTGAATCTTCTTAATCACAAACACTGAAACTAGTACCGCAACTTTTTCTGTAGAAAATCACTATTTATCTCTTTAATCACTCTTTATTTTTTAACAAAACCTCCAAAGTGAGAGCCAGGGAGAGTTCAGAAGCCGGAAAGAGCAACAGACAAACTGTCAATCACAGCCATCAGTCAACAACCACATGGCAAACATCAAAACCTTTTATACAGTTCACACACAGCCTTCAAGTCTTATTAGCTGGGCAGTAATTTCCAAAATGCCCACCAGTGTACTTATTACAGGGTTTGAACTGAATCATTGAGGGCTTACTGAGACAAAAAACATGACTGACCTTGAGAGAAATATAGTGTTTTTTTTGTTTGTTTTTTCATATAGGACAATTCAGGCCAGTGGTTTTTGTGATGCAGCACTTTAGGCTTTGTCCACACTGGCTTCAGCATCTGGTTGTGGTAGTTGCAGCTTGATCGCCACGGGCAACCACTCGCACATTGTTCATTGTCTTTTGATCTGTTGCTCCAAAACTTTTGAAAGCACTCCTACACATTTGGAGCATGCATCTCTGAAAACATTTGTGCCACCTTATTTTTAACCTGTAAACATTGCTGGCATAAATAGGAAATCGGACTCCACTGAGTGAACTCTGGAAAAGCCCACAGTAAACCCTACAGAAGTAGAAACAGCAGACAGACGACAATGGCACACATCCATATACACCCTAGCCCCTTGGAGACAAGATTACAACTAGTTGTCACATTGGTCATTATTCCATGTAGCGGCACAGCTGGATGAAGCAGAAGAAAGAGGCAGAGAGAGAGACTGAGAAAAGGCAGCCACACACATTTTTCATTGCCTTTGAACCTTCATAATGAAACTGACTCCTTGAAGTTTTAATGAAAGCAACAATTTACCATTCCCTTTTTCTCCTTGGGCTGCGGAGGCTTATGCTGCTTCGACTGAATCTCTAAAAAATAATAAAAATAAATAAATAAATAAAACTGCAGTCTCCTTTAATCTTCTTTATGCTGGCTACGAGAGGTGCTCTCATGCATTTAAATGGGGCCATCCCATGGACACACATGACAGCAGGGGTATTGACAGGGGCTGCAGGTGAGCCAGCGGCGCCATATTTCACCGACTAACCAGGCGAGTGAGTGGCCATCGGTTCTGACCAGCGTCTCTCCCCGGTCTTATCTCTGACATAGAGGGCTGCTATTTCTTTTCTATTGCCTCCGCTCCCCCGACACATCCCCATTACTTGTATAGAACCTGCCAGTATCCTTTCCCTCCATCGTTTTCCATCCTCTGCGTGACCTGGGCCTGTCAAATAGACGGACAGCCCTTTGGCACGGTGCTCCTTGCGCTTGCGAATCACTCTGCAAGTGAGATTGAGCAGCACAGTTAAACCTGACCTCACTTGCTTTCTCTGAGGGGAAACGACGAGGTTACGTGTGTGTGTGTGTGTGTGTGTGTGGAGGTTGTTGTGTTACTGTGCCTCTTGTGTGTCACAACATGCAGCACTGCTCCTGTACAGGTAAATATATGGACTTGTGAGTGCCTTTTTTAGAATTTCACCTCTGTATGATGCAGCTGTGTGCGTTTTAATATTTCACTGTGCTGTGACTAAACAGAATGCTGTCACCTTTTCTGCACAGACTGCCCTGCATTACTCTGGGTCACTTAGCTGTCTGTGTGTGTATTTTTGTGTGAACTTTTTGCCACTCAGACCTGCTGCCGTTCAGGTCAGGCCTTGATACCACTTCTACCACCATGGGCTGAGGGAGAGTAGAACTGAATATATGTATTGATTCCGCTGTTGAAAAGATTATACTAAATATTAGGAGAAGTGACCCATTTTGAATATGTGACACCTGTAGATCGCTGCTGTGGTCTATTAACTACAAAGCATTTGAACC
The DNA here is from genome assembly GCF_022539595.1 of Amphiprion ocellaris. Lineage (NCBI taxonomy): Eukaryota > Metazoa > Chordata > Actinopteri > Pomacentridae > Amphiprion > Amphiprion ocellaris. The sequence continues at coordinate 17,506,051 of NC_072772.1, forward strand.
ATGCAGGCCCATAAGGTGGAGAAAACAGCATGAGAACAAATTGTCTTTGTGTGCACTTGGTGTGTGTTAGCGGTACAAGCCGACGCTTCAGATATCTGTTTCCAGAGGCCTCCTGATGGCTCGGTTGTATCAAACCCAGCACTGTTCAGGCCCATGTGGATGCAAACTACTTCCTTATCTTTCTTCTACTTCTCTCTGCTGTCAACAGTCAGAAAAATCTCTTGCCTTCATCAGTGTGAGCATGGACCGTACATTCTCTTTCCATCCATGCTAGCGGTGTGGCTCAAGGGATTGGTAGTGTTGGTTTGTTGGTCCGTGTGCAGAGCTGGCAACATGCGAGCACAAAAACCAGAGTCAAAAATTTATAAATAAACAGGCAAGGGTTGCCTGGAAAGTTATGCCATGCTCAGAATACAAGATTTCAAAAATGTTCCTCTGACCGAAAGAGCATCAGAGACGAGCAGAGATTTGACCACAAACTTGGGTATTTGACTTCTTCCTCACATTCAACAGTATATGTATTTTTTAAAAATACAATTTTTCTCCTTTCCTCCACACAAGCACTATTTCAAAAGTATCCAGTCCTAATGAAAACAAACACAATTGAAGAGTTGTCAAGAGCGCACCGAATAAACAGGCTGGGATATAAGCCAAACTGTGAAGTGGCCAATGAGAAGCCAGAGAAAAATGGTGCAATCAGCAAGGGGGTAGATATATGTGTGGCCTGATTCTAACAAGCCTGCTCCTCATTATAGTGGAAGAGTGACTGAACATGTATCTGCAAACATGTAAAAAGTCCTGTTAGTTAGGATAGGACCAACACTATTGTGGACATATCCACTATTGCTCAGAATTGCCTCATGTAAACAAAGGAGATAATGGCACACTGTCAACACCTCACCACTGTAACACTGAATACCTTCAGGAGTTTTTAAAAAGTTTGTTTGCAGTGAATGAATTGCTACAAACTAACTAAGACTCACTGAAAAGTCCATCCATTATCTATACACCAGTTAATCCTCATTTGGGTCGTGGGGGGCTGGAGTCTATCCCAGCTGAATTAGGGCAAAGGTAGGAGACGCCCTAGACAGGTCACCAGTCTATAACAGGGCTACATATACAGACTAACAATCACACTCACATTCACACCTACAGACAATTTAGAGTTACCAATTAACCTCAGCATACTTTTGGACTGTGGGAGGAAAACTGAGTACCCAGAGAAAACCCACACATGCACAGGGAGAACATGCAAACTCCATGCAGAAAGATCCCAGGAAGGCCGGGACGCAAACCGGGGATCTTGGCGCTGCAAGGCGAAAATGCTAACCACCGAGCCACTGTGCAGCCCTCACTAAAAAGTGATGTTTTTAAATTACCGGTGTACATGTGGACATGGCTTTTTTTTCTCAAAGTTTGTCTGAGTAGGAAAATCCCAGGTAAAAGCTTACAGTCTGAACTTGTCTTGAGATAAATCGGGGCTGATAAGGGATTGGACACCTGGTGAAGGGGTGGGTGTGGAGAGTCAGATGACTGGAGAATGTGGAAACACGGGGATAACTGCAAGACGGGGTCAGAAGTAACAGAAGAGGTGGTGAAGCTCAGCTGTAATTTGTACTTAAAACACCACTGTCGCTAAGTACGGCCCCATAAAGCTGCAATCATACACTCAAAGTCATCCTTAGTGCTCAATTTGAACTGAGGAAGACAATGCAGGAGAGAATTTCAAAACCACTGTTCATGTCAGCATTTCAAAGACACTTGGAATTCATTGGCTGACATGACATGTGCGTTGCAAGGATTACATCCTCATGCACATCCTCAGTGTTTTCTAGTGAGTGTACTTGGCTGCTACATCTCCCAGTGCCCACTGCTCCACCAGATGTCTGGCATGTTGTTTAGTTGGACCATATGGTAGCCAGCGCTGATGCAGTGCTTTATAGACCAAGTCTTCTGTGTGGCAGGAGAGTGCTAAACACTTGCGATGGAGCATATGTCTTGTTGGATGTCTTTTTGATTGAGGGCTGTTTTTAAAAAATGCAGAGGTAGGGACAAATTAAGGGGATTGAAAACCGATGCAAGCTAAAGAAGCTTTGTCTCACCTGACTGTCTTTTGTATTTAATAAACACACGTGTGACGACATTTAATGTAAATTTCTAAAAGCCAACTTAAAAACTCTCCTGATATCACTTCGTTAGTTTTAAGTTTTGCTCTGGAAGCAGACACACACACATGCGCTGTAATTGAAGTGAGGCCCTCAGAGAAACTAAAAATACTTCTCACTAATGAGAAAAAAATCTGCTTATTTATGGAGGGAAAATATTTATGACTGTACATTACAATATGCTGCTCTCTAATGCATAGAGTTTCACAGCTACAGTAGCTGAGTGCTGTCAAGTGCGTGCCTCTTCCCCAGCACTTTGATGCCGCAGCTACAGATTTGATGGGAAATATTTTTCCCAGCGAAGGTCTTTGAGAGTTGGCATAGGTCGGCTGCTGTAGTGGCCACTGTGGTAAATAACATATGGGCTTGTTATCCCCCCTCAGAGCTAGAAAGCACTCAATTCCAGCAACTTGCTCATTAGACTGCAGCTCAAGGCAAAGCATGGGAACGGAGAGTGGGAAAGAAACAATTAGGAGAGGAGACAGGGAAAAAAGTGACAGTGATGAGGTAAGAGATGAGGAGATGGAATGGCTGGAGACAAAGAGAATAGAAGACAGTAGATGTAGAATAGAAATTAAAATTTGTGACCAAATGTGCGTGTTTGCCTGAAAGTGGAAACGAGTTAATATGAGAAGAGGCTGAAAGGCGGCAACAGTGATACCCACAGAGACATAGGAGGGAAAGTGCGATGGCGAGCACATCATCCGCTTGCATCCACCGGTACAGCAGCTACAGCAAGAGCAGCTGTGAGCCCAGTCAGTAGCTTTGCCTGTGTTTGTGTGTTTGGAGCTCTGAGGGGTGGTCTCCAGCTGAGTGTGTCACATGCTCTACACTCCACCAGCTGTTCACAGCTCTTCACACAGCGAGGAACGACAAGCTGGTTGAAAGTCTACAGATCTGGAACCCAATCAATACTAACACAATAGCAGTGCTTCGTTTTCACATTTCTCTTCCAGTGACACACTCTGCAAGTTGTGCAAATGCTGTCTGCTATGGAGTTTCCTGATCAATGCTCTCGGACTTGTTTTAGTGCAGAGACAGCTTTTCAAGTCCAATAGCTCTTCTGAATCAATCATCCGTGATGTTTTCTTCTGTTTTGTTTTTTTTTTTGTTTTGTCCAGACAGCTGTTTGTTACCTCAGTTTTGAGAGAATATATTTTTTGATAATTAATGGCTAAGTATTCCAGCATTTTTTGCAATAATGTGATCGTTTGAATTTTATATTGCTTCAGTTGAAAACAAATGAGAGTACTTTCAAAAGTTCTCAGCCTCACCCAGAAACAAGTGGGGCCAAACTCTGTACTAGACAGCCTTATATTACTGTCAACAAAAACTCAAATATTTGAAGCAATCATAGAAAAACAGAGAGGAAAGCTTGGAGCTGGCTGCTGTTTCTCCAGGACAATCTGTCCGTCCACACGGCTCAGGTGGCAGAAGCAGCCAAATGTGGCTTTGAGCTGTTGCACCATGAACCTCCCTCACCCAACCTGGCATTGTCTGACTTCTATCTGCTTCCCAGTCCTTGTGTGATAGCCATTTTCAGAGTGATGATAAAGTCATGCATGCTGTTGAGGCTCAAGATGTAGTCCTCTGTTAAGGGATAGCGAAACTTGAACATCTTTGGACCAAATGCATTGAAGTTAAAGAAGAGTATGATAAAAATAATGCAATAAGTCTGTCTCCTGTGATGTGTTCTAGTGAGAGCTTTTAGAGCTGAGGAACATTCTTCTACTACACATTTTTTAGTGTAGACATGCACGTGGACAAACCACAAACCAAGCAGTCCTTCTCTGACTTGCTTCATGAGATAGTAGGAAAGGCTGACTGGATCAGCTCTGATTAGACTATTTTTTTCTCTGCCCTGCATCATTTTACCTTGCTGATGTGGTATTTACCAACAAGCGCTTCGTCTTCCTGACCGAGGAAGGAAAAGAACCAGCTCGTGAAATTTCTCGTGACAGCCTGGGCTAGACTTGTGCTGTGTTGTGAATGTGCTGTAGTGTAGTGCTCACACAGGCACTAAACCGTTAAAGTGCTTACCCTGTTGTGTGGATCCGGAGGAAGGAGTGCTGTAAGCTGGTTATTGCAGTATCACATTACAGAGAGCCATAGGTACGTTTATCCATAAAATGGACCATTTGATTCCCAGCTTACAGGTCCTGTTCAGTTCACCGGTACATGACCGGAGGCTGGAAGGTGACTGTCTTTATAGGGTCTGTGTGAAAAGTAATGTGACATAAAATGAAAGCTACACTGATATGGCTATCCGAGAACATCTTACTTCTGTAATTGTGTCTCTTTAAAACAAATCAGGGATAGATAGAGGGCAATAACACATAAAATTAAAAGGTGAGATAAATTTTATATTATGTAAAATATAGTGCTGTCCAAATGTTTTTCTTGGAGTTTTGTTATAAATGCACGGAGAAGATTGTTATGACTGCTCTGGCAACAAGCAAAGAAATGACAGCATATTAGTCAATGTTTTTATTATGTTTTGGCTTGTCAGTGTATGTCAATGTTTGTTAAAGCAGGGCCCATTTGATTTTACATACAAAGGTCAGTTTACTCATCATGCAGACGGCTACAAAAAAATGAGCAAATGGCAGCGTCAGAGTTATTTTTGTCAGGATGTCTCAGCTTCTGTTTCTTGAATTTGACCTGTTTTTCTTTGTAATCTTTTAGTCTTTTTGGTATCCTTACGGAGTGCAACAACAACTCACTTAAGCACCCCTTTAAATGTACATACATCTGGTAGCACATTATTTTATAAACCCTTTCATTGGTGCAGAACCTCCTATGCACAAGTTAAGTTGAAATTTGAAAAAAAATTAAGGAAAACAGAGAATATCCTGATACGCGTGTTTGATTCCAGCTAGGTTTGTTACATTTTATAAGCTTTTCAGAGAAATTTCCATTTAAAATACTGTTTAAATAACTGGCAGAGATCCATTTAAACCTGAGTACAAAATTCAAAGCTTCAACAAAAAAAAAAAAAACACCTTCACTGAACTAACATGCACTGACTGAAAGACTTTCTTCTCTGGCAATGAAGTCTGGTTATTTAGCTGGAAGTGTACTAAAAGACTGTTTTCTTCACCTGTAATTACACAATTACACAACGCTTTCCAGGAATCCTTCTAAGAATTTACACATACACAGTAGGAAATTATAAGGAGACTATTGACTAAAAAAACGAGTCAAATATCTGATTGATCCTCATTTTTTTGTCTTTCAAACAGCATCTACCAAACAGTTATTTTTATTTTTTTTTGTTGTGTTTATATTTGGGTGAGCAGAAAGTCTTGAAATACACGCTACATCATTATGTGTCAGATGGCTTGCGCACATCAATCCATTTGTTCATTTGTCGTTAGAGTGGTGAGAATCCATCAGAAGCTGCAGACTGAAATAAAGAACCTTTTGGACCCAGGTTAAAAGTTAATGGCTGCTAACAAAGGAGTCTGGAGGCCTCCAGTCTGGAGAGGGGTCTGAATTGTTAATGGTCACACATAGACCCATGCACACTTAAACATCCACACAGATATACACACTCTCACTCTCTGCGTTATGGGTTGCACTTTAATCTAGTGAATTGTTGCAAACGGCCAAATCGGGCAGTATTGATTAGTTAGTGCTGATTGCTGGTTTGACTTCCACAGAACACCCTTGAGGGCCTCAGAGGATCAGGGGAATTATACTGAAAGGCCATCTGAATGCCACAATAAGTCAGGCTGTAATTTGATAGACCCCTTCTAATGCCTGAGTGAACAAAGAGACAGTACGCTGTAGCTTTGAACTTCCAGTTTTGCTTTCAGTTTGCATAAATCAATACGATACTGTCTCGGTTTGCTAGTGCGGTTTAATAAATGAAATCAGAATATCTTTTATGGACGTACACTGATCAGCCACAACACAAAAACCACTGACAGATGTAACCTTGGGTCCTGGCATTCGTGCAATTGTAATGATACAAATCACCTACCTAAACCTTATTCCAGGTGCAGTACACTCTGTAGTGGTTATGCTAGAAGGACAGTGTACCCCAGTGTACCAAGCCTGATCCACAGGGTCCAAAGGGTCCACAGTACCACTCAGGACACACCCAGAGGTTTTGTGTCCACACCTGGATGAATCAGAGTTGTTTTGACAGCACAAGGGGCACCTATGCCATATTAATAAATACACCACTCTACCAGTAATTGTTTCAGTGGAAAACAACACTTGTAAAAGATTCATTTGTTTTATCTAATTTATTTTGCAGGGGAAGTAGAACAGAGTTCAGTTGGCTGAAGATTTATTTTAATTTTAACCACTTGATTAAATTGAAACAAAGTCAATTAGTCCTCAAATGATATTTTTATTACATCAAAATTGGAAGTAGATAAGACTTTATGAATGATTAAATACTATTAAAAGTAATGCTATAATTAATTTAAAATTCTTACTGAAATGGCAGTGGCGCAAACATGAAAATGGAAAAACTGATCTGCACAGCAACATTTGACTCTCCATCAACATCTAAGGTTTTGCTGAACCAGCTGTACTGTGGAAGATTGGAAATAGCCTCAGAATAAGGAATTACAGGTGATGGTGGTTTCACAGTGGGAGGAAAATGGGAAATTGTGGGTAATCACAGGCATCTGATCTGAACTGCATAGGTATATGAGTTGTGGGAGGGCTTGTGATCTCCAATAACCTTTGTGTGGACAAAGTGACACAATGAGGAATGGTGTGTGGAAGTGGAAAAGCAAAGGGCAAGGAGTGGTATTAAACAGCAGAAGGAATGGGACCTGTGGAGACAAAGGAGGCCAATTGCAGCCAAGATTTTCTAACCTTGGATTTAGTTTGTCGAGTCATCTTTGTTATTTCTCATTATCATGAGCGGTATATTGTAAGTGTCCAAATCATCTGATGGCTTGAATGCAAAATCGGCTTTGCCTTTTTTGGCAAGTCCCCCACACTTTGTGGATGCCAAGCTGAAAGCACAAAGCTATTGCTCCTGTGGAGGCAAAGCTACCTCCACTAGGTCGAGATAAGAATTGCACTGCATATGGAATTTATAAATACAGATATTTTTCATAAGGGCAACAGCTGCCATTAGTTGGTTGTATGAAAAAAAAAACTATATGAAGCATTTTTTCTTTCTTGACTCTCCCTGGCTGCCTGTGTAGAACTTGTTAGCAAAAAGTGGTACTATACGTTTCTACCTTCCATCTCCTGTTTTCCCTCTTTCACGGCAAAAACACCAATTAACTGTTCGTGTGATTTACGAGTTGTTGCCCTAACGGGACCCTCGCTGGAAAAACACCCCTCAACACAGGCTGAAAACCATCTCCTTAATTAATCACCTTGGTGTCCTCAAGTAGTGTGAGGCCTTCATATCGGGAATGGATGGAAATGTGATGGAGCTCAAATATAGAAAACCCTCCTGCCTCAGGCTTTTCTTTTTTTTTTTAAGAGAAGGAAAGCTCCTATTTTCCCCCCTTGCCTCCATCGGCGCCTCCAGCAGGTCATTGAATCTGTCTCGTATCCGGTACTTGCTTTGAAAGTTTCACAGGCATCTTGGGTTTTTAAAGTACTGCTGATGCTGTCGGCTACAGTCGGGATGAGGGAGAAGTGGTGTCTTCCTCTCTGTCATCACCTCTCTCATCTGCCTTGCCTTCTTCTCTTCAATTTTTGCAAGAAGTTAAAAGGCGTGTAGTGGGGAGGAGGGGGCCCAGTGGCACTGCCGGGTCACTTGAGTTTTTCTCCTGCGGCAGTAACAGCAGCGTCAGCCCACTTCCCAGGCCCTTGTATTCTCTTTATTCCAATTCTGCAGAGCCAGGCAAAGAGGAAGTGTGTGTGAATGTGTGTGTGTCGCAGCAGCAAATACACCCCGAGGTCTCAGATCAAACGAGATTGGTGCTCCTCTGTATTGTGCATGTGGTGATGTTATAGTACGGGCAAGATGCATGTTCGGGTTTGTTTCCGCGCCACTCATGCAATGCAGATCTCGTCATTACGTCGAGTAACAATGTCAACATGAATAACTGAAGGGATCAACTGCGGATTTTAACAGGGAGTCACACTGTATGGGGACATACAGAGAGCAAAATGTGTGTTTGTGACCGCATTTGTGTGTAAGCGTACAGGTGTGTGTGTATGATTCAGTAGAGTGCAAGCAATGGTTCAGCTACAAGGCTCAGTGTTAAAGAGATATTCTTTATCAACACAAGCACATTGCAGACAATTGGAGATGTAGTGTGGTGATTACACTTTGCTCCTTTATTTTCTTCGCTAGCTTGTGTCCTTTGGCCTTCTTTTACTCTTTCAGACGTCTTACATCTTACAATGTCTATGGGTGCATTTTTTTTTTTTTGTGGAAGATTTATCAAGGATTTCTATGTGACCATGGTGTTTGCGTCCTTCGCCTCCCTTCTTTGACCACAAATGGTTAAATCCAAAGAACAGGATTGAAAGTTTTCTTCCTTTTCAGCTCTTTTACTTCATGCAACAACAGAGTGCCTTGTGAGGTCAAGGCGCCAAAGTAAAGGTGCAAGAGAAGGCAAAAATTAAGCGCCCACAGGCATGGATGCAAACACACATCAGTGTTAAGGGACAGGGAGCTTGCTTAAAGCAACGATGTTCAATCTTTTACCTTAGACAGGAGGCACCCTGGTGGCCGACAGTCTGATTATACTGTTCTGTTCGGAGCCTTAAGGAGGAAAGGTTTGGAGCTGACCTTGTTTATAGAGAGCAGGTAATTGACAGTAAATCTTCCACGCACTAAAAGCTAAAAGCTAAAGAGCTGCGAGTGCTTTCTCCTGATTATCTTCTAATGGTTTCAAATTAGCTGAGCATAATCGCACGCCTCTCCTGCACTCCGCTGCCACATCACTCCTCCAAATGCCACATTGCAAGCCAGCATGGGGTAAATGTTGGAGGGAACAAAATGAGCCCAAGGGGAAAAATTCAAAACATGTAAAATGGTATACACAGAACCACTGAATATATAAATGACTTACTGCTGTATAATACTTTAAAGTCTTTGATGTAAAAGAACTGAACTGAGCTTTCTCCTCTCAAAAAAAACCCCACCTAAAATGTTCTTTTATTTTGACATTAATTCTTATTTTGTATCCATAAAGTCTCGTGCATTTTGTTGTTTCAACCAATGGACTGTGATTGGGCAGCTAAGAGAATGAATTTCACAGTCAAAGCCCAAAGCTGTCCTTTTGTTTACTGTTTCTTGTATGTGTCCTAAAGAGTGGAATAGAGTTTGGCTCAGTAATCCTTGAATTGTAATGAACAGTTTCACTTGAATATAAAGCAATCTGACAGAATCCATGTGGGTGAGTGCATCCTCTATTACCTCTCGCCTTTCTTGTTTCAGTTCAAGGGCTAATTTCATGCCCAACACGCCTGCATTCTGAGATGGACCAAGCAAGAAAGAACACCGGCGTATTTTTGATACATTAGAGAACATAACACCTGGGATTGTAAGAAATGGGAGTGCAGAGCTGGAGAAAGACAAAGTAGTAGAGGTTCTAAATAGAGATGTAGGGCTCTGGCAGACTCAACAAGTTCATTATTTTTTGATCTTGAGATGCATTTTATCAGTCTGTCTGATGTTTTTCACAAGCTGCAGTTCTTCTGGTATACTGGAAATGTTGGTCCAGTCTTGTCTATGATTTACAAGGTTGCACCTTCATGCCTATATTATTTATCTATGTGGCTGTAAGTTGCAGGTCAGACCGTTTTTCTAGCTTTTTCACTCTGAGCACAGTGTTCACAGCTTTAATCATCCTCCCCCACGTTGTGACTTTTGTTAAACTGGAGAGTTGGGTTTTGAAAGTGCCAAATCAAACATATCGGTTTTGCTGAGTCACATTTTACACTATCTCAGCTTCTTTGTCCATGAAATTAGTCTTTTTTTAATTACTCAACTGCACAACAAGTTGTCCTACATTTTAGGCAAAAGTGCTTTTTATAAGCATTTTGTATTCCATATATGGCAAACTAGGGGCATCATTTTAAATTGCTGTTAAAATGAACACACTTCTACACAAGGAGATGTGGTAATGGCAAGATTTATCACTATTCATTGCACACAGCCGTGTATGGGTGTGTAATTAATACGAAGTGGCAGCACAAATGTAGAAACTGATCAATGCATGCTTTGATTTTTCAACCCTATCAACAGACAGGAGCATCAGTTATAAAAGATGCGGCAAAACTCTGCAGGATGTATTCAGTTGCAGTTTTTAATTTCCAATAACATTCTCACTTTCTCATTTATATGCATGTTGCCACAAAAGTTTGTGGTGTATGTCGTATGGATAAGCTGTAGATCGGTAACAACAATGCTCAGTTAATGTTAAGGAAATACTGCAGTTGTACTCCTAATTTTAAGTGTCTTCTATGAATATATTCTCCTCACCACTGTGTGTTCTAGACAGTGACAGATCTACGTAGTCCCTGTCTTTTTCTGAACCTACCCTTGCCACTCACAGCAGCACGAGCACACCAGCTCACCATCAACTCCTTTTGCTCTCACTTCACTGCAGTGAAAGTACTCTTCGCTACACAATGTTGAGTGTAATTCAACCATGCGCGGCAAAGCCGGAAACTGACTCTTAGTAAGAAGAAGAATACAGAAGGTCCGACGCCAAAATATTATGGGAGTGCCTTTTTGGGTTTGATGCAAATGAAACCCTGGAAGTCTGTGTCTGGGTTTTTCAGGCATCAATCATCAGTACACTGCAGCTTCATGGTGGAAATGCTCACATTGGTGTTGACTACTTATTTAAAATAAAAACCATATAAACATTTTAACAAGGTAACTAAACACTTTATATTCCATTTTCCATTCAGCTCCTCCAACAACTCTAAACCCTCATTACATCTAAAGTACACTGTGATGCATTGCCATTAACAGTTGCATTGGTAGTGATTTGTAAGGTCCAATATTTTCTAGAATTAGTCGAACACGCAAGAATGCTGGACTACGCTTTCACCCTCATTTTAGGTGATAATTTGGTGCATAAACTCTAAATGAATGAGCAATCACAGAATGTTTACTGGCATCTAAATTTAAGTTCACTGTGATTAGCATAAGGGAAACAGAAAAACGTTCTGATTCATTCCAAGAAATTAATTCTGTAAATTCCCCGCATGACATTATCTGCCATCCACAGCTGCTTTTAAAACTGTATTAAAACCTAATCTGTAAATTGATGATGCTCTATCTCAGGAACGGTGTTGTCATGTGGACAGATAGACCTGATAAATCAGCAAGCACGATTTAATGGCAGTACAATCACAATAGTGTGTCTGATAAGAATTTAATCGTGCCTGTCTTTTACTAGCAGTGATAGATTTATTTGGGTCCTAACGCATGTGTAGCCCTGAACTGCAGCCACGTATAGACCCTTCATTCTGGGATGTTTCACCTTATTCTGTCATTCTGTAGACTTCTCTCATTGTCATCTTGAATTGAGTGTGGCAGTGGCAAATAATAGGTTCCTGTAAATACAGCTATTGATAAAAGGACCGTGAGTTGTTAATCATTCAACGACACAAGTTCATTACTTGCCTCCACTGACTTCCCTTTCTTCCTGTGGTGAAAAGCTTGTCACATGGACTAAGGAACTGCCTGGAGTTCTGTTCCTCTCTCTCTCCTTCCTCCTTGCAGCCTCACAGTTAATGCACAAACTTACAAACACATCTCCCCCTCTAATTACTCTCCTCTGCCTCTCTCTGCTCCATCTCACTCTGTCTTTTTGCTATCTTTTCCTTCTTTTCTTTCTTTGAAGTTTGAAATTAGAGTTGAAAGCAAGGTCAGTGTATTTATAACGTTTTCATCAGAGATTTATTATTTTTCAGGAATTGGATATAGGAGATAATTAGCAGAAGAGGATATGGTGTTTTTGTTTTAGAAACCTGCCAAAGGTAGGGAGGAAAAGCACCCCTGTAAAGGGTACCTTGTGATATTTGATTATGAATGAAAATTAATGCTACTTTGGTGACTGGAAAGAGAAAAGTGAAGATGAAACAGAATAAATTCTCCAAGGTGTGGAGGTATGAGTGTGTAAGTGAGCATGTGGCTGTGTGTGGGTGTCTATACTATACAGTGATGCATCTAAACTTGGCCACAGGGGAAAACATTAGCAGAGCGTGCAGTGAATCTCTATGGAATTCATCCTTCTTGGAGTTGTAGAGGTGAAGTGCTTTTCAAAAAGCTGCCCTTTCTAACATTGTTCCTTGAAGGTTGACCTATGACTAAGATTAAAATTCACTCCTTTCTTACCCCCCTCCTTTCCCTTCACCGCTGACAGCTGGACACCAGGCACTATATGGCCTCAAGAGCTGAAATGTCATTCACACTTCTTTCCTTCACAATTGCCTGGCTTTGTTCATCTCCTCTCACTTTCCACTTCTCGCCCCATCTTCCCTTCCCTCCTATTTATAGAGGTGGCAGAGTTATCAGGGTACGAGCAGTTGTTTCCTCCCCGATCCATTTTTATCCATGCTTCCAAGGATTAATTCTCCAGTCTCACAATCAACTTTGCCACCTCACTTGGTGTTGGTTGATTTTGAGGTGGGAAGAAGAAAGAAAAAGAAAAAAGCCAATTGGGTTCTTTGACACCCCCCCCCCCCCCCCCCCCCCCCCCCCCCCCGTTCCATTTCGCCATATCTGGAAAACATCTTCATTTCAGTTTTGGTCATTTGACTACAGCAATAACTCCGCATGACTTCATTTAAAATGCTGTTTTGCACTATTGTGACTGTCTTGTCAGGTGGTATTAGAGAGATGGGTTACTTAGGGATGTTTTGTGTGTTTGTATGTGTGAGAGGGAGTAACGCAGAGATGTTAGTTGGGAGGAGAGCTGAGACAAAGCTTCAATAATAACCTTGCTGGAGAAACAATCTGAGCGAGACAAACACTGGAATATTGTTTCTTGGAAAACATGGTCGATGTGGAGGAACAGGGCAGCTTTATTTCAATTCAACGCAGCAACTCCTATCAGATTTAAATAGCGCATGAATTCCCACATGATGTAGCTCTCACAAGCGTGTTTGCCGCACAGCATTCTTAAATGCTTTTAGAATAGATTTTCCATATGTGGTTTTGTAAGTTATATCTTCAGCGAGGCCGACACAAATGCCTCAATGATTTTTTTTTTTACAGTAAATCAAAATAAGCCTTCACATGGGCACCAAAATAAAAGGTGTGAAACTGGAAGCGTTGCCTCACTGCAAGACGAAGTCAAAATACCCGCTGGCGTGGATAACACCCACAACAGGAGTACTGCTACAGCACAATCTTTATTGTGGGGCCACTGAGTAACTTTAATGGAGCAGTTGGGGTTTAAGTGCCCTGTTTATGGACAAATTGACAACAGTTGTTGAGAGCTGGACGAGTCTGTTACTTTCCTCACTGGCTCTTTGTAACGGATTGTGCTGGTGTTGACATTTTTAAGGAGGCAACCCATAAATTTTAATGGTTTACTTTCCAACTTAGATTTTTATGTGTAAATGATTTGGATGGCTAAATAAATATGAACCTGATGTGCAGAGACTGTAGATTGTCAATTATTGCAATTCAGGTTTAATGTAGCGCCTGCATTTGGAGGTTAGACCCACACACATAACTCTGATGCAATCAAAAAGTGACATTTCAGCAACTTTCCACCTCGTAAATTCATACTTCACCACATCAATATACAATATACATGCCCTCTGATAGCTAAAATGAGCTCTTTCTTACGTTGACAACACAAGGTGCATGAGAAACTAATGTGGGCTTCAATAGAAGTCAATCAAATATGGCATCAAGTCAAATTTACACTTCTCTGCCTTCACGGGGTCTCTGGGATTATATTTGTCCTCAAAAATGTGTTTTTGTGAGAACAGTTTCAAATTTAATTCCAAGATGCTTTTCTTAAGGTCAAACACAAATTGACTTTCAAATTAGTAATGGTTATTCATAGATGTTGAGTGAAGGAAAGAAATTTAGTATGCAGTGTTTGGGAAAAAATTAGGTTGAAAAATTAGGTATAAAGACAGCAGAATTCATTTCCTTATAAGGAAATATGCATATTTGACCTTTTCACTCATGGTTGGACTAAGACTAAAACTTTTTTTTTGCAAAAGATAAGACATATATATATATATATATATATATATATATATATATATATATATATATATATATATATATATATATATATATATATATATATATATATATATATATATATATATTGGATTAGTTGAGAGTAATGGCAGGTTCAAACTGCAGAACCAGAAAGGGACAGGTGATCTAGCAAGCCTTCTCTTTACTGCCTTCTTTACATGGATGTTTGTGGATTATTCATGAATATGCTATGAATGACGAGCTGATGATGAATGTGTTCGATATATAGCCGGGGTTGAATCCAGGTCAAGAGTGGATCATAAATCTAGCTGCAATTGATGAACAATGTTTGCCCTTGAAACAAACACATAACGCTTTGAAGTACACCGATCAGCCACAACATTAAAACCACTGACAGGTGAAGGAAATAGCATCGATCATCGCGTTACAGCTCGATATTCTGCTGGTCAACCTTGGGTCCTGACATTCTAATGGATGTTACTTTGGCACGTACCGCCTACCGAAACATTATTGCAGTGCAAATATACCTGTTCTTGCAATGTTATTCCACAATGGCAACCGTCCAGAAGAAGGACATAGAAACTGTTCAGGACCAGACTACGAAAAGCCCAAGGCATTGACCCAATCTTCCAACTCCCAAAAACCCAATCTGGTCCTGTGTTCATGACTTAGATCTGTTTTATTGACACAAGGGAGACCGACGTTATATTAGGCAACTGGTTTTAACATTGTGGCAGATTGGTGTAGACAGGCTCAAATTTATTTTTTTTTTAAAAATACATTCTCTAAATGTATCAACAAAAACATGATCACAAGCAAAACCACCCAATTGCACAGGATTAAGAATCCCATAGGTAGACGACTCATCAGGTCCCCCTCTGCACATTTTTACGCATTATATTCTTCAGAATAAAGGGCCATTTTAAAATGAAACATTTGGTACGAACAGTTGCATTCCAATCAAAACTCCAAGTGTTCATTTTGAAGAGGAGCTCTGGAAACACACTTGTATTTCAAAGTGATGACTGTCATCAGTTGTTTCATTCATACTTTACAATCACTGGCTCATTCATTAGCGGTCTAGTAACATCCACTCAAATTCATGCAAGAGGACAGCACCACCATTGTAACAATATGTGACACATCTTGCTATCAGCTCAAGTGTTGATTGCATGAGTTGCTGCCACACTTCCCTTCACCACTCCAATCTCAACCTTTATATGCTATATTTGAAGTATTTTTAGTAAGAGTATTGCATTACAACAGGAGTCCATCAAAAGAGTGAAGCCTTTGGTATTAAATCTTACTGCATTGGCCTTTGCCACAAATGGAAGCCCAGTCACACACAAAATGTGTAGTAAACAGTGGTCCACAGCACAAAAACATTATTTTTGCAAGAAATGTAAACAATGTGACATGTTTACATTTTTTAAGGCCCATTTCTTGTAGCAGGTCATATCACCTTAGTGAGATGGAAAACAACCAGAGCTTACGGTTAGCATTTGCATGGCTTTAATTTACCCAAACCATGAACTCCTCTGAAATCCTAACCGTAGTCTTATAGCGTAAATTAATGGAAAGTGCCACAGAAAATGCAACAAAGTGATATGAGAAAAGGTCACTTCCACACAGAACTTCCAACTCCAGTCTACTTGGTGAAAGTGTACTTGGCTAAAGCCACCACCATCCCTTCAACCTGTTTAGATGCAATTTGTGGCTGTTCTCCATGTGCAAAGCCAAAGAAACACAAGCGTCACATAAGGTGAAAGTTGGCCGGTAAAAAACAAAAGTACTGCATTGTAGACAGAGAAGTTTGAGAGAGAATTAGGGAAATTATCTGTTTAATTGGAACAGGCATTTCTAAACAGAGTAAGTGATCTACAACACCACTTATTGGGTGCTGATGGCACAGTTCTGTGATCCCTCACCTGACATTTTCACCACAGTTCACATCATCAGTCAGTTTTGGGTCATTAATGGGAGGCCTCTTCGATGAGAGATGAAACGTCTTCAGTAACCAAAGGAAGAAATGCAGTTGCCTTCCACTGAGGCACTGTGGAGAACAGAATAAGTCAGAAAAACTTTTTCACTATTTTATAACTTTTATTGTGGAATTAATACACTTTGCACTGTGGATTAATGTAGCTTTTACTCATTTTGGTGCCTTGAAAATGGTCAAATCATTGAACGGTAATCCCCACTAATGAGTTAAATCATTGAGCAACTGTAGACTTGCTTAAACAAAACATACTAACTGAGAATTTTCAAAGTGTAACAATAAACCTTATCCAAAGTAACTTTTGCTCAAAATAGTTTTACTCTAGTCAAACCATCCCTTCCTCCCACTGACTGTCAGAAGAGTTGTATTTGACTCCCAGTAACTATGTGTAAGGAGGAGCTGCAAGTCAAAACTGATTGCTCATTTTGTTTGTAAGAAAAAGACCTGCTGCTGTGTTTATTGACTCAAACATACTGCAGTAGATTTGCAAAAGGTTCACTTAAACATTAGATGGTAAGTAAGTGTTGTGCTGGGAAGCATAGTGTTAATTGAAGAGATACAACGTGGCCTAAGGTGTGTCGAGCCCAAAGGAACGTAGACTTGACACGGTTGCATGCATGTGTACAGTCAATGAAATTGGAAATGTAAATCCACTCATCACAGTTGTAGAATAAAAAAAAATGCTTGTGTTGTGCATATTAGAACATTCATCACATTCCAAGCCATTGATCATTATTTGTATTTCTGGTCCCATATCTGCATAAGCAATATGTTTTACAAACCGCTTCAGCTACAGTTTATGAAAACAGTGATGTATGCTCGCTACACCTTTCATGATTGATTGTGTCTTAGCTGCTGACTCACTTTAAAGCTGACTTTACCTACTTAATTTATCTGCGTTGGGTTTTTATTTTTTTGCAACAGTAAAGGTTTCTTCCTCCGGCTCGCTGTCTCTGCGTTTGTTTGTGTGGGTGTGACAGCAGTAGCAGTAAGATGGTGATCGCAAGGCAGGATGATCATTAAGCGCTCCATCGAGATGAAATAGTTTGGCGTTACTTTGATCACCAGTGTCACGTACACACGCCGGATGCTTCAGTTCACCTTTAGATTTTGAATCATATATTAAAGTCTACTTGTCTGAAGGTATGTGTCTGAACCCAGAATCAGTGCCAAGCGTCTGGTGGGCCCTCATATGACAAGAGAAGCAATCTGTTTTCATGAGCTCAGGTCCCGGGGCAGGAGATTAAATTGCTTATTTGGATCCAGGGTTGAGAAAGTTTACTGTAAGTACCCCTGAGGGCTATAACGGTAGAGCAAAAAAGGTTCTCCAAAGCTTTTCTAAACTCCTGCTTTCAGCTGAGAGAATCAAGGTCAACTTGTGTTCCCGTTTAATCTCTGTATATACTCAAAAGCTGCTGTGAAAATATGACAAAGGATGGTATGGAAGCAAAGTTACAGTGGCTGACTAGCAGTGTTTTTAATTGAATACTTTTATTTTAGAGAAAGATGAAGAAAGAATCTTTTCATGTTGTATGAATCAGGGTTTTTATAAGATGTAACACACTCTGCCCTCCACATTGCCATGCAGTAACAATCTTAACCTTGATGTCATTTCTCTTGTGTTTTCAGTTCCAGCCAACATCTACAAGGTGTCAGAAGACATTACGGTGAACGAGGGCAGTAACGTGACACTCAGTTGTTTGGCCAGTGGCAGACCAGACCCTGCAATCACTTGGCGGCTGCTCAACCCCTCAGGTAAGAATTATGCGATCAGTACTTATTATCATATGCCAGTCGAGATGTGTAGCCCGTGATGCGCCAGATTATTTCCACATTTAAATGCTAAATTTGTCTCTCAAGCACCCACGAAAGTTAAATCCTTCTTGTAACTTTAGTTTTAGTGCATTCTGTGTGTCACACATACACAGAATAAACATGGATACTGTGTATCGTACATACTCTCTGTAGAGCCCCTAATTTACAGTGGTCTTAGGATCTCAAGTGTCCATTCATGATAAATATCCCTTTTTACTGAAAGGGATAGGAAAAAGCACTTCTTATAGACTCCTTAGAGTTCTTTACTCAGACCTTGGCTCATAATTGTTAGATTCATACTTTTTCCAATGTATAGATACTTGAAATGACATTCTACTTGGACTTCTTTTCAAAGCTTTCACATCCTCCTTTATTTACAAAGACATGGCCGTTATGACCATGAGAATGTTTCTTGTGAATAGATTTTTCATTTCTTTCCTCATACAGCTTTAAATTTTGCTGCTAGGTCCTATTTTTCAACAATTTGGCCACTTGTAGATTTAGTTTTCTACATCTTGTGTCTATTTTTTTATTGACCATGTCCTTTAGGTAGACATCCAAATACCTCGGATGCAGGCCTGTTGGATGATATTACTTTAGTATCATGAAAAGAACATCCCACACATTGCTCTTGGGCAGAATCACAGTTCTCAGTTTTACACTTCAGACAACAACACACAAGGCCTGAAACTTCAGTATGATGAGTAAATTTTGATGCAGGATTGTCAATTCCAGACTGTTTGGAGCATCTTCTTGTTCTGCCTATTTTATTGAAAATCTGTTGCTTTTGCACCATTAATAGTTAGAGATACATGTACTTGGTTGGCCTTATACCCAACCACAGGCATCTTCATCTAAGTAGTCACTTTAAAACTAAGTTCTTGTGTACTACAGCCAAGTTTGTATTTGCCATCAAAGTGTATATGGGGGTGTGTTGGTAAGTCACTCCACATATGTGAATCTTTCAGATAGTGGCGATGCTGTTGCTTTGGGATTTAATCCAATTTCAGAGAAAAGATAAACGTCTCCATACGCTGATGAGCTTCATAGAGTGATGGATGAAGATGCTCGAGCTGACAACATCTCACTTTTATAACAACCCTGCACTGATTGAAAGCCATCCTATTTGTGCGTCTTTATCAATTACTGCATGAGTTTGTCAGCACTCCAGACATGTTTCATCAGATACATCTGTTTCCTGCACCTGGAAGCTGAACAACTCAGAGAGGTGCATTCGCCTCATTTGTCTATTTGCATTAAAGTAGAGCGATTTGTTCTGCCTTAATCTGCGAACTATATGGATCCGGCTGGCTCCTTTACAGAACTGTGGTGAAAATTGACGGCTCCTTTTTTCATTTCCTTTCTGCAAAGCTAAAAGGTAACCCCCAAAGTTCAGATGGCTCCCAAAGTCACTGTAGGTAAAGCCTTTGCTCCTAAAAAATGGATGGAAACGTGGATAGAGAGAAGGAAAAAGCAATATCCAATTCTCAAGCTGCAATAGAGTCAGCCTTAATAACTACACCTCTGTAAGTTCTATACGATATTTCCAAAAGGTAGCTTTTCTTTTCATTATTCACTTTCTCTGTGTTTTATTGAGGAAGAAGCAGGCATGCCACCTTCGACAAGTCTTTGTTCTTTACTCAAACAGTGTGATAGAAAGACAATCCTGTCAGCATCCTTGCAGGATTGGATCCCGTAAGTCTACACAGTCACATGTGGCTCCTGAGATGGGGGCCCCACACCATTTGCAAACACAAGTGCCACTGTTGTTTTTGTTGTTGTTTTGTCAGGCATCTTTCTCAACAAAATCCATAAGTCTAACCCAGTTCAAGAGCGTGTGGAGGGCTGCTGAGAGAGATAATGATGTCTGGCAGCCTGTGGTCTGACTGCTTCATGCCTTTGCCTGCCTGGGCGACAGCACCGCTTCGCTTAGCTAGTGAGGCTCTCAGCTGCTTGCTGGGACCGCAGATGTTCATGACACACTAAATGCTAGTCCTAGTCAAGATTCAGGGTTTCTGTTCAGAGCCTGAGTTGCGTGTTGAATTTACAGTAAACATCAAGCTCAAATCTTCATAAAGGCTTTTTCCACAAATCATGCATTTTTTACAGTTGTAATGCCATAAGAAACCCAATTGTAATATTTTTAAAATACAGTGATTTTGAAATATAGCAGCAAACACCTGCAAATGTAGAATAGTAGTGAAAGAATGCCGCAACTAAATAAACTTGGATCAAAAAAAGAGCATCTGTACTGATTAGAAGAATGAACTTTTCTTAATTATAGTCAAGTAACAATTTTTTACATCTCTACGATGAAAAAAATCCAATTTAACGTTGTCAGGCGTACCCCTGAAATCCAGTAAGTCGGCCAACAAAAAGAAACAGAATTGCACTTTTTAACTAAAAATGCCAGCTAAGCCACATCACAAACTGTGTCAAATTAGCAACATGCTACTATAGAAACAAGAGGCAAGAGAGGGAAATAACTGATTATTAAAATCAAGTATAAACAAAATTACCAGCAAGATATACAATATCGTTCAAAAATTCGGAGTCGCTTAGAAATGGCCTCATTTTTAAAGGAAAGGAGTTTTTTTCAATGAAGACGACATCAAAAATCCAGTGTAGACATTGTTAATGTGGTAAATGACTATTCTAGCTGGAAACAGCTGATTTTTAATGGAATATCTCCATAGGGGTACAGAGGAACATTTCCAGCAACCATCACTCCTGTGTTTTAATGCTACATTGTGTTAGCTAATGGTGTTGAAAGGCTCATTGATGATTAGAAAACCATTGTGCAATTATGTTAGCACATGAACACAAGTGTGAGTTTTTATGTCTGGGTGACCCCAAACTTTTGAACGGTAATGTACCTATTCAAGGCATCTATTCATCTAGAACATCCATGCCATGAGGTCATTCCTAATGCTAGCAGCTCATTACAGTGAAGTGAGGACTCCTGATCCTTCATGCCATACACTCACCTCCAACGCACATTAGGGAAGTTATGAAAGAAGAAGGCAAGAACAATCAAAAAGCCTTATTATTTGTCAGGCATTAGGCTTTACATTGAAGTCAACTCCGAGATGAGTGAAGACAACTTTAAATCAAGTTTGTGACGGGGCTGCAACTCGAGCATGAGTCGCTAATTCCAGTGACAAAATCTGGCTGAAATTCACGCTTGCATAACCACATGAATATTCACATTCAGACTGATGACTTTGTGCACATGTTGCTGTGCACGGATGTGTGAAAATTCACTGGCATCCGTACACAAACACAAGAGAAACTCATCACATATACACATTCCTTACCCTTCAGAAGCTATGATGTTCTTTAATCTTGACCTCTGCGTGGTCTTTCAAGCCTAAATCTAATCATAATAAAAAGTATAACCTGCCAAAATTACATCATTTGGGAAAAAATGTCATGAACCTCAGATTAGAAGTAGGAGCACACCTAAACACAGATAAACACACTCACAGAGAAAGAATAAATGTGCTCCTTTGTGTCTTTTTCAAGCCAAATGAGACAACAGTCCTCCGTGATGCTGGTCTGACAGACAGATGATACAGTGTTTGTCTTTTCAGGTGGAAATCCTCTTTAGTACTGCATACTTTGTGTTAAATGAGAAATTATTTAAAGAACAGCAATTTGCACAGCCTTGACAGATGATTGAATTCTGCTTTACCAAGAATAGAGACATGGTGTCACCTCCGTTGGGATGAGCTGCAGCGTAAATCAAACACTTCCTGCTGTGGACAGGTTGCAAACGTGTATGAAAGCTGTAATCTGGATCATAGTATCCCACCCACCAAGTAAATGAAATGCTTTAATTGTATTTTCAAATGTGGCTAAAACAATTTGTGCTTGTGAGGAGCTAACGGAGCAGTGCAAAACTGTTTGCTTTAAATCAAACTGCCACAACTCTTAAAGTCAACAAACCAAACTGAATGTAACAACCGAGGGAGTCCATAACTAGCAGGCTGTCAGTCAGCTCTGTCTGTTGTAAAGTTTTGTCAGTAAAACTTCTTCTCTCAGGGGATCACATATGAAACCTGAAGCAATTCCATACAATCCAAATAGCCAGAGTGACAAATGACACCTCCAATGCTGTAGTTGAGCATTTTTCAGCCGTCTGTCTGAATTCAAATTTCCATCCTAGGATTTGTTTATGGGATCGTTAATAGCAGGGTTTCTCAGGATGTCCACATTGATTACAGCTGTCATCTATTTCTATGGGACCATCCAAGCTGAAACTCGGCGCCGCACAATCTTATTTCTCCGTTATTGTTGCCTCTGTCGCTTCGCTATCACGAAGCTAATTATATTATAACTGACGTGTTTGGTTTCTTAATGACAAATGGCATGCTAGGTGGATTGAAAGATAAACCAAAGAGCATTTCCAGCGCTGAGGATATGTATACATATATACATGTACATAATTAGATTCCATCAAAGATACTGTTCGTGTTTGTCATTGAGACAGGAAGGCTGGCAGGTTGTTGCTTGCACAACACTGAGATTCATTTGTAATTAAGGGATCGTGAGACTGAAATGAATAAATTTTCCTGAGGTCTGACAATGCATTTGCTGGAGCGAGTCTGAAGCGGAGATTTTTCGGCCTGCTGTGCTGAGACTGCAGAGGGCCATCAGATGCAGTGAGGAATACTGCAGCTTGGTAAATATTGCAACCCTTTGAGCGTGATCTGAGATGACAATGAGGCCGGAGAAACTTCATTATGAGTATGGATGTGCACTTTTGCAGCCATAGCAAACAAGGTGCTCATTAAAGTAGCAGCTCACATGAAGGGTTTTATGTGATTTCTGGCTTACATTGTCAAACGAGATAACAAGCAAAGTTTAACAATTACCGCAATCATAAAGTCTGTAATTTAACAAGGAGGCTAGTAAATGTGTAACATATATACAAGTTCATGGGATGAAGCTCATCAATGTATGGAAGAGGTCAGGGTGGATGGCTGGATTAACCAAACATCAGACTTTACCATTTCAATTGTGCATTGGTTTATTTGAGCCCAGACTGACTAATGTTCCCCGACATTAATTTTAACTCAAGCCATAATGTTTTTCTAACTCCAAGACCCTTAAAACCTGTTTTCTCAGTTAATTACGAGTCTTGGGACCCAACCTCAGCATTTTCTACCAATGTTAGAATGGTTTTTGTTGTGAGAGTTGAGTGATTTGGTTTGGTTTGGGACTCAATTGGGGGAAAAAAATCTATGAAATGGATCAGGACTTAACAGCATTTAAATTAGAAACTAATGACAGCTGGTGAGTTGTTTGGTCACTGTCAATCAAATCGGGTCAAACCATAGCAAGTCACGCAGTCCTAATAAAGCAAATTTGAGGTTTTTTACAACCTAAGATTTTTTTTTCCAACTGTGTCACTTATTTCTCACTTTCAAGTAATTTAAACCCAAACTACAGTTTTTTCTTGAACCTAATCAAGTCGTTTTTTGCTTAAACATCATCACTGATTTATTATTTAACAGTAATTTGTAATGGTTTTGGAAAGACCACACTGACAAATGATGCTACACTATTAGGGGCATCAGGTACCACGTCTTTCAAAAGGGCAGGTACAAGCAACATATTTTGCTGTCACATTTGGATGTCTTTCTCTTTTTTGCTATTTTATCTGAACTTAAAAGTCATCTAGCTCCTCTGCTTAACTCTGATGATAATATATATTTTGTTCATCAGTTGCATTAATGACTTTTAAATGAACTCTCCTCATCAGTGCATCAAGCGAAAAAGGATTTCTATCAAGAGAATAAGTGTCTGTACCACTTTTGTACTTTCTCTGCACTGTTTTATAAAACTTGAAAGTGAAAATATTGACTGCTATTAGCTCCATTCAACTTACTATGATAAGCAGACACCACAGGACAGCAACACAATATCAACACTTCCATCAGGTGTCTCATTAGATGTGTCCCTTTGACCACTGAAGGCACTGACGGCAGTGAAGGAGACTTTGAAGCTCTGAGGCAGAAACAGTGTATAATATAGCCCACAGACACAGTATGGCATTTAATTTATCTGTGTGAGACAGTGGGAATGATATACGAAAGATGCTATCTTGTAGTTCTTTTTTTTTTTATCAAAACACTCTTTGTTCAGCCTGCTGCAAGTATTGACTGAACAGCACTTTGCTTGAACTAGACTGACCGAGGAGCAGAGCAAAGGTGAAGGGATTTTCACTGATATAGAAGGAAGGAAAGGAGATGAAACAGATGGGTGCTTTCACCCTCTGACATTTGCCACTGAAATAACGATGTGTATGTGAGAAGGAGACTAAAAGCACATCTGTGACTAAGTACATGTGTTCAGTTGTCAAGGTGTTCCTGCGACATGCATGTCCAAAGACCTGCAGCAATGTTGATCGCTTTAGCTGACTGCTTCCCAGCTCCAGTCCACCCCAGTTTTTTTTTTTTTTTTAACTCCTCCAGGATAATTGCTAAAGGTTGTAGACTGGAACTCCTGGGTGGTGGGAGGCTGGGGGAATGGCGGCACCCTGTCGAGCATGATGAGGGGAGAAATGGAGCTTCTGGTCAAGCAAGGAATCCTTCATTGCACGCCTCTGAGACCACCAAAATAGAAGTCAGACAAGTATGAAAAATACATGCCCTTTGGCTGACTCTGCTATGCCACGACACAAGGAGGACCCACGCAGAGCTGGAAAGAGAAGAAACTGATGGAAGTTACAATATCCTCAGGGAAGGAAGAAACAAAGATGAAAGAAAACGGAGACAGACAGGAGACAGAGGGGGAAAAATGGAATAGTGCTTTAGTATGCAAATGGCCGGTTTCATTAGATGTGTAATCATTCTTATCATTAGTTATAGAAACTCCAGTGGTTAATTAATGTTCAATTATGCATTCAAGATTCTCTCACCTCTTTGGTGTAATAGAGTTTGTCAGTCATTTGGCGCTGCAGGGAGTGCAACCACAGTGAACCTCAAACCCACTCAAGCAACATCTGGACATCTGGGGAGTGAAAGTAGTAAGATATTGAAGATTTAGAATTCAAGCCATAAGATGAATTGACACATTTGCAAGACTGCACCCTGGCGGCTGAATGGACTATAACGAGCATCCTGTCAGCAAAATATCAAGAGTTTCAAGTTCCTCAACAGCCATTATCTGTCCATCAACAGTCATGTTTACGGTCGCAATGTCCTTGAGCAACAAACTGAACCCTTAAGGTGTTCTGGATAATAGCATCTAGTAACTGTAAATGGTAAGCTATGAATCTTTCATTGCAACAAAGACATCTGTCCAAATGAATTGATTTGGACCGCAGCCCACATTCCTGTGCTATATGATCCTGCTGAATATTGAAGCCATAACCCTTTTATAACAGTGCTTGGCAGGGCAGCCTTTTAGAGATTTGATGCTGAGTGCCCTTGACATCCCTCCTACGCCGGCCTCGACGGCGTCGGCCATGCTCCAAGACCATGCTCGGCAAAGTCTCCCCAGGACTGTCACCCTGTCTTCAGAGCTCTCTCTCTCTCTCCCTGTTCCTCTCAGCAACTCTTTGTCTATCCATCTTCGGCTGTCGCTCTGTCTTCCTATCCTCCATTCTCACTCTCGCTGTCTCCTCCACTTTCCATCATCCTCCCGTCTCCTCCTTCGGCAGAGTATGACAGTCACTTCAATTGTCCTTTCTGCACCTCAACTCACTGTCTGGGGGAAGACGTGGAGCCAGGGAGCACAACAGAGCACACTCATGCACACATGTACACACATATCTCTGACTCTCAGGAGGGAGTGGAGCAGGCGAGGGTGCAGATACATAGGTGTCTCAGTAGTGTAACTCCTGTGTAGTAGGAGTGCATGAGCAGATTAGGCAGGAGACGCACACACACACACCACACATATTGTGCGCCAAGCTGTCAGTGACAGAGTGTAGCTGACAAGCCTGCTGATTGTGGGAGTGAAGTGTAAGGTGCTGACAGGTCCTTGTCAGAGCAACCCAGGTCAAACCTCCTGCTCCACATCTCCAGCTGTGTGCAGGCATATGGGTGCGTGCGTGTAGCCATGCACGTGTGCACTATCGGTGGAACAGCAGCCCGTTGGGAAGCAAGGGAAGACAGCTGCTCATCCGTCTCTCAGCAGGTCTCAGATCTGCTGACTGTCACTGTTCACTTGTTTGTTTACAATCAGCACCATCCGCAGCTGGTCTGAAACCAGTCTGCTGTCACACGCTGCCCAGAACATCACGAGCACAGCTTGGCCTGTGTCTACCTGGCCTCATTAGGTGTAGCCACCGCTGGGCCGGCTCAATACTGGAGCTCACGCTTGTTTAAAGTCACAAGTGTACAGAAACTCAGCACTTTTTTTTCCCCCTGGATAAGCAGTTTTTGGAAACCCGCGAGTCACACGTCCCCTCAGGGAGGCAGTAGCCTGAAGGAGAGGTGAACTTGTGATATGAAGGTTTCAGGTTTGAATCCATGCTCAGGCCAAGGATATCGAGGGAGAACAGGAGAATGGAGACATGTGATTGTCCTGCTGTCATTTATGCTTTACCTTTCTTTCACTGGCAAGTCATCTCACCCTCTATATCTCCACTGGAGTGGTTAATGTGGTCATAATGAGCAGGATGTTGACAAATTAAAGAAAGAAATCTGAATAAATGTACTAGGACGCATGAACTCTTCCTTACCAATGAAGGGTGGCATGGGCAGAAAAATGATATGAAATGTATACTGTGGTCTCTGCAGTCACCAGCACTCCACCTAATGATCACCTATGGGAGATTTCAAAGTGATTTGTTAGAAAGCACTCTCCTCCACGATTGAGGATGTACTATAACTAGTGGAGGAACAACGTTCATCCCTCCGGTAATGTGCCACAGAGTGTATTTCAAGGAGGGCCTTCTGGATGGAACAACATGTTATTAATGCTGTACTCACATTGTCAAAGAAGAGCTTCATACAACATAGAATAATTCCTGGCCAACATGCCAGCATGTGTATCTGGACACAAAAACAGAGTATGGATAAAGAATCAGTTACTGTTATTGTCTATCAAAAAGGATTTTTTTTACCTTGTAGCCCAAATAGAACAATTAAAGACCCAATAATATTCAATTTATTATCATGTAAGATAAAGAAAAGAAGCAAAATGTCAAATCTTAGAACCTGAAACAATAAACTTTTTGGCATTTCTGCCTGAAAAATCACTTCATGAGTGGGTCATTGAAACAGGTACATAGTCATTTTCTGTAAATCAGTTAACTATTGCAGCTGTAAATTCAAAATTTGCAACTGTATTGTCAGTTGCTGTTTGTCACTAGCTAACTTAGCTCCACAAACTCCCTATAAGAAACCAGTGGGGAGCTACAATACACACTTCACTGCAAGAGTTTAGCTTTTCCTTTATAATGTGAAAATAGTCATACTCATTGTTGCTGTTCTTCCCATTTGTGTGTAGTCAATACAGACGTGCTTAATCAGGCAGTGTTGTAAGAAATAACTTAATTTTGAAAACCCAACCTTGCATTCATAAAAATAAAGTCATAATATTTCACAAAGAAGCTGTAATCCAAGGAAAATGCGCTAATATGTGAAGAAAACTTATTATTTTAGAGTAAACCTCATACTATATTGTAAAATTGTGTGTATGATTTGTATTTTTTTCAAAATAATGTATTATACATCATTATATAAAGTTACATTTTGACTTTCTTGTAAAATTATGAACTTACTGTTTTAATGTTATGGATTAGTCCCAAAATATAAGTACTTCATATTTAAAATTGCAGATTCCACTCCACCCCCCCACCCCACCCCACACACACACACACACACACACACACACACACACACCCCACCCCCTAAAGTGAAATTAGTTAGTAGGTCTGTAATAATAAGATGTTTTAAAACAGTCCTATGTGTGTGACATGGAGCAATGTCATCCGTCAGTTACAGTGCCGGAAAATTGAGTTGTCGTATTGCATGAGACAAATGATTTACAGGCGATTATGCAGGCTTTACATTCAGTGGCTGAATAAAAATGATAGAGTCATGGTCATGTCGAGTGATGGGTCCACATGACAAGGGTAGATCCTTGGCCCCCTGGCAGCAAATCTCTTTGATCACATGCATACACACACACACACACACACACACACACACACACACACACACACACACACCATCCTTGTACTTCTATCTTTATGGGCATCCTCTGATGACATTTATCCTCGAAGCCAAACCTCACCTGTAGAGATGCAACTACGTAGTTATGAGTTTATCTCCCTGTCACTGTCAGGTTCTATGTGTACGAATGACGTTATCATGTGTGTGTTGGTGTCTTTACACATCTGAGAGCTGCTGTGTGTGTGACAGAGAAAGGAAAGAGGAGAGGGCCAATAAAACTGAGCAGTAAGCACTGATGCTCCATGGCTGACCTTGCTCCCCTTGCTTAACACAAAGCCTCTTCTCCCATGGCGAACACAAGCCCATTGACTCTACCCAGACAGTAATGAGCAGCCTCCCTACAACAATAGCCTAGATCCCTTTATCAACCAAGTGTAAGGAAAAGAGGACAACCCAGCTCCCCTTCATGGGAATTCAATCACTAAACCCTATTCTGTTTTATCAACAATTAATCTCCTTTTAAAGCCTCAGACTTGAATAGGACAAACAACCATGCAGCATACAGCCGTACCCAATGAGAGAGGAACCCCACCGAAGCTGCCACGAAAAAACAACAAAGGCGTGTGAGAAGTCGGAGAAGAAGAGGAAGAAGAAGAAGAAGGAGAGAGCGGGGAAATGAGATAGAGAGAGGAATGACAGCATTCAGGGAAACAGACGGCTGCACCGCTCCGCTGTGCGTGTCATTTCTTCGGCTCAAGAAGCGGCAAATAAACAGCCGTCTTGTTTTTGGCTCCAACACCTGTGTTATTTCTGCTCTGCCAGCAGCAGTGGCAGCAAATGGCATGTGAACAGAAGTGTAAGTTCTCCTTTTGTCCTCAGACTGCTGAAAAGATACTGTTCATGCAGGTTTTCTTCTTAGATATACAGTAATGCTGCCAAGCATAACAGGACATCCAGGTGATGAAACACAGCACATTAGCAAGTGGAGTCCCGCTTGGATATTTTTGGAGCTTTCATTTCAAAGGATGTAAGATGTTTCAGGGTTCAAGTGATTTTTTTTCTCACCAGATTGGAGAAACGTGTAAGATTTTACTGTCATCAAAGAATATTTGTGATTTAAAAGCGATGTCTGGCACATTGGTAGCAGTGTTGTGCTTTGTAGATGGATATTTGCATTTTGTTGTGTGCTTGGTTTCGGCAGCACACAGTCAATGAAGTTGTAAGCGAACTAAAGTTGCATTTAGCTTCTGAGCCTAGCAGCCTTTTTATTATGTACACCGTGAGGAATGTGTTGCTGTAAATAGTTACTTAGTTTGAGTTGACCCATCATTTAAATCACAGTGACTCCTGACAGGAGGATAGCTGCTGTGTGTCACATAAAGCCAGGACCAACTGTCCAAACACGAATACTCAAACACACACACATATACGGAGTTGAAGGCCCAAGGGATGGTGAAGGGTGTGCGTGCACGTATGCAGACACAAGCACACGTACCTTCGCACTCATGCGGACAAAAGAAAGTAAATGTTGCAGGGTCTTTTATGCTACTTGACTCTGAAGTTTCTCAAATCAGCTGCTTAACATAAATTAGCATTTGCAAAATAAATGTAATGTTTCGCACTGTGGTAAAGTGATGCTGATGAATGATGCATGAGGATATGCAAATGGGTGCAATCCAGTTGAAGTCGCTGGTTTGTGATTCACATCCCTCACCCCTTCGCCTCCTCCATCTCTCTCCCTCTCACTTTCTACCCCCCCACCCCACCCTCTCTGGGCCCCTCTCTTACTTTGGAAGGTGGGGGAGCTGGTGAGCATGTATGGAGCTACAGAGCGTTGGTTGGTGAGCCCATCCCACTGCTGTCCCTCACTCCTACAGAGTGCTTTAATTGACATGGAGAACTTGTAGTTGTTCACGCTAACTTCAGATTGCCAGAGCAATGCAAATCAGTAACCAGCAGGCATTTGTAGAAGTGTACTTCTTCCAGACTGCTCAACTCTTCCCAGCTCGCTCCAAAAAGCCTGCTGTTGCATATCCCAAAGGCTGCAGGGCTTTCAACAGTATAATGTGTGGAAAAAGACAGCAATTATATGCATTGTCTTTTGTCTTTTCTCGCTAGGCTGCATAGCAAATTGGAGAAATGGCACAAAAACAGTTTCAGCTTGGTGTCCAAGAGGGGGTTAAATGCCACTTTTTAAAAAAATCATGCTTGCAGTTCTTATTTATAAAAACAGTAACTGATGCACTATCATTGCTCAGCAATAAGCACATTCGCTAAATGGTTTGTACTTTCAAGAGTCGTAAACCTTTGACTTTTTTTATCTAGTTTTCCAGTAAATTTCATAAGCTTTCAGATGATAATGGCTAGGGAGACATGCTGGCTGAAGTGGCTCATTTAGGCCATCACTTATCGGCGGCAGGGAGCTGTAATGCAGCTTACGGTATAACTTAATCATCCACCAGTGTTTCCTGTAATTTTCAGTTAGTTTGTGTTTGCAGTATCCCCATTTTTCCGTGTATCTCTTGTACTTTGATGGGATACACCCACATTAGTTCAGACTCCTGTATCACAGGTATGCCTTTTCAACAGCTTTAAAAACAATACTTCCTCAAAAATGGTTTCCAGGCACCAAGGAGAGTTAATTTAGTTCAGGATTTTAGCAGACTTGGCATAAAATTCTCTCCAATAATGAGGAAATTGTAGTTACTGTCGTTCTCTCGAGGTAGAAAGTAGACAGTGCATTTTGCCACCCATTCCCTCAGTGTTCCTCATTTTGAATTCCATTGTTAGAATAGCTCAGGGCTAGTGACACTTAAATGACCCCCCTCCAAGTACACCAGGAGAAAAGTTTGAGAGAAACACGTGCAATGGAAATGTAATCAGTAGATGTGCAACAAGCGCACCGCTGTTAGGCAGGAATTCAAACTCTGACCTGCATTCACACATTTACAGGTGGAAGGTAGCAGCATGGACATGGACCTAAAAATAAAAGAGAGAGTGGTTTCAGTCTTGGTGCTGCCAAAAATATTATGTATTTATGTACAGGAAGGTGAGAAAGTGAGTACATTCCATTCCATGAAATTGTTGACCTTTTTGACATATCTGGACAAGCAAACATTAGGTCCTCTTTGAAACAGTTCTTACAGGTAAAGGTTGTATATTCTACAACATGACCACAATAGAAATGTCAGTATAAATACAAATATATCAATAGATGGGATATTGTTCTTAGGAAAAGTCAGTACTTCAGATACTAGCATTGCCTTATTTAGCAGAAATAACTTCTTGAAGGTGTTTTGAAAATGATCCACCTGTCTCTGACATCGGAATCTTTTTAAGCATTCTTTTGTGCAGAATTCCTTCTGCTACAAGGTGTGTGAGCTGTTTTTAAGCACTGACATGAAGCAGATTTTTTTGTTGAATCAAGCTGCCCACCACCTGAGGCAGTGAAGTAAACCCAACCTACAGCATTTTCCACCACCAGGCTTCACAGTTAGTTTGAGGTTCTACTCCTGAAAAGCTGTCTTTGGTCTGTGCCAAACATTTCTACTGTTGTCCTGCCAAACAACTCTATCTTTGATTCATCTGTCCAGAGCAGATTATTCCAAAGGGCCTGCTCTTTGTCTATACATTCATTGGCAAACTGTTGACTTGTTCTGATGTTCTTTATGGACAGCAAAGGCTTTTTCCTGGCACGCCATCCATGCAGGTCCGGCCTTTTAGATTATTGATGCATGCATGTTGACACCAACAGCTGGAAGAGTTCCCTGTAGATCCTCTGATGGAACAATTTTATTATATTAAAAACTTCTTTTTAAAAACTCTGCTCTTTGGGTGAATTTGTGGAGGCGACCTCTATGGACAATTTTGCAGTCTTTTGAAATACACCCCACTGTGATTTTCTTTACAGTGGAATGATTTATTTGAAATAATTTGGATACCTTTTTAAATGCCTTGGCAGACTAATAGGCAACCACTGCCTGTTTGTCTCCAAAGGCCTTACAAAGCGCTGTAGATCTTGGCATGGTGACACCACACACTTCAACAGCAAGGAGAAGACCAGACCCTAGATTAGACGCCTGTGTGTGACCGTTTTATTAATCTTGCTCCCACTGGATTTCAGGCAATTACCTCCTGGTAGTGCAATGTGTGTGCTCCACTGGCACCACAAACTTTCTCACCATTCACAATATAGAATTTTGTTGATTTAGTGTCTTACCCCATTCTTCAGGGAAAACAACGTTATTTTACCTTGTAGTATTCAGAGAGAGATGCATACCCTTTTGGTGAAAGATTACAGGTATTCTTGCGCAGTAAGTACACATTCCGTACATTTCTTGATGAAGAAAAAAGTGCTTTATATTTGAAGGAGAGCTTAGGCTATTTGATCAAGGACAAGAGAGAAGGTATATGTCCAGTGGTGCCAGGTGTGTGTGTGTGTGTGTGTGTGTGTGTGTGTGTGTGTGTGTGTGTGTGTGTGTGTGTGTGTGTGTGTGTGTGTGTGTGTGTGTGTGTGTGTGTGTGTGTGTGTGTGTGTGTGTGTGTGTGTGTGTGTGTGTGTGTGTGTGTGTGTGTGTGTGTGTGTGTGTGTGTTGTGTATTAGTACTTTGCATATTTGTCCAAGTCCAATTCTTTCCATCTTTGTCAGAAACAACTGAGAGATTTCTCCAAATGCCAGGCCTGCCTTGCTTTGCTTTAGCATTGTAAAAACCCGATTTAATCTTTTTTTCAACTTAATTTGTTGACTCCATCCTTGTGGTTAGGGCTAAATCCAGGGACCTGCACTTTATTTTTTCATTACAAACGCAGCAATGAGGTCCCCTCTCCTGCAAAAAGTTCACCCAGGCAATGAAGCTATCCCGGTTCTCTTTTTTAAGCTGCTGCAATGTAAAGCTGTCATCTGCATCAATAATGGTTACACAAATATTAAAACATTTTCAGATGTTGCTTGCAATATCATGATTACATTTTTGTAAATATTTTTGGAATTATAAGAATACTGCTGATTGTTATCTGAACAAATGCAAGCTAAGTTTGATCAATTTAGCCATATTAGCAGGTTTTAGGATGGTAGTGACTGAAATCCATCTATCATCGTTCATTAGCTTTGCTGCCTTATCCTGTATAGGGTCAGGTGGGGGCCAGAGTCTATCCCAACACACACTGGGCAAGAATCGGGAATCAAGATTCAAGATACACCGGTACACCCTGAATAAGTCTCCAGTCCATGACATGGCTAACACAGAGAGATAATCATACAAGCTCAAATTCACACCCACATCTAATTTAGAAACCTACCATGCACGTCTTTGCATTGTGGGAGAAAGCCGTACACCCAGAGAATACCCACACAGGTATAGAGAGAACATATAACTTCACAAAGAAAGGCCTGAGTTGACCAGCAAGTTTAAACCCAGAACTTTCTTGCTATGAGTGAAACCACAGAACCACCATGCAGCCCAGCAATGACTTTCACTCTATGACCATTACCACATCAAAATTATATTTCCTCCAACACCTTTGATTTATCAACAAATTCCCATTAGCTTCAGCTGCACTTAGTACTACATGTACATGCTAGCACACTAAATTAAGATAGTAAACATTAACATTAGCATGTTAGCCTTGGGCTGGGTGGTTAGCACTGTTGCCTTGCTGCTAGAAGCTCCCCAATTCTGCATGGAGTTTGTATGTTCTCTCTGTGCATGTGTGGGTTTTCTCTGGGTACTCTGGCTTCCTTCCACAGTTCAAAAACATGCTGAGGTTAATTGAAAATTCTAAATTGTCTGTAGGTGTGAATGTGAGTGTGCTTGTTTGTCTCTATATGTAGCCCTGTGATAGACTGGTGACCTGTCCAGGGTTCTGCCTTCACCCTAAGTCAGCTGGGATGGACTCCAGCCCCCCACAACCTTAATGAGGATTAAGCGGTATATAGATACTGGATGGATGGATGTTAGCCTTGTCATTATGAGCAGGTTGACATCCTGATATATCCTGCTGTTGGAGAAAGTGCTCTATTTGGAGAAAAAAATATCGATAAAAATATGCCCACTCCATGTCCTTGCCTCACTCAATATACTCTTTTTCCTCTCTGACACCCAGTCACCCTCCTCGATCCAGATTAGCATAGAAATGTGATGATATAATAAAGTGTATTGCCAGGATTCATGGGGCTTTTCTAATGTGCACACTTTGAATCAGTCGCCACACTCAGTGCTCCCTGAAAACCTTCAAGGAAATCTGTCTTCACCCCAGTTCATGCATGCAAGCTTCATTCTCACCATGGAGATATTACGCCTCCACGCGTAGCATGAGCACGTGTGTGTGCACACACCAATACTGTGCACACACTCAAATCAATTCCCTTCAGACGAGATTAACCAATCTATCTTTATTACGCTTCATTAAATAGATAACATGTAAACCACACAGGAAGCTGTATTCTCCTGTGTACACAGACAAAGATGCGTGAAATGTTGTATTGTAACTAATTGTTTCTTTACACAATACATCTCGTTCTATTCATTCCTCATAATGAAGTTGCTCTTTCCACAGACCAGGTGAGACTCCTGACAGCTAATTGTTGCACTTTTAACAACTAGTTGAGCCACTCACATCTCTCATTTAAATTCTCTTCTCCGCTCTTTTCTGTTCTCTATTCTTTGATCTTTGCCGTCACCTGGCTCTCTCTCTCTCTCTCTCTCTCTCTCTCTCTCTCTCTCTCTCTCTCTCTCTCTCGCTCTCTCTCTTTCTCTTTCCAGCACCAATCCAAAGTACTGAAGAAGAGATTGAGCTTCAATAGAATTTCCATGGCAACAGATTTTCAATCATACCTCTCCAATTGCGTTACTCTGGCAGTTTGTCCAGGCAGAGCTGAATATGATGTGGTTTAGACTTTGATCATGATCCCACTGATCTTTCAATCAACATGGAGTAATGCTGTATCAGCTGACCTCCATCTCCATCATGCAGCTGATTTGATCATTTGGCTGATGTTTTTTTCTTCAAACGCTTCAGACTATCCTGTTTTATTGACGTCTGAGGGCATGTATACAAGTCAGACTGATGGTTTTAGGTTGCTATTGAGTTTTGTGGCATAAAATGACACAGTATTTATGTGTGTTCACCAAGGCAGAACTCCTGTTTTTTAACAGAGTCCCTGAAGTTGCCGGTTCACTTCTCGGGGCATTACGCCTTGCTTTCCCAGAGCCTGCTTCCCTGTAGTTGACACGTGAACATGAACTTGCCCATAGCCGAGACTACTGACATTTACTGTTGTTACAAACAGTGCATTTTCTCACTCACCCCAGAGATCCCCTCTGTGCAGTTTATTTTCACCGCCAAGATTCCATCATTCCTGATTTTCTTAGATTAAGGGAAGTATCAGTCGATGTTATAATAGTTATTACATTTGCTGGGTCCTCGGAGACTCCCCTTCTCATTCAGTGCAGATAATTGTGTCTTTTTGAGAACTACCCTGAGACCTGCACTGCTGGCACACTGGCTATGAGGAGATGATTGCTTAGTTACTGCAATTTCCCAAAAAAATCATTTTCCATTAGGTTGAAATGTATGCAGAATGGATGTTCAAGTCAAACCAACACTTTGTTTTTGTACAACACACAAACACCCAGTAATTATCTCAGTGAAATGAATTGCAATGTCACACATCTGATGTATGAATAAATTGTCATATCACAAAAAATAATATATTGTTTTTCACACAACTGCTATTTTCAGGCATGATAAAAGATGGAGTGCAGTTAACACAGCAGCAAATGACAGAATGTGTCATTATCCCTCTACTAATTGAAGCTTTCAGACAAAATAACTAATTTAAGTCAGCCTAACCAGTTGTTGAATATTAGATGTGCTTTTGTTGAAGAGGCAGTCTAAGCAATTCAGTCCGAGTTCTTCAGCATGACCTAACTGAATTACTATTGTTGTAGAATATGAATGTGGAAGCGTGCCCTAATTCTAATTAGTGCTTTATTTATTTAGCCCTTTTTAGAAAGCAAGTCTCTAAGAAATTGAAGGTGTCAGTATGGTTCAGGTTCCTCTATAGTCCCCCTACAGATGCACATGGATACATTTTAACAAAGTAGGGTGTTAGTGTTCGAATTTGTCTCTCTTTTTTATTCAGTGACTTTTTATGTTTGCAACTATATGCCTTAGATGGAACACCTGCCATAAGTGGGAGTTGTTAGACAAGTGTGGCCTTTAAAGCAGTTATAAACAGAAACAAAATGTCATATGTGCTACTTCCTTTCAAGCACCACCAGCATAAACTGAAATATGGCTGTTCAGCGATGTCGCACAAAAATAACATACATTTTGGAAAACATACATTTTTACACTCTCTGCACTGACTGACCTGTGAAGCTTTGAATATATCTTAAATCTGAATGAGACTGGCCATTTTGCTTTCTTGTATGCAAATGAAAAGCTGCCGTGGGTGGCAAAAACATTGCTGTAGTCTCAGTGGGAGACCACATTGACAAAAATACATCATGGAAACACTGACAAATTCTTTTTGTTGTTTCACAATACACATATAAAAAATATATGTCCAAGTATAAAACTGGCAAAAACATAAAAGCATCAAAATAAAAACATCAAGCTCATGTGAACCTGCTTACAATCTGAGAGTGTTCAAATAAAGTGCACACAGCTGAGAGATGCATGTAGTGCTGCTTACAACCCAGCTCATTAGAGGAAGAACTAGAACCAAGTGGTTTTGGTGAAATAAAGTTATTCATTAATGAGAAACCTTGGCAACTGACACAAACAAAACTAGGCAGATAAGGGAAAAGGGCTTGTGGGCACAAATCAAAGGAATAAACAAACCAACCCAAAAGAGGACACTTAATAAAACTGCTTCAACTATCCTTCCCTGATGATACTAAAAATGATAAATAATGAAGCATTATCACCTGCCCTTGCTTAAACAAAACTCAAAGGACGGTGGAAACAGAACCACTGCTCCTCGAATCACTTAATAAGGGACTTCTGCATGTGTTTGATCTGTATGTATGTAAGTCTATGCTTGGTCCAGTCATGAATAAAATGAATACCTCAGTTATCACAAAGATATCACAGCATCTACAGCATGGAGTAGTTGGAAACAATAATGAAAGCCACATTGGTAAGATGAAAATCCCACTTGCACCGTCTTAGATTGTGTCCGCAAACACTAAGGGGGAAGATGGGATGGGCCACAGTTCTGCAGCTGGAACCGATCTCATACAGGGGACCATACATCCAACTCAGAATGCATATCGAAACAGTACAAGAAGGGTTAGACGCAGGTGATGGGCATAAGCCGACTGACATTTGATTCCGGGCAGGTTTTTGTCATCCAAGCAGACTATTTCTTGAATGGAAGCAGAAGCCGCCCACACTGCCCTCATCAGAGACACAGCCCAGCACAGAAACCCAACATACAAGTGCTGCTTTTATGCAAATAAAGTATAATATGTTAATTCTCAGAAATCCAGGTCTTGGTATTTCTAAGCGCTTCACTAAATAGCAACTGGACATCTTTTTGTTGGCATTTTACCTGTCATTCAAGAGGTCACTTCAGTTGTAACTGGTGAAAAGTCTCATATATATACTGTCACCCCAACTCACAAGGCTAATAGCCCATTAAAGACATACCGCTCACACGCTTTGAGGTGTAATGGTTGTGAAGCTGCTATGACTCAAGATGTTAATGGTGATTAAACTTTCTGGGGTGAGATCTTGAGACTGCATTAAAGGTACGTGATAATTGGCATCATAATCGGTGTTCTCAGTTTAGCAGTTTCTTCAAACACTACACACCAGTGAACTTCTGACCCAGCAACTCTAGGAAAACAAAAACTGATTCACTATGAGGATAAAACACACCCATACTAGCTGAGTGATGTTGTACATGCAGTCCAATGTGGCAAGGAGTGCTCCAGACCTATATATCGGGGAGGCTAAACCACAGTTCCACAAGAACATGGCTCAACACAGGACAGTCAGCTCCTCAGGACAAGACTTAGAATCTAAAAGATAAGGAACCTCTTCTCAGGACAGCGCTGTTTACATTCTGGACACAGAAGACAGATGGTTCAAGAGAGGAGTTAAGGAACCCATCTATACAGCCATCTCTAATCAGAGTAGGTCTGCGGTGCCACTTATCATGTACTTGTAATGCAGTCTTGAGATCTCAGAAGCCTCTTGGAACAAAGAGAAATCCAGTTGTCTTTTACTAAAACTCTTAGGATGCTAATTTGTAACGTTTAGGTTTTGGTTAGTAGGGTATTTTTTACATTTGAACAGCTTAGTCCTCCTTTTTCCAGTTTTTATGCTAGAAATAACAAACCAATGTGAGACAGGTATCAATGTACCAAAGAACTGAACTATTCCTTTTAAAGTCTGATCGTTCATTGTTGTTCTGCAGAAGGTGGAAATCCATCATCTGGTCAGTTTTGCACTCTCTTTGTGTCTTTCGATTCCTTCAGTCAATTGTTCACTTCCTTTGTCTTTCTGTCTCTCTGCAGCGGAGCCGCTGGACGGAGAAGAATACCTGGACATTATAGGTATCATGCGAAACCAAGCGGGTCGTTATGAATGCAAGGCCAGCAACGACGTCGCCACGCCTGATGTCAAATATGTCAATGTGGTTGTCAACTGTAAGTAACAACAGAATCCAGCGCATGCTTTATTCAAAGCCAATCAATACTCTCACCACATTTAATGTCAGACTTTTCACAAGATGATACACTCAACAGAAAAGCCTATAAAAGTCAAGATTGGAGTTAAGAGTAGAAGCATGTAGAATATAGGATGGCAGGGAGTCAAGGATGTGTCTTGAAAGTTTTGAAGGACTCTTTAGTCTTCTCAAGATGAATCCAGGTAGGAAGAGAAATGTCTGTAGCTTTGATTGCAACTGTCATTTCTATGGTAATGCTCACACACCACATCATCCTTTAAGAGACACTTGGAATTTTAAAACATGATCACCTAATTATATCTTTTCAGGGGTCCATGTTGGATCTGATGAGGGTTTTACAGACGTTGGCTTGTTCAGGATTGATGAACAGCTAATGCAATATCACAAACCAACTGCCCCCAGAGGAGTTATAGAATTCTCTTTGATCTGAACAAATCACATATGGCTGTTTGCCCAAAGCGTACTTTGGCCAAGTCTGAGTGCCTGAATGAAATGATGAAGATTTCTACATTAAACCATTTCTTAGTGTTTAATCCTAAATGGAAAATGGGTATTAATCCATGTGGGACATATTTCTGGCCATTTGGATGTTTGTATGATGAATGCTAATAAACCTGATGAATTTTAATATTTTGCACTGATTAATTTTTAATGTCAAGGCCCAAATAATCTATTTTTACCTTAGTTCTTGATACTGCAAGGGAGAAAATGAAATGAAATTCTGCACTGTAACATGTGGCACATAGGAAAAACTCAGTTCCATCAGCTTATCTTTTAGACTTGTGTTTACTTGCTTTTATTAGCAAGATTCAATACAGACGATTTGTCACAATATTAAAAGGCATTCTCTCTGCCTCACACTTATATCAGTGATTCTACTGTGACAGAGTTGAGACAGCAGGAGTGATTCACTTTTATGAAAAAGAAAACTTAAGTATTTCAAATAATATAGCTTTTTTTTTTCTTTTTTTTTGCAAGGGTGACACTAGGGAACATTTTAAACTAACAGACATCAGTATGAAACTTCCCCAGTTTGTTACTTGCAGTATGATACAGATTCTTTTATATTACAAGTTTTTGTAAAAGTGGTTATCATATTTAGAAAAATTCTCCAATTTACTTGCATTTCCAGAACTGAAATTTGAACACTGCATAAAATCAACTTAAGATTTTTAATATGTTTTATATACTTTCATCACATATATCAGATGAAACTGTCAACAGCCAGACAAAATCCATTTTTTGCCAGTTTTTAGAAATACAATGTTCAATAGAAAACCCACTTTTACAGACTTGCTTTTATGTGAAGTCCACTTTTAGCTATAATTAATTTCAGTGTTCCATTATGTATAATGTCCTGTTTATTTTTTAAGTTCTCTCTTGTTTTATTTTAATTTTAGCTGCCTAGTTCTTGGGTGTGATGTCAGTTTTCATTCTGTAATTCTCAAATTTTTAGATTTTTAATTTCTAACTTTCAACCTTCAATCTTATTCTTTAATTTTTGAACTGCCTAGTTCTTTTGTTTGATATGCATTCTAATCTAGCTAATTATTCATTTAACGTAGCATTTTTACTATTTATTTTAATTGACTGCTCTGTCTTGTCTTGCCTGATTGTCTGTGTTGCATGTTTTGACTGTCCTTGTGAACGCCGTTCTTAAGGGTTCTGTATAAATAAAGTATTATTATTATTATTATTATTATTATTATTATTATTATTATTATTATTATTATTATTATTATTATTATTATTATTATTATTATTATTATTATTATCATTATTATAGGCTATGACTGATATATGAACACACCTCTCTGTAAAACTCTTCAGAATATAGGGAAGAATAAAAGTGAAAAGTTTGGTGATTTCTGGCTAAGAGTCTGAGTCAAAGCTCATTTTGAGAAGATGGCCTTTAATTTTGCATATTGTAAAATTGCAAGGATGTGGATTTATGTCATTAAACATGCACAGATTAGCATAATGTAGCAAAATAACCCCCTACATGTGTATTTTGGACCAGACTGAAAGAAAACATGTTATGGAAACGAAATCTCAAAACCGACCAGTGCATGAAAACCTAAATGATTTTTGCTCACAGTGTCTCACCAAACACTTACATGCCCCTAGAACAAACATGAGAGTTGTCTTGGTAACCGGTTTTAAGATGTGTGACTCATATCAGCATCATGTGACTCCGCAGACCCTCCGACAATAAAGAAAACCCAGAGCTCGGAGACTCCGGTGGGTCGCATGGGAACGCTGCAGTGTGATGCCACCGCTGTGCCCACACCAGAGTTTGAATGGTACAGAGACGAAAAAAGGTAAACTTGTACTACGTTTTTTACACTCTGTGGCTCCATACAGCTGATCTAACCTCAGAAAACAAATGACACTAAAGCTTAAAAAGCTGGATGCTAAGACCAGAGGTATGCATGAAAAACACTATCAGTCACTGGCTGTAGATCAAATGAAACTCACACTGGTTGAAGATCATGTTGCAAGCTCAGGCTGTGTATTTTCTTTGCTTTTAAAATCCAATCAAGGGCTAAGAGTGAACTAAAATATTGATATAATTAAAATATGAGCTGTATACAGTCTGCTCTATACAAACAAGCCATTATATAGAACACAAGCCATTAGCCTTCCTTATCACAAACAACCACACCAACTTCAGGACTGATGATTACAGTGCTGTAATGTAAGATGGAAAACCATCTCTCTTAGATGTTAATTTACTGGAAAGAACAAAGTCTTGGAGGGAAGCCTTCACAACACTTTGAAACGCTTTGCCGCATTACATTTCTGTCTTGAAACATTCCGATTTTTGATGATTAATAATTAGTTACAACTCTGAAGTGCTGCGGGTGACAAGCATGGGATGAAGGCTTGCAGAAATAACTTTGAATTGACTTGACCTGACTGGCCTCGAGGCAAGCGGCAAATTTGATTTATGTTGTTGCCATTGCAAATACAATGATCAGGCGAAAATAATGAGATTTACATTGGACGTCCTTAGGCGCGGCTATGCTAGCTGTTAAAAGGTTGTTGCTGTTTACTGTTGCTTGCACAATTAAGGCGCGATTAATGAAAAGCATGACTTTCTGAATTAGAAAAAATCACATGAAACAGTGCTCCCTATGCGCAAGCCTTTAGTGAATATGAGCCGTCTTTGAACAATTGGGTTACAGTCTGTGGTTTTGTAATGAGCAGATTGTTTATTTAAATGGCCTGGATCTTTCCACACGCTTTGTCCTGAGTTGATTCGTCTTCAGCTCCCAAATGTAGCAGCCTCTTCATTACTTTATTCTCTGTGCCAGACATGCTTCGTATCGTTTGACCTACTGGTTATAATGGAGCCTTTTGGTCCTTTTGTCAAATCTGCCCTTTAAAGTGGTCCCACTGTCATGTCCCAGTGTTGGTTTGATGACATCATCTGTGTAGTGTGCTAATGACTAATCACCCACTTAATCGCTCACTAGGCTAAGAAAAAGGAGAACAGCTCGGCCATCCTCCTGCGTGCAATTTATATACTGTAGTCGCTGAAAATCTCAGTGACCCTTTTCTTTGTAGTGCAAATAATTCTTACTGAAATGGAAATCAGGTTCGTCCCACTGCACTGTCTCCTGTGAAACGGCGAATTGTGTGGCCAGTCATAGATGTTCATTGCAAAGCTGTCAATTTAAGTGTCGTGCATGTGTCTGAAAAACACTTGAAGACGATCAAAACGTAATGACATTCGA
The DNA here is from genome assembly GCF_022539595.1 of Amphiprion ocellaris. NCBI lineage: Eukaryota > Metazoa > Chordata > Actinopteri > Pomacentridae > Amphiprion > Amphiprion ocellaris. The sequence goes on from NC_072772.1 coordinate 17,548,747, forward strand.
AGGTAATGACAACCTGGTCCCTCCGTTTTCCACACTTGTCGTTTAATAACCCCGGAGATTTCCTCCTCTGTAGCTGACTCGCCACCTGAGTCAGTCTGGGAGCCTCAGCAGGAAAAACAAAAAGCTAACGATAAGAAAATTGCAACAAAAATCCATGATGTACAATTTCAATCAACTACAGCAGTAAAAGTTTGCAGAAGATTGGAAGGAAAATATTGCAGGAGTATCACAAGTGTTATCACCGATATGGTCTCCAGAATAATAGGCCTATCGTACCAGTGCTTGAAAAAGAAAGATTTATGGCAGTTGAAATATTTTTGCATTATCTGTTGTTTCCAGTCTTCATCTATCTCAGGTGTTTTGTCCCCTGGAGGATTTTGGCGATGCGCCTGTTCATGACGCCCCTCTCCCTCTGTGCCAGTTGAAAGACTTATGGCACTTTCTCCTTGGATGATGATGTTAATGCACCATAATAATATCATTTACCTTTGATTGGCTAGTTAATTTTATAGCCCCCTTCCCCAAGAATCAGAGCTAATGCACTGTAGTCTGTTGTGTCATATTTACCTAATTCTTAAGGTGAGGTCTTGCTTCTATGCGTGTTAACGTCCTAATTAGTTTAACCTCATCAGCACACGTTTTATGAGTGGACACCCTGGAATCTGCATTTAAATCACAAGCTATGTTAGAGTTGCTAACCAGCTTTTGATTTTCACATGGTATGTGCAGTTAAAGGCATCAGATTCGCCACTTTAAATTCTCAGTAAGCTTTAAACAGTTGGGTCTTTGTTGCAGATAGCAGTTTTCTAATTGATAGCAGCTATTTATTTTACCAACTATCATGACAACTGTTGTCAAGAGATTTCTTCACATTGGCTACATGAGTTGACTGAAAACAGCATCTTCATTTTTACAGGAGTGTTTCCAGTTGACTTGTTATAAATTGAAAGCCCTATAAAAGAGATTTAAACATTGCACCTGATGATACAGGTCTTGCTCTAAAAGACAAATGTGAAAGCAGCATGTCTTTGGACAAAAGTCAGCATCCTTATCAGCCAATAACCTGTATGGAGGACAAACAAATACAAGACTATGGTATGGTTGTGTCAGGAAAAATTAACATCAGTCATTCTAACCTAATTCTGCCTAGTTAATTAATTTTACTGGTTAAATTTTAACGTATTATTTTTTACTTTAAATTTTACAAGACAACTTTAAGAATGAAAACTAACCAGTGTGTTTGATGAATAGAACCTTATCTCAGCTAATGTTGAGGTGGTATTCCTGGACGAAAACTAATTTTAGTTCATGGCGTGCATTGTGGCCCTGCAATTGCCTATTATTTATATAGCTCATTTAAAACAGCAGCTCGTTTTCCAATAGAGAAATAAGATTGCCACCAAGAATTTACAAAAGTTGGAATAGTTAAGACCCTACAGTATTTTTAAATATGTAATTTTACTTGAGTAATTCAAATATTAAGGTTGAATTTACAATAACATACATGATACAAATTAACTGTACAAACTTAAATGTAAAAGTGAAGAACCTGACTAATTTAAAAAAAAAAAAAAAACAAGATTGAGACCCTACACAATTATACAAAAACCCAATAAATCCAAATATTTCGCTTGAGTAAGCATATTGGCAGCAATGAAGAGGCAGAACTCCCTTTTACCAGGAAGACTACCGGCAGTAGAACCAGGCTCAGGGTGTTCAGATATCTGCTTCGACTGGTAGGGTGAGAGCAGGCCTGTGCATCTTCAAAGTATATGTAGAAAGGTACAGAGAGGACAAAGCGCAAACCACAGTAAAGAAAAAAATAAGTTGATAACATGCAATAGTGATTATAAGGAGGAAGCGACAAGAACCAGGCAGCCATGTTTGGAGAAAACTGAGCAAAATCAGTCATGAGCGCTAATGAGCCACATTAAGAACACTGGCAGGTGAAATCAATAACACTGATCATCTTGTTGTATCAGCCAGGAAATCTTGAGTCCTCCATTCATATGGATGTTGCTTTGACACTTACCACTTATTTAGCAAAGAGAAAAAACCTCCTCCCATGATAACACCACTTCTCGACAGCAGTAGCATCCCCCAGCAGCTCAGTGGCCCCTGTCACACTTCAAAAACCTCTCAGGAATGGCTTGAGGAACACAACAAAGAGCTTAGGTTGTTGATTTGGCCTTCAGACTCCTCAGATTTTAAGCTCGTTGAGCATGCACGGGATCTGCCACAAAAAGCCCAATCCATGAAGTACTCACACTGCAACCTAAAGGATCTGCTACCAATGTCTTGTGACAGACACTAAACACAACCCAGAGGTCCTGTGTTCATGTCACAACAGATCAGAGCTGTTTTAGTAGCACAAGAGAGACCTACATATCAGACAGGTGGTTCTCCTGTTGTGCCTGATTGGTGGATATGTTAGTTACTTAGAGACATCCACCCTGCAAGAAGGAACGCTATTGGAGGTCATTCATCAAATCTGCTATAAGACTTTACAACATCAGCATCACTGGCTGATGTTGACATAAACGGCTCATATTATAACCCCAAACCATAAAATTTGCACAGACATTATTGCACTGCTACATCTTTGCACTTTTTAAACTTTATTTTTTTAAGCCACTTTATATTGCATTGTCTTACAGTGTGTCAATACTGTACTATTTCATCCTCATTTCTGACCCCTGTACATATTGTAAATATTATTACTACTGTTCTATTATTATTTTATTTCTATTACTACATATATTGCTACATAAGCTGCTGTAACAATGTAAATTTCCCCTTGCATGGGGAGAAATAAAGGACTTATCTTATCTTATCTTAGTTGGACATGCTAACAATTGTAGCTTAAGTTTGTGCAGAAAAACACAACATTAAATCAATTCAATACACTTCTGCACTGAGTTTTCTCTTCATTTTTTTTTCTCTCGATGAAACTAAATTGAATCTTGTACACCAAAGATATTTGCAATTTTTTAAAATTGGAACAAGCCATTCTCCCAGGATAATCACACTGACAGTGACATTTGTATACGAGATCACAGTGTCACCTTCACTGACACGTACGACTTCACCTTCGCTATTAATTAAACGTGTGGGACAGGAAAGAGTGTTAGAATTGACTGCAGTTTGAGTCTCACCTCTCATTTCAGCCTCAAACATGAACATTGCACATCTAATTTGTACATGTTTAAGAAGTACGGTGAAGTTTTACAGGAGTATTCTGATTAAGCTTCTTTAATCCCGTCCTTACATGATATTTTGACAAATACACAAAGTCATGTTTCATATTTTAATTACTGATACCTTTCAGATCTTGGATCATTTTAGGAACGTCTCCTTGTATGTGACATTGATTCATCGTGTTTTTTAATCACTGTAATATTTTTAATATCTTTTGTTTCTGTTTTATTGATGTCGGGAGGAAAGTAAGTGTTAAAATGACTCGTTTGTGCCAAGTCTGGTATTTTGTTGTTTTATTTATAGCGTGACACTTCCACACATTTAAAAGGAAACCTTGCCTCTTGATCCATATCAGTTCATCTTGGCATCTTTCACATTTTTGTATTTTCCTCTCGATGGGTTACTTTACCCCAAACAAACTGCATCGCAGCTCTCTTGGAACAGGAATGAGACGCATTTTTGTTCCAGTTATATGTTGGCAGGTTCCAAAAGCTTCACTCTCACCTGCCCAAACAAAACAAACTGAAGGAGTAAACACTCCAGAGTTCGAACAATCTGCTTGGCACAAGCTGCTGAACCCACACCGGCCTGTAGAGCTCTGAGTGGAGAATCTTAACCTCCTAACTGTGCATATCCATCTTCTGTCAGTCACAGTATCCACTTAAAGTCATGGAAGTCCTCAAGTGATAAAACACAGCTCATAATGGGAAGCATAAATAAAACATAACTTCACAACATCCCCAACTTTACCAGGATCTAAGTGTCGCCTCAGTAGATGCTGATATATCATGATCTTAGAGCAGCAGGATATAAGAGATAACTATTACTGGTTGCATCTTATGACCTTCCATGATTTTTTCTCTTCTCTCACTGGCTGTGCAAGATAGAATTTGAATCAACTAGTAAATCATACAGTATCGGTTGCTGTTTGCCCCTTTGTTACATGTTCAGTCAAATGATTTTGAAATGTTAACCCTAAAAGAGACGCTACAAATCTGGTTGTGCACAGAGAAAATGCTGTCCAGTTGTAGGAATTCATTACCGCACTTCAGTTTTGAGAATTGTGCTGGCAGAATCAAGCAGCCTGTCTTCTAAAGTGTCGCTCCAGCTCTTTATACAGTAAATCACTCCATCCATGCTTCTGACATGAGAAAATCCAAAGTGAGCTGTCAGCGAATGTGACAGACAGATATGTTTGTTGTTTTGTCAGCTGATACATGGCTGCCACTACCACCAGGCCGCTTCAATCATCTCTGGGTTACAAGTCTCAGCAGGACTCTCCACTTGATTTCATTTATCATCGGCCTTGAATCATAACAGGCCTGTCACTTTCTATGGCAGTGATAACCTACTTTAGATGCTCCCACACGCTGCAGAATCAAATCTGTCCATCTGATGATTTGCTCTGGTCTTTCATCTGTACCGGCTTCAGACCGCAGCCTCGCGCACACGCTGCATGCCCTCCGCCAAATAGAGGGGTCAAATCATTTCAATCAAGGGCTTAATGTTGCACAGCGGCTCTGTGCATGAAGAAGCGATTGTTGGAAGACATCCAGTAGAGCACTGCTGCCCTCTGCCTGTGAGGAGACACATCAGGCGATGATGAGAACACTTGAAATAATCCATCCAAAAAAGAAAGGAAAAAAAAGGTAGACATGCACAATTTCTGCCAACTTTTTTGATAGTATATTCCAGTCCATTATGCCAGATGAAGGCAGCTGGCAGATACACAGGCATAGCTGAAGATGAACTTGAACTTGAAATCAGAAGTAAAGGAAGTTGCAGATGTACGTGTGCCAACGTGTTAAAAGTTAAAATGGGCAGCAGAAATGTGCAGCTCGATAAATGCTGACATGAAGAAGTTGCACACTGGCTGCCAGTTCTTTACACTCCAGCGTTCTGCCGTGGGCTGTTTGAACTCACAGCCTTTGCGCCGGTACAGCCAACCTAAAACCTTCACTGCGAAAACAAAAGAGAGTTCCGTCTCTTTTGACCTGTTTGGGTCAGTTTACTCCCTTGCTGCTGCATTACAATCATGCACTGTAATCTACTGTAAAAATAGCTGTTTGCTTTCAGCTCTCTGTGGTGCTGTGTATTAACTGGATCTCTCAGCACGCTCTGTGTGGGCAGGCGGGCCTTTTTAATAGTGCAGTCACTTCTCATGAAGACACACTGGAGAATATATCTGCTGCTCGCCTTATCGTTGGAGGAGGGGATTTTGCTTTTAGATGGAGTGAGGACACTGCTGGTGCACTTGGCCTCTCTTAGGTCTCTCTCTCGCTTTCACACACAAACACACACATTGTTCCCAAGGTGTCCCTCCGGAAAGGACCTCAGCACTTTATCAAGTTCCTCCACTACCCAGTGAGCCAAAATATGCTGCGCCATGATGTGCGTTTTCCTTTTTATGTTAATACTTCCTATCAGCCAAGCATGTGTCAGCACAAACTTCTCGCTCTCCTGCTCAAATTCCCTTCACCACATTACCCAGACTTAAGCAGGATTAAGCTGAGGCGCCTTAAATGAACTTCACCTCATTCATGATATGAAAGGACTCAATCAGCCCCAGAACAAGCCGAATCCATTATGTGTGGCGAGCTATTAAAAGAGTTTTATTTAGTTGCGATGATGTAAGGAGCAGTTCATCTGCGAGGTATACAGTCTGAGTCAGCAAATTCTATTGATTCATTTGCTGCAAATGGGGTTCAAGGTTGACACAATTGATTGTCAGAAGTTTGATGGTCGTTACGACTCCCAGAAGTGTGGGGTGGGACATGAGCAGCATGCTAATCAATCAGTCATCCAACAGAGGGAAAAAGGGATCCTTTTTGGATGATGGTAGCAAAACAAACAATCAATTATATATTAAAAGAGAGCAGGGACATTTGAACTGTTGAGCTTGAGCAGAAAAACCCACAGAGAAGTATTTTCTTAGCAAAGTTTGTTTCGCATTTACAAATCCGTTTCAGATGGCGGCTTTACAAGCTCTTACATTCTGCAAGCCTAAATGAAAAGAGAGTTTTTTCCTGCCCTGACCATGACAGCGTTGCCTCTCTTGGAACTGCATCGAGTTGTCTTTGCTTACCACATAATCCAAAAGGTCAAGGATTGCTTCCTGGTAAATGCAGCATTGTGTGGAGCCGGTAATGAAAAAGGTTTGTTCCAATATGAGAAAAAGGTTTATCTCCCCTCTTAGCAATCACAACGCCTACGCTCAGAAAGTTCACTGGCATGACACTGACCCCTGCTGTTGCAAAATGCTCGAAAGCGTGAAAGCATAACTGACTGAGCCACATAATTAATGTTATTGGCTATCTGAAGACCTTTGCTCACACATAGTAACAGTAAATGAACAAAACAAGGATGTTTATTGAGATGGCATTTAAAATATAATGTACACGTGAAGAAATACAAACAGAGCATGAGGCTGACACAATTAACCTGTTAATAGTGTGTGATTTTGTGAAGAGATTCACCCTTTTTTGTGTCTTGGAGCAGTTGTAATGTCGTGCCTCTTTAATGCCACATCACACTCAGAGAACAGACGAATTCTGTCAGGCCCACTGTGAAAAGTGTCATGTTGCTGAAAAGCTGATAATCAATTCTATTTTAAGACGTAAGTCATGACTAATTTATCAGGGAAAAACTATGCAAACTGTGCAAGAATTGTGCATTCTCTTTTTGCCTAATTGAGCTTTTCCCTTCACCTTTACCTGCACACTGCCGACTTTTCTTTTTTTTGTTTCATCTAAAATGTCACTAACTTTAAATTTCATTACTTTGCAGTTTCACTCCTCTCTGTGTCTTCTCTCCAGGCTGTCCAATTCCCAGGGCGTCAATATCCAAATTCTTGGCACTACCACTATTCTCATGATTGCCAATGTCACTGAGGAGGATTATGGGAACTACACCTGCGTGGCCTCAAACCGACTGGGCGTCCAGAATGCCAGCCTTTTCCTCTATAGTGAGTAGACACACTGCTGCCATTTGCAAAACACAGCACTTTAAAATAAAAAAAGAAAATCTACTTTTGTAAGGATTATAGCATCACCTTTATCGTGTTTGAACAAATTTAAATCAGTGAGAGTTTCAAACTGAAGTGTTATTTCTATTAACCTAATTTCCTATTGAAAATTAGCAGGGAGGAAACTTAGTGCAGTTGCGTGGGTTGTGATTTAATTTTCACCACTGAACAGTTGGAAGCTAACAGAAGTCAAATCTTTCTGTATTAACTTTCAGTCATTTGGTGAACAGTGTATTTACCTCTGCATGACAGTGATTTAACTTATTCAGATTTAGGAATGTAGCTCAAGAGGGAAGGTGACATCTGGTGTATGAGTGAAGGGTCTAGGTTTTAGCTAAAGTCATTTGTATTTTTATAGCCCAAGTTCACAAATTTGCCTCAAGGGATTTTAAAGTCTGTGCACCACACCCTCTGTCTGTACAGCCTCAATTTTATTAAACAAAAACTCTCCCAAAAAAAAACTTTAATGGGGGAAAAAGGAAGAGATATCAGGAAGAGCAGAAGAAGAGGAATCATTCTTCAAAGACGGGCAGACAGGCAACAGATATAGTGTTTGTAGAAATCACAGAACGTACAATCAAGGTGACCAAATTATACATTCACCAGCCACAACATTAAATCAGCCTGCCGAATATTGTGTAGGACACACTTGTGCTGCCAGAACAGATCTGGACTTGGAACTTTATGGGCGTCCAATGGTGTCTGGTGCAGGGGTGTCAGCAGCAGGTCCTTTGGGTGGGGTGGGGCCTCTGTCGATCATTCCTGTGGATTGATTGCTCGATGAGATTGGGATCCCAGGAGTGTGGAGCCCTGTTCAATACCTTAGGCTCTTGGTCGTGTTCCTCGAGCTGTTCCTGAGCGGGGAGGTGGCCAGCCTTACTAGGGGGTAGTTGTCATGGGGTGGTGTGCTTGGACTGGAATAATGTTTGCAGGGATTATGTTCACTCATCAGTGGTTTTAATGGTTGTGGCTGGTTGGTGTATACTGTTTAGTATATGAAGAATATGATCTAGGAAAGAGAACAGACTACATGAGACAAAGCTGAAGCACAGCATTCACGTCTAGGAGAGAAAACTAAACACAGACGAGGAGAGAGACGAGGACAACATGAGCACCTGAGGGAAAGACGGGAAGAGAAGCTGAATCTCCTGGATGAGGAGTAGCAAAGAAACATGTTAGACCATGAATGTGTTCTCAGATTGACCTGATCCGTGTTCGGTGCCTCTAACTATCCGAAAGCAGAACACAAGGGGACAAAGGTTAAAATTACCTCAAAATAGAACAGAATTTGAAATAATGTAGAAAAATGACCGCAGGGTGATGTACCCAGCAACCAATCCCAATCATAATAAAATAAGATTGGATCAGAGTGTGAATGTTACACATATAAGCGTGTTAATGTCTGTTGCATTATTCATGAACCTCCCCGGTTGCATCACTGATGTTTTGCCACTTGAGGGCAGGAAAATATTTTAACAAGTGAACATGATGCCATCATGTCAGAGCTCTACATGCAACATTAACCTTCATTTGGAGTCTTTTTTCTAACAACTGGTTGAATTCAATGCTCAGTCTCGTTTTAGATCATTGGTTTTTGGTTTCTATCACCTCCAACAAGAATACAAAGCTCTGTCGTTACTCAAATGTGTTAACCACCAATTTAGTGACGGGCAGGTAGCTGATCAGAGCTGTTTTGCTTGTAAATATCACATATGGTGGTTGCTGAAAGCAGCTTGGACTGAACAGCATTTGTAAATGGTTGAGCCAGACGATGTTAAAAGCTCTGATTCAGATTTAATGTTGTATTTTTTTCAGATTCACACCTGTCAGATTTCCAACACAGTTGTTTCACTGACTCATACTGAATCACGGAACCAAAAAAAAGAATCTTGAATTGCTTACTATGAGCTACAGCTTTGAAGGTTGTTGCACTCCAAAGCCTAACTGGCACAGTGCTGGTTTGAGATAGTGGAGCATGGCTTCCCCACCATTTGAATTTGATATCAAAACGGCACTCAGAGCAACACACAGTGCTCATTCAAACTTCAATAGATGGCTCGGTGTGGCACACAAACAAAATGCCACCAGCGCCATAAGCAATGCAGACCAATAAGCACATGTTGCAGTGGCTGAACTCAATGAAAATGTGTTGTGTCCTCTCTGCCAACACTTGAAAGCTCTAAAGAGATGAAATTGTGGCACAAAGGCACCGCCAGATCAGGCTCTGTAAGGAAAGCATCTGCTGTGATATCACTGGTTGAGATTTAACTAAAAGTAAACACAACAGAGGGCATGAAGAGAGGTGCAGTTTCTTTACTGGGATGTAAAGTTCATTTTCAGGTTTAATTTCTGTGATTGCCCTGAGAGTTCAGTGCCACACGGAAACACACAGAATGTATGTAACTTTGATTCACAGACATGAGTTCTAAGGTGTTTAATCAAGCTGGAGCAGAACTGCAAACTCCACAGTTCATGGCTCCAATGATCTGCAGCATGAATTGGGCTTAAATTCAACCACAGCAAGAGAGTCATCATTAGCACAACATGGCCACCAGATGTCACCAAACACCCTTCAAAGTCTGCAGTCGCACATTGTATAGGCTTATAAGGCTCCAGTTCAGTTATCGGAATAAGCTGCTTAGACTGCAATTTGTATAATTATTGACTGCAGTTCACACGGACTGAGCTGAGTCTTAAAAAGTTGTCTTTTGTCTTCCTTCTTCTCTTGTGCAGTAGTCAGGGAAAGTTACAGTGCAGCAAAGAAGGGCTGATGCACAGGACAAATTTAAATGCATCTATTTGAAGCAGGGCTGTACAGACAGTGGCAACAAGTGCATAGAGTACAAACATTCCAGTCGCATGTTGGACTTTTGATGGTTGGTGATATAAAAAGAACATAATAAAATAGAATCACGGAGAAAAAATCATTTCTAATTTTTAATTTAAGCCGCTGCATTGTAGTGTTGAGTAAAATTTGGTCCATGTTACCACTACGCTGATTAAGAATCATGATGCCAACGTTACAGAATGCCAGATCTGAAACAGGATGATTGCCATCTGTGAAACGTCTTGCACGTTTCCCACGGACAGCACTTTAGTGTTGATTGATTCTGAATCTAAGTTGTCTCTGTTTTTTCTGCCACATTTGGCACATTTGGCACACACAAAAAGACAAACAATAGTATTAGAGCTGCATGTTGTAGTTTTTTTTTTTTTTTTTTTTTGATTTTGTGGTCTTTTTTTTGGCCTCAAAGCTGGTAAAGCTATTGACATTTTGCAACTAGTTAGTGTTTTATTACCGTTTATGTCCATTTATTACTGACTCACAGGAAGTAAAAAATCAAAAATAATTCATACAAGCACCACATTAATGCATAAGATGTATTTCTCTTCAGTCCATTTTCCTCCACAGTATCTTCACAAATGTTATCTGCATAGATGCTCACCAAAGCAGAAATGGTCAATATCCATTGTAGGTCTTTAATTCTATGTGAGCTCCCATTAAAATACCTGTATTCTCTGTCTTTTGTCTTTTTGTCTCCCTGCAGGACCTGGGACAGGTCGAGATATCAACGGTTCTGCCTGTGTATCTCAATCACTGTGGCTCCTGCTAGCCTCCTGCGCCTGCCTTTTCTTCAAGTGTTAATACGGCTGTCCTCCTCTTCCTCCTCTCCTCCCATCCTGGCCTTCCTCCCTTCCCTTCCGTCTTCTTCTCTCCAACTCACCGACATCCTTATTGCTATCTTATTACCAACTTTTACCGCCCTCCCACCCCACCCCACCCCCCAGACTGTTTGCATCATGATACAAAAACCTTACAGTATGTGCTCTCCAGCACTGCTTACAGATATTATGAAAAGCGATGGGTTATGAGTAAGATGTTATAGCAACAACTAAAAAAAAAAGAAAAAAAACATTAAATGAAGGACAGAACAAGCAAACAGTGCTCTTTTAAAGAAATGGATTGTTCTTTTTGATTGGTATGCACTTCTTTGTTTCTGCTATATCTTGTCTTCGGGGGTCTGGATCAGGGCTGGGGTTTTGTTGCATTTTTTTTGTCTTCATGGCAATGAAAACAGAGGCACACGGATGCCAACAATCATTTGTCTCTAGAAGTGCTGAAGACATGAGGTATATTTCTTCTTACTCCCATAGATGCGTTATGTCAACTTAAATTGTAGATTTAACCAAGTGTTTAACCAGTGCATTAATGAGCAACATGCAAACTCTCTGCCAAATATACATAAAAATACACATCTGAAACTAACACATACAAAAATAAAAGGCAAGCTACTGCAGCTGATTTTATGATGAGATTAGAGTTTTGGTATTAAAGTCTGTACTACCATAATTTGACGGTACTAAATGGAAACACAGATATAGAGCATTAGCCAGATATCTCTCCAATCAATGACATTGTGTGTAGATGCAGCAGTCAGTTGGGTTGTTTTGCAGTCGAGCCCAGAAATCGAGGATGCAGTTTATAGAATCGACTTGATCCTGCTGAGCTAAACCATGCAGAGTACAAACCCGAGGAAACTAGTTTATCTGGTGATGGATATCTACATCCTCATTCAGTGGCTTTTTGCAACCAACTCGCCTTTTATCCCCAAAAAAATCATTTTTTTTCTTTTGCGAATGGAAAACAAAAGAACACACAGTAGGTTACAATGATGCGTAGTGTACATAGTAAAATTTTGTATTTCTCTACGATAAGCAGCTTGTTCTGCCGCCGTAACAGCAGGAAACAGAGGGAACTGTTGCAGTGTACGTTGCTTGTTTGACAGCCAACCGTTGCTGTGCAGTTTGCCTGGGCTCTGCTGCAGGCTGCACCGCTACACACACTGTACCGCATACAGTGTTTGCTTTTAGTTGATGAGTTTTAGGATCATTCTTCTATACTGCTGGAATTTGGATAAAAAAAAAAAATGTATGACACCAATGAATGACTTACTTTTTAGTTTTTCTCAAAAAGTATGTGTGTTTTAATATGAAATGATACAGAAAAATTCATAATATATTGATATTGAGGTCTTTTTTCTTTTGTCTTTACCTCATTCATTTTAGTTGTCTGTATATATATACTTGAATCCGATGTCCTTATATATGAAAAGGCAAATTTTATGTGTCTGAATAGGGTAGAAATTTGTCGAGAATTAATGACTTGTAGATCTCTTGAACCCTGATCTATCATGTTGCCCGAAGCCCATTAGACAAACGATATTTTAACAAAGGTCTAGCATATAAAGAAGATAGTTCTGTGCAGTTGTCATTGTACCTACAAGTGCAGGTTTATATGATGTTGTACAGAATGGAGTATTATGTTTAGCTCCTAATGCTCCTCCATACACCTGGAATTCAGTATGAGAGCAGAAACCAAAATGAATACTGAACGCAATTTCCCTCAGCGGCCATAAAGACCGCATTGCTGACGGACCAATTTTTACAAAACAAGACCATTGAATCACATGTCCTTCGGCAGATTTTCCCACTTCACTGATTTCTTTATGAACAAAATAGTAAAAATTAATACTGTAAGTGTTGATATTTTGTAAAACTCACACGAAGATCTTTCCAAGAGTGCAGTTCTTAGAGGAAGCAGCTCAGAGGCCATAGCTGTTGACGAGACATACTGAAGCTGGTGCACTATTAGCCGCTTTTTTTGCCATTTATTTTGACCTACTGTGAGGTGACTAATAGGACTCCAGTACCCGGCTCAGCTCCTCGACTGGAAGTGTGTTCGCATCTCCGCTCCTCGAAACAACCAAGCCGAGATAGTACTAGTACTGTAAAACACACGTGTAATTAATGTCATCCTTGTCATGAAATAAAAGACTTGTTCCCAGTGTTTTTAGTGTAAATGCTTCTGAGGCCATGGCTGTGTGACATTGTAGTGTTGGTAGCCATATGATCCAGTCTAATTTTCATGAGTGAAAGTGTTAGAAGCAAAGACTGAAACCGGAAAAAAAAAAAACACACCACAATTTCAATCAAACCGAAGCATTTCAACAGCTCAAACAGCATTTCTGTCCGCTCTATCAGTCACAACAAAAACAACAATATCTTACAATCAGATTTCTCAGTCTAAGACAGCTGCTTGTTCTTCTGCTTACGTCATGCTTTTTTTAATTTATTTTTTACAACTGAATAAGGGACTCCTGATGTTTTTGTACTACATTGGTATTTCTGCAGACTCTCTGACTGCTTTTTAGCCTCTGGCTAGCCCATACTTGAGGATGTTACTGTAGTTTATCAGCAACAGCTATCTTCTTACTGTAATAAGAAGCGAATGATCTGGAAGCTGTGGTGAAATAGTTCTTCACGATCAGTTTTCATGAGAGCGCTCTGTGCTACATGTCTAATCCAGTAAGTCTGTCTGTCTCACCGTGTGTCAAATTGGAAAAATAAAAACTCAGGGCAGAGCAAGGCTGGCCTTGATGGGCAGACTCAGACAGAGTTTTTTTTTTGTTTGTTTTGCTGGAGGAGACTCTGACAGATAACCAGAGCAGGGTCTAATTCTCCCAAAATGTGGTCAGCGTTTGTTTTAACCTGCTGGAGATGCATGATTACTGCATTAAGACAAACAGTGTGTTAATTCATACTGTAAATTGACTAATGGCTCCCAATTCAGGTGATTTTCACGTGAGGCTGAGCTCACCAATGTGGATGTCTAAGTGCGTCCACGCAGGTTAAAACCGGCTAAAAAAGCACCAACTGACATACTGAGACCACTGATGTAAAAGCCATTGGAGCTCTGTCTTATCCATAAAGCAGAAAGGAATAAGGAGATCTGTGTTTCCATCGCCCATACAGACCAACAGCCAGCCTGTGGACACTGCACCAACCCCCTGTAGACAGACGTGGAAATCTACTGAAGACTGTAGATACAGCTTTCTAGTTTACTCTTGAGCTTTGCCTCAAAACATCGCCATTGCTTCACTGTACAAAACTGGCTTATGTACGTGCGTGTGCGTGTAGCCATCTGATTTTGTTCATATGATTAACCTACCTTGAGATTTACATACACATGAGGCATGAGATACATGATGAGTTGGCCCTGCTGCTAACTCTCTGCTTTCCGTTCAACTATGGTTACAGTGGTAACCCTCTATTTTCAATTTAGACTCTTTTATTTTTTTCTTTCCCTCCTCTCTGTGTATATACAGTATTATGTTTCTACAGTAGAATGTTGTAAAGTCAGCGAATCCATAAGCTCGTGTTTATACAACTCCACATTTAAAGATTTAAACAGCAAATGTAACTATCATGTTTGTACTTCCCTTCCCTTTGTCATGGGAAATTAAGATTCAATCATGAATTATGACACAGCAAAGTCCCGTTTTTTTTCTATTTTATTTTACTTTATTATGGCATAAGGTAATTGCAGTCAGTTTCTAAAAAAATATGTAATAAAGGTATATGAGAACATGTTAACAAAATAAAGTTGTTTGAATTCAGTGTTCTGTATTTGAATGTGACTTGAGATGTCGGGGCAAGTAACCTCTTTTATTTCTTTTTTTTTTGGACATAGCTTGGAACACACGGAATCTTTATGGTACTGTTGTGTTAATCACCATGTAACATGCAAATAAAATAATATATGTATTGTTATATTCTCTGTGGAAGAAATTTTTGTCCTCAGGAGGTGTGAGAGTTGCAACTGAGACTGAAGCTCATTACGGTACGTGTACGGATCTGGTAATTGGATTTTCCGTTCTGAAACGGGTATTGAAAAACAAAAAACGAGTGGTTATTTGATTTTCGTTTTAAAATACAAAAATTAAAATTGAAATGCAAGGCGTTTTTCCTTTTCGTGATCAAAAAGGGATATACGATTTTTTTTTTTAAATGCTTTGATTTTCGTTTTATATTTAGAATAACAAGAAAGTAAAATCAGTAAGAGACAGAAACGAGAAAAGGCCCGTTTTTTCATTTTCTGAGACCGGAAGTGGTCATCAGCAAGTGTGGAGCCAAACAGAGTACGGTGCATAGAATTGTACATAAATTTTTTTTTCGTGAGTTTTCATGGCCAAAATGAGAGATCAGATGGCCGATCTTAAAATAAATCAGTATTGATTTTTTTTTTTTTTTAGAGCGTTAAAGTTTTGCGAAGCCAGGGGGCGGGACTACTTGATTGACAGTCCGGTCTGGAATGATTGACAGGTCCTATGGAGGAGGCAGCAGAGACTCTGGTCTCCTCTTTTGGATTAATTCTGATACAACTGTTGGTTTATTTATCGGTGCAGCAGCAGAACCTTTTCCACAGACAGTTTTCCTGCCCGTTGGCTTGTTTTAACCAGTTTTCTACCTTCGGCTGATTCTACCAGCAGACACTGAAAGGACTCTAATAGTTGGGTAAGTAAATGTTTATTTTCGTATCGGTGCCGCTTTTAATGCACTTTATATGCAGCTTTAGTGTCAGATGTAATGTGTGCCATGCACTCCAGATGTTGGTGGAGTTTGTTTCAGTGTGTGTTGACCAGAGAAGAAAGTTAGCATAGTAAATATTAGCTTTAATGTTAGCGATGCTAACCGAGCTAGCTGCTCAGTCGTAGCCTGATTAAAGCTAACGTAGCATCAAGCTAATGTGTTGAGTTTCATGTAAACATCTGAAGTGTGCTGTGTTCCTGTAATGTGGTTCATTAAGTTCATAAAACTGTGGCTGGTTGACATTAATGTAACGTTCAGGAAACTTAAATGTGATTAAAACAGTAATGTTAATGTTCTAGTTGTCAGTAATCAGCTTTAATTTGACACTAAAAAAGACTGATAGTTGTAAATGACATCAGTTTCATTAATTTGTTGAAAATTGTCTCATTTGTTGTTGTGATGTTGCTGCTGATTCATTAAAAGCAGATGATCCACGTTGAAGAGACGTTTAGTTCTAGTATCAGAAGTACAAGAAGGAAAATGGAAGTTTAGTTCTGCTACATCAAAGATTTCAGGATTAAAATAACTAAATGAGTCTTAATGCCTCAAACTTTATTTTTAGAATAAAGAAATAATGAAATAATCACAGATAATAAAAATATAAATAGCAGAGAAAACCTGAGAGAATAATTTCCTGAAAAGTCTGTGAAGGAAAAGCAGCTTTTTATCCTGAAAGATCAGAATCAGCTCCAACATCTGCATCTGACAGCATCAAGTCAACCAGAAAGAAAAGAAAAAAGAAAATGACTTCTTTCTGATCACATCTGTTCCGCTGCTCACAGGCTGCTGCTGCTCACATTCTTCACATTTATAGTCCACTTTTAAAAGTTCAGCAGACAGATGCTCTGCTTTGGAGTGTGACGATGTCGTCGGTGATGTGGAGAGTGAAGTTTCCGTTTCACCCACAGCATGCTTTAGGCCAGTCGGGTCGGACTTGATGTCTGAAATACTGACCGACAGCTCAGATTTAACTGTCTGTAGTTCCGTTTTGATGGGTGTTTAACTTTTACTCAAAGCTGCCAGGAGCTGGGTCTTTAAAATAACCGCCGTCTCGTTACAGAGAGAAAGTAGCAGTTCCTCCTTAAGGTCAGAGATTGCAGCATCTGAGGGCCTCTTCAAAAGAAGATGTAGTTGATGAAGGCGTTCTGGAGCAGGACCAGAAAGACCACGACCAAGCAGCCTTGAGATCTTAGGCAGCGTCTCCCTCGGGTGGGTGTCAACAGTGTTCACGGTCAGGTCTGTGGTAATCCCGTCAAAAAACAAAACAGAAAAAAATCTAGATTAGAAATCAACATGTAACCAAAGCACTCTGTGTATAACGCCATAGTATAGGATGTAGTTCAGAAAATGTCAAAGTATAGTATACTTTTCAAGAATAACATAGTATGGCCTGTAGTTCATAGTACAGCATGTCGGCAAAAAAACCCAACTGATTATTATGTGGTTCAAAAAGTGCAAAATGATAGGATGTTGCCTAAAATTGTCATGTATAATATGTGGTTCAAAAAATGTCATAGTGCAGTATATTGTCAAAATAGTATGTTTTTCAAGAAAACAGAGTATATGTCGTCCAAAAAATGCCATAGAATAATATTTCGTTTCACAAGTAAAAGTATAGTAATTTTAAAACTGTTGAAATTCTTATATGTTGCTAAAAAAACAAAAAACTAACACAAAAAAAACGTCAGTACTATGTCGATTTAAAAAGTCTATAGTATAGAGTGTCGCCCAACAAACGTCATAGTATAGCATGTCGCTCTAAAAACGTCATAATACAGCATGTTGCTCTAAAAACGTCATAGTATAGCATGTCGCTCTAAAAACGTCATAGTATAGCAAGTCACCCAAAAAACGTCATAGTATAGCATATCGTCCAAAAAACATCATGGTATAGCATGTCGCTCTGAAAACATAGTATATCCTTTGGTCCAAAAAACGTCATAGCATATAATATGTCACCCAAAAATGTCATAGTATAGCATGTCACTCTAAAATTGTCATAGTATAGTATGTCGCCCAAAAAACGTCATAGTATAGCCTTTGGTCCCAAAAAACGTCATAGTATAGCATGTGGCTCAAAAAACGCCATTGTATAGCATGTGGCTCAAAAAACGTCATAGTGTAACATGTCGCTCTAAAAATGTCATAGTATCGCATGTCGCTCAGCAAACGCCATTGTATAGCATGTCGTCCAAAAAACGTCATCGTATAGCATGTCGCTCTAAAAACGTCATAATATAGCATGTCGCCCAAAAAACGTCATGGTATAGCATGTGGCTCA